>NC_092876.1:368088473-368740139 GCF_028372415.1 Notamacropus eugenii | reverse complement strand
AAGGTCTGTGACATGGGGGAAGGAGTAGCCCAGAGTGCAGGCAGCAGAGGGTCTTGGATGCATCTGGGACAGCAGCAGCAGCAGCTTTAGCAGCTTTCAGCCCAGAGATGGTAAAGGAGTCAGATAACTGGTCAGAAAAAGATTACAGAAGATCCTAAGCTGGAACTGGGAGCAGCTGGTGCTAACTAGCAACTGCATTGCCAATACACAGTTCTGGGGCACAAAGGAGTTCTTGTGGTCAGTAGCAAAGGAGCATGGGCTCTGGTTGCCGTTCTAAGGCAAGAAGGAGCAGAAACACTTGTAGCTGAAGAAGACTAGGGGCCCTTGTGGGTAAAGAGTAAAGACAGACCAAAGAGCAGTGACCATTCTTCTCCCTGAATCACACTACTTTGGAAACATTGAAAACTTGCAGATCCCCAAAACTAGCTTTAAAAACAGCAGCAGATTGGGACACCTTCCCATCCCCACATGAGTAGAGTCCAACTTCAATATAAAGTTCAAAATCAAGGAATAGGCTAGAAAAAATAAACAAATAGAAGAAGAAGGAGAATGAGGAGAAGGAGAACAAGAACAAGAAGAATTTAACCATAAAAAGCTGATATGGCAGCAAGGAAGATCATGACACAAACTCAGGAGACAATAATGTGAAAACCCCTGCAATCAAAGCCTCAAAGAAAAACATTAATTTGACACAAGCCCAAGAAGAATTTCTGGAAAAGTTAAAGAAAGAGATAAGACTGGCAGAGGAAAAATGGGGGTGGGGTGGGGTGGGGAATTAGAATAATACAGGAAAACTATGAAAAGAGAATCAGCAGCATGGTAAAAGAAGCACACACAAAAAAATACTGAAGAAAATAACACATCAAAAAAACAGACTTGGCCTAATGGTAAAGGAGACACAAAAATTTATTGAAGAAAAGAACTCCATAAAGAGCAGAACTGGCCAAATGAGAGGGAAAAAATACAAAAGCTCACTGAAGAAAATATTCTTTAAAAATTAAAATTTAGCATTTTTCCACTAAAGAAATCAAAACAATTTAGTCATATGAAAAAATGCTCTAAATCATTTTTGATTAGAGAAATGTAAATTAAACAACATTGAGATATCATTTTATGCCTATCAGATTGGTTAAAATAATTGAAGGAGAGAGGATGTGGAAAAATTGGAACATTAATTTGTTGGTGGTGGGATTGTGAACTGATCCAACAATTTTGGAGAGCAATATGGAATTATGCCTTAAGAAGTATTAAATTGCCTATACCTGTACTCTTTGACCTCATAATATCACTACTATGTCTATTTTCAAAAATGATTAGGGACAAACTAAAAGAACCTATGTATTCTAAAATATTTATAGCAATTTTCTTTGTGATGGAAAAGAACTGGAAACTATAGGATGCCTGTCAATTGGAGAATGGCTGAACAAATTGTGCTATATGATTGTGATGGAAGCTACTACACTAATAAGAAATGATGAACTTGATAATCTTAAAAAACATAGCAGACTTGCAAAAAATAATGAAGAATGAAATGAGCAAAACCAAGAGAACATTGTTAACAATAACAGGAATATTGTCTTAAGAACAACTTTGAGTGACTGAATCATTTTGACTGTTATAAAAACTCAAATTAACTACAAAGTTCAAATAAAGATACTATCTGCATCCATATATATATATATATATATATATGTATATATATATGCACATACACACATACATATGCATATTTGTGTCTAATGGTAGACAAGGGGGGGATGAAATTTTGCATAACAGCTTTACAATATATGTAAAGGAATAGCAAAAGTTGTACATAATAGAATTGCATTTTCATGTGCAATCACCTTTTAAAAACACATTATGTTAAGGGAAAAATAATTTTTCTAATTTTAGAAAAATAAATAAAAATGATTCCATGAGACATCAAGAAACAAGAAATCTAAATCAAAACAATATTTTAAAAAGAAGAAAAGTGGGGGGGCAAAGCCAAGATGGCAGAGTAGAAGGATGGGTGTGCTGTAGCTCTACCCCCCATAGCCCATAAAATACCTGTAAAAAATGACTCTACACAAATTCTAGAGCAGCAGAAGTCACAAAATGACAGCGATTTCCAGCTCAAGACTGCCTGGAAGGAATCTGGAAAGATTTATCACACCAGACTTGGAGCAGAGCACAACCCACTGAACACAGTCCCCATGAACAGGACTGGAGCAGGCTTCAGGGCGTGGAATCACAGGGAGCAGCTGCAGTTCCCAGATTACTCAACCCACAAATGTTAAAGACAGCTTCAAAGGTCAGTGAGAAAGCTCTTTCACCTGGGTAAGAAGGGACCAGGATCGGCTCTAGCCCCAGTCCTTAGCCCTGGTCTCAGCCCTGGACCCAGGGCAGCAAAAGTCATGGTAGCAGCAAGCCCTTTTGGAGCCCTCAGCCCAAAGACCCTGGGAGAATCAAGCAGCTGATCTGGGTCTTAGCCCTGAGTGGCAGTTCTGGGGTGAGGAGGAACATTGGCATGGTTGAGTTGGAGGCAGTTGTGGAGAGGGAACCCTACTAGAAGATTCTGGGCAGAAAAGCTTATGGCTGGGGCAGAGCCAAGATGGCAGAGTAGAAGGATGGACCTGTAAAAACTCTCCCCCATAGCCCATAAAATACCTGTAAAAATTACACTAAACAAATTCTAGAATATTAGAAGCCACAAAACGACACAGTGAAAGAGATTTCCAGCCCAAGAAACCTTGGAAGGCCAACAGGAAAGGTCTACTGCACCGGGTGTGGAGCAGAGCACAGCCCAACTTTGGCCACGCAGTGTGGCAGGGACAGGACTGGAGCAGGCCTTGGGGGGTGGAATCCCTGGCAGCAGCTGCAATTCTCAGATTACTCAACCCACAAACACCAAAGACAGCTTCAAAGGTCAGTGAGAATGAAATGCAGTCTGGCCCTGCCAGTAGCACCAGCAGTATCCATTTTTGGAGCCCATGGCCTAAAGATCATGAGGGAATTGACTCACTGGTCTGAGTCTCAACCCTGAGTGGCAGCCTTGGGGTGAAGAAGAGTGCTAACATAGTGGAGCAGATGGAGGCTCTGGACAAGGAATTCTACTCACAGACCCTGGAGAGAAAAGCTTGTGGTAGCTCCTAGACCACAGCACAGGACAGGAGAGGAGTAAACTCCTCTCCCTTGTTGTACCACCTTGGAGGAACTGAGATTTACAGGTTCCCAGAGTACACCCTCCTCATGACAAAGGACTCAGGAGTCAAATAACTGCCTGGGAAAATGCACCAAAAAAAAGAAAAAAAATAAGATTATAGAAGGTTACTTTCTTGGTAAACAGATATTTTCTTCAGTCCTTTCAGATGAGAAAGAAGAATGTATACCATTAGAGGAAGACATAAAAGTCAAGGGTTCTGCATTCAAAACCTCCAAAATAAATATGCAATGGTCTCAGGTTATGGAAGAGCTCAAAAAGGATTTTGAAAATCAAGTAAGAGAGGTGGAGAAAAATTTGGGAAGAGAAATGAGACCAATGCAAGAAAATCATGAAAAATGAGTCAACAGTTTGGCAAAGGAGACCCCCAAAAGTACTAAAGAAAATAACACCTCTAAAAATAGATTAACCCAAATGGCAAAAGAGGTCCAAAAAGCCAATGAGAAGAAGAATGCTTTAAAAAGAAGTATCAGTCAAATGGAAAAGGAGGTTCAAAAGTTCACTGAAGAAAATAGTTCTTTAAAAATTAGAATGGAACAGATGGAGGCTAATGACTTTATGAGAAACCAAGAAATCGCAAAACAAAACCAAAAGAATGAAACAATGGAAGATAATGTGAAATATCTCATTGGAAAAACAACTGACCTGGAAAATAGATCCAGGAGAGACAATTTAAAAATTATGGGACTACCTGAAAGCCATGATCAAAAAAAGAGTCTAGACATCATCTTTCATGAAATTATCAAGGAAAACTGCCCTGAGATTCTAGACCAGAGGGCAAAATAATATTCAAGGAATCCACAGAACACACACACACACACACACACACACACACACACACACACACACACACACATACATGCACACACAGAGACAAAGAGTCTTATCATATCTTAAAAAAATGAAATTAAGCAGTGAGAGAGAAATATATTGGGAGCAGAAAGGGAGAAATGGAATGGGGCAAATGATCTCTCATAAAAGAGGCAAGCATAAGACTTTTTAGTGGAGGGAAAAAGAGGGGAGGCGAGAGAAAAATATGAAGTTTACTCTCATCACATTCCACTAAAGGAAGGAATAAAATGCACACTCATTTTGGTATGAAAACCTATCTTACAATACAGGAAAGTAGGGGAGAAGGGGAGAAGCAGGGTGGGGGGGGATGATGGAAGAGAGGGCAATGTGAGAAGGGAGCAATTTGAAGTCAACACTCTTGGGGAGGGACAGGATCAAAAGAGAGAATAGAAGCAATGGGGGGGCAGGATAGGATGGAGGGAAATATAGTTAGTCTTACACAACACGACTATTATGGAAGTCATTTGCAAAACTACACAGATATGGCCTATATTGAATTTCTTGCCGTCCCAAAGGGAATGGGTGGGGAGGAAGGGATGAAGAGAAGTTGGAACTCAAAGGTTTAGGAACAACTGTTGAGTACTGTTCTTGCTACTAGGAAATAATAAATACAGGTAATGGGGTATAGAAAGTTATCTGGCCCTACAGGACAAAAGAGAAGATGGGGGCAAGGGAAGGGAGGGATGATAGAAGAGAGGGCAGATTGGTGATAGAGGCCATTAGAATGCTCGGTGTTTGGGGGTGGGGGAGGGGACAAATGGGGAGAAAATTTGGAACCCAAAATTTTGTGAAAATGAATGTTAAAAGTTAAATAAATTAATCAATTTTTAAAAAATTAGAATGAAGCAGATGGACAAATGACTTTATGAAAAACCAAGAAATTACAAAACAAAACCAAAAGAATGAAAAATTAAAAATAATGTGATAATATCTCATTGGAAAAACAACTGATCTGGAAAACAGATCCAGGAGAGACAACTTAAAAATTATGAGACTACCTGAAAGATATGATCATAAAAAAGAGCCTAGACAGCATCTTTCATGAAATTATCAAGGAAAACTGCCCTGACATTCTAGAATCAGAGGGTAAAATAAATATTGAAAGAATCCACTGATCCCCTCCTGAAAGAGATCCAAAAAGAAAACCTCTAGGAATATTGTAGTCAAATCTCAGAGTTTCCAAGTCAAGGAGAAAATATTGCAAGCAGACAGAAAGAAATAATTCAAGTACTGTGGAAACACAATCAGATAAAACAAGATCTAGCAGCTTCTACATTAAGGAATCGAAGGGCTTGGAATATGATATTCCCGAATTCAAAGGAGCTAGTATTAAAACCAAGAATCACCTATCCAGCAAAACTGAGTATAATATTTCAGGGGAAACAATGGTCATTTGATGAAATAGAGGACATTCAAGCATTCTTGATGAAAAGACCAAATCTGAATAGAAAATTTGACTTTCAAACATAAGAATGAAGAGATGCATGAAAAGTGAAACAGGAAAGAGAAATCCTAAGGGACCTACTAAAGTTGAATTCTTTATATTCCTACATGAAAAATCATATTTGTAACTCTGGAAACTTTTCTCAGTATTTGGGTAGTTGGAAGGATTACACACACAGACACACACACACACACACACACACACACACATACACACATACACACACATACACATAGATAGATAGAGAATACAGGGTGGGTTGAAGAGGAAAGGATGATATCTAAAAAAATAAAATTAAGGAGTGAGAGGAATATACTGGGATGAGAAAGGAAGAAATGGAATGGGGCAAATTATCTCTCATTAAAGAGGCAAGAAAAAGCTTTTTCAATGGAGGGGAAAAGGGGGGAGGTGAGAGGAAAAAAGTGAAGTTTACTGTCATCACATTTGACTTAAGGAAGGAATAACATGCACACTCAATTTGGTATGAAAATATATCTGACACTACATGAAAGTAGGGAAGAAGGGGATAAGTGGGGTGTGGGAGGACTTATAGAAGGGAGGGCAAATGAGAGGAAGGAGTAATTAGAAGTAAACACTTTTGGGGAGAGGCAAAGGTCAAAAGAGAGAATAGAATAAATGGGGGAGCAGGATAGGATGGAGGAAACTATAGTTAGTCTTCCACAACATGACTGTAATGGAAGTCCTTTGCATTACTACACATGTATAGCTTATATTGAATTGCTTGCCTTCTCAGTGGGGATGGGTGGGTAGGGAGGAAGGGAGAGAAGTTGGAACTCAAAGTTTTAGAAATGAATGTTCAGAATTGTTTTTCATGCCACTGGGAAATAAGAAATACAGGTAATGGAGTATAGAAATCTATCTTGCCCTACAAGAAAAGAAAGGATATGGAGATAAGGAAAGGGAGGAATATGATAGAAGGGAGGGCAGATTGGGGGATGAGGTAATCAGAATGCATGGTGTTTTGGGGTTGGGGGAGAGAAAGATGGGGAGAAAAATCAGAACTCAAAATCTTGGGGAAATGAATGTTGAAAACTACAAATAAATAAATAAATATTTTTTAAAAAGAAGAAAATGTGAAATATTTCACTGGAAAAACAACTGACCTGGAAAACAGACTGAGGAGAGATAATTTCAGAACTAATCAACTAACTGAAAGTCATCATATAAAAAGAGCCCCAGACATATTTCAAAAAATTAGAAAGGCAATCTGTCCCAGTATCTTACATCCAGAGGGTCAAATAGAAGTTGAAAGAATCCACTGATCACCTCTTGAAAGACATCACAAAATGAAACCCCTCAGCCATATTATAGTCAAATTCTGGAGGTCCCAAGTCAAGGAGAAAATATTGCAAACAGTCAGAAAGAAACTATTCAAATATTATGGAGCCACAGTCTTAACTTTCATGTTAAAGAAACAAAGGACTTGGAAAATGATGTTCTAGAAGGTAAAGGAGATAATATTAAAACCAAGAATAACCTACCCAGAAAAACCAAGTATAATCCTTCAGGGGAATAAACAGATATTTAATGAAATAGAGGACTTTCAAGCAATTCTGATGAAAAGACCAAATGTGAATAGAAAATTTGATATTCCTCAAACATAAGACTCAAAAAAATTATAAAAAGGTAAACATGAAAGAAAAATCACAAGAGACTCAATATGGTTAAACTGTTTACTTTCTATATGGGAAGATAATACATGTAATTTCTAAGAACTTCATTAAGACAGGTACAAGCACTCTACATAGACAGAGGGTATGAGTATGAGTTGGTTTTCTTGGGATGATCTCCAAAATATCAGTAATAATAAAGGTTGTGAAAGAAGGATGCACAACAAGAAGAGAGAAGGGGGAGGTAGAATGGGGGAAATTATCTCATCTAAAAAAAAAGGATGCAAGGAAAACTTTTTACAGTGGAATGGGAAATGGTTGAGAAGAGCCATTGTGCTTGAACCTCATTCTCATCAGAATTGGTTCAAAGAGGGAAGAATTATGTATAGCTAATATGGACATATGTTTTTCATGATTTCACATGATTGATTTTTCATGATTGATATCATATTGCTTGCCTTCTCAGTGGGTGGGGAGGGGGAGAAGGGGGGAAAAATTCAGAACTCGTAAAACTTTTTGAAGAATATGAAAAATAAATGAAAAAAAGAACTTTGCAAAGCATCAAGCAAGTACTAGTTATTATTATTATTCATCTTGTTCTCATCTTTTTCAATAGGGTTCAGATAAAAAGTGAGTCTTGGGTAAGTTGCTCTCCCATCATAATTCTTTTATATTTAACGCTTTTTGAACCATTTGCACTGGAATGTATTTTCATTATCAACATCATCTGCCTGAGGCTACCCTCAATTTATACTGTATATAGTTTGTTTGTACATGGTTATTTTCATATTGTTTCCCCTATTAGACTGAGCTACTTGAGAACAGGACTTTTTGCCTTTCTTTTCGTCTTCAGTGCTTAGCACAGTGCCTGCCACATAGTAGGTACTTAATCAATGTTAATTGATTGATTGTTATACAGCAGCTATGCCATAGTAGATAGAAGCTGACCTTGAAGGATTTAGCTCCTGCTTCTGACACAGACTGGCTGTGTGACTCTGAACAAGGCATTTAACTTTTCAGTGTTCTAGGCTGGTGGGGTCAAATTCAAATAGAAACAGGGGCCTCTAAATCATACGTAATGATCCCTGCAGGCCCAATATTGACTTAGAAAGTCACATATTAAAATTTCTATGTCTTATCATATTTTTATCTTTGTATGTTTAGTATTTTTATTAAACTTGCTAAATTTTTCCCAATTACATTTTAATATGGTTCAGGCTGCTCTCAGGAGTACTGGGAGCCACATGTGCCGTGATCTGCATGCTTGACGTTTTTGGTCTAGGCAACATTTCAAGACTAAAAACTGTAGAGAAAATAAGGAGTTCCCTACACCAATGAAATCACAAGTGCAGTCTCTATTCATGACATTATCATCACCATCATCATTAACATTATTATTAGATACTCCCACTCTGGGATTATACTGCTCTGATCATTCTTTCTTACTTTCCTTAGCTATCACCACCTTGCCTTCACCCCAATCATTATCATTTGTCTTATTACCCCATTGGTCCAGTCATTCAGGGTCTGAGAATTCTATTATGTCTCTTCTCCCCTCAGATTGAACCATGTTATACCTCAATCCATAAGGATTGGGTTCTTCAAAGTATCAAACAGATGATTTAATCAAATAGTCTATCTCAGTGTACATACTAGAATTGAAGAAGACCAAAAGGCCTCCTTCATCTCCTCCCAGGTAATATATGTGTATTGTAAAGAAAACTCCTGCAGAGAGCATTCTCTTTCCCCTTGGTCCCCTTCTCCACTTTCTTTTTTAACTCAAAAGAACAACTCTGATGGTAGAAATTTTCAAGTCAGCTAGAATATGATGATGATTATATATTTGGGGTCAGATTGAAGCTTTTTATTACCACTCAAAGATCATGTATGTGCCCCAAATATACCTTGATCAGGATGTATTTAGGATGCTAGATTTTTTCTAATTTCATAATTATACAATGCAATCATAGATCCAGAAATTAAGAGTTTTTTAAGATTCTTTCTTCTGAGGACAGAGAGAGCTAGGCAGATAATCCAAGATATTTCTTGATGCCAAGTGACCATTGTCCCTCCTGATATTTCTTTCACATACCATATAGTCTTACTCCCTGGCTATACAGCTAGGAAAATTCAGTTTGGACTATATTGGCCACAAATGATTGTTGTGATGATCCTCTTTGTCTCTGGGAGGCATGCTTTTATTTCCCATGTGTGCTCAGAATGTAGCATTGGAAATTAACCCTCAGTAATGAAACTATCACTGCCAAGGAGAACCCCATCATATGAGAATGGAAAAGGCATTAATCCAAAGGAGTGATGAATCCCACCATCCAGTGGGAGGAAAAAGGATATGAGTACTCAAATCCTCACTCCCCAAGAACAAAATTCTACAAAAAGGATAGCAATTATGGCTAATTTTTTGACTGACGGAGTCTAGAACTCAAGCCCTACAGAACTCTTGTCTGCATTTAGAAGTCCATGAACCAAAGGGTTTGAGTAAAGTGAAGGAGAAGGAAGTGAAAGGAGAGGGCAGGAAGAAAATAGAGATGGAGAAAGAGAGAGGAAGTAGGGAGACAATTATTGATACAATCCAATACTTATGTATACTCAGTCTACTATTGAGACTTTAGAAACCAAAGTAATGGTTTACCCCACACTCACTCATCCTATTCAGTTAAAATGACACAAACCTCTAAAATAAATTGCTGCATAAGATCTTGGTAATGCAGGCTGGAGGGGTCCTGTAGCTCTTCACTGTACTGCTTTCCTGAAAGATGCATACTGAATTCTGCAACCTGTTCAGTTGCCAGCTTTGTGGGTCTTTCTCTCAGATTTTCTATCTCGTTAATCTGGATTGAAAGGAAAAAAAGGAAAAATAACTAAGATGGTGATTTCAAAGACAGCTCCTTTATCCACATAATTGAAAGAAGCAGTAGTTTAGGTAATTCAAAGGTCATTTCTATAATATTTGATTTTGGAACATAGAGGATCATGGAGAGAAGGGAGAGATAAATAATTAAATGGATTCTATTTTTCCATTTGTGACTAACGAGGTGTCAAGAAATTAGAATCATAAAATGCTAGTGTTAGAAGAGACCTTAGAAATTCTCCATT
Organism: Notamacropus eugenii; assembly: GCF_028372415.1. Lineage (NCBI taxonomy): Eukaryota > Metazoa > Chordata > Mammalia > Diprotodontia > Macropodidae > Notamacropus > Notamacropus eugenii. The sequence goes on along the minus strand of NC_092876.1, from coordinate 368,729,896 downwards.
CCCACATTTCATAGATGAATCTGAGGCCAAAAAAGGAGACAAAGTAACTTGCATAAGGTCACACAGATAGTAGCAGAGCTGGAATCCAAATCTGGGTTCTCCATCTTCCTAGTCCAGTGCTCACTGCATAACACTAGGTTCATATGTACACATAATGCCTTTCTTCTGAAGATCTCAGGGTACACAACAAATATATATCACCTGGTCTCTACTATAGATATTATCTCTTTTCTGCAAGTAGAGAAACTAAGGTACACAGATGTGAGAGAATTTGCAATTTCTTAATCAAGAAGATTCCATTCTTCAGAATTTCTAAATTACAGAGCTGTCCCTGTGTAAATTATTTATTTTTAAGAGGTAGAGATAACCCATCATGATTAGTTCAAAAATGTACCTGGTATATGACAAATTAACTTATAGCAACAATAAGAATATTTGTACAGATTTCTACAGCTGCAAAGGATTTTCACATGCATTTCTCATTTGATCCTCATAATTATCTTGTGGAGCAGTGAGTAAACATATTATTATATCCATTTTTTGTTTAAGGAAACTGAGGTTCAGAAAGCTTAAATGCTCAAGATTAAATGACTTGCCCAAGGTCATACAACTATTAAGCAGGAGAGACTTAAATACAGACCTGATTCCATGTCCAATGCTCTCTCCATACTTGTGCTCCTGAAGAGTAGCCTCATACTCAAACATAATGAGCCTCATAAAGGATAGAGACTAGACCTGGTATTTCACTGTTATAGGAACTCTCACTGATAAGTGAACATGTATCAAAAGCAGGACAAACCCAAGTCTTAATGGCTTCAAGACAGGCTCTCTATCAACTACCAGAAAACACAGCCTCAAGGCCAGAGGCTTTCCCCACCCCTGAACTAGACCATCCTGCTTAGTCAGTATTTTAATGTAATTCTCTTATTATAGAATCTTTTACTTATTTATATGGAATCAAAGTATTTATAAGGGAAAATTAAAAATTATTTTGAAATTTCTTTTCATTTCTAAGTGTTTTGGTCCTATAAAATCAAACCTTCTATCCATATTCAATAGCAGTGTGTCCATATAAATAAATGTTCCCCAAAACAAACTTTTAAATTATTTACTTGCTGTGTGATCCTTAAAACACTGAGGTCTAACAATTATTTTGTTAAAAGTAGTAAAATATACCTACATCTTTCAAGTCCAACACTCATGGTCACTAAAAACCTAAAACCGACTTGACCTTTTTTGTGTCCCAGATCCTTGGCAGTCTAGTGAAAAGCCTATGAATCCCTTCTCAGGATAATATTTTTAAATAATTTAAGGACATGATAAATTTTAGTTGTAAGTTAGTGAAAATAAAGATGCATTTTTTTTTCTCCTCCAAGGTCATAGACATCCTGAAATCTGTCCATGGATTGCAAGTTAAGAATCCCTGAGTTAGTAGGTAGGCTGCATTGTTGATTTCTCACAGGACAAGGGTGTTTTTCACAGAGATTTTATATGGGACCAAACCAGAATTTCAGTTTGGGGAGAGGGTGGAAATTAGATAAATACTTTCCATGGTGAAGAAGATGGCAAAAAAGAAGTCCCTGTGGATAAGAAAATGGCTCAAGAACAAGCCAATAAGTTCAGATAGAATCTTCCAACCCTATGGACCACTCCCCAAATCTCCAGACAAAGTTAATCTGACTTGAAGTATTTCCAGAAAGTTTCAGAGAAGGGTTTTCCACGTTGGAGTTCAAAAATACCATGAAACATTAATCTCCATCTCATCTGGAAAAAAGGAAAATCCAAATCTTTTCTTTCCACCAGCTTGTTCTTCTACCATCAATCCCAGAATCAAGGTTCTGCTGGCACCAAAGAGTTTCTTTCACTTTACTGAGGGACCACATATACAATCTTCTCTGCTCTCCCAAAGAACTTCAGGATACGGCTGGTAAAGTATTTGATTTTGCCTGAAACTTTAAGGAACATTATTCTGGTCCACCCACTTCTGCTAATGTATTAGTAGTTCTCTCATTGGCTCTACTCTGTGAACCAATAGGCATCTACATCTCTCTTATTTTTGTACCAGATTCTCTGGCACAGATGCAAGCATTCTTCAATTAGTTGTTTCAAACGATTAGAAACAACAGTAGTGGAAACTAGAGTATTACGTGTTTTGTTTTGTGGGTCATTTGTCTTCAGTCATGTCCAACTCTTTGTTTCTTTCTTAGCAAAGCTACTGGAATGCTTTGCCATTTCCTTCTCAGATCATTTTACAGAGAAGCAATTGAGGCAAACAGGGTTAGATAACTTGTACAGGGTCCAACAGTTATTAAATGTCTGAGGTCAAATTGTAACTTAAGTTCTCCCGACTCCAGGCCCCCTCTACCCACCACTACCACCTAGCTGCCCCAAAGTATTATTAATGCAATACTTTAACAGAAAGGAGACCTAAGTGGCAAAATTCTCTTTACTCTGTAATTTCCAGGAGATAATGGTTTGAGACTGAATGTATTTGGATAGTCTCACTGATGGGCCATGGCTAAGATTGTGAAAGATGATAGAGAGGGAAGGAGGGAGGGAGCTTGGAAAAAGAAAGGAAAGAACACATGAATTTTTTTAAAAAGGTAAATTGCAGATCCAGTCAAAATGATACAATTAGTTGAGTCTCCAAGAAAAAGACAATAAAATATTGTATTTAGTCAAATATTGGAAGCATTGCTATAATGAGATTTCTGGAAAAGAGAAACAACCCAGGTACACACAGAAAAACAATTACAGAAAGAAAAGGGGAATGTGAAGGAAGTAAAGTCAGGACTATTCAGAGAAACACTGTGAAAACTGATAAATGTTCTAACTGTCCACAGACAAGCGTTTTCCTCACATGCTAAGGGGAAAGGAGAACAGGAAGAGCAAATTTCCTGTGTTATCTTAAAAAGAAAAAAAATAAGAGAAGAAAAAAGGAAAAGTCAAGAAGGAAAGAAACCAGGGTAGAGAGCCACTTGTGTCTCAGGCAGTGATCCAACAAGCTAAGCATCAACCCAGACACTTCATGGGGAGGGAGGGACACTGCTTTCCTGAACTCTGTGGCTATGATTAATAACTAGCTGGGGATATGCTGGCAGAGAAGAGAAAAAGAGAGGGTGGAGATGGGGGGAAATGCTACTGCTGTCATGCTCTTTGGTAACAACAAAATTGGAGAGTGATTTCAAAAATAAGGACAACCAAAATTGCCCCAGGGGTAACAAAAACAGGGGAAAGATCTCATTCTCTCTCTCTCTCTCTCTCTCTCTCTCTCTCTCTCTCTCTCTCTCTCTCTCTCTCTCTCTCTCTCTCTCCCTTCTCTCCTCTCCCCTCTCCCCTCCTCTTTCTCTCTTTCTAAATACTAGCCCTAAACAGAAGTGAGCATAGCAAATTGAAGAAGGGAAGAGAATGAGAAACTATGAGTGGCTTCTACCTTTGGGGAGGAGGAACATACAGGGAAATGTATAGATACTTCAAAATGGTCAGGGATATCCTGGGAAATGTTTCATATCTGACTCTCAGAAAGAATTCATTTTAAGTTTAATCTGCATTATTGGCATTTTCTCCATCATTTTCTTAAGTCTATAGTCAAGTAATGCCTTGATTTGGAGGTGTGAATGCTCATACTGAAAATTTAACAATTGGAAATATCTCTAGTACAGCCTTAGGTGTGGGAGATAAGAAGAAGAGCTGGCAAATGGCAACAAAAATCATGATTGTGTCTTGATAACAATTGTAATCATGAATTGAAATCAATTAATAATAAGTGATATTTATATAGCATTTTGAGGTTTGCAAAGCATTTTACATGTGGTGTCTCCTTTGATCTTCATGACCACCATGCTCTCATTATTATTATTATCATCCCTGTTTTACAGAAGAAACTGAAGCTTAAAGATTAAGGAACTTGCCCAAGGTCATACATCTAGCAAGTGCCTGAAGGAGGATTTGAAATTGGACCCTCCTGACTCTCAAATCCAGTGATAGAATCGAGGGTTACTAGCTTAACAACATTATAGGATTATCATAGAGAGCAAGTAGATAGGCTGGTGTGGTGGCTCATGCCCATAGCCCCTTGTTGCTGGGTTGCTGAGGCTGGTCGATCATTTGAGTCCAGGAGTTTTGAACTATGATAGAGCTAAAGTCAATTGGCTATCTACACTGTCTCATCTGAATTAAAGTCACCAGGCACCCTAAGGAGGGGATAACTGACCCAGGGGAAAAATGGATCAGGTTAAAGTTTCCATACCACATTCGTTACTGGCTTTGGGGCCGGCCATGACCAGCTGCTGCATTTCCAGTTTGGGTGAAATAGAGAGAAGACATTGTCTCAAAAGAGGGAGTGGGTGGTGGCAATCTAATCACACACAACTCTATTATAGTCAGGTTCCAAACGAAAACTTTTCCAGAGCCCTGGGCTCAAGGAGGGACATGTAATGAACAAATATGAGATCACTTACACTGTCATCCGGTGTTTCTGAGACACTGTCTGAGGAACTTTGAAAGGAAACCACCCTGGGGGATGATGCGCTGGCTGCAGCATCTGTAGAGATAAATGAAACCGTGTATCTCAATGGCATTACCTAAATCTAAACCTGTTAACAGGCTAAGGCTAACTTCAGAACTTCACAATCTGTCTTTCTTTTTGCTTTGATTGGATCTACAGGATTTACCACAATGCCTGACCCACAGTAAGTGTTAAATAAATGCTGGTCAACTATTGATCAACCATTCTCATAAATTATTAATAAATCAATAAATATTAATTGATAAATTAATATTATATAACAATATTTAAAAGATATTGATGAATTATTAAAATATTAATAAATAATAAATAATTCTTATGCAGCATAAGTACTCATTTTGCCTATGTTCTCATTCATTTGGATGTTAACACCTTCTGGCTCCTTTTCAGCCACTCTGTCATCACAACTTTGGAATCAGAAGGGATCCCAAGATCCCAAGTCTAAAGCTGGAAGGGCTCTTGGAAGTCATCAGATCCAAACCCCTCACCTTACAGATGAGGAAAAAACAGAGGCCAAGATAAGGATACATGATTTGTCCAACGTCACAAAAATAGAAAGGGGCAGATCTGGGATTCAAATTCAAGTCCCCTGATACCAGTTCTAGTGCCATTTTTATTAGATCAATCTGCTCCAAAGAATGAGGCATGTCCTTCAGTTTTGTTTGTTTCACGAGTCCCCATGGCCAAAGAGTTCAACACCAAGTGTCTGGTCATGTGCCTTCTATACTTAGCTAAGCTGGTCCCCTGAAAGTAGATGGAGCCTCTTGCTAAGATCATAGCCAAGGGTGGGTTTTTTCCTCAGTATAGTTCCCTACAAATTTGCTTGCAAACTGCCTGCCTATCTATGAGTTCAAGACTCTAACAATGAACAATTATGACAAACAAGACTGATTTTAAAAAAAAGCTATTCCTATACCTTGTATGAAGAAGACAAAACTAATTGAAATTTTCAAGTGGTTTTGTTCTTGTTTGCAGGTTGACAAAGCATTGACTATTAGAAGAAAAGTGAAAACATACCTGTTGATGTTGACATATCAAAAGATGTAACAGGAGTTGATGTTTCAGTGCTGGAAGTCAGAGGTGGGGAGAGAAGAAGACATTTGGAGTAAATAAAATGGTGGGAAGAAGAAAAATTTTCAAACGAGATAAGCACTAGTCGAAGTATAAATTACAGTGTGAACATGAAGGGCAAGAGTTTATAATATAGGAAGTCTACTCTTTTCACACTTAACTCATCAAACTTGATGTGGAAATTGGTCATCTTTGTAAACAGAGATTTTTTAAATAATAAAATTTTAGAGGTAGAAGGAGATTTTTGAGGTCATGTAATTCAACCTCTTAATTCTGCAGATAAGGAAGCTGAAACACAGTGATATTGGGTGACTTATCTAAAGGTATACCTTTAGTATGTATACCTTTAGCAACAGAGCTAAGATTAGAACTCAGTTCAAATCTCTTCAGTTGAGGTATGAATCACTGTCAATTTGAGTCAATTCAATAAGCATATATTAAGCACCCACTGTGTACATGGCACTGTCCTGTTCACTTTCTACTACATAGCACTACATGGATCTAAGTACAGCTTGTTTCTTTATCTTGTAAAAAATATTGCAACCTCTCACTTGATATTTTACTTTATTTTCATCGATAAATTTTGTTTTAATATATCACTGTCTTCCCAAATTTCTTCTCTCTGTGGTACTTGCCCATAAAAATAGTTAAGTAAAACTGCCTAATAGAGGTGCTGCAACTCATAGTACATGTTACTTTTCATTTTGTAAATATACCATTTGTTAAGAGCAAAGAAGGATATGTACTATAACTTTCATAATTTGGAACCAAGGTTGCCCAGTGTATTTGATAGGAGTTATGTTGTAGTCATTATATTTATTGTTCTTTCTTCAATCTGTATCAGATAATACAATTTCCCCATCTCTCTCTGAATTCTTCATATGCATCATTTCTTATAGTGCAATAACATGCCATTATATTAATCAATTACAGGTTGTTCAACCATTCACCAGTCATTGGTCAAACATTTTGTTTCCAACATTTTAATATTACAAATAGGGCTGCTAGGAATATACTGACATGTATGAGTCCTTTCTGTCTGTCATTGATCTCCTTGAAGGATGGAACTAGTTGTGGGATTGCTAGATCAAAGTGTAGAAATAATTTACTCCTTTTTTCATAATTTCAGATTATTTCCAGTACAGTTTGGGCAATTCACAGATATGTCAATAATGAATTAAGGTATCTACCTTCCCAGAGCCCCTATCACATTATTTTTTTTCCAACTTATCCTCTTTGCTAATGTGTTAAGTGGGAGGTAATGCCTCAGAGTAGGTTTTATTTGCATTTCTCAGGATAAAACCCTGCCTAGAAACAGGGAGGGAAATAACAAGGCAATATGGCCCAAATTTTCAAAACTCCATCAAAACCAAGACTGAAGTCATAGCTCAATCAATTAAGCGTATTCAGACTGGTTTGAACATCATGGTCACATCATTCCAAACAATGTGTTAACTATAAATGGAGTGAAAGGGGGAGAGGAGAGAGGGGGGGGGGGGGGGGAGAGAGAGAGAGAGAGAGAGAGAGAGAGAGAGAGAGAGAGAGAGAGAGAGAGAGAGAGTCAAGATAAATGAATCTTTGTGATAAATCCTTTAAAATTGGAATTCTGCATTTATTGGTATTTATCTCTCTACCTCCTTGGACATCATAGTGCAAAAATGTACTACTTCTATTTTTTAAATAGCATTGCTGATTAGATTAGAGAAGCACCTAAAAAGAGCACTGTATGAACCTAGGAATGACAGGAGAATTAAGTTGAAAGTTTGATCAAATTTTCTCACCAAAAGCAATGTTGTGTTTGGTTCATAATTTGGTTCATAAGTAAGCACATGGGATGAGAGTAGGTGGGCTTTCTTTGATAGAACTGGATTTCACTTTCCTAATCAAAGCTGCATTTCATGTAAAAAGAAAAGAACATTTTTAAGAATGAGAGCAGTAATGCTCCTCAATAAAGAGGGCACATAGTAGTATAATAGTTATTTACAGTTATCCCTTCCACATCATGACTTTCCCCATTGTGGTTCTGATATATCCCAGATTGGCATAAGAAATTAAATGGGATTTGGGGCGAGTTTTTTGGAAGCCACAGGTGACACACAAAGACCAACAGATGACACAGAATCTATGACCCAAATTTTACAATAAGGTACTGCAACCACTCCCATAAGGGAAAAAGAAAAATTCAGAACTTCTCTGGTACAAAGGGGGTCCAAAAATTTATGCAGATTTTCCAGATCACAAGGGAACTGCACCCCTAAACCCTATGATGTGGAAGGGATAACGGTACTCTCCAAATTCCCTACCCAACAACCTCTCTCCCCAAAGAAACAAAGTCAAAAAGAATATTCCACTTTTCACTATCCCAAATAGATCCCTTCATTTGAAGCTGCATACCTCCTACAGGGATCATTTAATTCTCATAATCACTCGTAAAAGAATAGCTAGAAATGTACTGACTTTGGACCAAGACATTCTAACTTTATTTTATTTCCAGATTTTATGTAGTCTGTCTGGATCTATCCATTTCAAGCAATCAGCAAAGAATCCCCTGGAGTCTTGTATTCTTAGCTCATTCAGCACATTCTACTTTGTTCTTCATTCCTCTGCTTCTCCTTTTATCCCCTTTTCCTAATATGAGACCAAGAAAATTAGCCATTTGATTTGAGTGGAATGCAACTGGGATAAAGAGAAGACATACTAAGCTTATGCCACATACAGTCAATCAGTTCAAAGAATATGAAGCAAAGCATATAAATTCAGTGCCCCACATAATACACTTATTCTTCACAAATATTAAAAGGATCCAGTCATCCAGTCTACCTTTCCAACATATAGCTTTGCATGGCCTATGCTATCCTCTTCTTCTGAAATAAATCAAAATAGTGTGATGGACAGACAGCAAGACTAACAGAGGAGACGTGGGTTCTAGTCTCACATTTGCCTCTCACATTATATGAACTTAGACAAACCACTTTATCTCAAAGCTTCATCATCTGTATGTCTCAAAGAATAACACCTGTTCTATTTTGATCTTCATGCTGTTATAAGAAACAAATGAAAATATAAAAAAGACTTTGAAAAGTGAAAATCTAAGAAATATTGAATATGAAAAAATCAGAGAAATCCAGAACTTATACTTCTGAACTCTACAGAAGACGAGAACAACCATCAAAACAACTCATACCACTTGAGTATTTTAAATTATTCCTTATAATAAAATCCTGTGAGGTGAGTCATCCAGTCTCTACTTGAAGACTTTCAGCAGTAGGGAACTTGATGCCTTCAAAGGCAACTCATTCCATTTTGGGACAGCATTGTTAATAGACAACAGTTAAAGTTTCCCTCCATGTACCACTATCGTGTCAGTAATATTTGCCAGCAAATGTAAAATGTATGTGCCCATGTAAGATATTTGTGTCCACTTAGATTGTCTCAATGTATAGACGTGTGACTCATAGTATTGATAGGTGGATATGTGTAGATAAAATCTGCCCCATGCCTCTCTACAAGTGCCTATGATTTCTTCCTTTTAAGCAGAAAAAAGGACCATGGCTGAGCACTTACTCCTATCCTCATTTATCTCCAAGAGGAATACCTGGCTATAATTATATCTATTTTCCCCTTGCCTTAAATATTGCTGGTCTAAAGGTACAATACGTTCAGAACAAAATCTGTTTCCCTGGTTACTAGACTTTAGCTTATACTCACCAGTTTAACTCTTTCCTACCAAAAGCAAGTTACACAAAAGACCATAACAAATAGCAAGTAGCAGGTGAACCTATTTATCCAAACAAAAAAAAAATAAAGCAAATTGGAGAATTTCTACAGATTTGTTGTTGCTGTTGTTGTGTTTGTCCTCCTTCCTAGAAGAGGACCATGACATCAAGATGATGACATGACTTGCTGCTGACTTTGATTTGAGTGAGGGAGAGCTGTGCAAGGTCAATATACCAGAAAGGAAATGAGTAAACGAGCTCTTTACTGGAAACAAGATGAAAGCTGAGAGAGAGAGAGAAAGGGGGAGGGGGGGAATATATATATAATATATATATATATGTATGTACGTAGGTAGGTAGGTAGGTAGGTATGATCTCACTCAAGGGAAATTCTTTAGTTTTAGAGAAGCCAAGTGGGAAACCAGGAATATGTTGCAGAACCAGCTTTCTTTAAAGTCTTTCTCTTTTTCTTCCCTATGCCTTTCCAAAAGAGTGCATAGAACAACATTTGGTTATGTCACAAAATCTCTAATCTTTACACAAGCACTCAGCATCATATCAACATTCTCTCTACCACTTAGAAGTCATATCTCTATATTTGCCTTTGAAATCTATTGCAGAAACCTTCTACTAAATAACATAGTGAATTCCAAAATTTTATTTATTGGTCACTTGTTTAGAACTAAGAACACATTTTCCCATAGAAACAATATTCTGGTGGTCAAGATAGAAAAGTGTGAATTAAAAGACTGAGTGATTAAGCAGAATCAGAAATGACTAAACGACCTAATGCAAAGAGCCGTCACCGATGGTGCCATGTAACCTTAGAAAGAGATTATAGGATCATGGATTTATAATGGCAAGGGATCATCTAGTCCAATATCTTAATTTAACAGATGAGGAAACTGAGACCCAATAGGTTACATGGCTTTTCTAAGGTCATAGTAGTGACAGTGGCAAAATTCAAATCCAGGTGTTCTCTTTAAATTGAGTTTCCTTTCTGTATGTGATCTCTAAGAGAGGACCCAGGGATCTGTGCATGACTTTGTACATAATTATTTTAATGAATGACTTTGATAAAGGTGTAGATGTCATGTGTATCAAATTTGTAGATGACTAAAAGCTGGGATGGATAGTTTGTATGTGAAGTTCATGTCTCCTGAAGATCAAATAAAGGAACTGGGAATTTTTAACCTAGAGAAGTCTCAGGGAAGATGTGATAGCTATGTTTGAGTGTTCGATAAAGCACTAGACCTAGAGGTAGGAAGACAAGTTCAAATACAGCTTCACACACTTGCCAACTGTGTGACCCTGAGCAAATCACAACTTCTTCCTGCCTCAGTTTTCCCATCTCTAAAAACACCTATCTTCCAGGATTATTGTGAGGATCAGACAAATTAATATACGTAAAGGACTCTGCAAACCAAAAAAAGTACTATACAGATGCTAGTTATTTTTTTGTCTATTTGTGCCTAGAGGGCAGAACTGGAAACACACTAAGAAACAGCAAAGAGGAAAATATAGGTTGTATGTAAGAAAAATTATCTTAACAATTAGAGCTACCCAAAAATAAAGTGGGCTACCTCAGGAAGGAATGAGTTCTTCCTCAATGGAGATCTTCTAGAAAAGTTTAGATGACCACTTTCTCAATGGGTGTTGTTATAAGAAAAATTCTTTTTCAAGCATAGATTAAACATAGCTTCTGGGGTCCCTCCCAGCTCTGAGATTTTGTGAATCTGTGATTGCCATATAGCAGTGGAGATGCAGTTCAGGTTAGAAAATATGAATGTGCCATATGTGACTTTCTCCAGCAGTATTCAATAACATGAGATTAGGAACAGAGAGGGTGGGTGGCCAGAGTTTCCTATCTTTAAGGGTTGGCATAAACTGGACAGTTCATAAAGGATTCAAGTTCAAGATTTCAAGAAGCAAAGGACAGTACATATATTAACTGGTGAATAATAAAGTCAAGTCTAAAAAGGCAGGAATGTGGGGCCAGAGCAAGAATAATTCCTGAACGAATGTATGGACAAGAAATAGTTTTAAGAGCAGGGAGTCAAAGGAAAAGATGAAGACAGGAGATTGTGATCAGGGATTGGAATATCAGGGTTTGAGATCTAAGGCATGGTCATCCCCATGGATGGGGTGGATAAGGAAGCCATGGTAATTGATGGTAGTTGATGGACTGGGAAGGCAGGGTGTTTAATGGGACAATAAATAAATATGAAGTCCTCAAGGATAAGAATAGAATTTGGAATAGAAAGAAACATTGTGAGCCAAGTACTGAACTCCTTAAAAAAGAAGCCGGGGGGGCAGAGCCAAGATGGCGGAGTAGAAAGACGCACATACACATAGCTCTGAACCCACAACCCATAGAACATCTGTAAATAGCAACTCACTGCGAATTCTGCAGGACCAGAGGCCACAGAACATTAGAGTGAAGGAGATTTCTGTTCCAGAGGGACCTGCAAACCTCTCGCAAAAGGTCCTTTGCACCGCGGACTGGGAGCCAAGTACAGCCCTGCCACAGCCGCAGCACCGAGAGGAGCAGATTCAAGCAGGCTTCAGGGACGGAGCCTCCAGCAGCCACGTGGGTCCCTCCACCCACAGGTGACGGGGGTCAGTGAGAGGGTCTCTTTGGCGGGTCGAGAGGGGAGTGGGGTGCCCCCATAACTCAGGCCCCCTCGCGAGGCAGAAGCAGAGGTGGGAGCAGACAGGGGCTCCCAAAGCAGGCAGGAGCCTGGATCCATTATTGAAGGTCTCTGCATAAAGCCCCTGAGGGAACTGAGCCTGTGAGGTGGCCCTGCCCTGACCTGAGCACCTGAACTTAATCTCACAGTGAATAGCAGCCCTGCCCCCACCCAAAGCCCTGAGGCTGGGAAGCAGCATTTGAATCTCAGACCCCAAGTGCTGGCTGGGAGGATCAGGAGGCGAGGTGGGTGTGAGGAGAATATTCAGAGGTCAAGTCACTTGCTGGGAAAATGCCCAGAAAAGGGAAAAGAAATAAGACTATAGAAGGTTACTTTCTTGGTGAACAGGCATCTCCTCCCTTCCTTTCTGATGAGGAAGAACAAAGCTTACCATCAGGCAAAGACACAGAAGTCAAGGCTTCTATATCCCAGCCCACTCCATGGGCTCAGGCCATGGAAGAGCTCAAAAAGGATTTTGAAAATCAAGTTAGAGAGGTGGAGGAAAAACTGGGAAGAGAAATGAGAGACATGCAGTCAAAGCATGAACAGCAGGTTAGCACCCTGCTAAAGGAGACCCAAAAAAATGCTGAAGAAAATAACACCTTGAAAAATAGGCTAACTCAATTGGCAAAAGAGGTTCAAAAAGCCAATGAGGAGAAGAATGTTTTCAAAAGCAGAATTAGCCAAATGGAAAAGGAGATTCAAAAGCTCACTGAAGAAAATAGTTCTTTCAAAATTAGAATGGAACAGATGAAGGCTAATGACTTTATGAGAAACCAAGAAATCACAAAACAAAACCAAAAGAATGAAACAATGGAAGAAAATGTGAAATATCTCATTGGAAAAACAACTCACCTGGAAAATAGATCCAGGAGACACAATTTAAAAATTATGGGCCTACCTGAAAGCCATGATCAAAAAAAGACTCTAGACATCATCTTTCATGAAATTATCAAGGAAAACTGCCCTGAGATTCTAGAACCAGAGGGCAAAATAAATATTCAAGGAATCCACAGAACACTGCCTGAAAGAGATCCAAAAAGAGAAACTCCTAGGAACATTGTGGCCAAAGTCCAGAGTTCCCAGGTCAAGGAGAAAATATTGCAAGCAGCTAGAAAGAAACAATTCAAGTATTGTGGAAATACAATCAGGATAACACAAGATCTAGCAGCTTCTACATTAAGGGATCGAAGGGCATGGAATAGGATATTCCAGAAGTGGCATGGAATAGGATATTCCAGAAGTCAAAGGAACTAGGACTAAAACCAAGAATCCCCTACCCAGCAAAACTGAGTATAATACTTCAGGGGAAAAATTGGTCTTTCAATGAAATAGAGGACTTTCAAGCATTCTTGATGAAAAGACCAGAGCTGAAAAGAAAATTTGACTTTCAAACACAAGAATGAAGAGAAGCATGAAAAGGTGAACAGCAAAGAGAAGTCATAAGGGACTTACTAAAGTTGAACTGTTTACATTCCTACATGGAAAGACAATATTTGTAACTCTTGAAACTTTGCAGTATCTGGGTACTGGGTGGGATTACACACACACACATGCACACACGCACACACACATAGAGACAGAGTGCACAGAGGGAACTGAAGAGGATGGGCTCATATCTTAAAAAAATGAAATCAAGCAGTGAGAGAGAAATATATTGGGAGGAGAAAGGGAGAAATGGAATGGGGCAAATTATCTCTCATAAAAGAGGCAAGCAAAAGACTTATTAGTGGAGGGATAAAGAGGGGAGGTGAGAGAAAAACATGAAGCTTACTCTCATCACATTCCACTAAAGGAAGGAATAAAATGCACACTCATTTTGGTATGAAAACCTATCTTACAATACAGGAAAGTGGGGGATAAGGGGATAAGCAGGGTGGGGGGGAGGATGGATGGGGGGATATGGGGAGGAGGGAGCAATTTGAGGTCAACACTCATGGGGAGGGACAGGATCAAAAGAGAATAGAAGTAATGGGGGACAGGATAGGATGGAGGGAAATATAGTTAGTCTTATACAACACAACTATTATGGAAGTCATTTGCAAAACTACACAAATTTGGCCTATATTGAATTGCTTGCCTTCCAAAGGGAAGGGGTGGGGAGGGAGGGAGGTAAAGAAGTTGGAACTCAAAGTGTAAGGAACAACTGTTGAGTAATGTTCTTGCCACTAGGAAATAAGAAATACAGGTAAAGGGGTACAGAAAGTTATCTGGCCCTACAGGACAAAAGAGAAGATGGAGACAAGGGCAGAGAGGGATGATAGAAGAGAGGGCAGATTGGTGATAGGGGCAATCAGAATGTTCGGTGTTTGGGAGGGGGAGGGGACAAAAAGGGAGAAAATTTGGAACCCAAAATTTTGTTAAAATGAATGTTAAAAGTTAAATAAATAAATTTAAAAAAAAAAAAGAAGCTGGAAGGAACGAGAGGATTTTAGATGATCGCGATAAGGATTGGAACAGGGAGATTAGTATGAATGAAGTGAATTTGAAAGGAGGATAAGTTGTTGGATAAAAGTGACAGAGACAGTCATTGTGTCGAGAGAGTGAGTAGTACACCAGTTCCTTCTCCTGGCCTGTTATGTTAAGGGATAGTAAGAGAAAGATCAGTCAGAACCACAGAGAGGATAGCCAGGGGTATCTTCTGGGGGGAAAAAATCAAGAGTCCTTGAGCACGAGAAGATGGAAAAGAGTATGAGAAGAAGATCTAGGATGAAGAATTTATTAATAGTATTAATAACTGTCTTTTAAATAGTACTTAATATTTACAAAGGGCTTTGCATTCATCATTTCGGTTGAGTGTCACAACAAATAAGTAAGGTAGGGAATGATTATCATTATCCCCATTTTACAGGTGAGAAAACTGGGACTTAATGAAATGAAGTGCCTTGTGCCTGGTCACAGAGTTAGTAGATTATCAGAGGCAGGGTTTGAGCCCAGGTCTTCCAGTTTCTGAAAATATCAGTCAATCTCCTATGACATACTACCATTCCTGAGACTTCGCAGTCACAGAAGACCCAATGAAAAAAGAAGATAAAGAGGTTTAGGGGCTAAAGAACGGTAGGGCTAAGCAGGATAGAGATAAAAAATAAGGGAAAGATACAAAAAGAGAGAGATTTTGACATTACCAGATGTCAAATCTGAATTATGGAAATTTAGAGGAGCACTGACCAGAGCTCTTAACAAGAAGGCCAATGAAAATGGCAGTAGGAAAGTGAACTGGTGAAGAATACCTCTCATCCTAGTCAGGTTACAGCTTGGATGCCACATGATTCTTCTAGTCCTCTCCATGAGAGTTCTTGAGAAGGGCTGATGCCAGGCCTTCTCTATCAAGGCCAATGTCATGGTCCCAGAGGAATACTGTAGATTCTTTCACTCCCAGGTAACAGCTATCCTGGAGACAAGGCCTGAACAACAGTGTTGGCATCCTTGGTGGCACTGTCTTACCTGGACCCTTGGAGAGTGGAGCTCCTCAGATGACAATGGGATACAGGAATGCAGTACATGGAGAAAGCCTCTAATTCCAGTCTGTTAAGGGGGCCTGGGAGGCCCAGGGTTAAGTCAAGGTTTTGATACTATTCTATCTATAGTAGATAGAGTATAGAACTTGGAGTAACAAAGACCTGGGTCCAAATCCTGCCTTGGTTACTGAATAATTATAAGGCCATGGGCAAATTGTTTAATCTCTTTGAACCTCAATTTCCTCATCTGTAAAAGGAGGGGGTTAGCCTTGATGACTTCTAAGATCTATTCTAGCTCTAAACTTACAATCCTAAGACCTAACCCCCAAACAGAGGCAATTCCACATGCAAAAGAGGTGAATATGGTATTAGAATTTGATAGATGAGCCATTTGGTTCATACTGATGACTCCAGCAGAGGACAAAAATCATCCACATGAATACACAAAAAATAATTCACTTTGACTAATTTATGACCATTTTCTTTGCACTCATTCCTTAGAAAAATCTCATGATAAATCCAGGTCCCTGCTTCTGGAAAATTCTATCAACAATATTGGAAAGTTGGTTATATATTTTTCCTAGACTCCTAATCTTATTTCCCTGACATGACACTAGAATAAGAAAAATTCCAAAGCTTAATTGATGATGGGTTTTCTGGATATAAATATTCAGAATGTACCAGCTCATCCAGTTAACAATAATAGCTGACATTTCTATGGTGCTTTAACTGTTTTCTTCATAATAACCTTGTGAGGTAGAAAGGGAAAACATCACTATCCTCCCATTTTAAGATTTGGAATCTGAGTCTCCTCAGAGACATGAGGTAATTTGTCTTTATTCACATAGTCAATAAGTATTACTTCTGGAATTTGAACCCAGGTCTAATGACTCTATCTGAATATATCTGAATAATAACAGAACTTTTTGCTCTTAATCCCATATGGAGTGTTTGCCTTTCCCCTACTCTTGTATCTTTTCTTTCCTTGCAAGGGCTACCTGCCTCCTTTTCAGAGAAGAAAAAAATAGTTTAGAGTTTAACATTTACATTCCCTTTGGGCAGAGCACCCACAGGTAAGGGTATTATGATGCACTATGTGGACAGAGGGAAGGGTAAGAAAGAGAGGGAAAGAGAGAGGGAGGGAGGGAGGGAGGAAGGAATGGAGGAAGAAAAGGAAGAAGGAAGGAAAGAAGAAGGAAGGAAGGAAGGAAGGAAGGAAGGAAGGAAGGAAGGAAGGAAGGAAGGAAGGAAGGAAGGAAGGAAGGAAGGAAGGGAGGGAGGGAGGAAAGGAAGGAGGGAGGGAGGAAGGAAGAATCACCTCTTGGAACTCCCAACTATCTTGAAGAGGTCTATCCTGATTATCTCAGTTGTCAGTGCCCTCTCCCCCTTCATTCTGATGAAATTATTTGATATATATCAAATAATTTCATATAGAAATGTGTGTGTCGAGTAGAAAGACGCACATACACATAGCTCCGAACCCACAACCCATAGAACAACTACAAAGAAGTAACTCACAGCGAATTCTGCACCCAGAGGCCACAGAACATTGGAGCGAGGGAGATTTCTGTTCCGGAGAGACCTGCAAACCTCTCGTAAAAGGTCCTTCGTGCTGCGGACTGGGCGCCGGGACTGGGAGCTGAGTACAGCCCTGCCGTGGCCGCGGCACCGAGAGGAACAGATCCGAGCGGGCTTCAGGGACGGGATCTCTAGCGGCCGCACAAGTACCTCCACCCACAGGTGACGGGGGTCTGTGAGAGAGTCCCTTTGGTGGGTCGAGGGGGGAGTGGGGTGCCCCCATGGCTCGGGCCCCCTCGGGAGACAGAAGCTGAGGGGCAGCGGCAGACCAGGGCTCTCCAAGCAGGCAGGAGCCTGGATCCATTGTTGAAGGTCTGTGCATAAACTCCCTGAGGGAACTGAGCCTGAGAGGCAGCCCTGCCCTCACCTGAGCATCTGAATTTAATCTCACACTGAATAGCAGCCCTGCCCCCGCCAAAAGCCCTGAGGCTGGAAGCAGCATTTGAATCTCAGACCCCAAACACTGGCTGGGAGGATCAGGAGGTGAGGTGGGTGTGAGGAAAATATTCAGAGGTCAAGTCACTGGCTGGGAAAATGCCCAGAAAAGGGAAAAGAAATAAGACTATAGAAGGTTACTTTCTTGGTGAACAGGCATTTCCTCCCTTCCTTTCTGATGAGGAAGAGCAATGCTTACCATCAGGCAAAGACACAGAAATCAAGGCTTCTGTGTCCCAGCCCACTCAATGGGCACAGGCCATGGAAGAGCTCAAAAAGAATTTTGAAAATCAAGTTAGAGAGGTGGAGGAAAAGCTGGGGAGAGAAATGAGAGACATGAAGTCAAAGCATGAACAGCAAATCAGCTCCCTGCTAAAGGAGACCCAAAAAAATGTTGAAGAAAATAACACCTTGAAAACTAGCCTAACTCAATTGGCAAAAGAGGTTCAAAAAGCCAATGAGGAGAAGAATGCTTTCAAAAGCAGAATTAGCCAAATGGAAAAGGAGATTCAAAAGCTCACTGAAGAAAATAGTTCTTTCAAAATTAGAATGGAACAGATGGAGGCTAATGACTTTATGAGAAACCAAGAAATCACAAAACAAAACCAAAAGAATGAAAAAATGGAAGATAATGTGAAATATCTCATTGGAAAAACAACTGACCTGGAAAATAGAGCCAGGAGAGACAATTTAAAAATTGTGGGCCTACCTGAAAGCCATGATCAGAAAAAGAGCCTAGACATCATCTTTCATGAAATTATCAATGAAAACTGCCCTGAGATTCTAGAACCAGAGGGCAAAATAAATATTCAAGGAATCCACAGAACACTGCCTGAAAGAGATCCAAAAAGAGAAACTCCTAGGAACATTGTGGCCAAATTCCAGAACTCCCAGGTGAAAGAGAAAATATTGCAAGCAGCTAGAAAGAAACAATTCAAGTATTGTGGAAATACAATCAGGATAACACAAGATCTAGCAGCTTCTACATTAAGGGATCGAAGGGCATGGAATAGGATATTCCAGAAGTCAAAGGAACTAGGACTAAAACCAAGAATCACCTACCCAGCAAAACTGAGTATAATACTTCAGGGGAAAAATTGGTCTTTCAATGAAATAGAGGATTTTCAAGCATTCTTGATGAAAAGACCAGAGCTGAAAAGAAAATTTGACTTCCAAACACAAGAATGAAGAGAACCATGAAAAGGTGAACAGCAAAGAGAAGTCATAAGGGACTTACTAAAGTTGAACTGTTTACATTCCTACATGGAAAGACAATATTTGTAACTCTTGAAACATTTCAGTATCTGGGTACTGGGTGGGATTACACACACACACATGCACACACGCACACACACATAGAGACAGAGTGCACAGAGTGAATTGAAGAGGATGGGATCATATCTTAAAAAAAAATGAAATCAAGCAGTGAGAGAGAAAGATATTGGGAGGAGAAAGGGAGAATTGAATGGGGCAAATTATCTCTCATAAAAGAGGCAAGCAAAAGACTCATTTAGTGGAGGGATAAAGAGGGGAGGTGAGAGAAAAACATGAAGTCTACTATCATCACATTCCACTAAAGGAAAGAATAAAATGCCTACTCATTTTGGTATGAAAACCTATCTTACAATACAGGAAAGTGGAGGATAAGGGGATAAGCAGAGTGGGGGGGGATGATAGAAGGGAGGGCATGGGGAGGAGAGTGCAATTTGAGGTCAACACTCATGGGGAGGGATAGGATCAAAAGAGAATAGAAGTAATGGGGGACAGGATAGGATGGAGGGAAATATAGTTAGTCCTATACAACACAACTATTATGGAAGTCATTTGCAAAACTACACAGATTTGGCCTATATTGAATTGCTTGCCTTCCAAAGGGAAGGGGTGGAGAGGGAGGGAGCTAAAGAAGTTGGAACTCAAAGTGTTAGGACCAGCTGTAATGTTCTTACCACTAGGAAATAAGAAATACAGGTAAAGGGGTATAGAAAGCTATCTGGCCCTACAGGACAAAAGAGAAGACAGAGACAAGGGCAGAGAGGGATGATAGAAGAGAGAGCAGATTGGTCATAGGGGCAATTAGAATGCTTGGCGTTTGGGGGGGGAGGGGAGAAAAGGGGAAAAATTTGAAACCCAAAATTTTGTGAAAATGAATGTTAAAAGCTAAATAAAAAAAAAAAAAGGAAAAAAAAAAGAAAAAAAAAAAGAAAAGAAATGTGTGTGTCACACACACACACACACACACACACAAACACAACACACATGTTTTTGAAAAGCAGTTTGGTCTGTATAGAGCCTCAGCATTAGGAAAACCTGAAGTCAAGACCCTCTTCTGATACTATCTGCTATGTTACCCTGGATAAGTTATGCCACCTCTAAGTGTCCCCTTGTGTAATTTAGGAAATGAAAAAAGTTTCTCTCTGTAAAGGTGATGAGACTGAGGGGCTAGTAGGATCAAATGTCCAAAGTTTTCTGACATCCTGATTTCAAGAAGATAAAATATATGTTTAATGAGGTTCTGCAAAGGAATGTCTTTAGGCAGACCACTTTGCCAAAGGATTAAAGGTTTAGATCTAGTATGGATTTAGAAGCCATCTAATCTAACCCCCTTTTACTTTTTAAAATTTATTTATTTATTTTTAGTTTTCAACATTCATTTCCATAAGATTTTGAGTTCTAAATTTTCTCCAAGAAAATTTTTTACCCCAAGACACTATGCATTCTGATTAGCTCTGCCCCTCATCTGCCCTCCCTTCTATCACATCCCTCCCTTCCCTTATGGCCACCTCCTCTATTTTCTTGTAGGGCAAGATAGATTTCTATACCCCATTACCTGTTTCTTATTTCCCAGGTACATGTAAAAGCAATTTTTAACATTTATTTTCAAAATTTTGAGTTCCAGCTTTTTTCCCTCCCTACCCACCCATCTCCACTGAGAAGGCAAGCAACTCAGTACAGGTTATACATGTGTAGTTAGGCAAAAGACTTCCATAACAGTCATGTTGTGTAAGACTAACTATACTTCCCTCCATCCTAATATATCCCCCATTTATTCTATTCTCTCTTTTGACCTTGTCCCTCCCCAAAAGTGTTTACTTCCAATTATCCCCACCTCCCATTTGCCCTCCCTTCTATCATCCCCCCACATCCCACTTATCCTCTTCTCCCCTACTTTCCTGCAGTGTAAAATAGATTTTCATACCAAATTGAGTGTGCATGTTATTCCCTCCTTAAGCTAAATGTGATGAAAGTAAGCTTCACTTTTACCCCTCTCACCTCCCCCCTTTCTTGCTTTCTCCTCCCAATATGTTCCTCTCTCTCCCCTTAATTTTATTTTTTTTAGATATCATCCTTTTCTATTCAACTCACCCTGTGCCCTCCGTCTATATGTATACAATCCCTCCAACTACCCAAATACTGAGAGAAGTCTCAAGAGTTACAAATATTATCTTTCCATGTAGGAATGTAAACAGTTCAACTTAATAAGTCTCTTATGATTTCTCTTTCCTGTTTACCTTTTCATGCTTCTCTTGGTTCTTGTGTTTGAAAGTCAAATTTTCTATTCAGCTCTGGTCTTTTCATCAAGAATGCTTGAAAGTCCTCGATTTCGTTGAAAGACCATTTTTTCCCCTGAAGTATTATACTCAGTTTTGCTGGGTAGGTGATTCTTGATTTTAATTCTAGCTCCTTTGACCTCTGGAATATCATATTCCAAGTCCTTTGATCCCTTAATGTAGAAGCTGCTAGATCTTGTATTAGCCTGATTATATTTCCACAATATTTGAATTGTTTCTTTCTGGCTGTCTGCAATATGTCTCCTTGACCTGGGAACTCTGGAATTTGGCAACAATGTTCCTAGGAGTCTTTTTTTTTTGCCTCTCTTTCAGGAGGGGATCAGTGAATTCTTTCAATGTTTATTTTATCCTCTTATTCTAGAATATCAGGGCAGTTTTCCTTGATAATTTCATGAAAGATGATGTCTAGATTGTTTCTTTGATCATGGCTTTCAGGTAGTCTCATAATTTTTAAATTGTCTCTCCTGGATCTATTTTCCAGGTCAGTTGTTTTTCCAATGATATATTTCACAATGTCTGTTATTTTTTCATTCCTTTGGTTTTGTTTTATAATTTCTTGATTTTTAATGATTGATTAAAATCTTGATTAATGATAAAGTCATTTGTTTCCATCTGCTCCATTCTAGTCTTTAAGAAATTTTTTTCTTCAGTGAGCTTTTGGATCTCCTTTTCCATCTGGCCAGTTCTACTTTTTAGGGCATTCTTCTCCTCATTGGCTTTTTGGATCTCTTTTGCTATTTGGGTTAGTCTATTTTTTAAAGTGTTATTTTCTTCAGCATTTTTTGGGTCTCCTTTAGCAAACAGTTGACTCATTTTGAATGATTTTCTTACATCACTCTCATTTCTCTTCCCGATTTTTTCTCTACTTCTCTTACTTGATTTTCAAAATCCTTTTTTGAGTTCTTCCATGGTCTGAGATCAATTCAAATTTTTCTCAGAGGCTTTGGATGGAGGAGCTTTAACTTTTTCTTCTGTTTGCATGCTTTGGTCTTCCTTGTCACCAAAGTAACATTCTATATAGTCTTATTCTTTTTTTCCAGTTTTTGCTCATTTCCCCAGCCATTTTCTTGACTTTTGAGCTCGTTGTCAAGGTAGTTTTCTGCTTTCAATGAGGGCAAGGAGTGTACTATCAGAAACTTTATTCCCCCACAATCTGTGGGCCTAGAACTTCAGAAACAGTGGCTGCAACTGTCCCTGCTGCTGCTGTAGATGCAGCTATAGCAGCAGCTTCCTCCCTGGGCCTGGGGTCAGAACACTCCACTCTCCTGTCCTGGTCCCACAGGCTTTTCCCATTGACCTTCCAATTTATTCTCAGCATTTTGGGGTCATGAAGTCTAGAAACCACCACAGATGTGAGAGATTCAGTCTCCCCTAGGCCTGGTCAGATCCCCTCTGTGCACTTGGCAGCCCACACTGGACTGCACTCTGCTCTCAGTGTGGCATGATAGATACTTTCCAGCAACCTTCCAGGCTGTCTTAGGCTGGAGATTTGCTTCACTCTGTCATTCTGTGAGTTCTGCAGCTCCAGAATTTGTTTAGAGCTATTTTTTACAGGTATTCGGCTGGGCTTTGTGGAAGCACTCTAGAAAGTCTGTGCTGTTACTCTGCCATCTTGGCTCTGCTTCCCTAATCCCCTTTTAGAAATAAGAAAACTGCAGCTCAGGGAGGTGACATAACCAAGGTCCTAAAACAGATAGAAGTAGTATTGGCATTCAGGAACTCTGACTTCTAATATAATTCTCTTTTCCACTGTGCCACAATGTCTCCCTACGTTAATCTTTAATTGATAAAATGCAGTCACCGTAAGTATGACAAACAGAAATGAGAGTCTATTAACAGGGAGTAATTTGGAAGCAAAGGTTTGGTTATAAGAAAGGAAAGTACAGGCACTGATAGTCACAATGAAGGAAATTTGAGTAGAATAAAGGAAAGAGGACTAGGGTAAAAACTATGTGAGAGCAGATAGAAAATGAGAGAATATAATAGGGTTAGGAAGAAAGTTACTTTTAAGAGTTTACTTGACTTAGAAGATAAAACCTCTGGCAGTCTGTGAGCTTCTGAGACAGAGGGTCAAAATGATGGTTATGAAAAGCAACTTAGCTACAGTGCTTATGTAGCACCCACCCTAAACCACTCCCCTAATTTTTACTCAAAGGTTCTAGGGGCAATTGTATGGGGCATACTCCTGAAACCCAATGATCTACTTTCCATTAACAATTAGGCAGTAAATACAATTAGCTCTTAGGAAAGCTATTTACTATGATCACATGCTTAAAAAAAAAGAAAACTCAAACATTCCCCCCTTAAAATTGCATCACACTATCCCACAAATACATAAAACATCCATGGGAAGAGTGGGCTCAGACTTAGAGCATAAAGATAGTGAGGCACAGTGTCAGGGAGAAAAGGTACTATAGACACAAGTCAACCCCTGGTGGAAAAAAGGTATTGTCTCTGTTAGTTGTTCAGATGCTTTTAGAACTTTTCATATGCAAATGAGCCATTTACACCCTTTATGAAGTGCAAGTTTTAAATCCTTTTAGAGGTGTAAAATGAAAATGATCTGCTTATTTAGAAAGAAGGTTACCTTCTGCAAAGTACAAATGCAATTATGACCTCACATCTAATTTTCTCTATTCTTTTCCCCTAAAGAGCTGTAAATTTACTGGAGCCTGAAAAGTGCACAACTTTAGTCTTCGAACATGTGGAAAATAAAGTTTCAGAAGCCACAAAACATTGTCTAGGTAGGTATTCTTCAGAACCAACCCAATGCCTATGAATTGAGGAGTAAGGAACAGAAAGAAATTCAGAAAGGAGGTTCTTTGACTTGGTAAAGCAGCATGCGAGAGAAAAAAGAAGATGACATCATAGAATTTGTTACAATACCATACATCAACTAGGTATATCATCATTAGCAAAAGAAAATAAGTTAAATTATAGAGGTGAATCTCATTAGTATTGAAAAATAATTGCATAATGATTGTTACAAAAAACTAATAGAAAGGAAATTAAATTATCTCCTCCTACCAAGCTTACACAGAAAATGAAGAGAAAAATCTGTTCCTACCTTCTCCTCTCCCTAACTTTATCCAATTGCTTTCAACAGGAGATTCTCCAAAAACAAAAATACCAGAAGTTGACACAATTCATTTTGACTAAGCCATAATTTTCTTTTAACTCATTTCTCAGCGAATTCAAATAGCAAATCCAAATCCCTGCTTCTGAAATGAGTCATTTTCTAGTTATTCGCCTCACTGATGCTCTCTACCTGGTTCTGACTCCTTTTGTGTATGCATCATTCAACAATTGTAGTGTAAACTTAAAGAATGAATCATAGTCACATGGGCAACAGGTTGGAGCACTAGACTCTTGATTCTTCTCAAGCCTCTCCAAAACAGAAATTATATACCAAAGATAAAGCACTCAAATGGGGTTGTGACCCACATTTTAAGAAGGCTGGAGGGATCATGAGCAGAAAAACCTTTAAGAAACCCTGGTCCAGGATATCCAGAATCCAAAAGAAAGTAAAAAAAAAAAAAATCTGATCCTGAGGTCTCTCAGCACCACTCCCTTATCCCTGGGATAAGGATCCCACAGCACTGGCAATGAGGTTGCACTAGCAAGCCTAAAGACCCAACACAGGCTCACAATAAAACCCACCTCCACATGGTCCTCTCTCCTTCTTTACAGTGCCATGGAGACTCAGCTTCAGGCTGTAGACGTTTTCCCAAACCATGACAGACAAGCCAGCCCAGCCACAGTCCTTCAAGAACAAAAGCTTTTAGGGGGCCCCACAAACCATAGTAGCAGTGCAGCAAAGCTCTGAATTGTTGGTGGACAACCTGTAGCAACAGTGTGAGCTGTCAGTACCAGGGCAGGGCAGACAACCTGTTGGCCCCACTGTGGAAAAGCTCTGAACTGCCAGTGTCAGGACACAGATCTGAGGAGCAGGAAGAGCAGGACAAGACACCATGAGAGGTAAGGAGAGAGAAGTATAGCACCCAACTAAGCCTGTGGGGGGGGGGGGGGGGGAGACAGAATCAAGTTGGAGCCAGTTCTGACCACCTAAAAGTCACTTGTGTCTGAGAACTAGGCTGGTGAATGATGAATTACCCAGAGTGAGAAGAGGCTGAGAAACTTGGAGATCCATCCCTGAAGGAAATCACCATCAAAGGACAGAATCAGAATAAAAGAGTGAATAGGGGAAAATCAGAGGGGACAAAAGAACTGAAATTACCAAATTTCTCAGGAGGAAGAAAACTCAAAGACCTTGGATATAAGCAGATAAATCAACAGGGAAAACATTAGCAACAGAAGGAAATATGTCCTCCATATCTAGTGAACAAATTTAGACATCTATGAATAAATACTGAAAAAAGGGAGGGGTGAATGATCTAATTCTTGATGAAACAGAAGATTTTGTGGAATGAAAGGAAAACATGGAATCTCAGCACCCTGTTCCTGAGAGTTTCAAAAAAGAGATGAGAATTATGAGAGCAGAATTTTTGTCCTGCACAGCAAAAATAACAAGCAAAATTTGAAAAACTTGAATTTGCAATGGCAAGTCTCACTAAAGGAATTAGAGAAAAACATAATTAGTAATGCAACACTACAGAAACAAAGACAACCTAGAAGAAGAGAAGTAAAACAAAATCCAAGAGCATTAAAAGAAATTATGCTCTCTACACAAGCAAAACATACAGATCTAGAAGACAAAATTCATAGAGACAACCTAAGGATCATAGATCTCTTAGAAGAAAACTACAGGACAAAAAAAAAACCTTAACACTAATGCAGGAAATAATAGAAGAGAACTGCTCAGAACTTCTAAACATAGAAAATGAAATATGAATTGAAAGAATTCACAAATCACCTCAAGAAAAAAAAACAATAATGAAAAGTCCAAGACACATAGTAGTTAAATTTCAATTCAGAAATAAGTTCTGCAAAGGATTAGGAGAAAAACCTTCAAATACAAAGGAAAAGAAATTCAAATAATGCAAAACTATTCTGTACTGAAGAGAAAACGTAGGAGCAAATGGAATAATGTGTTGCAAAGAGCAATGGAGCTCAAAAGTAGCCCAGTGGGACATACTCCACAACTCTGAGCTTCACCATGCACGAAAAAAGATGAACAAACAATGATAAAGAAGTGTTTGAAACATTTTTAGAAAGAAATCCAGAGCTGAAGAAATATTTGTTTTTTGAATATCCCAAACAACAGAATTGAAAGAGGAACGAATAAATGCAGCAGCCAAGGTCAGCAACAGCAACCGAATGACAACAAAGAGAGCAGTAAGAAATTATTTTCTAAATTTTCCCAAGGAAACAGAAGGCGAAGGTAGAAATAAATAAATAAATATCTATTATTTTTTGTGGAACTACATTCTAATATGAAAGGGTATATGAAGGGGGGAATAAAGAAGAGGAGCAGGGGAATAGAGAGGAATATGTGGTATACCAAGGTCAAATCAATGACTACCAATGGGGGGAAGGTGAACCCTGTGATCTCAGAAAAAAAAAGAGACTACAGAGGAATGACTGAGGAGAGCAGGCTGGAAGGACTATAAAGGGGGAAAGGGAAAGAAAGAGGCCTTACATAGTAGGAATAAGTTCCACTGATGAATGCTCTTAAGGGTGAAGAAGGAAGGTCTGTGAAGGGGGATGAGGACCTTATTCCAGTTGTAGCTTGGGAGATTTGATATTTGAAAAGTCTACTTGTCCTACTTTAGGAGAGAAAGAGTTGGAACTCCTGAGGGCAACTGGCACCTGGGGTTGCAGGAGAGCATGGACCAAGCGAGAAGATGTTAAGGCATCAGTGAGAATAGATCAGTATAGATTACTCCTGCATAATCAGGAATGTGGTAGGGAAAGGGCCCTACCATGGGGCTATGTTCTCTCTGACATCTATAATAATTGACATTGTTCTGGAAAGGAGGTACAATGAAAAAGCAGAATCCACTGGGCAAGTTCTATGAAGCAACACCAGAAACAAGATAGGAGAGCCTAGAATGGATACTTTGGAAGCTTTGGTTGTATGAAAAATACAGAGAAAAGACAGACTAGATAACTATAGAGTTCATGAATCAGAGAATGAAGGTTTAGAGTAAACAGAAAAAGATGGTGAATAATGAAGAAAATGAAGAAAAACCCTTTTTGGAAAGGGCACAAAAAATGAATTTTTTAAAATTAATGAATAGGACTAGTTGGAGGGGAAGGGAGGAGGTCATTTACTCATTTGCTTGACTAAATGAGAGGAAAAAATGGAGGGGGAAGAATTATATATCCAGATAAAAATAAGAAAAAAAAGGAACTAATAAACAAAATCCCAAAGGGAAAAGGTTCAGAAACAAGAGAAGGTGATCAAGGGTGAGGAACCAGTAAGAACAGGGCCACCTTAAAGAAAAAAACAATGTAAAGTAACTGAAGGAACACAAAGCTGCATTTAAAGCAGAAGAAAGAAAAAGATAATCACACCTTAAAAAAATATGAGAGATATATGGAGGAAAATACAAACCTAATTCAAATTTTAAATGTGAATGGATTAAACAATCCAATAAAATGAAGAAAAGTGACAAATTAAGAAAACAAAACCCTACGATCTGTGACATAAGAAATGTATTTTAAAACAAAGACATACACAAAATAAAATTGAGGGGATGAAGGAAAAATATTTGCTATGCATCAACTAAAACCAAAAATGCAGGAGTTGCAATCATGCTAACTGACAAAATAGAAACAAATAATCAAAAAATCAAAAGGGACAAACAAGGAAACTAAACTATATTATGCTGAAAGGACGCATAGACAATAAAACAACATCAGTAGAAATCATATGTTCCAAATACCTTAGCATTGAAATTCATTTAAAAAAATTATCACACCTACAGGAAGACATAGACAATACCACAATAGTGAGAGGAGAGTTCAATATCCCTCAGTTTCGGATAAGTCTAACAAAAAAAAGATAAACAAAAGGAACAATACGGAACTTAACAAATTGCTAGAGAAACTAGAGTTAAAAGACTTATGGCATCTTCTTGAGACCGCAAAAGAACATACATATTTCCCAATACCAAATGAAACATTTACAAAAATTGACCATGTTCTTGGGTACAGAGAAATTAGAAACAAATGTAAAAACAAAGAAACAGTTATTGCATTCATTATAGACTGTAACACAATAAAAATAGTCATTTGTTCAGGAACAATAAAAAAACCCAAATGGAGGCTTAACAATGAAATCCTAAATAATGAGTTAAGTCAAAAAATAAACCATAGAAACAATTAATATGTAAAAGAAAGTGATAATGATAAAAAAAAATTTGCCTAAATTTCTGGGATGCAACTGAAGCAGTCCTCAGGGAAAAATCATATCCTTACATACGTAAATGAACAAAATAGAAAAGTAGATTTTCATCTATTGAGGAATAACTAAACACTTTTTTGTACATGAACTAATGGAATATTACTATTGTAAGAAATTTTGTTATCTAATGAATATAGAGTCATGAAAAGATCTAAATGAACTGATGCTGAGTGAAGTAAGCAGAGCCAAGAAAACAATATACAGAGTTACTACAACAATATAAATGGAAAAAACAACTATACACTAGAGAATCAAAAGTATATTAACAAAATTATAAAAAATCAAGCAGGGCTCAAATGAAGAACCATAAGAAGAACAGCAAACTCAGTCCTTCGTGGAAGTGGGAAGTCTACAAGTGTTACACATTACACATATTTTCAATGCATTGATCATTTGTGCTGATGTTTTTTTCCTCTCTGGGATGGCTCTTAGGGAGGAGGAGGAAGAAAGAATCTTGGGACAACCATGATGATGTAAGAAACAGGATAGCCATAATAACTTATTTTAAAAAAATGATTCATGAAAAATCTCAGATTCCTAATCCCATAGAACCAATGCAAACTGGCACATTCCCACACATCTGCTTTTTAAAGAAATCAGATTAAAACTGAATGAATGGCAGCTAAGTAGTGAAGTGGATAAAATGGTGGGCCTGGAGTCCTCTTCCTGAGTTCAAATCTGGTCTCAGATATTTAGTAGTTACATGACTTTAGCCAAGTCACTTATCTCTACTTACTTCAGTTTCCTCATCTGTAAAATGTGCTAGAGAAGGAAATGGCAAACCAATCCAGTATCTTTGCCAAAAAAATTCCAGTTGGGGTCATGAAGAGTCAATCACAACTAGAAAATGAGTGAACAACAAGAAAACTAAATTCAATTAAATTTCCAGTGAAAATTAGTAATG
Source organism: Notamacropus eugenii (assembly GCF_028372415.1). Taxonomy (NCBI): domain Eukaryota; kingdom Metazoa; phylum Chordata; class Mammalia; order Diprotodontia; family Macropodidae; genus Notamacropus; species Notamacropus eugenii. Next base: position 368,700,578 of record NC_092876.1, on the reverse strand, counting down.
CTAAGTAAAGGTAATGCTCCCCCTTTTTAATAACAATAATAGGGGCTCATTTTTATATGATGCTTCTAAGTTTTCAAAGTTCTTTCATAGCTGTGATCTCACTTGCATTACACTTTTTGTACTTACCATATATCCTATTAAACTGAAGGCAGAGATCATGTCCTATTCATCTTCGTATCATTTTCCCAATATTATCTAGGATGGAATCTTGGAAATAGGAGGTTTCTGACAAATGTTTATGGAACATTAAGTGAATTGGGATCTCACGGGTATTTGCATTTGTAGAGAAACTGAGTAACATTGTTTCAAGAAAATGTTTAAAATTCCCTTACCCTACTGTCTTAAAATATTAAATTGTTGTCTTTAAATATTTTAAGGATTGTCAGGGAAAAGAGGGATTAGACATGTTGTGCTTGGCTCCAGAAAGCAGAGAAAGGAGAAATGGGTGAAAACTACAGGGAGACAGATGGACAGAGCACTGGGCCTGGAGCCAGGAAGACCTGAATTCAAATGTGGCCACAGACACTAGGTGTATGAACTTGGCAAGTCACTTAACCTGTTTACCTCAGTTTCTTCATATTTAAAATGGAGATAATAAATGGTACCTACCTCCCAAGTTTGTTGTGAGCATCAAATGAGGTAATATTTGTAAAAAGTACTTTGTGAAGTCCCTGGTACATAGTAAGTGCAATTTAAAAGTTAGCCATTATTATAAAACTATAAAAAAATCTGATCCCCCCAAAATTGGGGATAACTTGCTTTCATTGTCTGAAGGTTTTGTTGCCATTTAGGGAATGATGAATCAAACAAGGTAAGAACTCCATGTAGAGGACAAAGTGTTGCATAATGTATAAGGGATTGGACTTAGAATCAGGAAGGCCTAGGAACAAATTCTACCAGACACACTAATTAACTATGAATCTTAGTCAAGACCCCCCCAAAAAAATCTCTGTGCCTCAGTTTCTCATCTGTAAAATTGGATTCAGTGGCTCCTGAGATCCCTTCCAACTCTAAATCTATGATCTCAGTTTCTATGATTCTATACTCTCCAGGCAGTCACAGTCCGAAGACAGAGAAGGAAAGGAAAAGAACAACATTCAGGTCTCCCCCAGTTTGAGAGAGTAGGAGTATATATTAATTTTGCTCAGGACATATAACATCAATACTAGTAGCAGGAGGTCACTGGTGATTAGAACAGCTACCAAGGTTTTTCCAAGACAAAATAAAAAATGCCAATGGAGTTTTGCATACTCTTGAACATAGGAAGCAGCTCAGGGTCAAGCATGATGACATGATTTATGGTGGTATGGGGGAGATCGGCGCTTTATCCTGGTTTATTAGGCTGCATAGTTCCCTGGAAATTCAGATACCTCAGTCAGCAATCCAAGGTGTGAGTCTTGTGTTGTGTGACTCTAGGACAATAGACTTTAAGAAGCTCCATTGGTCTTATCTGTCTAGAGGGAGCAGAAATGGCCAAGAGGAGACCAGGGTCAGTTGTTTAATTCTTTTTTATCACATGGGAAATTGGAATCTGGCCTCCCTGGCAAAGGAACCAGCACAGAGCAAGTAAGGTATCTGTTGGCTACCCTCTTGAATCTTGAGAGACATTTTGAGGTAAAGTGATACAATAGAGACCATTGAACAAATGACTGGTAAAATCAAGACTTACATAGTAGACATAGAAAGGAGAGAAAAATGATAGCTGCAGGGCAAACTAGAGGTACTCATAGGCTTTGTCACATGAAGGGAGCCCTAATGGCACTCAAAACTTCATATATGTATGTAAGTATATGTGAGAAGCAACATAGCACTGTGGAGCTGGCCTTGGAGCTAAGAGCTGATTTCCATTCCCACCTCTGACATACATATGTAATGCTAGGCAAGTCATAATCTTTCAGGACTCTAGGAAACTCTCTAATACTAAAAGTTACAGTGAGGGTGACAACTTGCATTGTTAATGTGATTTTTTTTCATCCAGTAGTTCCCTATACCAATCAAATCACAGGTCCACCCCTATCTTCTGGCCTCTTTTTATATGTATAAGTGAGGAGAGAGATTTTAGTTATTCATACATACCAAATGTAGACACTGATAGTTATAAATGCATCTCTTCTCTGACCTCTGGGACACTCATATTTTATAGTGCATTAAAACATGTTGACAGGTTTGAGAACTTCTCTTCATAAATCAATTCAGAGAATAAAGCATTTTCAGTCTTTGCTTTGCAAAAATAAATAAATAAAGGCAGTACTTGGAGTGGACATGGGAAAAGAATATGAATGTAAGAGGGATTTCCAACTGACACACAGGAATGGAAGTGAGTGCTCTGAGTCAGGAGGGTGGGAGAGACCAGGAGATGGTCTAACAAGATTGACTCTGGCCAATTTCAGAGAGTGCCAGATTTGCCCTGGCCTATCCGAAAGCACTGGATTTTAATGCCACACTTCTTTTCTCTGTTCCCTTCCCAACTATTATGAGTTACTCACACCCGGAGAGCCCCCACCCCTCCTGTCATCAGTGATTTGTTGGTTGACGTAGTATACAAGAAACATTTCTCTCAGCAGGAGATGAATCTACTCTTTTTTTCTCTTGACCAACGAGCCCAATAAGTCCTGAAATCAGGCTGTCTGTCAAGAATGCTATAACCACACTCTCTTATGATACCACCAAACTAGATGGGGCAATTCTTTGCTTACCTGTTCCAACTAGGCTGATGGAGAAAGCTGACCATATGGAGATTTATAAACTTAGACCTATAGTCTGCCAACACACAAGCTGGAATCACTCAAAAAAAAATGTATTAGAAGTCTGTCTTTCTCTGTCTCTCTGTCTCTATCTCTGTCTGTCTCCTCTCTCTACCTCTCTGTGTGTCTTTCTCTGTCTCTGTCCTTCTCTGTTCCAAACACTGCACTGGCCTCCCTTTCCTCTTTTTAAAATCTTGACCTTGTGGTTGACCAGTTCAGGCCTTGACAAATTCCAGCCTCAGTTTAATCCCACCCTCAGTTTAATCCAACCACTTTGTCATTGTTCCTAGGAAGGAAATATCAATCTACTCCTTCATATCTGCACTCACTATCCCTATAATTTTACAACCTTCCCTAATAACCAGTGCCCAATATGTTTTATCTCCCTCTTTTATAATGTAAGGTTTTTGAGAACAGGGACTACCCTTGTTCTTGTGTTTTTATACCCAGTACTTAGAATTTAGCACTTAGCAAATGATATCCATTGATTCATTCATTCATTCATTCATTCACTCATTCATTCATTCTATGACCAAGCTTGTAGGGAGAAGATGAGAAAATACACTTCCCTTCTGACCATTGTAGAAGTGGGAGACTGTCTACTCCTCCTCTATATTTTGAAGACTTTTTGTTCAATGGAAGTTGGAGCCTAGAAAGCACTCTGTCAACTCAACCTCAGAGAATCCCTAGCTTCCTTTAATTTTGCATTGAAATACCTTCCCTACAGGAAAGTTTTCCTGATTGTCCCTCCCAACCATCACTAGCGTCTTCTCCCCTGGAAATCATTTGTATATATTTTCTACTTAGTAATATTCTATTTTTCCCCAAGTGATAAATGGTCAAAGGACATAAACAGGAAGTTCTCAAAGGAAGATATAGACAACTTATTAACAGACACATTTGAGCCAAAAATGCTACAAATATCTGATAATTATAGATATAAAAATTAAAGAAACTCTGAGGTGCTACCTCATACCCACCAGATCAAGAAAAATGACCAAAAAAAGTGGGAAAATACAAACATTAGAAAGGTTACAAGAAAACAGATACATTAGTACACTGTTGGGTAGAGTTATGAAATGGTCCAGCCATTCTGAAAAGCAAATTGAGAGTGTTACCTCTACTAAGCCTATACACCAAAGAGACCAAAGAAAGAGAAAAAGGACCCATAGATACAAAAATAATTCTAGCTGCTCCTTTTCTAGGGGCAAAGAACTGGAAACTAAAGAGATGTCCATTAACTAGGTAGTGACTGAACAAATTCTGGTATATTAATGGAATATGATGACATTGTACTATAAAAAATGACCATTTTCAGAGAAACCTGGGAAGATTTGTATGAACATGATGTTAAGTAAAGTAAGAAGAAGCAAGAGAACAATTTATACAATAATAACCTTATAAAGACAAACAACTTTGAGAGACTTAAGAACTCTGATCAACGCAGTGAGCGATCATGATTCGAGGATAGATGATGAAGCAATATTAATCACCTTCTAACAGAAAATTGATGCATTTAACATACAGAACAAGACACATTTCTTGACATGGACAATGTGAAAATTTACTTTGTTCAATTATGCATATATTTGTTACAAGAGTTTTGTTTTTCTTTTTTTTAAATGAGTGAGGATGGAAGGAAAAATCAAATGCTTGTTAACTGAAAAGTGAAATGAAAAAATCTATATACAAAATACACCATCCAATAGTGTGCAAGTTCCTTGAGGACAGGGGCCTTTTCGTTTTTGTTTCCATATCCACAACTGGAAGCACAGTGCTTGGCACAAAGTAGTTGCTTAATAAATGTTTGTTGAATTGAATTGTTGACTACACCTTCAAAAATTAATCTTGGTTTCATGACGCTGCTTTTGGATCTAAAAGCAGTGGGTTATGCCATAAAAACTAATCATCTATTTATTTTCTCTAGGGTACAGAACCAAGTCTGTGCTTTGTTAAAGACAGACAGTAAACAAAATCAGTGCCTGTTGAAAACTGAAAAAGGAGGTGCCTGCAAGGTAGGGAAAATCAAGACACTTACCTACAGGACCAGTCACTGCAGGAGCTGGCAAAAAAAAAAAAAAGTGAGAAGGCAACAATTAACCTTAGGAACTCACATTGAGACATTACACATTTTTTTCTTACCTAATGTGAATTCAAAGAAAAGCAGATACTTACCTATTTGCTGTTTCCTTTGTGTAAGCCAGTTTCTAGGGAAACATGAAAAAAAAAATATATATATATATATATACATATTAAGTTGTGAAGAAATTTAACGCATAATGAATTTTATTGGCTGAGGCTCTTTCCTTAACAATGCAACATCTGTGTCATTATCCATTCAGACTTGACTGGTTGGACAGATGGCTGGACATTGTACAGAGGCCATTAGCATAACCCATTCCTATATAAGTTACTACATGAAACTGTTTTGTTTACAAAAACCTTATCCTCAACCTTACAAAATGCTCTCTAGATGTGTGCCATTGGCCAAGAGGGTAACTAAGTGACTAGTTCACTTTATGACCACTTTTGGGAAAAAAACAAAATCTCTCAAAGAGTATATCTGGGTGTAGATTGTTTTGTTAATCCTCTTCTATTAGGTTGCAAGTCTCTCTGGTAGAAGTGCTATATTTCTTTTATGCCCCATTTATACTTAGAACAGTGCTTTGAAAGCAGTAGATGCTCAACAAATCAGTTGTTGTTGTTCAGTCATTCAATTGTGACTTTGTGGTCCTATGGACCATAGCATACCCAACGGGGTCCATACGGTTTTCTTGGCAAAGACGTTGGAGTGGTTTGCCATTTCCTTCTCCAGTGAATTAAGGCAAACAGAGGTTAAGTGACTTGCCCAGGATCACACAACTAGTAAGTGTCTGAGGACAAATTTGAATTCATCTTCTTAGCTTAATACTCCAAGCTCACCACTCTATTCACTGAGTCACCTAGCTGCCTCTTAATAAATAAATAGAATGAATCAATTTTCTACAACCTTCATTTCCTTTTTCTTTTTCTTATGCCAGAAATGGAAACTTCTTATAGATATAACTCATTCTAAATGAGTCATCTTTATGGAATCAAAACTTTTAGAACTGGATAGCAGCTGTTAGATATTATCTAGTTACTTTGTCAGTTACAGTCTCTAAATATTTGTATTTGATTACATTGATCGTATGTACTTTATATTTAATAGTTTGGGGACTGTAATTTCTCACTTTTAAAAATTTGCTTAATTCTAATAATTTAAGTTGTTTTGACTGTTGGTTTTCAGATGGCATCATATAGTGAAGAGAATATTGGGTCTAAATCTCAGCTCTGACATGTGCTAGCTGAGTGACCTTAGGCACGTCATTTAAGTTAAGTGAGCCCCAGTTTCTTTTATTGAAAAATTAGAATAATAAAGATAAATGCCCAACCTATCTCAGGATGTTATGGGGGAAATGTTTAATAAATCTTGCAGAACTATATTACTATAACTCATAAGGTTGTTCTAACTAAGAAGATCTGTAAACCATAAAGCTTTATATAAAGGGGTCATTGTTGTTGATATTTAAACAGATTGATTTGGTTAGGCTTTTGTAGATTACATTGCTTATAATATTTGATTACAGATTATGATATTTTACTGTGCTTATTACCCTAAGCTTCTAAAATCAATTCATTTCAACAAATACCTATCAAGGGGCTACTATGTGTGAGGCAACGCCACATAACAAAGGTACAAGAAAATGAGATAAAACAATCCAAAGTAATCTACTTCTTATTCAACTGAGGAATAATTTTGGTGGAGTCTGTTATTAAATGGATGAAAGACTTTAACTTCAAACTCTGAAAGAGATATTTGGAGTATTCTTAACCTGTCCCTGGTTAGATGTACCAAATATCACATGCTAAACTATATCTTCATATATAAACTGTATCTTTATAAGTGGATGTATAAGCCTATTGCCAATAAACAAAATGACCTTATGTAAGTCATCATTATTGGCACAAGATCTCATTTAAAATTTCATTGTCTTTATCACACAAGGCATGGATTCCCCCATTTCCATGGATAAATTTCATGAACTTTAAAAAATTATCTTGATAACTATTTCAATATAATTTATTTCTTTTATAATCTTGTATATTTTATTTTATGCATTGAAGAATGTTATTCTGGGAAAGGATTTCTAGATGTCACCAGACTGACAAAAGATCCCATGCACAAAAAAGGTTAAGAACCTCTATGTTTATAGAATGACATAAATTAGAACAGTTTAAATGAGTGCCCCAGTACCCATAATGAGAAATAAACATGTTTAGAGAAAAATACCTCAGAAATAATATTGATTACACTGTAAACACATCTATTTCCCAAATATAAAATGCCTGTCTTGAGGTGCCTTCATTCTACCTGGAGGGGACTGGGGGAGGGTGGGAGTCAAATAAATGGATGCATATAAGTGAATAAACAACTCCAGTATCTTTGCCAAGAAAATCCTAAATGGGGTCATAGACGGACATGACTGAAACGAATAAACAACTAAAAGTACATAAAAGGTCATTTGAAGAGAGACAAAATATTAAAAACTGAGAAAGCTTCACAGGAATTCTGGGAGGTGAAGGGAGTTCATTCCAGTCAATGAAAGACTGCTTATGCAAGTGCGTGGAGGCTATAGATGGAATGCTGGGTTCAGGGAACAACTGGAACAACACTTTGTCTAGAACATAGTGTATATGAAGAGCAATAATGTGAAGTAAGCCTAGAAAGGTAGATTGGACCTAGACTGTGAAGGCCCTAAAATGGAAGGTTAAGTGTTTATTTTATCCTCATTTTATCCTCGATACAATAGGGAGCCATTAATGGCTTTTAATCTGCCATGGTCAGACCAGTGATTTAGGAAGATGCATTGCACTGCATGCAATATATGGATTATAGAGAAGAGAGACTTGAGGCAGGAAGACCACTTAGAAGGTGATTACAATAGTACAGAAGAGAGTTAATTAATAACCATGCAAATTGAGAAAAAGGGATAGTTAGAGAAAGGATATATGTTACCATGGTAGAAGTGATGAAATTTATCAACCAAGTCAATGTTGGAGAGAGAGAAAAGGAGACAAAAGTCAAGGAAGACTTATTAGGAACCTGAGTAATTAAAAGAATAGTGTGTCTAGCAGAGAATTTTGGAAGAGCTGACTTAGAAAGTCAAGTTCCACTTTGGAATGCCAATGAGATATCCACGTGAAAATAAAGAATAGATAATTGGTAGACTCAGAATGTTTGAGCTAGAAGGGACCATAGAAATCCTCTAATCCAACTTCCTCACTTCAATATTTCTTCAGAGTTCTATTGTTAATGAAATGGGAAGATCTTCCCCATCTATTAATAAGCCTATATGGCCTGTTTAAGTCACATGGAAGCATAAGTCACATGAGTTTGAGTCACATGAAGCCTGTGGTGAGAGGAGCTTGCTGCAAGGCTGGAACAGGAAGGGGTGGAGCAGGAAGGGTAGAGCAGAGCTGAGAGGAAGTGAAACAGAGGAGACAGAGCTGGGAAAGAGAGAGGAAGCAAGGAAGCACTCTGTGAGTGACAGAGGGAGTGATTTTGCTTAAGAGAGTTGGTTTGTGGGAAGGCCTGATAGTGAGTATAGACTTCTTGGTTACTATGATGGATTTCTATGTTACTGTGATGGATTTGGCTTTTTGGTGTTTTAATAAATGTCTTGGTTCTGTCCAATGAAAGAGTCTGTTATACCTTGCAATTCAAACCTGGAAATACACTGGCATATTCAGAGCTGGCATGGTGGGTATCACCTTGGCAATATAAGAGTCAAGGCAAAAAAGAAAAATCCAGTCATTAGATTATTTTTCTGAAGCATTTCCTAACAAATACTTCTAGGAAAATTTCCCTATAAATGATCAATTTCACAAAATACATTCTTATATCAATATTATGTATAGTATAAATGAAAACAAGTTATAGCTCACACATCCTGGAAGTCAATTTGAAGTTTTCCCAGTGTTTCACACCAAGGTTCTTGTTTTAAAAACAACACTGGTTATTTACTGAAACATGATGAGGCTGATGTGGAAGAGGTGTTGATGAGACTCAAAAGTATATTAATTTTTGCGCTTGGTGCTTATGGAGCAATTAGCATATAGAACCAAAAGTTTCGGGACCCTATGTTCCCAATTTGTAGATACACTTTAAATTGTGCAAATGAGCTTTGTTGTGTTGCAAAATAACCAAAACAAGTTTGCAAAATGGTCTGCAAAATGTTCCCCTGCATTTAAAATTTATCATTTTATCATTACAGTCTGTCCTCCTCTTTTTCAACAAAAAACTAGGTGGGGGTAAGCAGAGTCAAGATCTGTGATTTCATTGATGTTGAGTGATGATTGCCAATAAGTGTGCACCAATATTAGTAAAAAAAAAAAAAAAAAAAAGTTTGAGCATGCACTCCCAAAACATATATATTTGTGTATAAATTAAATATAGTACATGTAATATAATAGCTAGGAATAAAATAATAAACATTCATATAATGCTTTAATGTTTAGAAAATGCTTTATATATATTATCTCATTTTATCCTCACAACAGCCTTGTGAAGTAGATGTTATTATTATCCCCATTTAACACATGAGGAAACTGAAACTAAGAGATGTTACATAACTGGTCCAGAATCACACAACTAATAAGGATCTGAGATAGAACTTAATCTCAGATCTTCCTGATTCCAAATCAAATGCTTATCCCCTGAAGCTTAGGTTCTTCATATAATACTACTGTGCTATTATATTACACATATTATAAGACAGACACAAAAACAGAAATTTTAAAAGAATGAGATGAAATGAAATAAACAATATTCTTATTGATTAGTAGAAAAAAACCATTTTGTTCTCATAAAAACAGTATTCATGATAATTAGGTACCATTCCTAATAATAATATTTTAGTAAGAGCAATGTGATTAAACACCCAGGATTCTCTCCTTCTTTCCTTAATGAATGCAGTGCTTGGCTCACAGTTTTTTGTTCCTCCCAAATAATTGCCCCCACACTGGGGACTTCCACATACACACTGATACTCTGTCAAATATCTAAATGACCCTATTTAATATATTCATTTCCCATGACCTTTTTCTCCTCTTCCACCAGCTACACACAGAAATAGTTGATTATACTCTTGATTTTGCATTCACCTAGAAAAGTCCCATTTTCATTAACTCTGAAATCTCCTTATCTGATTATAATCTTTTTATCATTCCATTTTCTCCTCTGCCTTATGAATCTTAATCCTATTCCTTATCCTCAATATGATTGACCTAATTCCTTAGTTTTTTTGTGGATCAACATCCCTGCACTAGCTACACTCCTTCCTTCTCTGTCTCAGCTTCGTGGTGAACCAACTCAGCTCTCCTCACTACCCTCCCCTTCATCATGCCTTGCTGAGTCCCATTCTTAGATCACTCCAACCATCCGCTGCATTCACTCCCATTCATATTCCGCTAAATGAAATTGGAGAAAATTATGAAACCATGCTGACAAAGGTGCTAACTGGATCCACTATGAATTTATGTTACATCATCTCAAATGAATTCTCACTGTAGCGAGGCAATCCTTTTAGACCTCCCTAATTCACACACTCACATTCACCATCAGCTTTTCAAAACCTTTTCATCCCTCCTCAAACCTTCCATAGCTCCCCTCCTTCACCCTCTTAAATTGAGAATCTTGCCTCATATTTCCTTGAAAAATGGGGGCTATTCACTGGGTGGATCCTCTTTTCCTTGCCTCCTCTTTTCACATAACCCAGGTGTCATCCTTCCCCTGCCATCTTCTCCTTCAATTCTGTCTCACAGAAAGAGGTAGCTCTTCTTTTTGCTAAGGCAAACCACACTGAATGTACATGTGATACTATTCCACCCCATTTTCTCTAGCAGATTGCCTCCTCCATCTTTATCATTTTTACACTAATCTATAATCACTCTTAATCTACTGGTTGCTTCTTTGAGGTCTACAAACACTCTTGTCATCTCCATTCTTAACAAACTCATTTGATTCAATCATTTCTCACTAGCTAACCTCCCATACCTCTCCTCCCTTTCATGACTAAACTCCATGAGAAAAATGTCTGCAGTTGTTGCCCCTATTATTTTCTCTACTCTCACTTCTTAACTCTCTGTATATTCTGACTTCCTAGCCTTATCATTCAACTAAAACTACTCTCTCAAAAGTTAGCTGCAGTGTCTATAAATTTCTCCTTCTTCATCCCTCTTGACTTCTCTGAAGCCTTTGATGCTGATGATCACCCTCTTCATCTGGATATTCTCCTTTCTTGGTTTTGGTGACACTGCTCTCTCCTAGCATGACTGATCACTCCTTTTCAGTTTCTTTTGCTGGCTCTTCATCTGAGCCACACAGCTAGTTGGACTGAGGCCAGATTTGAATTTAAGTCTTCCTGACCCCAGGCCCATCATTCTGTCTACTTTGTCACTTAGAGTGAAGAATACTCAATGGAGAGCCCACACACTACACTGCTATCTATGACCTGCCAAGAGAACTAAAGAGAGGAACACTAGCTCACTGAATGGACTCCCATAAGAGTATTTTTTTTCTCATTGCTGCTAATAATTTTATTCAAGTCATCTTTGTTTGGAATTTTTTTTGGTTTTTAATTGTTTCTACTTGTGTTTTTAGTTTTCAGTTTTCTATACTCACTTCCATAAGTCTTAGATTTTCTCCCCCTCCCTTTCCCTTAACCTCCTCCCTCCATCCCTGAGACAGTATGCATCCTTATATGGGTTCAACACATACATTCTTATTAAACACATTTTCACATTAGTCATGTTGCATAGAAGAATTAAAATGAATGGGAGAAACTATGAGAAAAACCCAAACAAAGCAAAACATAATACAATAAAAAATATTCTGCTTCATTTTGCATTCCAATTCCATAGTTATTTCTCTGGAGGTGGATGGCTTTTGCCTCAAGAGTCCTTTGGAAATGTTTAAATCTTTGCATTGCTGTGAAGGGCTAAGTCTCCTCACACACTGTGGTTGTTATTATGTACAATGATCTCCTGGTTCTGCTCCTTTCACTCAGCATCAGTTCATATAAGTCCTTCCAGGCCCCTCTGAAGTCTTCCTGTGTTCATCATTTCTTGCAGTGCAATAGTATTCCATTAAATTCATATACCAAAATTTGTTCAGCCATTTCCCCAATTGATGGGCATGCCCTCAATTTCCAGGTCTTGGCCACCACAAAAAGAGCTGCTATAAATATTTGGTACACATGGGACCCTTTCCCATTTTTATGATTTCTTTGCGATACAGTCCTAGAAGTGATATTGCTGGGTCAAATGGCAGGCACATTTTTGTAACCCTTTGGGTATAGTTCCAAATTGCTCTCCAGAATGGTTGAATCAGATCCTGGGGCGCAGAGCCAAGATGGCAGAGTGAGAGCAACTACTCACCTAAGCTCTTGGACAAACTCCTTTAGATACCTCTAAAAAGAGAATCTGACCAAATTTTGGAGGTGCAGAATCCAATAGGAGACAGACTGTGGCAGATTCAAAGCCCAGGACAGATACGGGAAGGTCCATGAGAAGGATCTGTTCCACAGGGGTGAGTCCACAGAGCACAGCACAGTGCATCCAGTGCAGTGGAGTGGGAGGGCCCCAGGAAACCTGAAACAGCAGCAGGCGGAACTGGCCCAGGGTGAGGCAGCAGAGCTGAGCTAATGACAGCAGCTGAGCTCCAGATATCAGACACAGCAGCTCCTGAGACTTTCAGCCCACAGATTAAACATCTGTAAGTCACCTACTTGAACTTCGAGGAGTCAGGATGGCAGAGTGATCAGTAAATTCTCTCTCCTCCTCCCTTGATGACCTTGAAAGAACCATAAAATATTTTCCCAGAAAAATCCTGGATCAGCGGGAACAGCAGAGGGGGTAAATAGTCTCATAACACCTGAGGCTAGGAAAATAGTTAAGGGGGTTTCCTCCTACTGTGATGGAGGCAAACTAGAAGGAAAGGGGCCCCAGGGCAGAGGAAACTCACACTAGGACCCAAGCAATCCTCAGTGCCAGGAGAGGAGCCCGAGGAGGGTTGGAAACTCCCACTAAGATCTAGGCATGCCTCAGCACTTCAGGAGAAAGGGAAAGACAATAGGGCAGCTGTGATCACCATCCCCTGAGCTTGTCTTTGCCTCAGTTCAGCTGAGGCAATCTCCTGTGACCAGACCACCCCTCCCCCATGCTTAACAACCTAACCCTAGGGCTGATCTGGAAACACAAAACAAAAACCTGCTTTTAGCTTTTTCACACAAGTCAACTCAACACCTACTTCTGCAGCTTCTAACTGAAAGAACCAGAAGCCACAACACACAATCAACATCATGAACAAGAAAAAACAAAAGAAGGGCAAAAAAAAACCATAGAATCTTTCTATGAGGACAAGGACCAAAACACAAATACCAAAGAGGTCAGTAGTGAGACTGTACTTCCATCTGAAAATTCAGAAGGGACTGCTTGCAGCAGAATGGTTGGATCAGCTCACAGCTCCACCAACAATGAATTAATGTTCAAACTCTCCCACATCTTATCCAGCATTTATCATCTTCTTGTTTTGTCATGTTAGCCAATCTGATAGGTGGGATGTGGTACCTCAGAGTTGTTTTGATTTGTATCTCTCTAATCAATAGCAATTTGAGCATTTGTTCATATGACTATAGATAGCTTTAATTTCTTCCTCTGAAAACTGCCTGTTCATATCCTTTAACCATTTATCAATTGGGGAATGATTTGTATTTTTGTACATTTGACTCAGTTCTCTATATATTTTAGAAATGAGGTCTTTATCACAGACACTAGTTGCAAAAATTCTGTCACAGTTTTCTACTTCCTACTTAATATTGTTTGCATTGGGTTTGTTTGTGTAAAACTTCTTCAATTTAATGTAATCAAAATTATCCATTTTATACTTCATAATGTTCTCTATCTCTTACTTGGTCATAAATTTCTCCATTCTTCATAAATCTGACAAACACACTATTCATTGGTCCCCTAATTTCTTCACAGTATCAGTCTTTATATCTAGATCATGTATCCATTTGCATTTTATTCTTGTGTATGGTGTCAGGCATTGGTCTATGCCCAGTATCTGCCACACTGTTATCCAGTTTTTCCAGCAATTTTTGTCAAACAGTGAGTTCTTAACCCAGAAGCTGGGGTCCTTGGGTTTATCAAACAACAGATTGCTATATTCATTGACTGCTGTGTCTTGAGTACCTAACCTATTCAACCCCTCTGTTTATTAGCTACTACCAAGTAGTTTTGATGGTTGCTGTTTTATAATACAATTTGAGACCTGGTAGGGGCAGGTCACCTTCCCTAGCATTTCATTTCATTAATTCCCTTGATATTCTGAACCTTTTGTTCTTCCAGATGAATTCTGATATTATTTTTTCTAGCTCTAGAAAATATTATTCTGGTAGTTTGATTGGCATGGTACTGAATAAGTAAATTAATTTAGGTAGAATTGTCATTTTTATTATATTAGCTTGGCCTACCCATGATGTTTTTCCACTTACTTAGATCTGACTTTTTTTGTGGAAATAGTGTTTTGTAATTTTGTTCATATAGTTTGGGTTTGTTTTGGCAGGTAGACTCCCAGATATTTTATAGTGTCTATGATAACTTTAAATGAGATTTCTCTTTCTATCTTTTGCTGTTGAGTTTTGTTAGTAACATGTAGAAATGCAGATGATTTATGTGGGTTTATTCTGTAACCTGCAACTTTGCCAAAGTTGTTTATTATTTCAAGTAGGTTTTTACTAGATTCTCTAGGATTCTCTAAGTATATCATCATATCATCTGCAAAGAGTGATAACTTAGTTTCTTCTTTGCCTATTCTAATTTCTTTTTCTTCTGTTATTGCTATGGCTAACATTTCTATTACCATATAGAATAACAGTGGTGATAGTGGACATCCTTGTTTCATCCCTGATGTTACTGGAAATGTATCTAGCCTATTCCCATTGCATATAATGTTTGGTGATGGTTTTAGATAGATATAGCTTATTATTTTACAGAAAGCTCCATTCTCCATTATTCCTATTCTCTCCAGTGTTTTCAATAGGAAAGTGTGTTGTATTTTGTCAAAAGCTTTTTCTGCATCTATTGAGATAATCATATGGTTTCTGTTAGTTTTGTTGTTGATATGACAAATAATGCTGATAGTTTTCCTAATACTGAACCAGCTCTGCATTCCTGGTATAAATCCTACCCGATCATAGTGTATTATTCTTATCATAAGTTCTGTATTCTTTTTGCTAATATATTATTCAAAACTTTTGCATCTATATTCATTAGAGTAATTGGTCTATAATTTTCTTTCTCTGTTTTGGCTCTTCCTGGTTTAGGTATCAGAACCATATTTGTATCATAAAAAGAATTTGGTATCTTTGGAATTTCTTAACATTATTAAGACTAAAATGAGAGCAAGGTAGTGATAGTGGTTTAAATGACATGCAAGTCATGTGAGCAGAGAGGATGAGAATGTAGATGAGTTGTTTCTTTTTTCATAATTATCATACTGTGAAAGAAAACAGACAAAAATCTCAAGAAAATAAGTAAAATAAAAGTATGCTTTGATCTGTATTCAGACACCATCAGTTCTTTCTCTGGGGATGGATTGTATTTTCATCAAAAGTCCTTCAGAGCTGTCTTGGACCATTGTACTGCTGAAAATAGCTAAGTCATTCACAGCTGATCATCTTACAATATTGCTGTTACTGAGTACACAGTATATTTCATTTTGTACCAGCCCATGCAAATCTTTCCAGGTTTTTCTGACAATATCGTGCTCATCATTTCTTAGAGTACAACAGTATTCTATCACAATCATATACCACAATTTGTTCAATCATGCTTCAATTGATGGGCATTCCTTCAATTTCTAATTCTTTGCCCCCATAAAAGAATTGCTATAAATATTTTTGTACATAGAGGTCCTTTCCTTTTTTGTTTTTTATCTCTTTTGGGATACAGACCTAATAGTGGTATTGCTAGGTCAAAGGACCATGAGAGTATTTCTTAAAAGGACATGGACAAGAGTTACATAGAATGAAAAGAGAAGGATGGTTTGGGATCTGTACCACTGGAATAAATACCAACTTCAATGATGCTATCAAAGTATGATCAAATAGGGAGGGAGATATATACTCAGTTGTCACATAAAGTAAACAACTTTAAGTACATTGACATTCAACTACTTAAGCCTTTCACTACTAGAGATATATAGTTACATGATATACTTTATACTTATCACTAATGACCAAAATAATGGAATTGGTATTGAATTTATGGCATTATCATCATGATAAAAATAATAATAGAAGAATTTTGTTTAAGAAGTTGAGACTTAGTAATCAATATGCATAATAAAGCTTGTCAGTAGAAACAGTGTAACATATCACTGTTGTCAAAATTTATCATCTCCCCCCACAATTTCTAGCAAGACATGAGCTGGTGGTTAGAATCTCCTGCCAGAAACTTGATATCTTTCATGAAGTCAAAGACGACATACAACCAAACTATAAAGATAGAGCCCAAAATATCCTGAAGAATTCAATTAATAAACTGTTCTCTAAACCAGGTCATTATCACAGATCAAACCCATTGCCCTCAAACACCTATACATAAGATTAATTCTCAAAACCTTAAAAGCAATGCTTTTAATAGATGTTGCTATACCTACTGTCTGTCATCTCCAAGTTACAGAGAATAAAAAGCTTTCAAAATATAGTAAAACCCAGTAGAGGAGATCAAATTCACATTGGAGGAGGATGAGGTACATGTCTCTTTGTTCCTATATGCTAGTGGAATTGTACCAAGAATGATTACAGCATAACTTACAAGGATGAGTTTATATCTTAAAACTTTAATTCTTCTACAAAATTAAAATCACCCATTTTATCTATGTATGCAAAAGTCCACAGAATATTCAATTTAAAATAATGATATAACTTAGCAACTTGGCCCAGCATCATTTCTATTTGAACCACATTCCAAAAAACAATGAGAAGAATGTGATAAAAATGATAATTCCATCAAAGTCTAACTCACTAGCCATGCTATGGGGTAAGGGGTGGGAGTGTTGAAGGGAGAGAAATAGAAAATAACAAAGTCATGAAATGTCAGCTAGAATGATGTACAGTGGGGATATCATATGACAAGACAGTTACTATGAAGGTCTGGCAGGAATTCTGAAACTCTAATCAAATGGGCTTTGTTGGTACCAATGATTAGGTTAGCACTTAGTCAGCGCAACTCTAAGAGGCAAAGAAATAGGTTGTGGCACTACCTGACACTGTTCTGGTAACAAAATAATATTGGAACATTTCAGAAAAGTGTTTCATTGCAGTTGACACTGACCTCTAAAATAGGCAAACCCCATGTGTACAAGAAGTAGACTGAAGAGATGTGAATACTTTCATTACATACCTCTACTATGTCATAGCAAAATTGGAGACACACCTTACCAGAAGAGGAAGCAAAAGCTTCATATAGCTATTTGTCACTGGTATCCTTGTCTCTAATATATTATAAATCACATAATTATCTTTAAAAAAAATTTTTGATCCTTAAGCCTAGATTAGATGAAATAAGAGATGAAATGGAAGAGATACTACAACCTAAAGGATGAGTTGAAGAATATGGGGTCATTTAAAGTTTTCGTTTAATGCAAACTCCAGAAATTATACTTAATAATAATAATAGCAGCAACAAAGAAAGTACAGATGTCTTAAATGATTTTGAAAGGGAGGTTAGCATACTTAGATTGGAATTCTGAGAATCTTCTTTTGAGTCTAATGATATGAATCCAACTAGTATACCAATGACACCAAAACAGAAATTTCAAATAGCTACCATCTGCTAGAGCTACCATGAATGAGTGCATTTTCCCACTCTATTAGACAGAAGATGTAAACAATTTCAGGAAATACATACAGCAATATGAGACAATATTGTCATAAGAAAAACTATAGGACAAAAGGTCCTATTCCTATCAAGGAATATCACCAAAGAATAGGCATCAAGCACTATCATGGCAGAAGCTATTTGAGAGAACTATTGAAGAGGTACAGAAAGCTACTGGAAAATTATATCAATATCCAGCTGGTTTATTCATAGAAAACTTGAATGCCACGTCAGTCAATTAAATTGAACCAAAAAGATACCTGCACAAAAGAATCCAGAAAACAAAAGCATATCTTTTGGTACCAATGATTAGAAAATCTACATTTCCTTACTCAATAATTGAATAAATGAGGAATGAAAAAGCACGTCTTAAGTGCTTACTATGTGACAAGCATTGTGCTAAGTTCTGGAGAGAGAAACAGAAAAAAAAGGTAGTCCTTTCTCTCAAGGAACTCACATCCCATTAAAGGAGAGTCAACATACTCAAAATGTTTCAGCAGCAAGTCAAATGGAAAGTTCCTTCGGGTGCAGTGGCAAAGCAGCTGCTAGTTCCTCTTTAAAGTTATTTCCACTGATAAAACCATATCCATTACTGATGTTGAAGCATTTAACAATTCCAAATACTCTTGTGGTGAGACCTGGATTTCTTGAATATAACTGAAAGTGACTTATCTCTGGTTAAAGCCAATAAGATAGCTAAGATTCAAAAATGAACTCAAAAGGCATTCCACAGGCATCATTCAAACGAACTCAACCAACAATATTACTACAAAGAAATATTAAGTAAATGGTTGAGTCATGCAAATTTTTAAATAGAAACATAGAGGTTTAACATAAAGATTCAAGAGCAGTTCCTTGCCACCAAAAATTACAGAAAGGTTATACTTCAGAACCTTAGACTTATTTATCAATGCCGGTTGTGCAATAAAATATTAGCAACAGTGCAACATCTAATTTCAGATTACAAAAATAAAATTTGAATCTACCAGAAATCTAAAAACACATTATTAGCTCACTAGAATTATACACCAAGAAGTCACTATCTCCATAAATCTGACAGATACACTATCTCCCTGGCAACTATTTTAAAGGGGTCAGGAAATAAGCTCAGGGTTAGTGTTTTTGTTTTTTGTTTTTTAGTCATTGTAGTCATATCCAACTCTTTGTGACCCCTTTTGGGATTTTCTTGGCTTTTTTTGGCTTTCTTGGCCATTTCCTTCTCCAGCTCACTTTACAAATGAAAAACTGAGGCAAACAGGATGAAGTGAGTTACCTAGGGTCACGCAGCTAGTAAACGTCTGAGATTGGATTAGAACTTAGGAAGATGAGTCTTCCTGACTCCAAGCATGGCATTCTATCCACTGCACCACCATTGGTAGTTAGAAATTGTCCTAGATATGTTGAGAGACATGGGAACTAAGAGTCAACACCTGGGATAAGAGCATTTGGTTTGAGAGGAAATCTTGTGGAGAGAGATTGTTGTGGCTTACAAAGAACGAGTAGGAAGTGAATTTAGGATCAATCGAGGGAGTATACAGGAAACAATGACTAAGAGAGTTAGTTGGTTATAGTACAAGTGTATATCTGGTGAGTCCTGGCTATGCATTGAGCCCTGATCTCAGAGGGAATGAGTGTAGAAGTTAAACAGAGACCTGGATCCTTGTATCCTCTCTGTGTAGGAAGATCTACCATTAGGGTATATACATATATGTCTGTATGCATGTGTGTGTGTGTGTGTGTGTGGGTGTGGGTGTGGGTGTGGGTGTGGGTGTGGGTGTGTGTATTCACATACACCAGTAATGAAGCTGTGAGGTGACATTTGGTCCCATACTTATCATCTAAATTGTGTGTTTCTGAGTTCCTCTTAATCCTTTTGTCTAAATTGTGAATATCTGAGATCTTCCTAGTCTGTTTGGGGAGTGTGACCTGCCAGAGACAGTGTTGTAACTACATTATAACTGCCAACTAGTTAAAGATTTGCTAATATTGGTCTAATAAACCTGTTGAAAAGGGAATAGCTAACCAGCTGAGTAACTTATGTCCGTAGTTTGTTGAGTCTTTCTATTATTTTCTGAAGTCATAGACACAGTAAAAAATTGGGAAAAATTGATTATGTGCCAGCTTGCAAGGTGGATTGAAAGGACCTCTGACTTACTCTTGAAAAGTCCCTTTTCTTCTCTGAGGACTAAGCTCAGTGATAGCTTCTGTGTTCATTAGCAGCTTGAATGTGCCCCAACAAGAAAAGTCCAATAAGACCCTGGGAAAGATATTTTCACTACTCTGCCCATTCTTTCCAGGTGTACACTTCTGGGGTACACTTCAGGGGTATACATCTGCCTCCAGTATTATATCTCTGAATCAGTTTGCTTTCTCTCTCTCACTAACTTTAAAACCCTGTTGATCTCTAATTGTAACTTCTTCAACTCTGTGGAGTGTCGACATCACATTACTGCTAGAAACTGTCAAATCTTAAGTTTCTCATGGGTAATATTTATTGTTGTCTGATTGAGCTAATTCCCATGTCAATTAACAATGATTTTTTATTTTCATATTTATAATATGCAATGACTTACATATTGCTTATGTGTTTTGAGGCTAAGATTTCCCCAGTGAGATCAATGTTTTCTTTCTGCAATCTTCATAAATCTGTACTTCTGCTTTCATTGAAGGATCTGTCAGTGTGAAATGTTCAATACAATCTAAGATACACTGCTGCCAAAGCTAAGAAAGATTCCTATATTCACAAGATTCGACATATATGTAAAGGAAGCACATGGTCTTGAGAAAAGGAGTTCTGTTTAAGGAGAGAATGCAAGAAGTCTCACTACCCCAATAGCTTTTTATGGAGTAAATATTTGACACATATTTATAGAATTGAATATTGAGGAAAGAGTAGCAACCTAAAAAAATTCAAATTATTCTTTTAGAGGAGCTCAGCACAACCGGCAGCATATGGGCCAGCTGCAGCTTGCATTGGCCAAAGGATTTCCTCTACATACAAAGGATGTTTTCCTCTACACTTTTTGGGGCCTCCAGAAATCCTTTGGCATGCTGCAAGCTGTCTATGGGCCCTAAGTCACCCATAAGCTACAGATTGTGCAGGTCTGTTTTAGAATGAAGTAGTATGTTTTCTACTGATTCTCTCTAATAATTCTCTCCTGCTCTTCTAATTTATCAGCTCTATTCCAATATTATTTCCCTTCCTGTTCAATCTTGACCATTTCAATAACGCCCTTTTTTCCACATTTAAACCAAATCTCCCCTTGACCTTTCACTATTTCTGCCTGATTCACTCACACCTTGAGTAACATCTGCCATTTATCTCCTCTGTTCCTGTTTCCATGAATTGGATTCACTACCCATTCATGCTATCAATCCTGTCCCTACACTGTCAACCCAAGTGTTTGCATAGGAGTTGAGGGTCCCTCCCATTTTCATGGAGACCCAAATACAGACCAAACCCTATCATTGTTGGGGGTAAATCCAGAGATGGGACTTGTGCCAAACAGAGACGCACTTTTTGAGTTTCCTCTATATTATAAGAGCTAATTGATGTAGCAAAAAACAATAAACACATTCATGAATCATCTCCTGATTTGAAACGAAACAAAGTTCCTATAATTAATAGCTGTGACTTAATTTTTTAAAAACCAGGCTGGTGATTTTGTTGGTATGAGGAATTCTCAGTGAAGAAACTCCCTCTTACAATGCAAATTAGTCTTAGAAAGTTCCTGAGGGAAGTAAGAGGTTACATAACTTGTCCAGGGTTCCACAATCAAAATATGCCAGGACTGGGACTTGAATAAAGATCTTCCTGACTCTGCCTCCATTACGTAAACATCAATAAAGGACATCATGTTTGTATATCTCAAATATTTTTAAATTTCACAAGTCTTAATGAAGAAAGAATGATTTAGGAATAAGTAGGTGGCACAATAGATAGAGCACTGGGCCTGGAGTCAAGAAGACCTGATTCCCAATCCAGTCTCAGACACTAGAGGTATGACCCTGGGCAAGTCACTTCAACTTTGCTTGCCTCAGTTTCCTCATCTGTGAAGTGGGGATCATAACAGGATCTACCTCCCAGGTTGTTGTGAGGATCAAATAAGATAATTGTAAAGTACTTGGCAACATACCTACAACATAATAGTTGCTATATAAATGCTTATTCCGTCCCTCTCCAATAAAGCTAGATAAATTCTGCTACTACTATTCAATCATTTCCAATTCTTCATGACCCCATGGACTCTAGCACACCAATACTGTCCATGGGATTTTCTCAGCAAGGATATTGGCATGATTTGCCATTTCCTTCTCCAGTGGATTAAGGCAAACAGCATTAAGTGACTTGCCCAGTTAGTAAGTGCCTTAAGTCAGATTTGAACTTAGGTCTTCCTGACTCCAGGCCCAGTGCTCTATCCACTGAGTCACCTACCTGTCTAGTTAAATTCACATTTGGCTTTTAGAATTGATGAATAAAGAAAGCAAAACTACAAGAACTTGCTGGCTGCATATGAATGTTTCCAAAGTAGTTCAGAAACTTCTACCTCTCTTCAGGACCCACCTTGATAATTAGACTCTGGTGTTCTTCAGACTGACTAAAGTTTGTGCCCATTTCAAATATACTTATAGTTCCATCCTCACAAAGATTCATCCAGTGCTGATACTCCTCATGACGTGGTAGCCGATCCCAAAAGGTCTTGAAGACTTCCCAGACAGCTTCCTGACACACTGGAAAATGGACAAAGTGAGTATTATGACAAGCTAGAGTTATAGGCTCCTTCAAGGGATCACGAGACTGTTTCAGGCTGATTGCCTCGTGTTCACCTTGAGATACAATTCCTTAGAGTGTATTAATGATCAGTAGAATTGTCTATCTATGGCCTCTACCTTCACTGATTACTTTTATATACTCAGTATGTATTTTGTATAAACTTCAGTGTTATATTTTATCTCTTCCCCTTCTCTCCCTTTAGGATGTGATCACCTTGAGATCAGGAATTGGGAGGCAGGAGTGTTTTGTTTTGTTTTTGCCTTTCTTTGTATCCTTAACCCTTAGCACAGTTCCTGGTACACCTTAACTGCCCAAAACATGCTTGTTGGCTTGTTTTCTTGCTGAAAGACCTTGATTTTATTCACTAAAGACCTTTCAGTTCAGGGAAGAATTTTGGGTCAAGTTTGTACTTATCATTCTCTTCCATCCTAAAATGGATTCGCTCGTATCCTAACAAGTGGGATTTTTTTCTTTCTTTTCTCAAAATATAAACATCATTATTGACATTTTTAAAATGGTAGGGTGAATCTTGAAAAATGCTGCAGTTTCCCAGTGTAGTGAAACATCATAATAAAAATTTATTGTTCACAGGGCTCTTCATGGAGCAAATTGCTTAACTTCATCTGCTAATATAACTTTACCTATTAGTATGAGCAGCAATGTTTACAGGAAGATAGCCATGCTTGTGAATATCTGTCTACCTCTCTATCTATTTATCCATCTATTTATCTATCTATCTATCACAGAAAGGAGTTAAAATGACAATTCTTTCTATTTGTAACATTTTGGCACAATTATACTGCAGAAGCTCCTCCCCAAATTTGCAGTTTATACCTTATGATTAAAGAAACCCATTCAAAACTTTCAAGATCTGAGAGACTGAATGCCCACTGCTAGAATCCCTATAGACCTAATCAGAAAAAGTCAAGATTTGGTAGAACAGAATCAGGTTGCTTTTAAGGTATTAAAAGTAGCATCTGGGTCTTAAAAGGCAAAGCTCTCTAACATATAAATCAAAAGTATTTTATTTTATTTAAAACTGCTAGGCTTTTACAAGGTCAAATTCCAAAAAGGGAAAAGGTAAGGCACAATCTTCTGCCTAATCTATACAGTGCATTACTGTATACTCTTGGCATTTCATAACTAGCATTCAGTCAAACCTCAGTAGACAGAGAGAGATCAAAAATTTTTTAAGTAGAATTTGAATGTAGAATCATAAAATATAAGGAGGTCTTAGAGACAATATAGCCCAGCCCATGGGTTTTACAGCTTGCTAGGGGGTATAATGAGACCATTTTCAAAGAATGCAGAGAATACAAACAAGAGTTTTGGGAATCACTCAATATAAATGGAAAAATAATAAAAGCCATCTGACTGAAACTAAATACACTAGCAGCTAGCAACCAAGATTCATCTTGTAATCTACTTACTTAGTGCTATACAACTATGCATTCATGTGGATGAGCACACAAATACAGATAATCATCATTATCATAGGAAAGTAGACTATGAGTTGATACAGGTATTTTTTTATGCTTCCATTTCACCTGAATAGTAAAGGAAAGGTTAGAATCAAGTAAGATCAATTAGGAGAAAAGGCAAGGCAAGTGTTGTTGTAAAATAGCTCGCAACTCTTTCTCCTTTCAAATCCATATACTGTTTGCCTCAATTTCCTCATCTGTAAAATGAGTTGAAGTAGGAAATGGCAATTGGTATCTGGTACCTTTGCCAATAAAACCTGACATGACTGAAAACAATAAGCCAAATGAAGTGTCCTCATTTGTAACTTGAGAATAATAATAGCTCCATCTCCCAGAGTTGTTTGGAGGATGAAATGAAATCATGTCTATAAAATGTGTTGCCAGCCTTAAAGCACTACATACATACTAGCTGTTATGGTTATCATATTATCTTCAATGGATTTATCAGCCTGACTTTCCACATGACAGCTGGCTGATAGTGGGACCCTAAGGAATGGAACATTCTCGCAATTTTTCATAGGGTGAGGTAGAAGGGAAGATTTGTAAAAATTACAGTTATCCAAATGGAATAATTTGGAGCATAAGGAAGGAAGGTCTGATGGAAAAGCAAAAGAGGGCTCCCAATGCTAGAAATCAGCACAGTAACAGTGGACACAAAAGAGATGGACAGAAAAGGTGTCGATTATAATTGAGGGAGATATATATTAGGAATTAGGATGTGTATTAGACGTGTGCACGTAAGACAAATGTCACCTTCTTCACTAGGATTGATTTTACAGAATCCTATCAAATTAATCTAGATTTCACCCTTGTGAATTACATATTTATGTTTGTGGAGCAATCTGCAAGAAGATTTACTCTCCAAGGGTGATTTCTTCTCACAAAAATAATACATCTATTAAAAAGCCTATCTTTTGGGAATAGTGAGGCTAATAACATAAATAGACTAGTGCTAGAAACTGAAGGGGGAAGGGAAGGCTTTCTAATCATTTGCTGAAGTAGGAAAAGCTGGGGTTTAATCTAGATTTAATCCCATTATTGCAGCTTAGATTATGTATCATGTCCTGTAACCAGAAGTCCAGTGTCATGTAAGATCTATTTAAGGACATCAGAGTGTCTAAATTTCTCTTTCATAACTTGGTAGTAACCTGTTATCAGTTGAAGTTCAGTCTGCATCCTT
This sequence comes from Notamacropus eugenii, assembly GCF_028372415.1. Taxonomy (NCBI): domain Eukaryota; kingdom Metazoa; phylum Chordata; class Mammalia; order Diprotodontia; family Macropodidae; genus Notamacropus; species Notamacropus eugenii. The sequence goes on along the minus strand of NC_092876.1, from coordinate 368,675,432 downwards.
ACAAAACATAGCAACTACATAGCAACATGATTGTAATTTTTAATGAAGACTGAAGCCCAAACCCCAAATGTAATGAATAATAAAAATCAGGACAGTAATCACCAAAACTGTTAAGCATTATATAATTAAAACTCCTTCAGCATTTAGTCATTTTGCAAATTGTGATGTTAACATGACTCTGGAGTAGGAATGTTTTTAAAAAGCTACCCATAACAAACAAGAATTCTGCATGACAACCATGTATGAAAAAAATAATAATAGAGCATAAAATAAAGTAAGCCCGGGAAGTCACTTAACCTCTGCCTCACTTTCCTTAACTATAAAATGGATATAATAATAACAACTACCTCCAAGATTTGTTATGAGGATCAAATGAGATAATAATTGTAAAGCACTTAGCTCAATGCTTGGCATATACTAAGTACTCTATAAAAGTTAGCTATTATGATGATGACTATTATAAATAATCATTATCACTATTAAGCAACATTACTAACATTACTGGTCATTGAGTTTAATATTATTACTAATAATTGATGTTATTAATCATTATCATCATAAATAAAAATAAAGCTCTGTGGTTGTGGGCAAGTCATTCAACTTCTGTTTCCTCAGCTGTAAAATGGGAATAATTACATCTACCTCCCAGGGTTGTTGTGAAGATCAAATGAGGTAATAATATAAAATATTCTAGAATTTTAATAAATGATATAACAATACATGAGACATTAATAATTAGAACTACTATATCATTAATTAATGTTAGTAATCACTACTAATTATTATTAATCATCATAATAAAAATGAAGCAGTACTTTACTAGTAGTTTACCATGGGGCAAGTCATTTACTACATTTACTGCTCCACACGCAGTAGACAGTTTCCTCAGCTATAAAATGGGGATAGTAATAGCACCTCCCTGGGTTGTTATGAAGAGTAAATAAGATATTTTTTAAGCACTTGACACAGTGCCTAACTACTTAGTAGGAGCTTAATAAATGCTTATCTCCTTCCTTCCTTCATAACTACCTGACAATCAGATGCCTATAAAAGAAGTTAGATTTCGTTGGAAATATAATGACCCCATATTATGGCTAATGTCTCCCTTGTTCAGTTTGCAACTAAACACTTGTTGGAGTTTTTCCTCTTTCTGTCAACATGCTTGAGGATCAGCTTGCCTTGGTGTTTTGGCTGCTGGCATCTTGCCAGGTTCCAAACATCTGGTTCCTGGGATAAGGTAACATTCATTTTATTCAGTTTCCAAAATATTTACACTGAAAGTGTCAGAAATTTTTAAACTTGAACACAAAGGCAATAATAGCATGGCTACAAAACTAACATCCCAAAGCACAGGAACAATGGTTAGAAGTTGAAAGAAGTTAATTTCGGCTAGAGGTAAGGAAGAATTCTCAACAAGCAAAGCTGTGCAAAAGTGGAATGGCCTTCTTTGACATCCCCATAAAGCTTCCCCTGCTCTGGATGCCTTCAAGAAGAGGCTAGATGACTACTTTCCTTATATTACAGACAAGGGAACCAACATTTATTAAGCACCTACTGTGTGCCAAGCACTTTTCAAACTTGATCCTTATACTCACTCTGTGAGGTGATAGGTGCCACAATTCTCATTTTACAGCTGAGAAAACTAAGGCAGTCAGAGGTTGTGACTTGCCCAGGTCACATAGTGAGTCATTGTCTGGGGCTGAATTTGAACTTAGGTTTTCCTGACTCCAGGGTCAGTAATATATCTATTGTGCTACTTAGGTGCCATTATATTAGAGTGCGGAACCTTTTGTTGTATGAGAGTTGGCCTGACTACTGAAGTCCCTCCTAACTTAAGGCCTATAACTGGTAACATGTATCATGAAAAATATGTTTTGTTTAATACAAAATTGTATTACACATGTGATTTAATAGTACATAGTAATTTTACATTAATAGAGACCTGGCTTCATCAGCTCTTTCTATGACCCCAGTCTAGCTTTATTCACAACACAACCTCTTTTGATATGGGACCCTTTACTGACAAACAAATATAGCTGATAAGCCTAACCTACAAAATATCAACTTGTTTAAAGAATACTCAGAAATTCACATATATCCAGAAGTGGAAGAACTAAACATGACCAAAAGATTATTTGATTCACCATCTAGAATTGCAGATCATGATTTCTCCAGGTGCTTACAACAACAAGAATACAGTTGGTCTGGATCAGTGACTTGGTCAACCCATAGCATAGCACAAAGTGATCCATAAGAGACATAGGCCTTGAGACTCTTGACCTCTTTACTGTTACTTAAACTACTAGCTATTTCTTTTTAAGTGCAAGTGACAAGTCAAATTAAACAATGGGGTCAATTAAGCTAACATTCATAATCAATTAAACATTTAAAAGCTCAAGCAGCTAGGTCGCACAGTGAATAGAGTGCAGACCTGGAGTTAGGAACACATTTTTCTGAGTTCAAACCTAGCCTTAGCCACTTACTAGCTGTATGACCATGGGCAAATCACTTAACCTGATTTGCCTCCGTTTTCTTGTCTGTAAAGTAAGCTGGAGAAGGAAATGTCAAACCACTGCAGTATCTTTGCCAAGAAAACCCCAAATGGGGCCATGAAGAGCTGGACACAACTGAAGAATGACTGAACAAAAAACCATTTATCATAGAATGCTATGGGTACAAAGAAAAGGATCTTAGAGATCATCTGACCCAAAAGCTTCACTTTACAGATTAGGGAAGAGGTACAATGACTTAGTAGTCCAAGGTCACAGTAAATGACTTTTTAAAAAAAAATTGTTTCCTTTTGTTTTTTATACTAGGAGGTAGCTAAGTGACACAGTGAATAGAGTGCTGGACCTGGAGTCACGAAGACTTGAGTTCAAATTTGGCCTCTAACACTTTTACTAGCTATGTGCTCCATGGCAAGTCACTTAACCCTGTTTGCCTCAGTTTCTCCTCTATAAAATGTGCTGGAGAAGGAAATGGCAAACCACTCCAGTATCTTTGCCATGAAAACCCCAAATGTGGCAATGATGATTCAGACAGGACTGAAACAACTGAAGAACAACAATAAAACATAGAAAGCTATTCCAGTCTTCAACATGGACCCTGAGCATGTGTTGGGAGCTGGAGGGTGTAAATACTTACCACGGACTTTAAAATATTTCAAATGGTTTGCCACAGTCTGTGCAATAGTTTCATCTGGGCAGATTTTAACCCCATTAGGAAATAAAGTGGTTCGCCTCTGACGGAGTAATAACTGCCATTTGTTTTTTCTGTAGTCCAGAGGCTTCTTTTGTGCATACAGAGGGACTGAGAGTTGCAAATTTGTCCTATATCGTGAAACCGAAATCTTGGATTCCTGGATCTTCTCTGAAGGCAAATAGGTTTGTTCTGTGAAATAAAATCATATGCAAGTCTTTCAGATCAAAAACAGTTTATTACCCAGAATAAAACACCACACAAGAAAGTGCTTTGCAGCCAAAGGTATTTAAATCATTTAATTTTTTGTTTAATGATAAGATGACATATACAAATGGGAGAAGGGGAGAGGGGACTGTGGAGATTAAGTATCTGATTATTTTTCCACTTACTATTTCCACTCCTCAGTGAACTTATTTCAGAACTGTTAATAGCTACCAAAATGAAGTACACATCAAATGTCAAAATGAGAGAGAAGAGAAAGTTAGTTTGTTTTTTTTTAAAATTACCTTTATTGCTCAGTGTATTAATAGGAGATCAAAGTTATTACCCAATATGTGGCTCAGTCATTTTATACTATTCTGTTTTGGGCTTCATATGGGTTGATAGCTACACAGAGCTTAATGATCACTATAGAACAGCAGAACTTTTTTCAGTATGATTGACATTCATACAACAATAGAGCTTTAAAGTAGAAAGTAGAAAAAGTAGAAAAACTGAAGCATGTCATCCCTATATGTTCTACATTTATAACTAAATACTCCTAATCTGCTCAGTTTTCACCTGCCCTGAATTAATGATACAAGCTAGAAAGCAACCTTATCTTGATATATTAGAAAATAATGATTTCCTCCATTAGACTGAGCAGGATGTTCTTTTCCAGGTCTTTTTAAAGAAAACTATCAGTATCTGAACTAAAATATCAGGGGCTGAATCATCAGCACAAATAACAGAAAACAGAAGTTAAACTATGTGAATTCAATATGAATGTGACTAAGAAATTATTAAAGGAAAGGAAAAAGAAAGGATTTTGTTGAGATTGAAGACAGTGGAAACAGACCATATACCAAAGATAAATATATCTACTGTATATGCTTATCATTTACTCTACTTTTTCAGTTATCAGTTACTTAGATGAAAGAATTATTCTTTAAAAATTATAATCATAGAAAAATGCCATTACCTGTTAAAGTTTGAAGGTCCCCTTCTATCAATACAAACATCAAAATACCCAAAGAAGTTTTCCAAGAAAAAGAGAACATATTTGTTTTAGCTAAAAACCCAAAGAAACTTTGAGGTTAAGTACTTAAGCAAAAACAAAGTCTTGAAATCTTCTGAGACTGTCCCTTTATAGGAAAAAAAATACTGATATTAAAAACTTTGGTCAAGAATAGATACCTACAGTACAAATTAGCCTAAAGCAAACATTTCCCACTTAGTTTGCTTGTCCTTGCTAAAAGACATTAACTTCTTTCCGAGAATAAGGTAGGTGTTGCAATAGGAGGGAAGCAGATGGCAGAGAGATGATTGTCTTTGTTGTTTTAATCTATCTGGCTAAGCTCTTTACTGACTCTCATCATACTAAACAAGGACAATATGCCTCACTTTTTGCCCTGCATAGCTACCAGGGAAAGTCCATCAGACATTTTTCCTTCCTCCTTCTCAAGATCCACAACTTAAAATGTACATTCAACTTCTAGGGATCCTACTGATTACAAATGACTAATAAAGTTAAGCCAGTTTGCTCAATGATCTTTCTCCAGGCAATGAATACATCCACCATCACACAAGCTCCATTTGCCAAGATGAAAACATCTCAGTGTAAGTTGCTTGTTTGCTATCAAATTTGAGACCCAACATGCTAATCAATGTGTGACTCTCAAACTAGTGTAGCTTTCCTCTGCCATTATGACATTATATGTGATGCCCATTCATTATTTAGGGACTGTTCTTCTTATCCAGTCAAGCTGATAAAAATGTAGTAAGTCAGACTCTAGGGATTTTGGGGACTTTTGTCCCAAATATTTAGGAACTGTCCATCAAATTATCATAAGCTAAATTCATATTTTGCTTCATCCTGGGCAAATTTCATAAAAACAACAGGTAGTAACTACCACCTGAGAGAAATTATTATCAATAATCAATGATCTGGGGAGATATGGAGCTTTGCCTCTCCTCAGTCTTGGTCAGATCCTACCCAGCCTTACAAATTTAATATGAGATGGGGAAGCCCATCTGTGCTCCACTCAGGTTTGGGTGGTGATAAATTCTATGATTAGATTGCCCAAGGCTGGGGGTATTTAGAAGTAAATGACATAATCAAAGTTCATTAGAATAAGTTCAACCCTTCAGTGTAATATTCATTCTCTTGCTACTTGTTAACCAGTCAGAGTTGTTAGCTACCCTCAGGAATACCCACTTTTCCAAGGGCATATAGGCCTTGAGCCCACTGCCATGGTCGTCTTTCACATTTGAGAGTACCATTGACCTCTTTTATTAAAATGCTAGCATAATTAATAAAATGATTAATTACCCAGAAATCAAGTCTCTCAAGACTTTTAAACATCACAAACCCTAGGGAACTAATGCTAAAACATACTACCCACCTCTTGGTGAAAGGTACAGAATAAGGCATATAATTTCACATTGGGAATGTGTTTTGTTTGGCTAAGCATATTCCTTACAAGGACTTGATTTTTCTTTTTTCAGTGGAGAAATGGGAATCCAAGAGAGAATAGGGCAACAAAGAAAAGACAAGAACAGTCATTGGGGCAGAGAATTTTCTACAACGCAGAGAATAGAACAGGACAGTGAGAAAAAACCACTAACAAGCAGGAGAGCTTTGAAAGCTACAGGAAAGTTCTTCCAAGTCCATGTGAAAACTTCAAAGCAGGTTGAATTTTCAGCCTACAGAGTAGATGACTGAATCTCCAATAGCTCTGTAAGGTACAATCTTAGCTTCTTAAAAATTAGTTGTCACATTTTGTTTTGGGGTTTAGAAAATGGAAATTGTGGGATTCTAACATGATAGCCACATTTTAAAAGTCTTAAAAAGAAACCCCATGTTTACAAAGCCCAGAGAAAAATTTAACTGGAATCAATTACCTGGAAATGATTCTTATTTGTGTAGCCTAAGAAGACAAAGAGTATGAATTCATGTTATTTGTTTTGGATTACACTTGCCCATAAAGTCCTAAGTAATTTCAATCTTTAAAGCTAATTTCCCCTCAAGCCCCAAAATGAAATACTCTAAATTATGTTACTTGACAAAGCAGGAAGTTTATATAAGTCTAAAAATACAACAAGCTGATTCATAGAGTTGCATAAAATATAATTTAGTAGATTTTAGAAACTAAATTGTGAATTCTCATTGGTAATAGTGGTAGTAGAAGTATGTAGCTTTTATAGAACTTAAATAATGGTTTAACAAAGTGCTTATTTATATAATCTCATTTGAATATTTGAACATTTAGACTTTAGTACTATATATAAAGCATAAGGTATCACTGGCTTCTGGATAGATTTATCATTATATAAATTCATTTTTATTATCCTTTATTTTGGGTAATAAAATATTTAAAGTTTTGTCAATGCAACACAATCTTATTAGCTAATGGAAAGTAAATTAAAAACTTTTTTTTCTTTTCATGAAAGCAAATGGACTGCTATCACCAAATTAGTTCATTGCCTATTTTAGCTTAGACAATGTGTAAATCTTTCTGATTAAAACATATATCACCATGCCATAGTAGACCATTGAACTTGGGAGTAAGAAGACTTGGTAGAATCAGAGGTTCCATCATTTATTATCTCCCTTAACATGGGCAAATCATTCAAACTCACTGAGACTTAGTTTATTCAGTTATAATAATGGAGATAAAACTTTCACTACCTAGTTTATAGGGTTGTTGTGAAGGTCAAAGAAGACAATGTATATGAAGGTAACGTGTAAAAACTGCTAAGGCAACCTACAAACAAGGTATTATTAATAATGATGTAAACTTCTGAAAAATAGCTAAAGGTCTTCATTTAAAGAAATTCCTTCTCCAAAATTCTTTGTATAATAAACTTAGCAGGTTTGTAATTAATTTTATACTCTGTGCTTTAACAAGAATCAATAGACACCAAGTTCTTCTTGCTGCCTCCCAACCCATGAGTTGATTAAAACACTTGGTCTTTTCATTTAATATGTCATTTATAAAAGGTAGTAAATCTAATTTGAATCATAGGCTATAGACACACAAAAATTCTTTTTATTCACTGTTATTTAAAATACCTTTAAAATATGATTATGTTCATTAAGGTGGTACTATATTACATATTTTATTAAGCACCAACTATACAAAATGCATGGAGAATTATACAACTAAAAATTATTCTACTCTGAGGCTCAATTTCCTTTAGGAAAAAAACACATTTATTTGATGAATTTAAAAATGTGTTTAGTATCAAACACACTGTTAATCTCAAAACACAATATTTCCATCATCAATTGGTAGGGGGAGGGTAAGTATTTTAACAAATCTTCAAAAATAATGACAGTGGTATCTTTGAAAAATGTACAAATGAAAATATTAAGAAAGCACAAGCAGATTTTCTGTACTTGTTATATCCAAAATAAGATATACAAAATAATTACATCACCTAGAAAAATTGCCCCATAAATTGGGAATGACATATCACTATGTCCCTCCTTATAATAGATCTCCAAGACAAATATCTTTAACAATATAAAAGTGGTGACAAAATTAAAAAAAGTCAAAGGTCACTGCGAAATCGCAACCTCAACCATATCATTTGGAATAAAAACTGTTTGGCCTTTTAGCCTCACCTCTAATGGCCTCAGTTTTCCTTCTTTCCATACAATTATGATAAAAATCCAAGAGAAATCTGAGTTGGGAGACTAAAATGATATTCTTACAAAAGTTCTTATCTGAGAAAATGGAATACGATCCTCTGTCTTCTTCAGAGTATTTCTGATAACATCAGAGTGAATTATATTTAACAGATAGTCATGAAGTCGAGTCAGATATAATCCCACCAGGATCACAAAAATTCAGTAAAATTTTGCCTGAATGTGTACTGAAGAATTAAGCTCTCTTAGGAAAGCCTCTGGAAAAAAGTATATTAGAAGGATGAAAGCAATTTTTGCTTTACTGGTATAAAAGTGGGTTGATAGATTTTTTGAAGGCATGTTGAGTTCTAACAAGCTAATGAATAAGTCTGGATAACAAATGGGTATACTTAACTTGTTAAAGTAATAAGCATACAGAAAGGAAATGAGACCAATTTTATTTTCATAAAAATGAATTATCTGTTTCAACAGTGGGGTGTGTATACTCATACAGTGCATGAGTAAATACCTCTATCTTATTTTACAAAGATCTCAATGAATATAATGTAAAAAAAGTATTCAGATTTCTTTTTAAATGTTGTTTCTTAAAAGCCAAACTACTTTTCCAATTTTAGAAAGAAAAATAAATTCACATTTAAAAAGCACTATAATTCTTAAGTTTCTTCCCAATTTCACCCAAATAAATGACTGTAATTCCCCAATCCTCTTAAATAATGTTAATGGAATTGGAGGAAAAAAATCATTGCAACTAAAGCAGGTTGGAATTATCACCTAACTAGGAAGATTGACAAAGTACATGATGGTTGAGTAGGTTTTTATCACCTCACATTAAAAGATTTCTATTTTATATTTTACAGAAGTAATGCCATAAATGGCATTCAGCAATAATTATTTTAAAATACACAGTATTCATATGGCATGCTTGAGTTGCAAAGAATAGCTACAATGTGAAGTGACTTGCCAAGTATGGGTTTAGTACCAGAGGAGTAAGTGATCCTGTACCCAGAGTCTTGTGCAGGTTAAAACCATATAGTGGTTTGTTCTTTAATCACTTATTAAAACATTCTCACATCACATATTTATTGCATAGTCCAAGCATATTCACTAAAAAAAATATGAAATATTTATCAAATTTTAACTTCCATCTAATAAGTTTATCTACAGTCTTCCCATTCCCACCCCTGTATCCTTATCTATCAGACCCAAACAAAATCAATAATTATCTTATACAACTTAAATAATTTTGAACAATTTACAAAATAACCAGAAGGCATTTTCTTCTTTGCAGGCAGAATAGCACAAATGCTGGTACATAGCTTTCCAGTAATCTTTTAAAACAGAAGTTCCATGTCCATCAATAATGAATTAACTACTGTTGCCCTTCTGTTGCTGTAAATGAAGCTTCAAGATCAGCTCCCGGATATCATCCCGCTTGGCCCTTATCACCTGACGAGGAAACCACTTCTCCAAGTGCAATGGTAATTCAAAATTAACAATGGGATCCTAATGACAGGAAACAGAAAACTGCATTACTTTAAGAAGACATTTCAAATTTTTAAGGACAATTCAAACTAATTCAACATGAAATCATTAGACATGGGAAAGGTTAGGGAATTCACTGATTTTAAAGTATTATAATTAAAATATTGGAACACACCTGCAGGGGATATAGATTTATAAGATCATAGAGCAGGAAGAAGTCTTAAAGACTATCTAGTCTGACTCATTCATTCTACAGGTAAGTAAATTGAGGCCCAGAGAGTTGTGACTTGCTGAAGGTCATACAGCTGTTCAACAGCTGACCAGAAAACAGTTCCCAGGTCACCTGACCCCCAGTTCATCATTCTTTCCAGGGAAACTATGCTGGGACTGGGACCGCTAACAAGTTAATAAACTGGTACAATTATGTACTTTTAATCTTCTGGTAACTAAATTCCTTTGGATAGGGTCCAGAAAGATTCACTATATAAAATGATATGCTATCATGTACAATAAGAGAAAGGAAAATCACAAAATGACAAACTTCATGAAAGTCAATGTGAACTGATTGGCTAACAAAGTCAATTGCCCCATGCTAACCACTACCACAACTCCCCAGTAATTTAAAAATATTCATTGTATTCTCCAAAAGAATTTTCATGCTTTTAAGAAACTTTTAAAGCAGATGGTTGATGACCTACTCATGGACGGAAATATGCAGGTTTCTAAACTGATTAAATTCATGATGGTATTACTTAGATTCCAGAGTCCCTAAATGGTGGCAGTCATAGATAAAATAATGAAATCATGACACTTAACCCCAAAGGTGATTCTCAATCCCCAAATTTGTAACAGCATTTAATTCCTTCTTATTGTCTCCTTATCATTGTCTGATAACAATAAATGATGTGAGTTTTCAGAGTGCTAGAGACTAAAAGTGTTATTCCTCATAGTGCATACCAATCACTAATTTCACTAAAGATTTTAAACATGCATATTATATTTTACATTTCAAATTATAATATAGTCCACATTTATGTGCAACAATGTTATGAAACTTGGATGTTCAGAAAAAAATTATTTTAAAAACTATTACATAATCAACTCTGAACTATCCCCCTTAGTCCCATAAAAGTCCAACAAACAAGCTATTAATTCCATATTACCTTGAAGAAACTTTCCACATACTGTAGCAAATACACTCCACAATCACTGCTGTTATCTTGCTTCGGAACTTTAGGGCACAAGTCAACCATATTTGCTTTGCTGAATTCACGATGTGTTTTTCGTCTAACTTCCCATTCTACTTCCAAGTACCTGGAACCAATAACAAGTAGAGTAATTCAAATAGCAATTATTTTTCAACTCTATGCAAAAGGTTCAGAGATTAAAGAATAACATTTGTTGCTGCATTTAATATTTCAGTCAAAACATCTAAAGATAAACCAGATTGTATAAAATTAAAGCGCATGTATCTTTACAAGGATTGCTTCCAAAGAAAAACTGCCATATTTTACACAATAAGGATAAAAATTGGATTTTTTTCCTTAATATCAGGGGCACAATTCTGTGTGGCCTCTGTATACATATTAATTTACAGGTCAAGGTTTTTAAAAAGCACTATGCAAGTAAATAAAATTTTAAATTAGCATAATTTATAAACCTTGCTAGAAAGTAAACTGAAAAAGCAATTAGAAAAGATGCAAAGAAATAACTAAAAGAAATTACATTTATAGTGAAAAACAATGCTAATTTACAATTAAGAGGTTTTTAATTTATGAAAATTAGTGTCTTGAAAATATCTTTTTTAATACTTTTTTATACTTTTTAACCATAAGCACTTAGTAGATACTTATTTTTCAAAATGTTTCTTTCACTTGCTAATACTAATCAGTTTGTCATTCACTTTTATTAAAAATCACTTGAGAAAATACTTTCTATTTAGTGTACAACAATGCTAAAATAGCAAACCTCACCTAAGTACATAATAAAATAAAATACTGACATGTTATTCATCTTTTCTTTTGGAGTTGCAAGTTTATCTGTCAAAAACTCTCAACAAGAAAAGTTCCTCCACCAATGCAGATCAGCAACTGTTCTGAAATTCAGAGAGCTACTGAGTTTTAAAATAGACATATAGCAATTATAATAATATTACTCACTCTCTCAAAATCTGAACAGTATTTTGTACAGAACCAGCTTTCAAGGAGTCTAATATGAGAATGCACGGTCTGTGGAAAACAAAAGGAAAATGATCAGTTATCAGCATTTATGCATGCATGGCACTTTGTCTCCCACCTACAAGACTTTGTGCAGACATGAAGTGATCTCCAAGATCACCTCCTTTTTTGTAGAATCCCTATCTTCCTTTGAAGCACAGTTTGTGTCTCTTTCCACAGATGGCCTTTCTAATTGGCCTGAGTTGTTTGTGCTCTCACCTGATTGAAGTTACTTTGTATTTACTCTCTATTGTATCTACTCTCTCTAAAATTACTAACCACTAATTTACTTTCTCTATTATGTGTACATGTGGCTTTGCCCAAGTACAATGTAAGCCTGAGAGCAGGGACTGCTTCACTACTGTCTTTGTGTTCCCATTATGCAACAAAGTGCCCATTACTCAAAGAAATGCTTGTTGGACTGAATTAAGTGCAGGGCCTGTATTCAACTGTCTGTAAGATGCACATACCTTTTACACATTTTCTTTGATTCTGATGTATTCTTCAGAGAACCCTGAAATAACATTATACATTTACTTTTTACACATTTTTCTCCAGGTAAAGTTAATTTAGACAAATGAATATTCCTAGTAGAAACATTAAATCCTTTTTTTAAAAAATAAGAGGTCTAAAATACCTCTGGTTTGAAAAGTGCTAATGGTCTAATTTTTTTTCAGATCAGTAGGATATCAGTTAGTCATTTTATTAAAATCACAGCACCTCAAGGTTAAAAGGGACTTCACAGATAACCTACTTAAATATGGCTGACAAGCAGTCCTCTGGTTTCTGATCAAAAAAAAAATTCAAAGAGGAACTTCCTGAGGAAACCTAAGATAACCTCAATATCTAATGAGATGGCTTATTATACTTTTAAAAACTCTAATCAGTAGGAAATTTTCTCTTACATTGAACCTAAGTCTGCCTCTCTTCAATTTCATTGACTTCTGACTACTGACTTCTGACACCAAGCAGGACAAATTTAATTTCACTTCCAAAAAGCCCTTCAAATACCTTGAGACTGTTAGAAAGTCCCCCCTGAAGTCTTCTTTTCTTCAAGTCCCTAGTTTCTTCAAGCTATCCTCCTTTAGATGCTTTCTACCTTCACAATGTCCTAAAATGTGGTACCCAGAACTGAAAACAATACTCCTGATATGATCTGATTAGGATAGAGTACACTATGATTATCATTTCCTTTGTTTTGGACACCATGTTTTTCAATGATCACATTAGTTTTATTGGCTGCCATGCCACACTGTCAATTCATAGGTTTGTATGACTAAAATCCTCATTTTTTTTCATGTGAACTATTATCTACAAATATGCCTCCCTGTCCTTTATTTACTTTTTATCAAAGTGAAGGTCTTTACATATATATCCCAAGCAAACTTCATTTTGATGAAGTTTATCATCATCAGAGCCATCACTTTAGCCTGTGAAACCTACTGATTGAGGTCCTCACTTTGTCACCCAAAGTGAGGAGTGACTTGTTCCTGCTATCCACAGAATCATAGAATTTGAGAGTTGGAAAGAACCTTAGTAGTTATTTAATCCATCTTAAATACCAAAGGAATTTCTACTATATCACATCCAAAAGAGGTCATCCAGCTAAAGACTTCCAAGGAGGTGGAATTCATAACCCCTTCAAGGAAGTCCTTTCCATTTTTTAGTCAACTCTGATTGCATCTAAGCTTTTCAAGACATCAGGTCTATTTTACCTCTGTGCAACTTCCAACTATTATTCCATATTCTGTCCTTGAGGGTCAAACAAGTCTAAACCCCCTTCAACATGACAATCCTTCAAATTTTTGCAGACAGTTATCATGTTCACCATCAACACACCCAAATCTTCTCTTCTCTAGGTTAAACATGCCCCAGTTCTTTCAACTAATTGTCATATGACAAAGTCTAGTTCCAAGTCCATCATGGCTGCCCTCCTCTTAACAATCCTGAGTTTCTCAATAATCTTCTTAGTGTCTAGAATTGACATTTCATATGGGAACTGACAAGGGCAAAGTACAATGGGACTACAACCTCCTATTACTGGAAGTTATGTCTTTCTTAATTCAATCCAAGATGGAGTTTTTTGGTTAGACATTGAACTGTTGAGACATGTTGCACTTGTATTCTATTGTAAAATGCCTGGATCTTTTGCAAACTGCTAACTAAGCATGATTCCCCTATATACTAATGAAACTGATTATTTGAACCCAGTTATAATATATTATATGACATTATGTTACATTATGTTGTTATATTATATTACATTATAATATATTATATTATAACCTACTGAATTCCATCTTATTAGATTCAACCCAATACTAGATCCTTTTAGATACTTAATCTGTCATACACACACACACATATACATATATATACATACACACATATATCCATCTATAGTTTATATATACAAAACTATCTCTCTCAGTTCGATGTCATATGCAAATTGGGTATGTCATCTATGTCATTATGAAATTTATTATATATTATAAAATTGATGAAAATGTTAAATATCTCATGGTCAAGCAAAGGTCCCTAGGGCACTCTACTAGAGATCCCTGGCTATAATGATATTGAACAATTAATGCAACTATTCTTTGAGGAGTCATCTAACCAGTTTTGGATCCATCTAACTGAGGCTCATCTAGTACACATTTTTCTATCTTTTCCACAAGAATAGTAAGAGATGCTCTATCAAAAGTTTTGCTAAGATCTAAGTAAACTATATCTAGAGCATTCCCCCTCATCTACTAATTTAGTAGTCTTATCAAAAAGGAAATGAGTGTAGTCTGGCATGACCTGTTCTTGATCAAAGTCATTCTGGCTATCTCTAATCACTATTTTCTAGATGTCCTTTAGATACCTAGAGTTGTAATTGAAGCAATATCCTAATCCCTGCCCCCTCTGTAATTATGCTAGTATTTTTTTATGCTAGTACCTTTTTGTAAACATAATCAAACAATCCTATGAACTTGACTGGCTCAAGGGACTAATGGCTCAGGCTGTTGATATCATTTCTTCTTTGCCTGAGCACAAAATAGCCATGAACCTCTCCAGGCTCTCTTTGATGTTTGGGCACAATGGGAAACTCAGGGAAGGTAGTGTTTCTCAGCTGAATGGATTCAAAATGTCCCCAGGGTATTTCCTTCTTGAATATCTTCCTGCTGTGGCTAAGTAAATCTGCTTTTGTTAACTACTGAATTTTGTTCCAGTATTGAATCTAAACTACCAGGGGACTGGTCTAAATCAGTTCTATCCCAGAACACCTTTTAATGATCCATTCTAGAACTTTCCCAAGAATCAAAGTCAAATTTACCAGCCAACAATTTGCAGACTCTGTTGTCTTCCTTAAAAATTTTTTTGCAGTACTTGCTATATATTTTCCATCATATTTCAGATATCACCAGCAGTGACTCAGCAATCATATCTGCTAGTTCTTTCTCCTGAGGTAGTTGATTTGATTTTGTTAAGTAACCTTGCCTTGCTTATAATTCAAAACATACCCCTTAACTGTAAGTCTTCCCCAATGCTCTCCTGCTGTCCTTTTCTCTTCTTCTTCATTCTCAATCTCTCTCTCTCTCTCTCTCTCTCTCTCTCTCTCTCTCTCTCTCTCTCTCTCTCTCTCTCACCTCATCAGCTCCCAGGAGTTCTGTTCAGATGTTTTCTAGATCTATCTATCTAGATGTAAATATAGATATATAATATATATCCAGCTTCAGCCTCCTCCCTAAGCATCAATTTCTCATCATGGACTGCCTATTGGACACTTCAAAGTCAATATCCCAAAGACATCTTAAACTCAACATTTCCAAAACAATCCATTATCTTTCCCCACAAATGCACCCTCCTAAATTTCTTTCTCTCTGTGGAAGGTATCACCACTCTGTTCCAATGTTCTGGGCTCCTAATCTTGGTGTTATCTTCAAATCTTTGCTTTCTTTCAACCCAAATATCTGATCATTTCCTAAATTCTGCCATTTCTACTTCCATAACATCTCACATCCAAACCCCTATCTCTCAACTTGCATAACCCTCATGTTAGTTCATGCCCTTATTAACTCTCACTTAAGTTATTACAAAAGCTTCCTAATTTGTCTTTTCATCTCAAGTTGCTCCCCACTTGCAGTTCATCCTATATATGGCAATTTTATAGCCTTAGAGATTTGTCTACAGCCTGTGAAGCTAACTGACTTGCCCAGTCACAGCATCAGTTTGTGACAGAAACCAGACTTGAACTCTAGTACAGTACATTGTTTCCAGGGTAAAATACAATAAATCTTTTTACAGCCTTGCCTTGATCTATCTTTCCAGTCTCATTGAACAGTAACTTCCTCCCTCTCTCTTCTAACCATTCTAACTGGACTTCTACCTTTTCCTCACACATACCATTCAAACTCCAATCTCCAGGCCTTTGTGCTAGCTGTCCCATAACTAAATGCTCTCTTCCCTCACCCTCACCCCACAGCATCCTCTTTCTTCAATATACAGTTCAAGAACCACCTTTTAGACAAGGCCTTTACTAATCCCTTAATGGATAGTACATGCTTTATAAAACTGCCCTTTAACTACTTTGTGCTTATCTATATTTATTCTCTTTTCATTTCTTCTCTCTCTGCACACACACACACACACACACACACACACACACACATGCATATGTGGATATGTATGTCCTTGTTCTCTTCTCCATTAGCATTTAAACTTCTTGAAAGGAAAGATTGTTTCATTGTTTGTTTTTTCATCCCCAGTGCCCAGAACATAGTATAATCTTAATTCTTCTTGATTGGTCACAGGTTACTAAAAACTCTCTTTACTAGCTCCTTACTTATCTTGGGTATCAACTTCCTATCATTTTTGTTCTATCATTTCTAGTGCAAAGATCCTTCTTGGCAGAGATGACAGAAGCTTACTAAGAGCTGAGCAGAGTTCTGCTTTTGCCGCTTTGTCAATTTTCATCATTCTCTCCTCTCCCCCAAGGCCCAATTCCTTCTTTATTTTCCTTTTGAGGCAATCAGCTGGTTCAGTGGATAGAATGCTGGGCCTGAAGTCAGGAAGACCTCAGGTCAAATATGTGCTTCAGACACTTACTAGCTGTGTGACCCAGAAAATGGCAAAACACTCCAATATCCTTGCCAAGAAAACCTCAAGAGCAGTAGGATCCACAGGGTCACAAAGTTAGACATGACTGAACAACAATAACAGTCTTCCTTTTGCTCCCAATATAGTGAAAATTCTCCTTTTATCATCCTTAGTTTCCCTCATCAGACTCAGGTCATTCTGAGTTTCTAACCAATTGGCACTATTTTTACAGCATGATGATGTTCTTACATTCATTCTCTCTTCCTTGGCTTTACTTCTGTCTCTGTAAATTTCTTCTTAAAATTTAAATTGTTTAACAAGTTTCTTGTGCACCCATTTGGTTCTCCTCAAAGAAATCCAACCAGATGGCACAGTGGAAGGAGCCCTGGGTTTGGAGTCAGAAAGAACTGAGTTCAAATACTGCTTCAGACACTAGCTTTGTGATGTTAGGCACTTGACCTGTTTGCTTCAGTTTCCTCATCTGTAAAATGGGGATAATAAAATTACCTATTTCCCAGGGTTGTTGTGAGCATCAAATGAGATAGTTGAAAAGTGCCCAGGACAGCCCCTGACACATAGTAAATACTTAATAAAAACTTTCTCTCCTTCCTTCTTTCTTCATTGAAATTGTTGTCCTTTATATCTTCATAATTTCATTTTGTCTCCTGGATGATTTTCATATAGCCTTTCAGTCCATGGAATCCTAATTATCTTTTCCTTTGAATGCATTCAAATGTGCTTTCCCAAAACCTAGAGTACATGTCAGACTGTGACCAGATTTCCTCCCCTTTCACAATCACAATCACTCTAAGAGGGAGTAGTCCCTACCCACCAGGATTTCCACTGTTCCCAGCACTCCTGTAGTAATTTCTCCTTGTTGGTTCCTCTACTTTTTGAAGGATAAAATTATCACTAAAACAAATCAAGGAGTTATTTGTTCCCCTTCATTATCAGCTATTTTCAGTAGATGTTCAGATAATTTAAATCCCCCCATCACTACTATATCATGTTTCTGTGGCAGGCATCAGATCTATTTCCCAAATATCTTATTTATTTCCTCTTTTTAAAGGAAATCTGTGAGATGAGATCTAAAATAAGCTTTTTTTTTTACTTGCCTGGAAAATTTAAGTAATTTTCCAAAACTTAGAACTGAAATGAGACAAGTAAGTTCACTAATTATTTTTCAGATCCCTCATGATAGCACAAAGGTAATCCTGCATCAACACAGTGTAGGTTCTAGTAGGTTTCAGTATGGTCCTGGACACAGAGGTTCTGTTATCTGAGAATAAGCCTACCTAAAGAGGAAGAGGATGCAAAGAAGCACCAAGTTTTTTAGAATATCTATTAACATTAATTTAACTGGTTTTACTCTAGCTGTGAAATATTTGTGCAATGACCAACAATTTGATACTCTACCAGAAGAATGAAACCACATCTATTTGCAGATTCTCACTATAAAATAAAACCAGGAGATATGTAGAACTTTCAGCTTAATAGAAAGATGGCTAACAGGTCTCTTTGGATAGACAAATGAATTGCTATTAGTACCAAATAACTGGAACCAGCTTCAATAAGTCTCTAAAAAATATCATTTCATGAGACTCTTGAATATTTTGGCTTGCAGTGCTCATGATGAATATAAGCAAGGAAACCAACATCAAGATAGTTTTAGCTTTTGCTCCAATATCTGCCACAGCAGAAAAAGTACTAGAGAAATCCTATAATTTTAAGTTTGATAAAATCCTTTAAATCAAATTAAAGCAATCAATTTTGTAGTGGAAGAGAGTTGTTTTGCAATCATGACCTCCTTCCCCCAGTCCAGCTAATGGAATCAGAGAAAATAAGGAACAAAAAAACTGGCAACAAGGTGCTGATATATTAAATGAAGTACAAAGGACATGACCATTATTCATTTACAAAATGCGAAGAAATTTACCTAATGGAATTAGACAGGAAGCTTCTCATTGTCTAGCTGAAAACTTACCATGCCCTTGAAAGAGTTTCAAAATCTAAACTAGCCAGCTCTGGTGACAGTTAAGACAGTTGAGGAAAGAAACAGCTTTGTAGAATATGGTCCCTGTACTTCTCCCAGAAGATACGGGAAGAAGAAAATGATTCCTCTCTCTTCTTCCTCCTCTCCATCAGCCCTGGTGTTTTTGATTAAAGCTATTCCAAGCAAAAGATCTTGAAAGTAGGAAGCAACTTCAAAGAGCAAAAAAAGTCAATTATCAATTCACTAGCAAACTATCCCTGGCAGTTAAGAGTCAAATTACCTAGAGAAGCATACCCAGAGAGCCTGACTGAGTGACTTATCCCTTAGAGACAGTGTGTCTAGAGATAACTTTGCATGAGGACATGATGAGAAAAGAAAGTAGATCAGGATCATGTAACATCTGAAATGTGAATTCTGCCTTTTTCCCTAAAAGTAAACTAAGTTTGTGCTCACAATTCCCACTAATACCATGTGTATATATAGAAAAGTAGACCCCAGGTTTATGGGAGGAGTGTTTTATAGTTATATTCTTATTGTGACTTTTTAAACAAATGCTTTTGCTTTGAGACAGTTGTGTTTACTGGTGATTAAGCTAACATTTTAGGAGTAAAGACCCATAGAGAACCTAACTCATCCAAGAAAGAGCAAGCAAGTTGGGAGGTAAGTATTCCCAGAGAAAGTGCTACATATGCCTTGAGATTTGATTACTTCAGTGCAAAGATCAGCATGGGTGAGGAGGAGTAATATATTTTAAAATATTATTCATAATTAATAAGTGAAAGATGTTAGGTTATTCAGAAACCTCATCCCTACATGTTACATATATGTTACATGAATATATTATACACATATGTTTCAAGAAGTGAGTCAGAATGCACTGGGTATGGCAAGGAGGGAACAACATCACAAAAAGTGAAGTTGCCTATATATTGCCTATAAATGACTGGCTGCTCAGTTGGTAGTCCTCTCATCATCAGCCATTTGTACTGACAGACCAACTGGCTACAGAAATGGTCAAATGAGAATAGACAAATAAGACAAAGCTGCATGCAATTATAATAGCCTCAATCCAACCTATTTAAGCAATGTGTTGACTTTGAAAAATGAAAATTAATAAAAGTAAAGACTTTACTTTAGTTATCTTAAAGAAGTTTAACCAAGGTTATCAGTTTTCAGAATGAGAAGGCCAAAAGAGCACAGATACTGACCCAGTTGACAAATCCTTTAACTACTTTCTAAGCAAAATAATCCAGCAAACAAAGGCAATATCAGCACAAATGTCTTTGTATACATTATATAGAAAGGTGGTAGAAGATGATGAGCAAGCAACATAGCATCAGAAAACAACAAAACTCCAGTTAACATGGCAACATGTAGAAGGGCCCAGCTCTCGCACATATACTTCAGCAAAGATCTACAAAAGACCTAAGATCAAATGATTGAGAACAAACAAACAAAAAAACAGTAAGCTCCTCCATCCATCCCAGGATAGTATCAAAAAGACAGCAAGATGCCTATGAGCACTGAGAAAAGGGCTTCACTAGACATAGTTAAACAAGACTGAAGCCTTCTAGCACAATGACTGAAGATGCATATAGAGCTTTAACCTGGTATGATGGGATACAGTGAGAAGGGGGACAGAAATCTACTGTGTTCCAACAAGTGATATTCCAGAAAGTTGGAAGCCTGCAGTGCTTTGACTAGGGACATTCCAGGGGACCAGAAGCCCACAGTACTCTGCTTATGGACAGTCCAGGGCAGGGAGGGAGGGTGCCTAGAAACTTGTAAGATTCTGGTTAGTAATGCTGTAGGAGGACCTGAAGACCACAATGTCCAGAGCACACACACATAAAGGGAAGTGGAAGTCAGTAGCAGGAGTCCTGAAAATCAGAGACAACACTCCATTGGTCTTGACGACCCCAGTCAAGAATGTGAATGGACCCTCATCCAAAAATTTCAAACTAGGAACTGAGGACATAGATATGAGAAATCAGAACACATCACACACAATGAAAAAATACTATGGTATTAAGAGACACCCATGAAGAAAACCTTAAAAAGAAAGTAAATCCATAATGGGAGTAGTCAGTGCCAAAAAGTTTTTTGGAAAAAAAGAAAGTGATATGGTCACAAGGACTTTAAGAGTATCTGGAAGAAATTAATATATATTAAGTTCCTCCTAGGTATAATGTTGATCACTTTCGTTCTCCTTTACCACATTCCTTTCCTTAATAAAGAGTTAAACAAGAAAAAAGAGAGAATAAAACATATAAGAGGATATGATAGAGAAAAATATAATAATTAATAATCATAACTGTGAACATAAATGGGATTAACTTAGCAATAAAATGGAAGAGGACATTTGAATGAAGTAGAAAGAAGAATGCAGCAATATGATGTTTACAAGAAACATACTTGAAATATAAAAATTCATACAGAATAAAAATGAGGAGCTGGAGAATAATTTATTGTGAATCAGGCAAATAAATAAGCAAGTATAGCAAACATTGCCTGAGGCAAGAGAGCAGTAAAAATAGACATGGTCAAGAGAAGCAAGAGGGAAAGGCACCCAAGATAATGAAATTATGTCAGTCCTTTATATATGCACAAAATGGCATAGCATGTAAATACTTAAAGATGCTTAAAGGAAAAGATCATTGAATTATAGAGACAAACATATAGTAAAACTATAACAGTTGAGCTACACAATATGCCTATTTCAGACCTAGGTAAATGTGATGAAAAGATAGATAAGAAGTTAATGACTTGAATAGAATTTTAGAAAAATTATATTTCTAGGAATTACTACATGGGGAGGAAAAGGAATATGTAGATTTTTCAGTCACCTTTACAAAAACAGGCTATATGCTAGGACATGAAAACTTCACAAATAAATGCAGAAAAGTAGAAATATTAAGTATTACTGACTATAATGCAATTAAAATTATGATCAGTAAAGGGATCTTAAGAAGTTAATCAAGCTTAAAAAGAGGCTAATTTAATCCTAAATAACTGATAGGTGAAGACAAAACCATAAAAACAATAAATGATTTCACCAAAGAAAGTTAACAATAATATGACAATATATTAAAACTTTAGGAATATAGAGCACACAATCCTCAGGAGGAAAAATATGCCTTTCAACAATTCCATCAGCAAAAGAGAAAGAGACTACCAATAAATTTAGGATGCAACTTTAAAAAAAAAGCAGAAAAGCAACAAATTTCAGAAAACTTAAACACCAAAACCCATTTTTGAGTATTAAATAAGACATAAACAAAATTTTAAACAAAAAACTAAATTGATCAATAAAAGTAGGACAGGTTTTTTTGGTTAATAAACTAGATAAACAATTAACTAATCTGATAAAAAGAAAAGAAAATTGTCAGTTTCCAAAAATGAAAAAGAATAATTCATAGAAAATTAAGAGGAAATAAAACAAATTATTCAAAACTATTTTGCCCAATTGCATTCCAATAAAACTTATGATTTAAATGATATAAATAGTTACAAAACTATCCAAATTTAATAGAACAAAAAATAGAGATTTTAAAAACTTAATCTCGGGGCGGGGGGGGGGAGCCATAAACGAACTTCCAAAGGAAAAAAAGTCAGGACCAGAAGAATTTACAAGTGAACTCAATCAAACATTCAAGGAATAATAATTTATTCTAATAATATGTAGATCAGTGGTTCTCAAACTTTTCCACGGTGGTAGAATCCTTCTGTTAAAACAAAACTTTGGTAGAACCCTTTTAGTAAAATCTTCTAAAATTACTGTCTATTAACAAACAACAAAAGGTTCAGTTAAAAAAAGTTTTTAAGTTTGGGGAGTTTCAGAGTTCTTTGAGGCACAGTTTGAGAAACACCAACATAGATTTTGTAAAAACAGGAAAAAAGGGATCCTACCAAATTTCTTCTATGAAAGAACTGTGATCTTGATACCTAAACCAGGGAGAGATAAAGCAGATAAAGAAAACTATAGACCACTATTCCTAATCAACACTGATGCAAAAATATCAAATTAAATATTAGCAACAATACTACAGCAACATATTAAAAAAATTTTACACTATGGCCAGATTGTATTGATACCAAGAACATAGAGTTGATTCAATATTGGGAAAATTATAGATATAGATATAGATATAGGTATATAATATGCCATAATTGTTTTAAAAATTCAAAAATCACATGGTTATATCAATTTAGCAAAAGCTTTTTTACAACATGCATACTCCATCATGTTAAAAAAAAAACATCAAAGACATAGGAATAAATGGAATTTTACATAATTTCATTAAAAGGATCTATCTAACACCAAGAGGCAGCATTATATATAATATAGTCTAGAGGCCTTCTGAGTAAGATCAAGGATAAAGCGAAGATCACTGCTACCACTACTATTTGATATAGAACTAGAAATCTTAACAAAATCACTGATACAGGGAAAAGAAACTGAAAGAATAAGCACAAAATAAGAAAACCAAATCATTTCACTATTCAGATGATAATGGATTGAATTTATCAACTAAAAAATAACTTCAACAAAGTAATAGGATATAAAATAAACCCACAAAAAATTATTAACCTTTTTGTAAATTGCTTATAAAACCCAGCAGGAAGACATGGGGAGGGGGTGGGGAATTTCTTTCAAAATCACTATAGAGCATTTTTTTAAAACCTGGGAGACCATGTGCCAAGACACACATAAGAATTATGGGAATACAACTACAAAGGACTCTTCATAAAAATAAAAACATTTAAATAATTGTTTATGGTTGGGCTATGCCAATATGATAAAAATGATAATACTACCTAAATTCCTTTTCAGATTCAAAGCCATACCAATCAAACTGCCAAACCTAAAGAAAGTCTAATTTATAGAACAAGAAAAAAATTCTTGTTCATCTGGAGAAACAAAATGTTAAAAATCTCAAAAAAAATAATTTTTAAAAAATGAAAAGGAAGAGAAACTAACAATACTAGTCCTCAAACTACACTACAAAGCAATAATAATCAAAATTATCTGGCACTGGTTTAAAAAGAGAAAAGCTGATCAGTGGAAAAGACTGGGTACGCAAAGTGCAGGAATAAGTTAAGAGAATAGGTTAGTGTTTGCCAAATCCAAGGACTTGAACTAATTGGGTAAAATCTCACTTGATATTTAACAAAAATTGCTAGAAAAGTAGCAAAGAAGTGTGACCAGTATTAGACCAACATCTCATTCCCATGTATTCTGAGAGATATATATAACTCAGATGTATAATGTACAGAAAATTTTTCTTGCACAAAGAGGGAAGGATCAGAAAAGAATATTCCTTTTACAGTTTTGGATGGGGAAGAGTTCTTCACCAAGCGAGGAAGACAGGTCATCACAAAACACAAGGAATGATTTTCATTACATAAAATTGAAGGGTTTCTATACAAACAAAATCAATGAAGCTGGAATTGAAGGAAAAAGACTTTTAGATGGGGGTAAATGATCTTTGGGTAAATTTATCTTATAAAGACCTAATATCCGAGATGTTTAGGGGATTTTGATTACATATTAGAAATACTCTGTGTCAATAAAATTAATTCAGTTAAAATTAGAAGGTAAACAGAAAGAAAAAATCTGTGCAGCATTTCTCTGATAAAGGGAAATAGTTTAAATATTTAAGAACAAGCGTCATTCTCTAATCAAGAAATGGCTTGACCAGGCAGTTTTCCAAAGAAGAAAAGCACAATATCAATAACCTTATGAAAAATCTCCAAATTATTAATAATAAGGCAAATGTAAAATAAAGCAACACTGAGGTTTCACTTCATAGATTGTCAAAGATGATTAAAAAATGAAAATGACAATTGTTGATTGAACTATGGAACAGGCACATGAAGGTATTGTGGGTAGAAGCGTGAATTGTTCAAACCATTGTAGAAAGTAATTTAAAACTAAGCCTAGCAATACTACTATTAGGCATATACCCCAAAGAGATAAAATAAATAGGAAAAGGATCCATCATAGCAGCTCTTTTTGAGTTTCAAAGAACTAGGATCTAAAGGAATATCAGTTAGGAAGTTGCTGAAAAAAATTATGGCATATGAATATAAAGGATACTATTTTTACCATAAGAAATGATAACAAGGACAATTTAAAAGACACCTGGGAAGACTTGTATGAATGGATGAAGAGTAAAGTGAACACAGCCAGGGAAGGGAACTTTATGCAGCAGCAATTAAAAGACAAACATATTTGAAATATTTAAAAAAGAACTCTGGTGAATGCAATGATAAACCAAAATTCTAAAGAACTGATGAAGAAGTACACTATCTAGGTCCTGACAAAAAGGTGATCAATTTAGAAATCAGAATGAGACAAGATTTTAACATGGAGAATCTAAGAATTTGTTTGCTTTACTATGAGCATTTGTTAAAAGAGTTTAGGATTGTTGTGTTTGCTTTTTTGTTACTTTTTTTTAGGGTGGAGAAGGTGAGAGAGAGAAAATAAATGCTCATGAATTAAGGAAAAAAAGAAAATCAATCAGCATGCATTTACTTGATATGTGCCTCAAAATTATATGCTGAGGATGCAAATACAAAATCAAAACAGACCCTTTAAGGAGCATACATTTAAATGGAGATGTTAGAAAACCAAGTCAGAAAAGAAGCTGGACTCAAGAGGAAATCCATGCTGGAGGAAAAGAATTTTCAAGGTACTCCAGGACTAATTACCAAAATACCAATGAGGGAAAGATCCTAAAAGAATAAAAACAAAAAAACATAGTACAATTATCCAAAAAAGGTAATGTAGCGTAATGATTAGATGGTCAGCCTTGGAGTCAGGAATCTGGGATTCAAATCTTGTCTCTGAAGAATAAAGACTATATGATCCTAGTCACATTATAATCTCTTAGTAGCCCAAGCAACTCTATGAAAACTAAAAGTTAGAGACAAGCAGGCCATCTGCATTGGTGAACAGTCTCCACACCAGGAATTCACCAAACTAATTAAATCAAAAGTCCAAACCAAACAAAAAACGTTTAATACCCAAAATGGGAACCAAGAAGACTCCAAGAAATAGTTTCATATGTGCTTTCTTATCACTAAAAAATTTTTGGCAAAATTATAGATTCATAGAGTATCTTTTATATGAAAATGATAGGTTATCAGAGACAATTACTTCCAACAAACCACATCTTCAGTCACACATGATTGACATTTATATAAAGCACATGATTCTGTTGTGTTAATCTGTAAGTTACAAAAATTTCATTTCACTTACAGTCTTAAAGGTTCTCTCCTCTAAAAAGATGTCTTTCATGTATATATTAAGATTATGCAAAATTACCTGATAAATAGAGAGTTAACTCTGTTCAACAATTTTTTAAGCAATACAAAAAAGAGTAAGCTATATACTCAGAAGTGTACACCACTACCATTTAAGTATTTCCTAGGGTAAAGCATAACTGAAACAAGGATACTCCACA
This sequence comes from Notamacropus eugenii, assembly GCF_028372415.1. Lineage (NCBI taxonomy): Eukaryota > Metazoa > Chordata > Mammalia > Diprotodontia > Macropodidae > Notamacropus > Notamacropus eugenii. The sequence goes on along the minus strand of NC_092876.1, from coordinate 368,649,137 downwards.
CTTGATGAGGTTCTCTATAGTCTCCTGCATGACACTGTACTGACATCATGCAGTAAAACACACCCACTGGTCTGGTCTAGTAAATCACAAAAGGAAAAAACAAATGAATGAATCCAGATTATGATGTAAAACCAGATATCACATTCCACTGAATTAATCCAATACCACCTATACCTTAAGACAGACAGAAGAGGGTAAACTGAGCAAAGAACTGAACTACAGAAAAACAATGAGCTAGATCATGTGGAAAATTCCACAATGCTTCTAATGATCTCTAGCTGTCTGCTACCTAAAGTCCATCTTTTTAACATTGATAATCTCCCAAGAAAAGCAGCAAGACAGCTAGAGATGGATAGAGAGCTGGCCTTGAAGCCACGAAGTCTTGGGTTTAAGGCCCAGCTCTGCCACATTTTGGCTATGTAACCCTGGGTGAATCATTTAATCTCTCATTCTTGGTGCTCTAGGTAACTCTCCAAGACTAGAAGTTGCAGAGAATGTGCCATCCTGAAGTGGTAGAGGAAGTTTCCTTATTTGGGAGTTCTATAGTAATGACCCAATCCCTATTCCTATTCCAAATCTCCCAGAACTACTATAATCAAAGAGTGATAAAAAGATACACAGTGGGTATCAGGAGGTAGCAGTACATCACTATCAGTGATAGGCAAATGAGAAGCAGAATAAAATAAATCACTCATTACAGATATGAAAAAGAAAGGAGGTGAGACAAGCATGTGGAAGTAGTGACAGTCTCAGTGTTGTACTGGAGAACATAAAATATGAAAGGTGCAGCCTCCAAAGATTGAGAAAGATTGTGTATGAGGATTTATGGAAAGATATGAGGAGAAATCACACACAAGAAATGGAAGTAAGTTCTATTACTGGAAGAGTAAGTGCTTATACCAAGGAGACCATGGACCCAATAGAATATCAAAAGGTAACTATTTCAAAAGAGAGATACTTCATCTCTGTTTGGCCTGTAATCCCTTAACTCAATTCATTATTTCAATAAATATGGATGAGTCTGATGGCATAGCTCATCCTGTAAAATTCTTATGCTATCTCTATGTTGCCAAAGGTTTCAAAGAAAATATCTTCTAAGGCCTCAATATGAATCAATTAATATTACAAATATTTCATGTTTTTAGTCTTGTCCTTACAATTCTGTAGACAAATTCTTGACACACTAATTCTCTACACAAATCTTACAATCTAACCAAAGACTATTGTCCTTTTTTCTGTCATGCCTTTTGCTTTACCACTTCAATGTCTTTGCCTAAGCAGTTCCTCCAGAATTCCCTCTACCTAGACTGCCCAGCCCCAATCTTTACTTATCAACAACATCCCATTTATCCTTCACAGTCTAACTCAAATGTCATATCTTCCAAAAAGCCTTCCATTATCACTCCAACTATGAACTATCTCTGTCTCCCAACTTTGATGCAATCTGTTACTCCCCCCCAGAAGCAGATGTTACACATTATCTTTTACTGTAGTTATCAGCACACATGAATTCTATACTAGACAGCCAGGAAATATAGCTGACTCATTACAATATACCACACAATACTTTGCATACACTAGATGCTCAAGAGATATGTGCTCAATGCATGCAAATATGCTTTGCTTTAGGTAATGGCTTGTGTCCCTGAAAAAGTTAAGTAAAAGACAATTTGTATAATCTTACTTCTATTTTAAACATGCACGGAGAACTGCAGCTTATAAATCTATTACTATGAATCCTAGTAAAACAAAGATTTACTCTACAGCATTTTTTTTCTGTTAATCCAACTTTCATACACAGGAAAATCCTCAACATATAAATGGATATTATTTCAAAAGTTAATGTCAGTTAGTTCTTTGTAACTCTAAATACATTTTCCCCTACAAATAATGTTATAACTGGTTTAGTATTCACTTTAACCAACAAAACTATTTATTTAACTCTCAACATCACAGAAATACTCTTCATTTAAGCAGTAGTAGAAAAAAAATACTGTGTAAAATGTACAGTATTTTAGGTGTCATTTATAGTTTAAATGGGTTTTACGGACCACTAGTCACAGAACACCACAGTTGGAAGGGATATTGGAGATCATTTATACAAACCATAAATGAATAAAAATACTTTCTACAATATATACAATTTCCAGCCTTTGCTTGAAAATCTCTAGTGAAGGAGAATTCACCCCCTCCCAAGGCAGTGCATTTCACTTCTGGATAGTTCTAGTGAGTAAATGTTTCCATACATCCAGCTGAAAACTGCCTATAAGCAACCTCCATCTCCTGCTTCTCATTGTCCTCTGGGGCCAAACATAATATGTCTAACCTTTCTTCCATATGACAGCCCTTCAAATAACAGACAATACCCATTATGTACTAAGTATTTTCTCCTTCAAGCTCAACATCCCCAGTTCCTTAAGTCAATAATTTTATGGCATATGCCTGAGGTTCTTCACCACTCTGGTCACCCTCCTCTGGATTCTTTACAAGTTAACAATGTCCTTTTAAAATAAGGCACTAAGAATTGCACATAATACTCCCAATGTGCTCTGACCACTATCACCTCCTTAGTTCTGTACAGTACCTCTTTCTCTTAACAAAGTTTATGATCACATTAGGTTTTTTGGCTTCAGTAGAACTGTTGACTCATATGGAACTTGCAGTCACTAAAACCCTCAGATATTTGTTGGATGAACTGTTGTCTACCCATGTCTCTGCACTTTAAATTTGTCAAGTTACTTTTGAACCCAAATTAAAGATTTTATATTTATCCTCATTAAATTTCATCTTAGTAGATTAGGTCCCACATTAGTGTGGGAATAGTAAGTCAAATTCTTTGTACCCAGCAATGAGAAAGGTCATGGGGTTCCTGAATATAGGCCCACAGGAAGAACTAAAGAGCATCCAGCTGGAACCATAATGACAATGGAAGCTGCCCATCAGACATAAGAAGGCACCAAAGAGCAATCAATATGCCCATATGGAAGGGCACAGCTGAAATCCCAACAGGATTAGCTGCTATCCCCACCGGAAGTGGTTAACCTAGAACTACAGTAACAAGCATTAGTATCCCAATGCCAGTGATCTGATTAGCCCTAATGTAAAGTAGGGATTCAATATGTTCTATTGTGAGAATGCCTGTATGAATGTTCTGTTTGGACAGACCTGGGAAACTATTTCCATAGCATCCAAGTTCCTGACTCCATTGCTTCTCCAGTTTGAGTTGGTGAGTTTCCTTTAGGGTTAAACGCTTAGGTATTAGTCCCAGAAAAACTGTCCCAGGATAACAAAGTTCCTGGGAGGGTAAGATTGATTGTTAGTTTGTGTTCACTATGAATAGGATAGATCTGAGGAATTCATCCAAATTTGTTGAATCCTTAGGGGGCATCAACTGCTTTTGAGAAATGGCCCCAGACAAAGCTTACTACGACTTAGTCTAAGTGTTATGTTCTGAATTCCTCTCATTCCTTTACTATAACTAAGGAAGAACACTAAAGGAAGAGGTAGTACCCTCTCAATAATGTTGTTACTATAGGAAACTGTGTTCAAAGTTAGAATTTACAATTCAGAGTAACAGGAATATCTCTTCCACACCAAATTCCTCATACCCATAGGGACTACTATCCCCTTCCCTCTACACTATTAGAGAGAAGAAAGGATTCCCTTCTTCTGCCCTGATAGTAACCACACTAATGGCTCCTTACTATGGCAGTTAGTGATATTCAAATTTGAGAACATTTTTAAAAATTCACTCATTTTAGCAGTTATCTATGTCTAGTTTGCTTAAAGGAGTGTGTATACCTATATGTGTACATATACAAACATACAGACAAGTAAGCATGTAGGCAAAGTGATCAATTCTTAGAAAAAGTGCTTTAAAAATCCAATGTACAATTTATTATTATTATGAGGAATAATAAAAACAAGAACAAGAAAGGAAAAGCTATCCCTAAGACTTAAAGGTTCAAACTGTATCACATACCACTTCTCAGTGAATTAGAATAATAAAATGAAAACCATATCACTACCATTTATGTAAAATGAGTTTGAGAGAGCAGACTGAGTGATAATAGCCATAAAGAGCTGATCCTGTAGCAGATATTAATGATCTTTAAATACAGTTCAGATGAAATGTAGAGTATAAGATGTGTTAATAAGTTCATGAATGATAGTAAGTTGGAGAGTGTTACTAATATCTTTTAAAATTTTTTAGTTTAACCTTGAAAAATTTAGTAGAGAAGATGAAGAATATCTGTAAAATAATATATCTAAAAGGAGGAAAAATAAACTATAAAAATACAAGTGACAAATGATTAGCTGAGAAGTAGCATAAGCCTTTATCATTTCCCTTCCCCCTACAAAGACAGTCTAAAAAATCATGGTCTAAGGAAGATAATATCCATCACAATGACATAGTCTAATATGCCCCATTGCTCAGATAACATAGTATGCTCCTAAGTTTTTCTTCTCTCACAACTAAAGAAGAATTCACTTACCTGGGGATCCTCTGTATCTAAGGAGAGTGAGGAAGTAATATGTAGATCATTATCTAGTTTGAAATAACAAAACAATATAAGCATTTATAAAACCAATATTTGTATGTCTAACATTTCATCTCTATTAATTTAGTAAAAGAAAAAATACCTAGGACTTTTTGGACTTTGTTTATGTGTTATGCAAAAGCTTAAAGAATGAAAAGAATTGGCTGGTTCTTATCAACAATGACCAAATCTCAGTGGCCAAAACCTGAAACACCAGATATCTGTAACAGTCTTTCTTAAAAGCTGAAAGTACAACAATAAGAAAATTAAATTAAGTCTAAGAAATATTTATTACAGAACAGTTCTTGTGCTAAAAATTAGTGACACAAGGATAAAAAATAGGCAAAGTTCACAATTTATAGAACTTATATTCTACTGTGGGAGGGGTGGGAGTATAAAGATATGGCACAAAGGTACATAAGTATAAAAGATATGTGTATACATACATCATATACATATACACACATGTATATGTACCTATGTATATATGCCTACATATGTACATTCATTTGTATGTTTTCTATTTTATCTCTGTACATGTTTATATACATATACATATATATTCTTGAGACTTTCAGGAATAGAAATGTATATTCATATACATTTACATATACTACATGGTAAGTACACTATAAAGGGGCATATATGTCCATGTATGTTTACGTGTGTGTATACGTATTTATATATGTATACATATAAAATGTATATTGTGTGCATATACATATATATGTATATACATATATACGTATATATACGTATATATGTGTTGTAGGGAAAGATATTCCTGAGCCTTTTAGCATGGAGATGTACATATACATATACACAAAACACATAAACCATGATAAATATAAGGAGGCATCTGTGTATGTGTGTGCATGTATAATTATATGTGTATATACATAGGTGTATGTATATTCTTGAACCTTTCAGGATGGTGTTGTATACAAACATACAAAAAAACTACACAATAAATGTAATATACACAGACATCTGTGTATATGTGTGTGTATATACACACATAAACAAACATACATATATATGTACACATGTTTATAAATATTCTGGAATTTTTCAGGCTGTATCTACACACACCAAAGAAGTAAGTATAATATAAAGAGGCATCTGTGTACATGGATGTATTATATATACATATTTATGTACAGATGTACATGTTTATATAAAAATATATACACACACATAGATATATATATTCTAGAGTCTTTTAGGATGGAGGTGTATACATACTATACAGTAAGTGTAATATAAAGAGGCAAGGTTGAGATCCAAATAAACTGCTTTAGGAAAATCTGTGGAGAGAAAGAACACTTTTAGCTAGGATAATCAAAGAAGGTTTAACACGGGAGGTGCCTCAAATGAATAGAAAGATTAGAACAAGTGGAGATGAGAAAGGAGTAAATTTGAAGCCTGGAAGATGGCCTGTGTAAATGCACAGATATAGGAGACTGAATGTCAAGTTTGGGGAACATTTAGTAGTGCATATTAGTTTTAATGGAAGGTATGAAACTGGATGCTATGAAATAAGGCAGAAAAGGTAGATTGGAGCCAGACTGTAGAGGGCCTTAAATCCAGGCTAATGAGATTTATCTTATCAGCAAAAAGGAGCTACAATAACTGGGGTTTGTTTGCTTTTTCTTTTTGATGATGGGAGTGACATGTTCAGATTTGTACCTTAGGAACAGTAGTTTGGAGAGTATAGGAAAGATGGGTTAAAAATGGGAGAGAATAGAGGCAGGATCACCAGTTAGGAAGCTACTAAAAATTCCAGGTGAGAGGACCTGATCTAAGCTGGTAGATCTTGGGTAGAGGAGAGGTATTATTGAAATGCTGTGGAGGTTGAATCAATTGGACAAAATAGCTTTTCAAATGAATGATAGAGAGGATGTGCTAAAAAGAAAACGACTAAAAAATTTTAAACCTAAGGTAATGCAGTTTAGGGTTATGAGGAAGTTTAAGTTATGACAACTCTTGTTGATGGATGAGGATGTCTAAATCCTCCAATCCATTGGAAATGAGGAGATTAAAGAAAAGACCTGTGTTGTTCAAAGGAACATTAGTATGAATGCTGAAATAATGATGAATAAGAACCACTAATAAGGAGAGAAAGAATGTGACTCAAATACTGAACGACCTAGGAAATCAGTAAATGATAGCAATAAGAATCTAGCCTGGACAACAAATCTTATAGAATGAATTTCTGGGTGATGGTAGCAGAAGAATGATCTAAAAGTGGCAGAATGGACCACGGCTGACTCAACCTTCTAGTCCTAGAGCAGAATTGGGGGAGGCAAGGAAGTAAGAGGAGCAGGCAGCTTGAAAGTGGGTGATAAAGGATGAGAGATCTTTAGGAAAAAGTAAAGTTTTAACCAGCACCAAAAGACAGAAGAGATACAGGATGAAAGGAAGTCTGCTGAGAATAGAGTGGTAGTTCCATAGGATATAGCAGAAGAGGATGGCAATAAATGATAGTCAATTTGAGCTAGCTTTTGTTATCTTCAGTTAACAACCACCAAAACAGTAAGCTCCAAAAGATTGTTAGTGGGATTCTGGGAATCCACTTCATCTGTTTTGTTTTCTATGTTTTGACTATAATGTAATGATTATGACATTTCTGGGTATATTTAATGATATTTTGTGTTGTATATTGATCAAATAGTAAAAAATCTGAGTGGGGGAAAGAGAGAACGATTACCTATGAAGATCACTAAGTACTGTATACAATTGTTACCAGCTACAAGATATGCATGGAGATAAGTAGCACAAAATGGATGTCAGATGGTTTCACAAAATATTTCTACGCATAGTTCTATAATTTCAGAACTGAATAGATAAATGTCACTTAAAATTTTACTTCTATAATATAAGAGACAAGGCTTCCTTGCATGATAGTCTCAGGTTTCTTGCTATTCATTTTAAAATTATTTTATCTATGCCTATTGCTTTCTGTAGCCCCTTCTCTTTTACTGTTTTGCATTTTATTGCAACGATCATTAAAAGACTACCATCTATGTTGTGTATTACCCAGAGTTTGAAAGTCATGTTGGCATTGTGGAGACTTGAACTGTTGAGAAAACTGCTGTGGAAAATCTTCATACACAGGCCCTTCTAACCACGGAAAACAAATGACTGCAAGATACCAATGAGACCTGTTTTTAAAAAGAAAGAAATATCTTAGTATCAATTTTAAAAACACAAAGACATTTAATGTTTTCCATAAAAACATCTGGTAAAATAGACATGATAATTCTCATAACAATCTAATAACAATCCATTCATTTGTTTGCAGTGAGGTATCAACAGTTAGAAGAAAGCTCTTACTTATATTGAGCTAAAATTTGCTTCCCTGAAACTTTAATTCATTGAATCTAGTTTTATTCTCTACAGCAATGGTGTTAAACTCAAATAGAAATGGGGGCCACTAATCCATATATAAAGAACACATATGTGGGTCAAATATTGACTTAGTTTTAAATATTACATTTTTAAAATAATATTTAAAATATCTTACTATTATATTATTATTAAATATTTTATTTATTCTTATTTATATTTTTATTTTGTTAAATATTTCCCAATTACATTTTAATCTAGTTTGGACTGCATCAAGAAAAGCTGCATGTTTGACAGCTCTGCTCTAGAGGTACCCAAGATAAACCTAATACCTATTCCATATGACAAAAGCTATGCTTCCTTCCCATCTCTGCCATCATCACTCAAACTCTTCTCTTCTTCATACAATTTTAAGTTCCTTCAATAATTCCACATAGAACCCTTACCACTCTGACCTCATGCTGTGTACTGAGAATGACACTAAAAACTACAGATTATATTCCAGATATAATCTGAACAGCAGAGAGTACAGTGGGATAATTAGTGCTACTGATCTGGATATGATTATTTCTACTAATGCAGCCTAAGATTAAATGAGTTGTGTGGTTTGAGTTTTTGAGGTGGCTTTTATAGTCATGACATGCTAATGACTCATTTTGAGCCAACAATCAACTACAACTTCTGTCTTTTCCTACAGAAGTGGCTATTAAGCCACTATTATCCTGTATTCAACATTGATTGTTATCTAATTTATTAGGTATTCTCTTCTACCCATCTGTGGAACTGTCATCCATAGATATGACAAATATGCTTTTTTATGTCTTCATCCAAGTTGTTGATAAAAATGCTCAACTGGACAATGTTAAGAAAAAGCCATGTGGCATTCCATTAGACATCTCTATCCAATTTGACATTTTCCTACTCTGATAGATATGTGATTGATTAATCTTTGATATGCATGTTTCCTCCAACTCAACAGATTCTAAATCATTCATACCTTTTTATCCTATATGACTCTCTTCTCCATGTCTCCTCATAACACATTTAAAGAGGGCACATTTGGCTTCCTTTCTCTAGATCTCTTGACATCATTTGGGTGCCAATGGAGGTTGGCCATTAAATATCTATTACTCTCACTACACACCAGTCTACCTCCATTTCTAGTCATACATTTCTGTTATAACATATTTTACATATTTACTGTAAAATTTTCATTGGTAATATAATGCGACTTACTCATATCCATTGTGAATTTATTTCCTTTTGGATGACCAGCAATTTTAATTTCAGAAACTGTCATTCTTCTGGCAGAATATTGGTATTTTAAAAAGTAAACCTTTGACTCAGGTAGAAGCTTGGGATTTACACCCATCTATCAGATATTTCAAACTGGATGTCTGTCTCATAGACATCTTAAACTTAAAATATCCAAATCTGAACTTACTATCTTCCCCCAAAAACCTCCTTCCTAACTTCCCTATTACTCTCAAGAGTACCACTATCTTCCCAGTCACCTAGGCTCAAAACCTTGATATTGTCAACTCTTCAACTCTCTTATCCTCCACATACAATCAGTTGTCAAGTCCTACAATTTCTACCATCATAATAAACTCTCATATATGCCCCCTTTCTCCCCCAACACTATCATCAGCCTGAGGCTAACCCTCAACACCTCACACTTAGGCTATTGCAAAAGCCTTGAGTCACCTTTCTACCTCAAGTCTCTCCTCACTCCAGTTCAACCTCCAATCATCTATTAAATCAATCTTCCTAAGCCAGAGATTGGACCATTGATATTACCCTACACACACATATACACACACATTCAACAAATTGCTGTGGCTCCTTGTTACCTCCAGGAGCAAACAGAATCTTTTCTTTGAGTCTGTGAATTCACTAAAAGCAAAGACTGGTTATTGCCTTTCTTTGCATCCCCATCACTTAGAACAGTGTCTAACACATACCAGGTGTTTAATAAATGCTCATTGACTGACAGTACAAAAGCATATTCAATTTCCCAAAACCAATCCAGTCTATCCTCCAACTTCTATTCCATTCTGAACCTAGTTAACTGTCAATTTTCAATGTCTATTAAATGTATATATACTGATAGACCAGTTTTATAGCTCATCTACTCAACTATATCACACTCTAGCAAAAAAAAATACCATTCTTCATACAAAAAGTATTATTCCAACAACCACCATTATAGAGTGAAAGTGATTGTTGGTTCTTGAAGTCCATGCCAGCTGGGCATAAGACCTGAAAGGTTGTACAATTCTATAAAGGTTTCAGTTACAGTCCTAATGACTGTATGTCACTTTTCTGGGGACCAGCCTATTAAGTATGGAGAAGCTCATCACCAATAGGATAATCACTAAGTAATGAATTATTTGGCCATGGCTGCCCTTGAAATAAATTCAAATATAAAAGAGCCATCAATCCTGTGTGGACAGCCACTTTCTACTTCTCTAGTGATTAGTGGAAAAGAAACAAAAGGTGCAAACAATCACCTAGCTTTGGCCCATTTCAAATACAGTCTTAACTGTGGGCACTCTAAATGTGATCATTATCCAATACTAAGGAGTTGACATGCTATTAAAGCAGCAATTCTCAACCTGTAGACCATGATTTTTTTTATCTTAATTTGTTCACTATACTTCAGTATAACTGATTTCCTTTATAAGCTTATAGATTTTATTTTGTGCATTTAAAATATGATTCTAGGAAGGGATCCATAGGCCTTGCCAAGCTACCAAAAGGGACAAAAGGTGATACAAGTTTAAAATATTTTTATTAGAGAAACTGAAAAAAATATAAATATTAACATTTCTTTAAGCCGAAGCAAAAGGATGCAGAAGCAAAAGAATAGTTCATGGATGCTTCTTGAATAACCAAATAAAGAAGTTGGCAGAAATAGTTTAATCCTTTACAAAGGCAACAGAAAAGATCACTTCATAGGATACTCATACATCTTGTATTTCACTACTCACAATAAAAATTCATTTAAAAAATCATCATGAAAATTACATACCAACACTAGTTACAGGGGATATAGAAATAGACAAATTCTATTAATAACTAAAAATAAGGCCTTTCATATTAAACCATATATTCAAATATTTAGTGAATGAAACAGAGGTGGGCATAAGAGAAGATGGCAAAAAAAAATCTCGGAAAATATAACTCATGAGTAAGAAACAAGAGGCAAAATGCTTCTAGACTACACAAAAGCTTAATGACCACATATAATGAATACTTTCTTCAAGGAGAGGGTCACAGGAGGCACTGAACATAGCAAGCACAAAAAAAAAAAAATCACAAAAAATTAAACATTTTTATCTTAACACATAGGAGATGACTATATAGGAGACTCATTTCTAAATCAATTGTATCCATAAAGTCAGTCCACTAACTTGTTAGAGCAAAATTAAAAATCAGAACAAATTAGAATAATAAAAATGAGAAGATAAGGAATCCAATTAAAACAACTACAATCTAATTTACTTAATTTATTTATTCCTCAAAATAAGATATTGATTTAATCAGTTTCATTATGAAAGGAACTGACATAGATTATCATCATTTCTTAAGGAAGTTTAATCAGGGTTAACCAATTACCACAAAAAAAAAGCCTAAAAGAGCTTAGAAATGCTCTTATCTGATAAACACCTATTTTCTTTGATAGGCCTCAGTCAAGGGCAAAGCTAATATAGAATATAAACTCATTTGTAATATTCTATCGAGAAGGATGATGGAAGAGTATAAGCAGTATCATAATATCTAGAATAGTAGAGGAAAAGAAATGTTTTAGACAATTTGGTGAGAAGCCCAATTAAACCAGATCTTCTCAAGAGCACTTAAGGATAGAACTAGAAGGAGATCAAAAAAAAATAACTGAAAAATGGAAGAGATCAGGTAAGGTTACTATGACAGTGTCACTATAACTACACTCTCTCCATCAATAACAGAGGAAACAATACATATAATGTGCTGCATGAGAACTGGAAAAGCAGCACAACTACACCAAGCATAAAAAAGAGGTCCATATTGGAGATGACTTAATTTTGAGAGCACTGAGGGATCAATTCTCAAGGTATCTGAAAAAGAAGAAGAAACCTAATGCATGGAAAAAACCACTGGTATTCTTAGCACTAAAAACAAATGTGACTCAAATCCTGTAAGAATAATATAGTAAAAGGTTTCATAAGAACAGGTCTCCTTTCACTACATCAAACAATTCAAGTAAAGAGTCCCAATTTCTAGGTGAAAAAAATGAATATATCAAGTAAAAGAAATCTCAACCCCTCAACACTATATCACTGTTATGAGAGGTGAGATAATAGAAGAATGCCTCTTTTAGATTAATAATAGTAATATTTATAAAGCACCTACCATGTGCCTGGCACTGTGCTAAACATTTCACAAATATTATCTCATTTGATCCTCACAACAACCCTGTGAGATAGGAGGAGCTAGTATTATTATCCCCATTTTACAGATGAGGAAACTGAGGCAAACAGAGGTTAAAACATTTGCCCAGTGTCACACATCTTGTGAACACATGAGGCCACATTTGAAAACAGCTCTTTCTGACTCCAGACCCAGCACTCTATCTACTGTATCACCACCCAGTTGTCTCAGATGAGGAAAGGAGATAGTGAGACAAGGGGTCCAGGTCATGAACGATCAAGTCTGAAGAGGAGAGGTAGATGAGAGGCTTTTGATTTCTACTCCTGCTTTTGTGGTGGTAGGAGGGCAAAAATAGGATGGGGGTGGGGGGATCATAAGGAATGAGTGGGAACTGAGTAGAGACAGTGAAAAGGGAACAATCTGGCACCAGCCTGAAGTAATACCACAGAAGTGGAAGAGCATGAGACATGGGGCTTGTAATGAACTTTGCTAGGGGTGAGGTATTGTTTTTTGTACAATTCAAAATATCAGTTTCAATAAGATAGAGTTCTGTGTTGTGTTATACTGTGTAGAGAAAGCGGTTGGGTACCCAGAAAAGTACAGCTCAGAGGAGGTTAACAGGAACTCACAGGTTCAAATGGAGAGTGGTATGGCATTCTCCACATGATAAGTTATTTGAAAAAAAGAAATGAGAACAAGATCAGGCCCCCTGAAGAAGAGTTACACAATACCACCCACTACACCCTAACTAGCATACCTGAGAGTAGCTACTATAGCAGGTGTTCCGAACTTTTCAGTTCTCATACCCCTGGAGCTTTCAGTAAACCTTCCTGCCCTCCCTATTCAATAAGAAAGGAAATAAGTTCTAGAGTTTACCATACATATGTACAAAAGAAATAAAATAGACTGATTTTCATAAAGAAAATTTTTTTAATTGGCACATAAAAACATTTTTAAATATGAAAGTATAATAATATTTATCAGAACAGAGGCAAATAAACTAGTGAGGCCCTTGATTCTGTTTCTTACTAACCAAGAGTTTTATTTGTGATACAGTTTTGTGTTTTTTTAATGCTGGTATATCATGTTAGGTCACAGTTTGTTTCATGCTTTGGATCTGATAGACAATAGGACTGAGAATCTTGATTCAAGGAATTAAAATCTTGTTAGCATGTTTAATAAAAATGTGATTTGCTTCTAAAAGAGTACACCACAATCTTTCTAATTTCATTACTTGTAAATCAGTTCACATTTTCTGGTTATTGCAGAGATCAATTTCTTTTTCTCATCTTTCACTGGATTTTTCATATCTGATTTTTTCCCCTAGATCAATAAAAACATTTTTTTCACATACAAGCCTCATTAATTTGGTTTTATTTAGTGGGAATTATACCTTCAACTGATTCTTTAAAATTTTTAAGACTTACTACAATGCTCCCTCCCTTTCTTATCCTGTTCCCTCCTCCCTCTTCCTCTTCCTCCTTCTCTTCACCATTCTCTTTACAAACTTCTACTAACACAAGTATCTCTAGAATATTTCAATATGATAACATATTTACCATATATTTACCAAATATCACCCATAACTCCTTGACAAACTTCTCATACCTATAGTGGACACATATACCCCAAGATTAGTACTCCAGTACTAAACAATACTAAAAATTTAAAATAAACAAATTTGAAGAGAACTACAACAGAGCAGTGTCATGAAAATCTAGAGAGAAGAAAATATTGAGAGGAGATAAAAAAACTACAGAGGTCAAGAAAACCACGTGGGCAATGAATACAGACATTTTTCTCTGAGTTAAGCTATGAAAGGTAGGAGAAACATAGGACATAGCTTGAGAAGAAGTGAAAGGTTTTTAAGGATGCGTGATATCTGCATGTACTGGGATAAAGCAGGGAATTGAATTAGTGGATAAGGAGAGTAATCATTTTGGTCTTTTGTTTATTTTTGTGATTTTATATACTTTATCTATTTTCAGTTTTCAACATTCACTTCTACAAGATTTTGAATTCCAAATTTTCTCCCCATCTTTCCCCTCCCCCCACCCCAGGACAGCATGTATGCCAACCACCTCTTTCCCCAATCTGCCCTCCCTTCTATCATCCCCACTTCTAGCATCACCCTCCCCTCTATTTTCCTATAGGGCAAGATATATTTCTATACCCCATTGCCTGTACATCTTATTTCCCAGCTGCATGCAAAAAACAATTTTTAACATTCATTTTTAAAGCTCTGAGTTCCACATTCTCTCTCTTTTTCCCTTCCCACCCACCCTCATTGAGAAAGCAAACAATTCAATATAGGTCATACATGTGTAGCCGTGCAAAACACTACCATAACAGTCATATTGCAAAAGACTAACTACGTTTCCCTCTATCCTGTCCTACCCTCTATTTCTTCCACTCTCTCCCTTGAACAGTCCCCCCACAATAGTGTTTGCTTCTGATTACTCCTTCCCCCAATCTGTTGTCCAGTCTATTATCCGCCCTCTCCTATTCCAGGTGAAAGCCCCTGCCTTCCCTCAGGGTAAGATAGATTTCCATACCCAATTGTGTATGTGTTATTCCCTCCTTAAGCCAAATCCAATAAGAGTTAGGTTCACTTATTCCCTCTCACATTTCCTCTCTTCCCTTCCATTGTAAAAGCTCTTTCTTGCCTCTTTTATGTGAGATGATTTACTGCACTCTACCTCTCCCTTTGTCATTCTCCCAGTATATTCCCCTCAATATCTAATTTTATTTTTTAGGTATCCTTTCATATTCAGCTCACCCTGTGCCCTCTGTCTATATATACATACATACACACATACACACATATACATATGCAACATATATACATATACATATACCTACACATCTATAATATATACATACACACAAACACATACACACACACACACACACACACACCTGTATGTGTTTGCGTGTGTGTGCATTCCCTCTAACTATCCTAATACTGATAAAGGTCTCATGAGTTCATCTTTCCATGTAGAAATGTAAACAGTTCAACTGTAATGAGTCTCTTATGGCTTCTCTTTCCTGTTTAACTTTTCAAGTTCTTCTTGATTCTTGTACTTGAAAGTCAAATTTTCTATTCAGCTCTGGTCTTTTCAAGAAGAATGCTTAGAAGTCCTTTATTTCATTGAAATTCCATTTTTTTTCTCTGAAGTATTATACTCATTTTTGCTGGGTAAGTGATTCTTGGTTTTAATCCTTGCTCCTTTGACCTCTGGAATATCATATTCCAAGCCCTTCAGTCACTCAATGTAGAAGCTGCTAAATCCTGTGTTATCCTGATTGTGTTCCCACAATACTTGAATTGTTTCTTTCTTGCTGCTTGTAATATTTTTTTCTTGACCTGGGAACTCTGGAATTTGGCTACAATATTCCTAGGAATTTTCCTTTTGGGATCCCTTTTAGGAGGTGATTGATAGATTCCATTTCTATTTTACCCTCTGGTTCTAATCAAGGCAGTTTTCCTTGATAATTTCTTGAAAGATGATTTCTAGGCCCTTTTTTTTATCATGGCTTTCAGGTAGTCCCAAAATTTTTAAATTGTCTCTCCTGGATCTATTTTCCAGATCAGTTGTTTTTCCAATGAGATATTTCACACTGTCTGCTATTTTTTCATTCTTTTGGTTTTGTTTTATAATTTCTTAATTTCTCATAAAGTTATTAGTTTCCATCTGCTCCATTCTAATTTTGAAGGAATTATTTTCTTCAGTGAGCTTTTGGACAACGTTTTCCATTTAGCCAATTCAGCTTTTTAAGGCATTTTTCTCCTCATTGGCTTTTTGGATCTCTTTTGCCATTTGGGTTAGTCTATGTTTTTAAGATGCTATTTTCTTCAGCATTTTTTGAGTCTCCATTATCAAGTTGTTGATTTGTTTTTCATGTTGCATCGCTCTCATTTCTCTTCCTATTTTTTCCTCTGTTTTCTTACTTGATTTTCATAATCCTTCTTGAGCTCTTCCATGGCCTGAGACCATTTCATATTTTTCTTGGAGGCTTTGGATGTAGGAGCCTTTACCTTGCCATCTTCTTCCAGTTGTATGCTTTGATCTTCCTCATCATAAGAAAATACCTTTTCATCAAGAAAGTAACCCTCTATGGTCTTATTTTTTCCCCTTTCAGGTCATTTTTCCAGTCAATTACTTGACATTTGAGCTCTTTCCTAAGTGAAGTGTGCCCTACCCCTAGTTTCAGAGGTTTTGTGCAGTTGTTTTCAGAGATATCTCTAGGAACCTGTAAATTCTCAGTTCCTCCAAAGCAGTCTGATCAAATGAGAGGTGTTTACTCCTCTCCTGGCCTGTACTCTGGTCTGTGAGCAACCTTTTCTACCCTGGAACTGCAAATAGGACTCCTTCTCCACAGCTTCCACCAGTTCTGCCATACCAGTGCTCCTCCTCACCCCAGGACCTCCACCCAGAACTGTGACCCAGATCAGCCCCTCAATTTCCCCACCATCTGTAGGCTGAGAGTTCCAGGAGGAAGTGCTGCTACAGCAGTGGCTGCCACCATGCTGGGGCTGGGACTAGGGCCAGACGACATTCATCTCTCACCCAAGTGAGAGAGCTTTTCTACTGACCTTTGAAACTGTCTTTGGTGTTTGTAGACTGAAAAGTCTGGAAATCACAATAGCTGCCAGTGATTCAGTGCCCTGAAACCTGCTCCAGTCCTATTTATGCAGGGCCCATGCTGGGCTGCACTCTGCTCTGAACCAGTGCAACAGACCCTTTCTGTCAGCCTTCCAGATTGTTTTGGGCTGGAAATCTGTTTCACTCTGTCATTTTGTGGCTTCTGCTACTCTAAAATTTGTTTAAAGTCATTTTTTCCAGGTATTTTGAGGGGTTTGTGAGGAGGCTCAAGTGTATCCCTGCTTCTACTCCACCATCTTAGCCAAGAGTAATCATTTTATATAAACATACATACACACATTGTGTTCCTCATAAGAACGTAAGTTCCTTGAGGACAAGGACTCTTTCACTTTGTATTTGTATCCCCAGAGCACAACATAGTAGCAGGCACATAGTTGGCACTTCATGAATGTTCGTTGACTGAAAACAGAAAAGTATCAAGGGTATAATTAGATGGGTTGACAATGGCAAAGAAATAGGCCACATCATTCTCTGAGACTGAACCAAAGAGGAAAGGAAGGGGAGGGGGAGAGAGATAATCCTGAAGTGATTTTAAGCATGGCATAGTGGGTAGAGTGTTACTAATGAGTTCACAGTCAGGAAGAAATGGCTAAGTCAGGGGTGGGAACCTACAACCTCAAGGCCACATGTGGCCCTCTGACTGAATATAAACTTCACAGAACAAATCCCCTTAATAAAAGGGTTTGTTCTGTAAAGGTTGGACTCAGTCAAAAGGCTGCACCCAAGGACCTACAAGGCCACATGTGGCCTCCAGGCCACAGGTTTCCCACCCTTGGTCTAAGTATTCCTCTGACACATACTGGCTATGTAACCTTGGTAAGTGACTTAACCTATCATGGTGCAAGCAACTCTTGAGACTATAAATTTCAGAGAAGATGCTAATCTCCATTAGTAGAAGACATCTATCATGAGAAGCTTCCTAAACAATGATGAAACCAATGGGAAAAAAAAGAACAATCAACATGTAAGTTTAAGTCTACAAATATAAAGGCAATGTTTGATGTGCAAAAGAAGATAGTGACTCAGATACTCAATGTCTTCAAAAGGAGGAAGGATGACCAGATAAGCTGCCACCAAGATGAAGACAGGATGATATGAAAGAATAGAGTGAAATTCAAAGGAGGAGAAGTCACTAAGTGAAGGTGGAATGGGAGATGCTGGAAGGAGCAGTGAATAGAAGCATAATAATGATTTTATGGAAGTGCTTTGCTAACCTAGTACCCTAGGAAAATGGGAACCATATTATTATTTTTTAAATTTTCTTTTTTACCCCTCACCATCTTCCTTTCATACTAATTCTCCTGAATTGGCTATGTCTGTTATCTGAACCATCATTTTTTTAGCCATCTAGACTCAAAATCTTAGTCATCTTCCATGTTTTGCTCTCCTTTCCCTCTCATATACAATTTTTTACCAAGTCCTATAAATTTGAAACATGTCACATCAATTTTCTCTTTCAATTTCCACTGGAATTTCCTAAGTACTTTCTAGATGGACTACTGAAATAACTCCCCACTTGGGGGTGAGGGTTGGGGTTTATTGGTCTATCAGCTTTCAGTCAAAGGATCAGGGCATCCACTTAAGAATTGGAGGAGATCATAGATATCATCTAATCCAACCACCTCATTTTACAAATAAGGGTCTCAGTCATATAGATGGGAAAAGACCTTCAATATTCTGGCTCTAAATCCATTTTCTTTCCACTACATCACCCTTCTATCCTATGCATCTGCCAAATTCATCTTCCTAAAGCAAAACTAATTAATCAAATCATGTCCCTACTCAAAAACTTCCAATGGTTCCATCTTCTGAATATTGGCTTAATTCTAAAGTCTGACACTTCATTCTCTCCCTAACATGGTCTCAATCCATAGTGCAGAGGAAAACTCTGCATTTGGAGTCAAAGAACCTGGATTCGAATCCTGACTTACAATCACAATCCGTGGGAGCAGAGGCAGCCCCTTGCATTCTCTGAGACTAATACTTCATGCATAAAACATAGAAGTTGGTCTGAACAACTTTTAGGCTCCCTTCCAGACCAGTAATTCTATGATTTCCTATCCCACAACTTCCTGACACTACAGATAAACTATGAGCTTTTACCTACGTACATAGAAACCTCAGCATAAGATATTTCCTCTACCTGCAATGCCCTTTCCCCATTTCCAACTGTCAAAATCTTTTCTGTTATTTCATATCCATGTTACATGATGGCTATGTCCTCTAAAACCTCTCTAATTTTTACACGAAGGCAGCCCAACCCTTGTCAATTCCACTTCTTTAGGAGTCCTTGCTGTGAGAGAGTTTGCAGAAGTTACGTTGTGATACTTGAGAAGCAAATGTCATAAAACTGAGGAAATGCCCTTGAGAAGTCTTATGATATATTCAGGGTTAGGGCAACATTCCTTTCTCCCTTTGAGCAAGAGCATTCAAAGAAGCCAAACTGCTTTCCCAAAAGTTCTTTTAAAATGTTCAATTCATTCCACATCACACTGAGTTCTAGTACAACAGAATTTTGGTGAATTACAATGTAGTATATGCAAAGTAAAAATTAATGAGTTGCTTTTGTGAGAATATATTGAAAATAAAACTGAAAATTTAGAAAGCAATATCTTTTAGTGCATCTACATCTAAAAGAACAGCATCTTCCAAAAACTTCCTTCTATCATATTTTAAAATAATTGCCAAACTTACGCTTCATTTACAGGTACAAAGATATAATCTTTATTAAAGATGTTTATATGACGAGTCCATGTACGTACTCTTTTATGTCTTCTCTGTGCCATGCTGTGAATATGAAAAAAACATATTTTAGTTCCATAATCAATCAATCAAAAATCATTTGTTAAGTTCTTACAATGTGACAAGAATTTTCCCTTAAAGTTTTGGAAGAAAGACCTCTGGGTTACTACTTCTAAGTCTGAAAATAGAACTTGGAGCATCATAGTGGTAAATGTGTGTGTTTGTCCTTCGTTGCCGAAGAAGACCATGCCATCAGAAAAATAATGACATGATTTGCACTTGACTTTGTTCTGAGTGAGGGAGGGCTGTGCAGGTCACCAGCCTCACTTCTCCTCCAAAGCCATCTGAATTCAGTGACTATACATTCATCAGGATGACTGGAGATAACCCATGATGAGGCAATTGGGATTAAGTGACTTGCCCAAGGTCATACAGCTAGTGAGTGTCAAGTATCTGAGGTGAGATTTGAACTCAGGTCCTCCTGACTCCTGCACTGGTGCTCTATCCACTGCACCACCTAGTTGCCCCTAGTGGTAAATGAGTGAATAAAGAAAGGAATTAGATGCATGAACTCTATCTAGTAAGTGTAGATCTTCTAAGATGTTTATACTCCACAAAAATATTCTACTTTATTAACTTCTGGCTTATTGTTTTTTAAAATCCTAATACATTATCTTCTATGAGGCAACTGCTTTAGCAAAATCTCTTTTATAGTTTATTTCCTTCTAATATGCAAAATACAGCAAGTTTAGGTTACCATGCTAACAATAATTCATACTGTATACCACTAAAACAAATAACTACTGCAACACGATTGTCAAAGCAGGCATTATAACTTTATAAGGGCAATAGATTCAATAACATCATGAATGTAAGATTTGGTCATTTCGTGATGTATACATCCCAATTACAAACTTGCTAAAACAAAGGCTTACTCAGTAGTTAAAGAAATCTCAAAGATGTGAGTGCATTGTGAATCAATTGCCAAAAGCAATTAAGGGAGAATTCTATTTCAGGATGTAATACCAAGAGCATCCAAATAAATTAGTTACAGACTCAATTTGTTTACATAAAACAAATATTTGGGGTACATTGTACTTACAAACAATAACAAATTATATGGGTAGAGGGTTCACAAGATATTTTGTTCCAAAGTAAAGGTAGACACTGTTGGTGGATCTGTGAATGAATCCAACCATTCTGGACAACAATTTGGAACTATACCCCAAAAGCTATAAAACTGTACATATCCCATGACCCAGAGATACCACCAGTAGGTCAAAAGAGAACAAAGAAAGAGAAAAGGAACCCATATGAACAAAAATATTTATAGCAGCTCTTTTTGTGGTGGCAAAGAATTGAAAATTGAGGAGGTACCTATCAACTGGGGAATGGCTGAACATGTTATGGTATATGAATGTGATGGAATAATATTGTACTATATTGCACTATAAGAAATGATGAAGGGAATGATTTCAGAAAAACATAGGATGTCAAGTGAATTGACCAGAACCAGAAGAACAATTTATATAACAATATCAGTATTGTAAAGATAATTAGCTCTGAAAGTTAGTAACTTTGATCAATACAACAGTCAACCATAATTCCAAAGGACTCATGATAAAATATGCTATACAACTGCAGATAGAAAACTGATGAATTCAGTGCAGATTAAATCATATTTTCTTCTATTTCATTCTTTCTTTTTTTTTACTTTCTTTTCTTGGAACATAGCTTATGTAGGAATTTGTTTTATGTGTCTATGCACATTTGTAATGAATTGGGGTTTGGGTTTTTTTGGTCTTCTCAGTGGGTAAGGAGGAGGAGGGAGAAGGGAGAGAATATGAGAACTAAAAATAAAACAAAACTAAATTTTAAAAAGAACAAAGGTACATGAGAAAACAAATACTATTGTGCTTGTATTTCTCTATTTGCTACAACTTTATTTAAAAATAACACTAATTATTAGTAAAATGAGTGAGAATTTCTAAAACATTGTATTGGTAATTTGGAGTAGGGTGGCAACTGGGGGTAGGAAAAGGAAGGAGGAAGAGTACTAGTAGTGAAAATGGAAACCTTCTTTATATAAACAATCACAGTGGGATTTGTGAAAAATTACTACAGTTAACAGTTAAAATACATGATCAGAGTTACTACAATGAAAGAAGTGGGATGAAAAAAATATAATATGTAACCTGTCAAATGAGAGGATCTCATAAAGTATCTCAGAATATAAAGGGGATGCATGCCCATGGGAACAAGGTTGGGGGAAGTATGAAATTGTGGAGGCAATTAAAACTTGGATTTATCAAAACACTAAGTTTTAAGATCTAAAC
This sequence comes from Notamacropus eugenii, assembly GCF_028372415.1. NCBI lineage: Eukaryota > Metazoa > Chordata > Mammalia > Diprotodontia > Macropodidae > Notamacropus > Notamacropus eugenii. Next base: position 368,627,090 of record NC_092876.1, on the reverse strand, counting down.
ATATGTTCTTGGTCATAAGTGCCAGACCAGAGTGTGGAAGGATCAGTGCAAATTCATCATCTCTCTTGGAAAACAACGCTAAGATACCTGCCATATTAATGGTAGGTCAATAGTACCACCTCCATATGTAAAAAATAGTAGTACATACTTTGAGATTCAGGATATGGAAGCATAGTAACAACTACAGACAAAGTAGTGACAGTTTCTTCCTGCAAAGACAAAGATCAACCAACACAAACAATTAAAGAAATTTTTGGTGACTGTACTATGATTAATGATAGGGATTAGGTAAATGACAATAAAGGCAACTTAAAAGGAACCATCAAAGAGTTCCAGTCTTCCAGGGAGATTGGCTTCAATTTTTGTCTAGGCACCATAAAAAGTTGCTGTGCTTTTGTTTACTGGATCTCAAATGAGCCTAAAGTATATCAGATATGAAATGCAAGTGCTTTCACAGGAATATTTTTATTGCTTGTCAAAAACTGTTTGACATACAGTAAAAAAAAAAGACTGCTTTCTATTTAGCTTAAAGAAATTTAATACACAAAATACAAAAAGATTCCATTTTAAAGGACTAATTTTGTAAAGTAGTATATAAAAATTGAAAGTTTGATATAACATTATCTATTATTGAGCAACTGTTATTGGTATAAGAAGACTATCCAAAAGAATTTATTTGCTATAATACAAAAAACAACAACAACCATATTATAAAAGGATCTCTAAAGGGAAAGACAGGACATGAGGGCAGTATTATAAAGGAGAAGCTACAGTGTAGGTAATTTATTCATTATTTATTTAGGTAGTCATCAGTGACTATTCCAGTCCAAAGTGAGTAGAGCACTTTCTTCTCTGAACTCCTAACAAAAATTTGAAATCATATTATATAATAGCTTGCTTTGTTTTCTAATTATTTCACAATGTTAGCCTTGACTTTCCAATCAAATTTTAAGTTTTTCAAGGGCTAATTAAAGAGCAGATGCTCAATAACACCTATTTGATTAGCTAGTTAGTAAAATTTAGCTCCCATACTGCTAAATTTATCTCTGTGTTAGTAAAGAAATAAAATTCAAGATTCATATATAATTTAAATTAAGTTTATATATATTTGTAGGAAAATAAAACCTAATACAATATCTATTTTAAAAGACCTATTAAATCAAAATGCAGCCCCTAAATAATACAATCAGATTTCCTTGGAAAATTTTACTGTTAAAAAAATGTAATGGGGCAGAATCTAGTTTGTCTGACTTAGATTTTCAGGGGGAAAAATCTATATAGATAAGCACCTCAGTTGACAAGCTCAATATAAGACACATAAAATATCATGTAAATATCAATTTTATATACACAAAAATTACTAGTAGGGTCTGGGTTCATCCTTTGTTTTCGAAGAACATGACATCAGAGAAATGATGACATGACTTGCACTTGACTTTGTTTTGAGTGACAGAGGGTCGTGCAAGGTTACCAGTCTCACTTTCCCCGCCTGAGCCATCTGGATCCAGTGACCATCAGAATGACTGAAGAAGGCCCAGGATGCAATGGGAAACCTTGGCCTATTTAGGGTATTAAAAGTCTGAAGTGCTAAATGTACTTTTACATTATTCTTACTTCATGTATTTACCTATCTCTAATCCCAATTTTCAGGAGAAAATATAAGCTCTGTTTTCTTTATTTCATCCTAGAAGTCTTATACTATCAATAACATTGGCAAATCTACTCCTTATATTCCAAAATATGATTTTAAATACATCATGCAACAAATTCTGGTAAGACTGTGTATGTTCAGCGTCTTTAATTACTATATCTGTGGTTTGGGGAGCAAAGTGTTAGATCTCTATCTCACAAAGCTCATTCTAAGAATGCTACTATATTTCCACAAGTAAAGTGACATGATGAAAACAATGTTTCAGAAAAAAAATAACCTGTTGCAATGTGTAGTTCCAGACAGTCTCACTACATTTAAACTTATCATTAATATCGATTATCCAGGTGACTGCTGCAGTTATTTTGTATAGTGGCAAAGATTGGAAACAGAGTTGATGGATTGAAGATGTAAAACGAAATATAGGATGTCTCAAGTCTTAATACAGAATTGCACTTAAGATTTCATACAGATATCTTGGGATACTCAATATTGATGTTTGGTAATGGACAATGTGGAAATTTATTTTGCTTCACTATGAATATGTATTAGAAGAGTTTTTTCTTATAAGTATTTACTAACTGAAAAATAAAAAAATTTAAAAGAAAAATATTCTAACTCACTAATAAAGAGAAGCAAATTAAAACAGCTTTGAAGTACTAATTCACACCCATCAAATGCACGAATATAACTAAAAGCAAAGAAGCTCAATAATGGTGAAGTTATGGAAGAACAGTTACAATCACCCATTAATGGTGGAATAACAAAGTTATGGGATCTTTTTCTGGTCAGCAATCTGATAGTACATGATAAAATTACAGAAATAATCATGGTCTCAATATTTCCCTTATTGCAACATACTCTGGAAATATTAATAGGAAAGAATCTAGCTGTACAAAGATTTTCATTGTAGTGTCATATTTTTAAAAAATGAAAACACCTTAATGTCCAACAGCAAGGGAATGAATCAGTAAATTATTGTACTTTAATACAATACTACAATGTATTTATGACCAACAGGTACAAATATATACAAATATGTAACATTTATAACTTTCTAATTACAAAAATAACTTTTACAAAACTTTATGCAATAATAAAAAGAAAGAACCAGAAAATATATTACACACTATGACCACATAAATGGGGTAAAAGTGAATAAGAATTAATATAAAAAGAATTCTGATGAAGACTTAAAGGAAGTGACTTAAAAATACTTTTTGAATTTGAAATAATTGAAATGTAATGAGTTGCCAAGCAAATTTAGTTAGATGTATTTATGTTCAATGTTAATCTTCTAACAAAATATTTTAAACTTAGTGATTCATATGAAGGTGTTAACTTAGGGTTCAAAAGGAAATCACAAAGAAATTGCAAAACAAAACAATACTTCAGAAAGTCAACTTACGAAAGGTTTGGATTTTCTTCTATCGAATTATTTTCTTTTCTAGTCAAGCATTTATAAAAGAAGCTGCTAAAAATGTGGCTTCGTTCAACAAGATCATCCGAAGCTTTCTCCAATATAAGATATCTATAAAAGTAGAGCAACATCAAAAGAAATCATTTGACTTGAAAGTTTTGTTCTTAACTCAGTCCCCACAAAACAACTTATAACATATAATGAAAACCTATGTTTTAGAGCTGATTAAATTAAACCAATCATTTTTAAATAGAAATAATAATTTGATTCTCATTTATTCAATATAAACATTAGTGGCATCACCCTTTCACCAAGATCCATTTAATAATACATAGCTTAATATTACCTACTCTTTCTAGATAAAGCTGAGAGAACCAAGATCATTCAAAGAAGTCTTGAACAAACTATGGAATTCTAATTAAACTAGATTTCAAACTACTTTCTACACCAAAACATTCTCTTCAGGCAACAGAGATAACATGTTTTTATTTCAACCATCTGGTAATAAACTAAAGTCCTGTCTTAGGCCCCTGAAAACAACGGAATTTAGAACATTCACTAGCTGTTTTGGGCAGTTTATTAAAGAATAAAAAATAAATACATATTTTCTTAAAAAAACTAAAAAAAAAGAAACCTCTAACAAACAAAAAATCAAGTTAAATAAGTACATTTGGACCATGAAGTAAATTAAATCCAAAGTGAGCAATCAAAACAGGACAGTAAATTCAAAACTAAACTGAAGACTAAACAGTTTCCTTTTTTAAGTCTTCCCATAAAAGATCTTATTTAAAAGATAATGCTGAACTATTTCCCTGCTAAAATCTAAGAATGGCATGGTTACCATAGATAAATTCTGCAATAATTGATTATATTCAGGATAGTAGTCTGAGTAGACATAAGTAAAAACAGGGTTACTCCTACTGAACAAAAAAGGCAGGAAAGATCACACAAAACTATCTGAAAGAATAGTATTTACTGATCACAGAGCGAGGAAGTTGTATTGAAGAGAGAAAAGAAAAGTTTCTCCACAGTGCCCTTTTACATTCCACCAAAGTATTTCTATCATTTACTTCCTAAGGCAAGTTTAGTTTAGTTTAGTTTTTTTTTACTATAGACCGACCGACTTCCCAGCTATAATTATCACATCTACATGTATTTCTATTTTTCTTCTGCAAAAAAATTAGAAAGATTTTGTTTTGATTATCATATTTTAATACTTCAAGGATCTGCGATTTTGTCAGGGAGAGTACTCCTCAACAAAGATTACATTATCTTTAAGACTTAGTAGATGGTCATGAAAACTGCTATAACTAAAAAGTTTATCACCTTAAGCTAACTTGGTGATGACAAGCTTCTCTGATCCTCAGAAGACAGAAAATAGAGCCTAACATCTTAGAAGTATCAAAAATCTCCATCTTAGTAGCACATTCCCAGCATGGATTCTGCTGCCAAAGTCTTCAAGAACCTGAGGTTTCCACTACACCAAAATGAAGGCTCAGACTGGGACTTTAACAGAAGGAAATAATACTTGCAAAAAGTTTTATGTTCTTTATTTTATTTGGCCTTTACAACTGCATGCAAAGTTACAAAAAGCTTTTAGACTTACAAAAAGCTTTACTAACATAATCTCATTTGATCTTCACAACAACCCTGTGAAAGAAGCTGTTTTGGGCAGCTTAAAACCATCTGCTAGATGGTTTAAGTGACTTAATTGATCACAAAGTTATTTTCAGAGAAGAGACACAGCTTAGGTCTCTTGACTTTTTATCTATTTCTCTTATAACACTATCTCTAATTTGCCAAATAGTGCATTCTCATTTACTGTTTTAATGTAGTTAATAAAATTATGACCATCACCTTCATTACAGTCCTGCTCAAAGAGGAATCTAGGTAATACTTTTTTAATCCTGCAAAATTCATTTTTTAAAGGAAGAATACCCACACTAAAAAAAAAAAGAACGTAGATCTTTGAAGTGTTGAGGTATTGAAGTATGATCATCCCTTTAGAATCAAAGATGATAAGAGCACAAGTGACAGGTGTTGTGGAACAAATGAAACTAGGGCTTAATAAGAAATAAGAAAATATATTTTCCCAATTTCAAAAGCACAGGCAAAATCTACAATAGTGACACAATGAATTCAAAGATAACTTCTAAAGTTACAGCCTTGTCACAAGTAAATCTCATCCTGTTTATTTACAGTGAAAATTAGTATTAGATCTATATATCCACATAGGATAAATAGAGATGTGGTATATTTCCAATTATATTAATGATCTATTTATTTAAAAGATCACAAGAAATAGCATAAATTCTTAATGATGTATTTATTGCAACTGTAAAAACAAAAGCAATAAGATAAATTATAGCAAACAAGGTAAAATAATTTAATTATAGAAAAACAGAGTTTATGTACAACAAAAGCAATGCATTTATAATTTTTTATTAAATAGGCTGGGGAAACTCTTCACTGTAAATATTTCTTACATAAATTTGAGGTCAAAAGGATTTAACACAAAAGGAATTGCCATAAAGCTTATTAAATAAGCAGTTTATGAAAGAAATTGTTTCTTAAAAGTCACCTAAAATACTCTTCAAATTCTCTAACAGTCAGAGAAATGCAAATTAAGTCAATCCTCAAATGACTTTTTTTTTTTACCCATTATGTGGGCACACATAGTTAGAAAGGAGGGGAAAATGGGCCCTGCTGATGGAACTTTAAACTGATTTAATTCTTTTGAAAAACAATGTGGCAAAATAAAAAGCTACAAAACTGACCCAGGAATGTGCCCCAAAGAGATTTCTATTAGGGAAAAAAGACCTTTTAGCACAAAAAATATTTAAAACTACATTAGTCATAATAACAAAAATTGTGAAAATGGACCTTGTATCCAATGATTGAGGGATAATTTATAAATCATGGCTTATGAACACAATGGAATATTACTATTACATAAAAAGATAAATGTGAAAAATATGAGGTTTATATAAAATGATGCCAAGAAAAAAGCAAAACCAGAATATATGCAATGATTACAAATATGAAATAAAGAAATAATAATAGCAATAAATATCAAAAAGAATATACAGAAGAAAAAATGTTCAAATGAAGACATGACAGCAAATAAAATTCTTTTGTTATTATCTTACTAATTTTTAAAAGTTAATATACTTAACTATACTTAAAATATATTTAGCTAGATTTAAGTTTAAATTAAGTTTAATTATTTATTATATATTATAATTATCATATATCATATATCATATATTCTTGCTTATTATTTATATTATTAATTCTCTAGTAAATTAATTAATAAGTTAATTTAGTTAATTTTATTTAATTAATTTAAATTAAGTTTAATCAAATTAAGTTTAGTTCAATTTAGTTTAAAATATAGTTACTATAATTAAATATATCTCAAGTAATAAAATTTGGGGATAATATATGATCATTTTTATTTCTATTCATGACTTGAATGTTTTCATTGAAGGTTACTAAATTTAGATCAAAAACATAACTCTGCTAAAAGATATAAATAGACAAACTAAAAAGAGATGCTCAGTTACTACTATAATATTAAATTAAAATTTAACCTTTTCATCATATTTACTCAGCATCCAAACTATAGTGGTCACAACAGCTATACTGAAACTGAACTGTACTGTCCATTGGAAATGAAAAAATGAAATAGCTGTCAACTTAAAGAACTTTTGGTAAGCTAGAAAAAAATTAATTTCACGGGATGATGATGGTCAATTAGAAGACTGATAACTCAGTGGAACAAGTTAATGGTACAGTTATTTGGACAAAAAAGAGTGGCATTTGTGTGATAGTTGTCAATTAGTGGATATGTATTTAATGTGATAAGTGACAACATATTCATTCACATAAACACTAGAAAAAAGTCAGCAAAGCTAAAATCTAACCAGTTTTTGTTAACTGACATTCTGAGAGTATAGTTATTTAGGGTACTTAACTTTTTTTTTCTAACTTTTGACAACAAAGGTAGGTGAGTTATATTAGCCATAAAAAAGTATGTTTGTTATTTTACTTACTTAAGATAGAAATCAATGATTACATCATTAAGAAATTCCCCATCTTCTAAGCACTCTAGATCTTCATTAGTAACTCCTAATCCTCCTTTTGTAGGTGGTGGAGGATATACAATCAACCTAAAAAGTAACAATGAAATTAAAATATTGCTGAATTGGGATTAAAAATACTATTAATAAAACTGAGACTGTCCTACAGAAAAAGAGTGGAAATAAACTATAAACAAAGTGTTACATTTCCCTTCTTTCTTCCTACTGTATCAAATTTTATGCTCAATTTGCTTTCTGTAAGTTTCCTTACAGTTCATTACAATGCACTCTGTCTCCTCTTTCCTCCTCTTTCACTCACTCCCCCTCTTCTTCCTCCTTCTCTCTCTCTCTCTCTGTACCTCTCTGTCTCTCTGTCTGTCTGTCTTCCTGTCTGTCTGTCTGTCTGTCTGTCTCTCTCTCTCTCTCTCTCTCTCTCTCTCTCTCTCTCTCTCTCTCTCTCTCTCTCTCTCTCTCTCTCTCAGACATACACACACACACACACACACACACACACACACACACAATTCCAGAAAAAGAATAGGTTGTTACTATAGGGCAGAGGGTCTTCACTTTTCTGGTGTCATGAACCCATTCCTTAGGCTATCTAGGGAAGCCAATGGACTCCTCAGAATAATAGTTTTCAATGCATAAAATAAAACACGTAGGATTACAAAGAAAGCAATTATGTTGAAATACACTTATCTTAATATTTTTTAAAACAAGTTTATAGACCCCAGATTAAGAACTCCTGTTATAAAGGCTTATATTTGCTGTGCCTACTAGACAATAAGACTAAAATGAATGCTCAGGATCCACAACTCCACAAAGAAAGGTTCAATATAGATTTTAAAATGTTTAGAAAATAAACTAAATGGAAAAAAAAATGAAACACAAAATACTAGAACATGTACAAAATACTAAAATACTATGTACAAAATACTAGAAACCAAGCTATGGTTTGTTGAGCACTCTTCCTCTAGCATCTAGTACAAAAGTTTATAAAGAATGACACTTGTGAATTATTGTCCCAAAGCTAGTCTGGACTAATATTGAAGGAGGCATCTTGTTCAATGAAGAAGAGTTGTTGGGTAAATAAGGGTAACTGATAATAAATGTAGAGCCCTCCCCAAACCATTTTGAACCCCCACAACATGAGAAAGGCCTAAAGCATGGATTGGCCAATCAGGAGAGGCATTTTGGCCCACTCTGGACTCACCTCTCATAATGCTTTGCATGCTCTGGCATAATAGACATGCTTTGCTTTGCTCTCTGAGTGAATTCAAAATGCCCCTTTCCTGTGTCAGCAACTACAAGGCCACGTGAAGTTGACCAGAAGCATTCTTCTGTTTATGACTACCAAAGACAAGGTGCCTTGAACCAGAAACTACCCTTGAATAATGGAACTTTTCTTATGTTATGTCATGTTAATGGTTAAAGAAACACAGACAACCTGGATCTATAATTTCAATTGATACCTTGACATTCTCCTAGCTTATTGTAATTTGCAACCTATCCATTTAAGAAATTCCTTTCTCATATCATGGTTAACCATATGGAGGCTATAATTTTGGCTGACATGGGTGCCCTGAGACAAGAAAGGAGGGAGGGGTGAGAGGGAATTTCTCTTTTGTCTGTCCATCCTTGAGTTCATTATCTACAATGAACTCCGTTGTGTATCTCTATATGCACGCTCTGCGAGCTTTGAGGGAAATAAACACTCACGTGCAGCCTAATTTTGTCTTTCTAAGAACAAACTTAGTAATGGTTGACATAAGAAAGGTATGAACTACTATATCCCTTGAATGACTAGGATAATACTAGTTAATGTAGATTTTGTGATCATCTCTCCCTTGGTTCTCTTTTTTCCTCTATGACCACCCCATCAAACTCCTTTACCACATCTGAATCCATAATCCACACTCGTAACAGTGGGTATGCCTCAAGGCTCTAGCCTCAGTCTTCTTTCTCATCACTGTACCATTCTGTCACTCAGTGACCTCATCTATTCCCATGGACTTAATTATCAACTTTATGCAGATGACTACCAGATCTATAGATTGATCTAGTTCCCCTTTCTCTACTGAACTCCAGACCCAACTATTTGTTGGACGTTTCAAACTGGGTGCCCCATAGGCATATAAAACTCAATGTGTCCAAATACATTATCTTTCCCCAAAAAACCATCCATCTTCCAAATCTTCCTCCTTCTAATCATCCTGGTTTGTAATCTGTTTCATCCTAATAAGGAGCTAGGTGGCACAGTTAGAGCACTGAGCCTGGAGTCAGGAAGATCTGAATTTAAATGTAACCACAGACACTTACTAGCTGTATGACTCTGGGCAAGTCACTTAACCTGTTTGCCTCAGTTTCCTCACTTATAAAATGAGGATAATGTTAATATCTACCTCCAAGAGTGTTGTGAGGACCAAATGAGACAACAATTGTAAAAAATTTAGCACAATATCAGATAAAGTAAGCATTATATAAAATTAGCTATTTGGGGAGAAGAGTGGTGGAGAGAGGGCAAACTAGGTGGTGCAGTAGATAGAGCACTGAGCTTACAGTCAGGGAGATCTGAGTTCAAATCCACAGACAATTACTGTGTGATTCCATTTAACCCTGTTTGATTTAATTTCCCCATCTGTAAAATGATCTAGAAAAGCAAATGTCAAACCACTCCAGTGTCTTTGCCAAAAACAAAAACTCAAATGGGGGTCATAAAAAGGCACAACTGAAACAACACAACATTTTTTTTATTATTATTATCCCTGACTCTTCATTCTCCCATTCCTCACATATCCAATTGCTGCCAAATCCTGTTATTTCTACCTCCAAACATCTTATATCTGCATCATTCTGTCAACCACACAGCTACCATCCTAGTAGTTCAGGCCTAGCCTGGAATATTGGAATAGCCTTCTTATTGGCCTTCCTGCCTCAAGTTTTTCTCCACTCCAATCCATCATCCACACAACTGTCAAATTGTTTCCTAAAGTGCAGATAAGACCATGACACTCCCTTACTCAATAAACTCCAGTGGTTCCCTACTACTTTTACGATATAATGTAAATGCTGGTAAGAATTTAAAGTCCTTCACAACCTGGTCCTAACATATCTTTTACTAATTCTTATACATTACTATTCTTCATGAACACTATAGTTGAACCAAAATGATTTTAATACCGCTCTTCATATATAATACTCTATTTCCTGTCTCCTCTCCATACCTTTGCATTGTCTGTCCCATGCCTAAAATGTGCTCCCTTCACACTTCTGTCTCTACGAATCTTTAGCTTCCCTCAATATTCACCTCAGACATCACCTTCTCCTTTCTCAGTCCTTCCCAAATACTTAGAACCCTCCATTCCTAACTATCTTATATTTATTTGGTAAATAATTATGCTGTGTATATACTTACACAAGTATATATCGTTTCCTTCAATAGAACTTAAGGTTCCTCTGAGTATTGATTTGAGGGGGTGGAGGTGGTATTTGTATCTCCAGTATTTAGCACAATGGCTAGCACACAGTAGGTGCTTGAAAATGCTTGTCTGATTGATTTGCATCTAATTTAATTTTGACCCTAACCAGCACTACCTAAGAAAAACAAGAAAATCTAAAAGCCCCATAGGCTGATGCCATACTTTGCTATAACTTTAATTGGTTCATTCATATTTTATACACAATAGGGAAAAATAGAAAAAAAAGATCATGCAGGAGAACTAGTGGTTAAATTCCCAATTCCTTATTCTCCTTGTTGCATCAGCATAAAAACCCAACTGAAGACTGAAATGTGAACAAAATTGCCGTTGCAATGCTATTTGAAAGGATCTAAAGTACCTTAAACCACGGCACATTTAAATGACAAATTGTGTTTTTTCTCTGGTAGATTCTTAATATAGAAAGCTAAAAACCACAAAACCACTTTCACTCAAATCTGACTTGACATTTTTCCTAAAAGATTAATCCTGCCAAATGTGAAATTTGTAATTACCATTCATTCTTGAGTTACCAAAAAACTATCCAAAAGTAGCACTTTTGGGGGGTGGGGCAGGAGTAGGGAAGGCAATGGGGTAAAGTGACTTGCCCAAGGCCACACAGCTAGTGTCTGAGGGCAAATTTGAACTCAGGTCCTCCTGACTCCAGGGTTGGTGCTCTATCCATTGCTCCACCTAGCTGTCCCCACACCTCTTTAAAGTGTTTATTTTTACCTCATAAATCAAAAAAGGAACAAAATTGCCAAACATGATTTCATTTTTGGAGAAAGTATCAGTCTGAGAAATTTCAATTCAAAAGACCTTCCCAAAATTGGATAGTGAAAAGCAGACATGGGAATGGAAACTGCCTTTCAACCTTAAGCACTGTACCCACATAATACAAACAGGGTAAGACATTTTAGTACATACTTTTTAATTGGTCCAGTGTTTTTTACTTCTTTCCATTCATTATCATCTGGATTCGATGTAATAGAAAGTGAATAGCAACCACTACCCCTCTTCTGCAAGAGGGTATAGCTAGGCTTGGTTATATTGGTATTTGAGGCCTGACAAAAATAAAGAGCAAGAAAAAAAAGCTGTCTTTATGATTGTGTATGAATAGAAACATGTTAAATCTTGAAAATACAAAATCAAAACAAAACCCAGGATACATAAGAGGAAGATACCTACCTGAGTTAGTACCACTTTAATAACATAGGATATATCTCTATCTACATATATTTGGCAAAGTAAAAACAAACTAAAATAATTCTTGAGATCCAAATCCTGGCTCTAACATTTATTTGTAGGGTAATCATGAACAAAAGAGCTTTTCTGAGACTTAGTTTCATAATCTGTAAAAATAAATGGACAATTAACACCAGAAGCATCTACCTCAAAGTGCTATTGTTAGGAAAAGAGTCTGTAATCCTTAAAGCATTACAAACTGCTATAACTATAAGTAGATACAATTCCATGACTAGAGCTTTTGTAGAAGGAATTCTGTTACAATGGAAAGACTGCTACAAGTAAAAGATCTAAGTTCAACAAGTGCTAAGTGTTACTTAGCACTTGTTGACTGGGACAAGAGGGTAAATGAGTCACCCAGGGTCACAAAGCCTATATGTTCAAGAGACAGCACTAAACTTAAACCTTCTTGTCTCCAAGATGGGCTCTCCCTTTCCACTATAGTTCAGGCTACCATATAGTTGCCTAACTTCATACTATGCTAGAACTGTGATCTAAGTAAAATATGGTCTAAGCAAAATAATGGTCTGGAAAGCTCCAAAAAGTTTAGGGCAGATTTAGGGTCTTTGATGTTCCAGTTTATAAATGGGAGGAAATCTTTTGTCCCTCTCCCTATTCAAGTAGTCTTCCGTAAGTTCTCCAGCCTGAAAGAATTAGCCTGCAGAAAGAATTGCCTATAAAATTCTAATTATTTTCTTCTTTGGAGGTATATTGTGTAAATAAATAAGCAACACTGACACATAAATAATGTTTACCTGGAGAAGCAGAAAAATGCTTATCTTCCACTAGTATTTGTGGCTTAATTTCTCTTATAAAGTTTTTTTTATTCATAAAATTATCTTAGGCATGCACTGACCTGAGAGGGACTTTCTGCCTTTGTTTCAACAGCAGTCACTGGGAAATGGGAGTATTTTGATGAGGAACAATAATAATCAATAAAAGAGCTTTCTTTTGCAGATAAACCCTGAAGCAAAGAAAGAGCCTGGTTCCAAGGCAGTGAATGGCAAAGGTCTAATGATCCTGTTTTCCTGCTCACTTCTGCCATCATTTCATTCAGTTTTTCCTCCTCTTCTTCTGAAGCTGGCTTGCTCAACTCAAGAAATATGAATTCATCAGATTTAGCTAGAAAAGAAAAAGGAACCCATTTTAATCCCTGTTTTCATTTTGTCTCTCACTGAAACTCTTGACAATTTTAGATTACAAACAATGGTATAAATTGTGATCTCTAGTTTAGATGATGATCATAGACCATAAGAAATCATTAATAAAATATTAACAGAACTCATACTACTTGGCCATCCTATTGCTTTAACTGCACCATTTAAGAAATTTCTAATGTAACCCCTATATTGCCAAGTTTCTCTTAATTTTTCCTCTATCAATTAAGAATGCACCCAAGCCACAAAGTGCTTCGACAGCAATCTCTCATTTGAAAAAAATTCTTCCTGAACTTTCTTTTTCTCATATGCTGTTTCAATTCTTAATTCTTTGAATGATTCTGTATTATTCTTTCCCTTTTGCCTCTCTTAGGTTGAAGGTACAAGGCTATCAGATTTGCCATTGAGTCTCCAACCCTATATGAGACATTACCTGAGGCAAGCAATTGGTGTCGTCCTCTTTATTCTGTGAAATTTTAATGGGTTTTAAAGCCCAAATGTCAAAATTAAGGAAATCATTGAGGTAAACAGTGCGCTTGAATCATTCCAAATCAACTACCTATCTTATTTAGAAATATAGACAAATCCTTCCTTTAGCCCTTGTCAGTACTATCTCTCCAGAATCAAAGAAACTTGTTGAAAGAATAGAGAAATGAAATTTAGCACTAATTAACTTTGTCACTATTTCTTAGAAAATGGAAGTATAAGTCTCAAAGACAAATGAAAGTTATCTAGAATGGCAGCTAATTAACAGAATTCCACATGCAGATACTAAGAAAATCAACCCATTTACCCCACACTTTAGTTTAAATCATAACTATCAGGAGGAATGATGTGAAAAATACAGAAAGCTAGATATAGCATATAGTAATAAACAAAATAAGTAAACCCTTAAAAACAAAATTAGAAAAGGAAACCGAATTCTTTCTGAGACTTCTCTGGATCTGCAGAATTTAAAATTCACCATATACTTACATAGTTGCCTTAAAACAGATTTTCCAAGTTGGTTTTCAATCATTTCTAGGTAATCTGAACATGTCCAGAGGAAAATGACAGAATTTCTCTTACAATGGTTGTCATCTTTATGTGTCCACAACCCAAACTTCTTTAAATGCATGGTATCCACTAACAATGAAATCTTATTCAGAGACACTAAAGAAAACCAAAAGAAAAACTTTAAATTTTACTCATGTCATCATTTAAGAAATTAACCTATTTAGGAAGTTACCCATATCTTTTTCAAGGGGCTCCCTATTCCTTATTCCTCAGTCTATAATTTAATGTACTTCCCAATATGGGTCCAAATGAATGACCTTTTCAGCTCTATCTTACATTACTATCCTTTATGAATTTTATGTTTAAAAAAATGGGATATTACCTTGCTAGCCCAGCATTCAGAATTCCACATTCCACTTCCATGTATTCATTCACAGAAGTCACTCTCCCTATTCTTGGAATGTCATTCCCTTAACTTTCTAAAAGGCTTAATGAAGGGATTGTTAATATTCTTTCCCTCTTCAAATTACCCTCATTTACTTATACGAACATGTTATGTCTTCTGGAAGAATGTAAACTCCTTTAGAGAAGGGACTATTTTAAAGTTTTTGTCTCAGTATTCCCAGTACTTTGTATATGGTAGAATTTTAATAAATGTTAACTGAATTTCTGAACTTTATCTTAAAGATTTGAAACTAAATACAAGAAGGGATGTCATATCAAAAACAGAAAGACGGTATAGTAATTAACCGTAAATTGTACTTAAACCCTAGAGGGTCTAGTTTGTTAAAATTCAATTCCTATCATAATTTATTAAAAAGGAAAACTAGAGAAATGTTTCCTTAGGTTGAAAACTTACACTATATATATATATATATATATATATATATATTATATATATAAATTCTTCATTTTGAGCTATGATCTTAAAAGCTGAAAAGGGTCGAATGCCATCAGTAAGAACCATGAAGCAGTATTAGTGATTCAGAAGCCAATCAAAACTAAATTTGTACTTAGTGAATTACTGGTAATTATTAGTAAGGGTGACATCTTTCTAATAAAAGCTTCCCTTCTCCTCCATAAGCACTTATTTGCAACTACATGGACTGTATATAACAAATTATGAAGAGCAATAAAAGGCAATAAATTTCACGCTCAACTGACTTATTAAATCTCCCCTCAATTACTGTTTTAACTCTTCATTCCTTCTACACTAAACTTTTCCAAGTGTGACTTTTCTAAAAAAATTTAATTCTTATATCACAGAGAACTAGTAATATACTAAAACTTTCTGATATTTGTGGATTAATTTTTTTCTTCTAAAGTACTAAGTAGAGATACCTCATAGTAATTTAATGTATTGCCCTAATTAGGCCTCTTAGTATGTTTACTTAGTATGATATAAATATTGTGAAGGATGAATTTCTAAGCATCAGCATCCTGCACTATTTTGAGAATAGCTTTAGTATTTTAAAGACATTTTCAAAATCAATAATGTCGAAACTGCTGAACACCACTAAGCTGACTTGTATATTACTAAATTTTTTAGTTATGCTGAAGTGGCCACAATGAAAAGCAATTAGGAACAAAAAAGTACTTGGAAAAGGAAAAAGTGTTTCATAATATTTTCACAGAAAATTGGCAGAAATAACTTATTTTGTGCACAGAAGTACAGTGAAGAGAGTAGGTCATAAAGCAGTAATTGCTTACCTTGAAATGGAATCTTTATATACTTTGTTGTGAACTTAAAGGAAAATTAAAAAGTAAAAGTTAGTTTTGTCAAGTTGCTACTTAAAACAGCTTTCAAAATTTTTCTTTTTCAAATCATAAACTCACATCCTGCAACCTGTACTATAAAAGTTATGTCCCTTTATCAGCCAACCAAGTAAATGTTCTCATTTGAAATTTTCATGTCATAAATATTTAAGAATCATATAATCTATTTCCCATATGCTCAGTTTTAAAACCAATAACTTAAGTCAAAAAACTCAGGTAGTCTCAATGAACATTAAATTACAATAATTACTTCTTCCATATACAAAATTATGCTTCGTTGGTACAGAAATGAAGAAGCAGGATTCCTTATCAGACTAGAAAGAACCTAACATTCCACCTAATTTAAGTCACTATTTTATCTAACCTCCTAAGTTCTTATATATTTCAAATTACTGCTTTACCATTCCCCCATGCTTTTTCCTTATTGTTTTAGACACTGGCTATTTTTTAATCTGCTTTCCTTTGTCTAAGCCATTGCTTTTCTAGAACTTCAAGAAAATTTCATTTTCATTATTCTCAGAAAATACTGCCCCATTGTAGGAATTTTGCTATGAATTTTGCACAATTAGAGATGATGAATTTGCACTCATCCATTCACATTCTTTCATGATCAACAAATTTGTGACATGCCTGGTCAAGATTTGTAATGAATTTGGAATAGTACAAAGCAAAGTGATCCCCACTCAAGGTTCAAATGCACAATGCTGGCCCCCAGATTAATGTGCTTTGACTAATTAAACTAGTAAAAGATTTCAATAAAAATAGCAAAAAAAAATTTAGTGAAGTACTGGGCTTCCTACATTTATAAAATAAATAAATTTACAATAGTACAAACCATTAATCATTATTTCAAATTCTATTTCTCAAAAAAATTCCATCATCTTTGTTTTCCCACTCTTTGTACCCCTAGTATGGATCTGTCAAATTAGATAAGTCACACTCCTTTGGTACAAGTCAGCTAGGATCTAGTGTACAGAGGTTGCTTTGCTTACTATTTAAGTAGTAAACCATGGCGGGGGGGGGGGGGGGGGTGCGGAATATGTGATAGAGTGTATACACTGGCTGTAAATTTTGGCTAAAAAGATCCAGTTAAATAAAGTCAAATAATTTTTTTTATTCTGGTACTTTCAAAGAACCGTTATTTACATTTAGCCCAAAGTGTGCTATTTCTTGCCAAAAGTTAAGAAGAAAGTGCGTTGCTAAGACAAAAATTCTTAAAATGACTGCACTTTATAGCAAATGGAGCAAAGTCTAAAACTACTGCTAAAATGTTTTAATGAACCTATATATAGGCTTATAAAACACATTCTGGTAACAATAAATTTGTTTTCCTCATAAAGAATATATTCCACCCAGAGATTATATGAACACAATTACAAGACACTTTTTGCACAAATAAAGTCAGATTTAAGTAAGTGGAAAAACATCAGTTGCTCATGGGTAGGATGTGCTAATATAATAAAAATGACAGTTCTACCTAAATTAATTTACTTATTTAGTGCCATACCAATTAAACTATCAGATAATTATTTTCTAGAGCTGGATAAAATAATATCAAAATTCATTTGGAAGAACAAAAGGTCCAGAATATCAAAGGGACTAATGAAAAGAAATGCTTGGGAAGGTGGCCTAGCACTACCAGACCTCAAATTGTACTATAAAGCAGCAATTATCAAAACCACTTGGTACTGGCTAAGAAACAGAGAGGTACACAAGTGGAATAGACTTGGCACTCAAGACACAGTAGGCAAGGAATATAGCAACCTCCTGTTTGATAAACCCAAGGACCCCAGCTTCTGGATAAGAACTCACTGTTTGACAAAAATTGCTGGGAAAACTGGATAACAGTGTGGTGGAAATTAAGCATAGACCCATGCCTGACACCGTACACAAGAATAAAGTCCAAATGGGTACATGATTTAGGTATAAAGATTGATACCATGAATAAACTGGAGAAGTAAGAAATAGTATATTTAACAGATTTATGGAGAAGGGAAGAATTTTTTACTAAAGAGATAGAAAGCATTAGGAAATGCAAGATGAATAATTTTGATTACGTTAAACTGAGAAGTTTTTGCACAACCAAACCCAATGCAACCAAAATTCGGAGGGATATAGTAAATTGGAAAAGAATTTTTATGGCTAAGCTCAGGGATAAAGGCCTCATTTCTAGAATATATAGAGAACTGACTCAAATGTATAACCATACAAGTCATTCCCCAATTGATAAATGGTCAAAGGATATGAACAGGCAATTTTCAGAGGAAGAAATTAAAGATATATATAATCATATGAAAAAAATGCTCTAAATCACTTTAGATTAGAGAGATGCAAATCAAAACAACTCTGAGGTACCATATCACACCTATAAGATTGGCAAACATGACAGAACAAGAAAATGATAAATGCTGGAGAGGATGTGGGAGAGTTGGAACACTAATTCATTGTTGGTGGAGCTGTGAGCTCATCCAACCATTCTGGAGAGCAATTTGGAACTATGCCCAAAGGGCTACAAAAATGTGCATACCCTTTGACCCAGCAATATCGCTACTAGGACTGTATCCCCAAGAGATCATAAAAATGGGAAAGGGTCCCACATGTACAAAAATATCTATAGCAGCACTCTTTGTAGTTGCCAAAAACTGGAAGTCAAGGGGATGCCCATCCATTGGGGAATGGCTGAATAAATTATGGTATATGAATGTAATGGAGTACTATTGTGCCATAAGAAATGATGAACAAGAAGACTTCAGAGAGGCCTGGAAGGACTTATATGATCTGATGCTGAGTGAAAGGAGCAGAACCAGGATAACTTTGTGCACAGCAATGACCACAGTATGCGAGAGTTTTTTCTGGTAGACTTGGAATTTTGTAATAACGCAAGAACTTATTAAAAAAAAAAATCCCAGTGGTGGTTTTCTAAGGCAAAACACCTTCCACACTCAGAGAAAGAAATATGGAAGTCATTCACAGAATGTAGCAGATCATGTTTGTGTGTGTGTGTGTTTTTGTGTATCATGTTTTGATTTGTTATATGATTTCTTCCATTTATTTTAGTTCGACTACATAGCATGACTATAGTGAAAATGTACTCAATAGGAAAGTATATGTAGAACCTATACAGAATTGTATGCTGTCATGGGGAGGGAGGAGGGTAGTGGGGAGTAGGTGTGGGGGGGATAAAATCTTAATTTTATGGCAGTGATTGTAAAACATTAAAAAATAATAATAATAAAATTAAACTAAAAAAAAAAGAATATATTCCTACTGAAAGTTTTATGTTGCAATGAATATAGCATAGAAATGTAAGGCTAATCCTAGACAAAATTTGTAAGAAGCATTCCTCTCCTTTTCATGTCCTCTTTTTTCTAACTGCCCTAACAGAGATACAATTCTCAAGAGTTTGTTTTCCAGTCTCAACTTACCACTCACTGCTACATGGCAATCCTTTTATTCTTCTCTAACTGACTCTATCACACAGTAACTATTCCAAATTTTTCCTTTGGTTCTCCAACTTCCTATAAAACTTTCTCTCCTCTCCCCAGTAGGATCTCACCTATTTTATTCAGAAAACAGAAACCATTCATCTCCAGGTTTTATCACCATGCCTCAGTTGTATTCCTCCTCTAACCTTGTGGTTCCCTTTTCCCATTTATGAGTTCTTACAGAACCTCCATTTTGAGAAACCAATGTTTTACATTCTTTAGGTTTAGCCCCCATATCCCTTTGAGGCCATCTCCTCTTTCCTCCTTCCCTAGCTTTTCAGGTCTCTGTGATGTGTCATCTTCTTTTAATAAGGAGGTCAGAAGCTCTTAAAAGCAGGAACTGATTTTCTTTTTGCTTGTATTTGTATCCCCACAATTTAACACAGTGCACAGAATAAGCATCTAATGAATGCTTGGTGATTTCATTTGATATGCTCCCTGTTCTCCATTCCATATTTCAAAACTCATCATTCCCCATCCTCTCCTCCTTGCTCTAGTTGCTAAATAAGGGGAAGGACCTTTTCTATACCAAGGCTAATCCCTCCACTTGAACTCTAGATCCCATCCTCTCCTGTCTCCTGAAGCAATTGTCCCCTTAATTATTAACTATTTTTCTCTCATTTTCACCCCCTTTGTCCATTGGCTCCTCTACCACCACCTACAAAGATTCCCAGGTATCCTCAATCCTAGGGGGAAAAAAAGACTTCCCTTGACCCTGACATTCCCTCAATCTATTGCTCACAAAACAGACCTAGACAGTCTGTCTGAATAGAGAGTAAGACCCATAGAGCCAGGATTCAGTCCAAAAAGCAGGTGAAAAGTATTAACATACAATAGAAGCAACGTTTCTAATAGAGCCAGAAGCAGATAAAATACAAGAGTCACCGACATATGAAATACAAGACCCAGGTTAAGGTTGTTTTAGTAGGCATTTAACACAAAATTAGCAGAAGAGCAGAGGCAATATCAGAGTCCACAGATTAAGGAAGACTGAGAATAACAAGGCAAAAATTAGCCCAGTGTTTCCTAACCCAAAACTATGCTACAGAGCAGCAAAATACTTAAATTCACTACCACAAACCATTATATTCTCCATTGCATCAATATGGTGGCTCAAAGAGTAATGATTGAAATATGGAAAAAAGGCAGCTGGGAGGGAGTGAAGCAAGGAAGATGAGGAGAAAAGACAGTCAAGACTAAAAAATGTAGAAGGTTTTACAAAATAAGTACCTTCAGCAGCATAAGTTTAGGGTCTGAGGTAGTTCATGTAGGCTGATAGCACTATGTGGACTACCAGTTAGGAAGCACTAGTTGACACAATAGTGGTAAGCACTAACTTTGGGCAACCTCAGTGACCACACTGAGCCTTTTATGCTGAAGGGGACAAAGTAGTGCTGCCTGTTCCCCACAATATTTCTGCTGCTTGCTTCTGAACTTGTTCCTCTCAGCCTACGACCTGAGGCACTTCCTACTCTGGAACAACAGGCTGGTGAGGGTCCCCTTTCACAGACTGCCCTGGATTCATTACCTGGAACTAAGCAATGGACAACAAAGCAGCCAATTCACATCTGTTCCCACATCCTGTGGTGCCCTGCTGAGTCCAGAACCTCCTCTTGCTCCCTGGTAGCTGAGGGTGTTCTGCCCATGACCAGTCCTGGCTAGACCCTATCTCTAATGTCCATAGACCTCTCTATCTTACTATGGTGACCAGAGCTATGAACATTCTTTTTCTTGGATTTCCCCATAAGGAGTTAGTCTGGTGCATTTTCTAGATCTGTCTAGAGGAGTTGGGGGGGAAGGGGCTCCTTGCCCTACATCCTGCTATTCCAGCATCTTAACTCCCCTATATTTCTTGATGTCTAGCAGTTGTTCATTATGCAGCACTAACCTTTCTGTACACACTATTTTATATTATATTTATATGCTACAAAAACCAGATTCACTCCCTTCATACTCCACTAAGTAATCATCCCCTTGAAAGGTCTTAATCATATCTCTATTCATATCCATATCTTATATCACTTCTCTTCCTTTCGCTTTCCCCTTATCTAGTATCATGTTTACATGTAGTAGGCATTAAATAAACATTAAATATTGACTGAAGATGAAATTGTACATGTATGCTTTTCCCCAACAATTTTTTTTCTATTACCTAAATTTTTTCTATTGATTTGATGATACAACTTCTTGGATCTTTGCATAAAGTTATTAACAGCAGTCCAGGACTTACAGATGTCTAATTCATGAATAGTCCATATACAGAGAAGAATCACTACTAAAGACTCTGCCACCCAAAGTTCTTAAAGCCTTAAATAAACACAGAAGCCTAGCTTGAGTTCCTACACAGAGGTTCTTAACCTGGGATCCAGAAAACTTCCTTTTCTTGTTTTTGCTTTAGAAGTTTAAGAATTGTATTTCAGTAAAGTTCCTTTTATTGCAGATTTGACATCTAGAGACTTATCTTGATCTTCTTCATTCATACTTGGCTGAAAATATAGAGGTAATGAGGAGGCTCACTGAAGAGAGCTTTGATCTCGAGTCAGTCTCAGACAATTAGAGGTATGTGGCAAGTCATTTGACCTCTCTCTGCCTTAGTTTCCTCATCTTTAAAATGGTAGTAACAACAACAACAATACCTACCTCATAATAGTACCTACCTCCCAGGGGTGTTGTAAAAATAAAATGAGATAATAATTGTAAAGCAATCTGCAAGCCTTAAAGCATCATATAAATGTTAATTATAATTATTATCAATAATAAAATATGCTAGAAAGACAGTTTAAAAAAAAGAATTGTATTTCAATACAATTGACTTCCTTTGTAACTTTAATCTTTTTTGAGTCACAAACTCCTTGGGCAGTCTGATGAAGTTGATGGACTCCTCAGAATAATGTTTGGAATAAAATTCAGAGGATTACAGAGGAAACAAAAGGTGAGTGGGAAAAATAAGATGTAATTTTTTTCCCAAGTTGACAGATTCTGTGAAACCAAATTAAAATCCTTGATCTGAGGCCAAGAAGTTATCACTGAACAACCATCTCCCAGCCCACTGCTCCCTCTGTACTGTGTGCTCCCTGACTCCATACTGCCTTCCAGACTTTGAACTACTGATACAAATTCCTGCCACCTGTCTAACCTCTTGGATTTTGCTACCCCAAAAACTCTAGCTTGACTCAGAAGGATACTGCTTATTGTTTTGGATCAGGATTTAGACCATGTCCTCTTTTTTTACAAGGCTCTTATCATCAGATCCAATAATTATTGGAATTTACTTGTACCAACAAAATCTCAAGGGGCAAGGATGTAACAAGTAAAGCAGTACTATAGTTTAAAAACATTCAGAGCTTAATGAGCTTTTAAGGACTAGCCTGGGAACCTGACCACCATTTATAAAACTGTCTTTAGGGCAAAATGCTTTCAGAGTTCCAAACAAAATAAATGACTTATAAATGAACTTTTATAACACTACCCATTCCTAAGCTGAGGATTTCTAGTACACCTAAGTGTTATAACTTGAGTTGTATAGTGCACTTGTCCCAGTTTAGTACAGAGCAAGAAGAATTGTAAAAATTGTTACATCATATTACTGTACTTTTCAGATACTTTTGCTCTTATGTAAAAGATAAATACAAGTTTTTTAAGGAATGTGTCAAAATTAGAGAAATAAGAGAATTTTAGAAGGAATGTCTTCTAGCCCAACACCCTCATTTTACATGTGAGAAAACTGAGGTGCAAAGAGGTAAACTCTTGTCCAAGGTCACAAAACTTGTCATTTTTTTTATCTCAAAGTAACATCAAAACAAAAAAAATAAAGGATGATATGCTTAAAAATAAAGACAGTATGGGATAGTAGAAGAAAATCAGCCAGTGACTAGCTCAGTGAATTTAGGCAAATCACCCAATTTTTTTGAGCCTCTGTTTCTTACCCTGGAATGTAAAGCACTTTATAAATCTTAAATTTCTATGTAAATATATGCAATTGTTATAGTTTGAGTAATTAGAAATTATAAGAATTGAAAATGAAAGACCTGAAAACAGCAATAACTACTTTAAAAATCTAAAGCATCTGATAAAAATGAATTTCTAAATCCTTCTCTTGCTATTTTTACTCAAAGAAATTCACAAATATTTTATTTGTGATAAGTTACAAAAATATCTCAAGCTAAAAAATACTTACAGTAACACAACCACTAGAAACTCCTCTTATGCTGCCAATGTAAATAGAGGTAAATGTAACATCCAAGTGTAAATCCATCTCATTACTGGGTGTAATACAGGAAAAATTTTCCATGATGAGACTTTCTGAAAATATATTTGGTGAAACCTAGAAAAAAAATAAAGGATAAAATAAACTACATTAAGTATTAAATGAATATCAAATACTGAAAAATTAATGTACAATTTCAGTTTTAAATGCCTTCTATTATACACATTTTACATAATGAATTAGTCTATATTCTTATCTAAAAATTAAGTTAAATTGAATCATTTCCAAGTTCTCTTCCAAATAGAACTACCATTCTATAATTTACCAATGCCTGCAGTTTACATACAGAAGTAGTAAGTGACAAATCAAACTGCCATTTTGGTCAACATCTTGCTCAGTAAAAACAGTGAGCTTATCTTGCAAAAAAAGTTGTTTTAAATAACTGTCTCTCCCAAAATGAATTCCATGTAACAGTTCTTAAACTTTTTCTGAATCTAAATCAATGTCATTGAAATTAATAGCTTTAGCTATTTGCTGAGGAAGGCCTTCCCCCAAAAGGTTAATTCATTTGGGGCATTTAATTGTAATAGAGGTTCCCAAAAAACCAAGATATAGCTTTTGGTGAGCACAGGAATGGTAACTGTGTGAATCTAAGACAGCACACTCTGTTATGCCAATCCTATTTGCTTTACCATTATGATACCTATATGCTTATTATTACCTACAGAGGCAGATGCTATTCATCATCACTTAAAGACAGATAATATGTTGGTCCTATTCAAACTCTTAGCAACATTACAGTTTTTAGGCTGACTTTCTTTGTATCCCCATCTGCCCAGCTTCACTCATATTCCCTTTCAGTGTGCCATATATATGAGACAAATAATGTTCCCTATACCAGAGCCATGTGATAATACAGCTGCTGGCCCAGCTCATATCAGTACAGAACTTCTTCACCATCATGATCCTCTTTACTACCCTTACTCACAACAACCATGTGAAGAAAATAAAAGACAGGAAACTAATCCCCATCACAGATGTCTGCTGAGATAAGCACAAAATAATCCCTCTTTCTACTCACAAGTAAGGCTAATTTTCCTTTAAAGGCATTGAGTTGAACTTTGAGTCTTAGTTGGCTCAGGGAGCTTAAAGGTTTCAGCATTTTCTGATCACCTAAGTATAAAGCAGCCCCAAAGAGCTCTAGGACTCTCACATGCTTGACTGGTAACTCAAGAAGGGAGCTTCCCTCAGCCAAATCAACTCAAGATGTCCTCGATGCCAATGCTTCTTTAACAGCCTTCTCCTTCTGTGGCTAAGTAAATCTCTTTTTTTGTTGTTGAGCGATGAAAAACCTATAAGTATCTCTTTCATTTTGCTCCAAAATATAACATACCCTGTCAGGGGATTGGCCTGAACAAGGCCCAACTCAAATTTGGACTTTTTTAAAAAGATAGAATAAATGGAGTAAAAAGAAAGAAAAGTTTCACTGGGTCTTCACAATTTGTTAGACACAATTACAGTCTTAAAATGACAGCCCAGATTTTCTTATAATCCATGTACTCACATTAATAGCTAGGGTGGGGAAGCTGTAAGGTATTTTAGTGTCTTTTTTTTCACATGC
Source organism: Notamacropus eugenii (assembly GCF_028372415.1). Taxonomy (NCBI): domain Eukaryota; kingdom Metazoa; phylum Chordata; class Mammalia; order Diprotodontia; family Macropodidae; genus Notamacropus; species Notamacropus eugenii. The sequence goes on along the minus strand of NC_092876.1, from coordinate 368,601,974 downwards.
GTTGTTAGTGAGGATTTACAGTGCTTTAGTGAGGACCTCCAAGACTGTAACTTGGAAGTGAATATATTCTCATGTTTCAATACCAGAGACTTTATTCTGCAAAATTACACTCAATGTAGCACATAAATGTTGTTATTCAGTCATTTTCAGTCATGTTCAACTCTTTGTGAACCAATTTGAAGTTTTCTTGGCAGAGATGCTAGAGTGGTTTGCCATTTCCTTCTCCAGCTCATTTTATAGATGAAGAAACTGAGGCAAACAGGGCTAAGTGACTTGCCCAGGATCATAAAGCTAGTAAAATCTGAGGCCACATTTGAATTCTGGAAGGTGAATCTTCCTGATCCCTGGGCTGGCACTCTTATCCACTGTGCCACCTAGCTGTCCCTAAATAGCAATAATCAAATTTATCTCATCACTAATTGCAACAATGGAGGGAAGTGAAGATCATACTCCCATAAAGGTGACTGGTGCAAATTTTAGTTTGGTGCTACCTGTTTCATTGTATTCATTCTCAAATAGTAGTACTACTTAGTTTCTTAATTTGATGTCATTTCATACATCAACTTGAATGCTACTAAGGAAGTATAATTCATATAGAGGTTTTTAACTTGGAATAATCAACTGAATTTTTTTAATTATAAATTGTTCAATTGTATGCAAAAACAATTCATGAGGATCGGTGATCTCACTGATTTGGATATTCACTCCAAAAATGCAGATTGCAACTCGTCCACATCTGCCTATCCTGTGTTCCTCTTCTTGCCCATAAGGTCACCAGAAGGGATCTACTTAATGAGCCAGAGACCTTTTCAAGGCTCTCCTAATACTGCAAAGATAACACAGAAGTATTAAGGTTATCCACCTGTCTTCTCTCATTGTGTCCTCACTACAAGCCTAGTCTAAATTCTTTTTCCATTACATATTTGCCTGGTTTCATCCTTCATCCTAATATGTTGCATTCTTCTCATACCCACAATGTTCTTTTCCATTGACTTGTGTTGCACTCATTATCAATTCTTCATAGGCTGTTATGTTCTAAGCCTGACAGCTATATAACGACACCTGTAGAATATTGGTATTAAAATAATGGGCTCCTATTTGGGTGTGAAATTTGAGGTCATTAAAGAAATTATGAAATTTCCTGAAGGCATGCTCTCTTCCTTTGATTTAATTATGAGTCTAATATTGTCCATTTATAATGTTTCCCAAATATACTGATGAACAAGGCTCTCTAAACATCTATCCAACTGCATATCAAACCTGAGTAATACACATTCTTCATTCATTTGTTTTTTTCCTGTGTAAGTGATCAGGTTAAATTCTTTTTAATAGTTATGATATCATTTCTAAGTTCAATCTATTCAAATGTATGACCCTACTCAGATCCTAGTGGCTAGGATATAGTATCTATTAGCAATAATAGTAATCTATTTGTTCTCAAGTCACTCTCCCTCCTTTCTTGAGCAATTTGAGTCTTCCTTTCCATCCCAAAACTTACTCTAACATTTAGGTAAAAGATACATATAAATAGGTATATCTATCTATAGATAGGTATAGATAAATAGGTATATCTGTGAGTGTATTTCTATATACACATACATATATATGCATATGCATACACCCAAACATACTTGGAAGATATTTAAGGGAATATATACATATATGAATACATATCTATATTACTGTATATACAAAAAGATAACGTCTTGTCTGTTTTTCATTTACCTACTTCTGTATGGCACCTTCTGCCACCATCAATACAGAAGAGGGGATCTGTTCAGACTGAGGGCCATTAAGTATTTTTGTGTTTCATCGAGAGTCAAGATGCAATAATTTTGTCCTAGATTTACAATAATTTTGTTATGCAAAAGCTTTTTAATTTCTTATAATCATTTTTTATCATTTTTATTTTATTTTTCTGCTATTCTGTTAAATATCTTGGTTTCCAAGTTCATCAACCTACTCAAATGTCATGAACTTCACTCCACCTTGGCTATATACAACAAAGGTCACATACCTGATCTTGTTATCACCCACAATTGTTCTATTTCCATAATTAGGAACCATGATTTTTTTTTACCTCAACATAATTTTCTATAATTACATCTCTCCCTATGTCTCATTCCTCCTTAACCTATTCTTCATCCTCAGTATGACTTACAATCTCTTGATTCCTCATTTCTGAGATCATCAACTCTGTTATGATAATATTCTCCAGGATTGCCAGTCTTAATCTCTAACTGAACAGTTCAACTTCACACTTTCCCTCTGAACATCTACTAGGTTTATATTGCAGAAAAATCAAATAATGAGGTAAAAGACTCATGAACAAAAAATGTTAAGATCAGCTGTTTTCGTAGTGGCAAACAACTGGGCTGTCCATCAATTGGGAAATGGAGAAAAAAATCATGATATAGAAATATAAATGAATACTATTGTCATATTTTAAAAATGATGGATTTCTGAGAATCTTGTTAAGACCTATATGAAGTAGCAGAGGATAAAATGAGCAAAGCCAAGACAGCAATTTATACAATAAGAATATCATTGTATCATTTCTCTATTTTGTCATCTTTGCCAATTTGCAGGGCATAATTCTTATATTTGGTATTCAAAACCTACCCTCCTCCTTCCCTTCTTGGATCTTCTTACACCTTACACCTTCTAATCCCTTCCCAAGTACTCTTCAATTCAGTGACATTAGCCTCCTTCTACTCCTTGAACAAGATAAAATCCATCCATCTCCTGACACATTATATATACTGCCCTGCTAACTATTTCAATACCTTTAGTCAATAAAATCATCATTTATGAAAATTTGAGCAGAGTACTAAGGAGAAGCCAAATGAGTACTAGCAGAATGGGATTGCTTGTTTTAGCAAATGCAAGGAAAACATACTTAAATAAATGACCTATGGGAATCATGAAGAAAGAAGATATGTAGCCAAATCAAAAGATCCTTTCAGCTGCGAGTAAGAAATGACAAGATGAAGCAGCAGGGTCCTTTTACTTCAAAATGAGAAAACAATTATACGTTTTGCTACAGATAACATCATTACATTATACATATGTATATATACACGTATGTATTTATATATGTTATATGTATAAACTTTTTAAAGTGCTTTTGATTGGAATTAATATACTTATTAATAAAAACAAAGATTTTCGGTCAATATTGATACTGTATCAGAATTGACTTACCTGCACAGATTTAGATGCTGTCAGAATTGTTTCTTCTGACAACTCCAATTCAGATACTCTTTCCCCATCTTTAATGACAAGCTCATAGCCTTGTCCAGGTTGTAAACTAAGTGTGTCTGAATTGTTTTGTTCAATAGGCCCTTCTTCATCACTGGAAACAACAACTAAAAAAGAAAAATGTATTCTTAAACTGAATTACTATTATTAATCTCCAGAAAAGACTTGTAATTGACATTAAATATCAGCTAGATTAAATAATAAATCATAACATGATGGAAAAATTCAAAAATTGACTTGTCCTTCAATGCTTTACTTACATCTAGAATATATGATATGTTTTCTACCAATCACAGGATCTTTTTTAGCTCAAAAGGACATTTAAGAGAATCTAGTCTAAAACCTTTTATTTTACAAATGAAGAAGCTGTACCCCAAATTAACTAAGTAACTTGATCAAGATCACATAGGTAGATGATGCAAACACAAACCTTATGACCCCCAATCCAAATCAATGTCGTTCTGTAAATGCAAACTATGTCCCAATACTTAAGAGATTCAAAGGCCTAAATAAATAAAAACTAAGGACTTTGCAGACTGGATTCTAGTTCTAACAATGAACTGTTCTATTTAACACAAGCTCATTGTACCTAAAGTTCCTGAACATCAGGATACTGGCTCTTACAGGATCTTTCAATAAATTTACATCTTATGAAAATGATAATAAAACACCTTCCCCAGCAAGAACTCATACTACCACTAAACCAACCAGACAATATAACAAGATCTGTGATACAAACAAGTAAAGCCTTCAGTCTCTAAACAAGAGAATACATTCTACAATCATGACATAGAAAGCTGTTTCTTTTGGTTAGGAAGGGGAAAAGAAAAGTAAGAGGGTGATGGGGAGAAAGTCCAAAAATGATGGTAGTTCTCCAATGCTTTATGTGGTTCAGCCATCAAATAACAGTTGATACTTACTTGGTTCAACAGAGACCAACAATTGTTTCTCCTCATACTTTCTGCTTCGCAATTTTCTTAGAACAGGAACCTCTGCCTCTGTCACCAACATACTGACATTATCAACAATGGAAGAAATCTCCAGAGCATCACTGCAAACTGGGTTCAGGTTCTGAAATGGCCCGGTGGCTGAAGAGTCAGAAAAGCTGTCCTGGGCACAACTTACAATAACCTCCTGGCTCTCAAAAGAGGGAGGCTTCATAAAACTAATTTCCACAGTCTCCAGCGTGTTTCCTTGTAAGGCTTTAAGATCATGCAAATAGTCATTTTCACTTGGATCCCCACATTCAGAAGGCAATAAATCATATTCTTGTTCTTTCTACACAACACAAATAATGTACAGAATATATATTAATATTATTCAAATTTACCTTTTTAAGCACAAATTTTAATGCCATATTGGCCTTGAAGAAAAAACACACAGGCTAAAGATAAAAAAAAAACCAACTTAGTATTGTTTACTTAACTATAATAAAAAGAAAATTTTTAAGGCTTTTAAAAAACATTTTGACTTTTGTAGATAACAAGAGAACAGCATTGCCAGTTGCCTAAGTAGCAAGCACATCTAACTTGACAGCAGAAAGCAAATTAAGCAGTTTGAAAACCAAGACCTAATCAGAAACTGTAGCTGTTTTACATTGAAATTCTAATATCTGTATTATTCCTAAGTTGTCCCAATATTAATCCCTTTGATATGGAAAGTATTTATGGGACAATGAGGTGGCACAGTGAGTAAAGTGCTGGGCCTGAAGTGGAGAAGTTTCATCTTCCTCAGTTCAAATCTGGCCTCAGACACTTACTAGCTGTGTGAGCCTATGCAAGTCACATAATCCTGTTTGTCTCAGTTTCCTCATCTGTAAAATAAGCTGGAGAAAGAAATGTCAAACCACTCCAGTATCTCTGCCAAGAAAACCCCAAATGGGGTCACAAAGAGTCAGACATGACTGCAAATGAATGAGCAAGGCCATTTACGTCTACATAGATAAAGTGCCAGGTCTGGAGTCAGGAAGGTCTGAATTCAAATCTGACCTCAGATACTTCATAGCTTTTATGACCTTGGGCAAGTCACTTAATTTCCATTTGCCTCAGCTTCCTCATCTATAAAAAAGGAGATATTACCACCTACTTCCCAGGATTGTTGTAAGGATCACATGAAATAATTACTGTGAAGCACTTAGCACAGTGCCTGGAACACAGTAAGCACTATACAATGTTAGCTATTGTTACTATTATTATTACTGATCAATTATTAACCAACCAACTCAACCAAAAACTTAGTTTTATTAACCAGTTTATTACTGGTTAATTTGGTGAGGAGAGAGGGGGAGACAGTAAAACCAAGCTAAAAGGTTCAGAGCTGAAAAATATATAGGAGGTCATCTAGTTCAATCCACTCATTTTACATGTGAGAAAACTAAGACCAAAAAAAAGGTGAAGAGATTTTCTCCAAATTCATACTAGTAGTAAGCAGCAAAGTTAGGATTTGAACCTCAGTTCTCAGATTCCTAAGACAGGTTTCATTTCTATTTAACTTACAACACACTGAGTAGAGAGGCCCCTTCTAGAACTGGTGGTGTCAGAGAATTCTGAGATTTCATTTGGTAAGAAGTTGCTGAAATCCTACATAAATTAGTCTATGTATTCTAGACATTAATTTCATATCTACTTGGATATAGGAGGAAGGGGAGAAAGCAGCCAAAGGGAAGAAAGCACAGAATTTGTTTGGGGGTGGGGAATAGCTCTTCTCTTGGAATCTCCCATTATAAAAAGCACTGTTCACAAGGCCTTAATAAAAGTTAGTTGTATGTGTTTCTGCATATGGGGCATTTCTTTTCTCCCTCTTTACTTCAATATATAGGGAAAGAAGCAAGATATAAAATACCATAAATAATCATAGGCTCAGTGATTTGTAGAACTGTACAACTTAGGTACATTTAGCATGTTAACAAAACAGTTAACAAAAGAAAACTGTGATCAAGACTACTAAAAGCAGCTCACTAAAATGTTTCAAAAGAGCTACAGTAAGCTTCCATTTTCCTAATGCCAAACAATCAAGAAGACCAAATAGCTGGGTTCTTTTTGCTTTGTTTTATGTTGTATCAAGTAAGAAACAAATAACAAGTAAACATGCTCAAATAAGGAACATGTTCTAAAAAACCTAATTCTAAGCAGTTAGTCAGCACAAAATCATTTCGATCTCTAACACCTTTTGTAGTTATCATACTACATAATGATAAATAATATTCATAATGATGTCTCAGAGGAACAAATAAATTTTTTGTTATTAATAACAAATAATATGAAAGACAACTCTTTCCAGTGAGAAAAATGATTATTTTCCTATTATATTAATAATCAATTATTAAATTGGGATTGAGGTTTTTCTTTTCTTTTTCCTCATCCAGGGACCAGTTCCTGTAGATTAATCAGTCTGTAAAGGACATTGCTGAGAGATGAGACTGCCCAAATCCTCTCCGATCTTGGAGGAGACCCCACCCAACTAAACGATCTTACAAACAGAATCTAATTTAGGTGAATTCTTGCCCTTAGGAAGTAAATCTATGTCCTTGAATTGCACCCCCTTACAGTGATCTAGGGGAACCCAGCTTATGAAGGATAAAATTAACCAGAATGCTATAGTTAGAGATGGATTCCTTTGTCCTGCTGGAGGCAGGTGGGTCACATGATCAAGTCACATTCTCAGCAGGAGAAGACTGTTAGCCTATCTCCTCATTAATATGCCCACCCCTTAATTAATTGTTCACCAATTATGGTTGATTTTCACCTGTCAGGGGAACCTCATTTTCCAAAGATATTTAAACATTCAGTAATCTCCATGGTTTTGTATTTGGTTACCAAGACCACTGACCATCAATTTATTGCTTATCAAACTAGCCTAATTAATAAATTATCAATTACCCAGAAACTGTCTCTCAGGCTTTCCATTTGTCTCACCAGTATAGTTTGGGTGCTGTGGATTTTTATTTGTGATCTCTTCATTTTTCACAATATCAATTAAGCAGCACATTCTATTACCTAAATATTATGGATACATGGAAGTAAGAAATATAATTCTATATTGTCAAATTACAGCACATGAATACAGAGTCAAGTGGGAAATGTTAAATAATAAAAGCAGATAGAGAGAGGCAGCATGGCGTCATGGATAGAGAACCAGCCTCTAAACCACAGACTGGCTGTGTGGTTATGTGATACTGAGGAAGTCACTTAACTTTCTAGTGTTCCACACAACTTTCTTTGACTATATATTACCAAGAAGGTTCTGATCTGCAAGAACAAGAGACTCCTAAACCAATGAAATCATAGGACCAATAAAGGCAGATTTATAAATTATAGAGTGATGAACAACAGGATTTATTGAATCTTCTATAAATATACCATCCATAATTTAACAATATCAAGTACATATTAGACCCACCTAAGTCCTGTAAACTTACTGACTGCAATGTTGATTCCTCCAGAGAAGGAGCATTACTGTATTCAAGAACATGACTTCTCAGTCTTTTCTTTGTCTTCTTGGCAGCTGGACAGGGGACCACTTTTGAATCAGAATATATATCTTCTTGGTTTCTGTTTACCTCTTCTTGATGTTTGCATTCTCTGTTTCCAGTATTAGAGTCTTAAAAAACAAAAGAGGCATAAAATATGGCCAAAATGATATAGGAAGAATCCTACAGCTATGTTGTATTCAGACTTCATTAAAACAGAAGCTTATTACTGAGCTATACAAAAGAAAACACTATACTCTTTATTGCTTATTTACTATTTACAGAAATCAAGTGTTTATTGTGCATTGAATCTTCAAAGAATAACCAATGGGGGAGCAGAAAACTGCAAAACAAGATATTTTGATGCTTCCAGAATAATGAGTAACAGTTGATGTCTATAATAATTTGTCTTAATTTTTTTTTTGTCAGGGCAACCTAGTGAAATTTGTGAACACTTTTCTAAATGATAGTTTTAATGCATAAAACAAGAGTGGATTAAAAAGCAAATCAATTATATTAAAATATAGTTATCAAAGTACTTTCAAAAAAACAAATTCATGGATTCCAGGCTAATAACTCCTGCTATATATTTCACTAACTGTATTCAGCTGTAATATAAAATAATCTTGAGAAAATCTGGGATGTTTATATATTCTTTAATACGTGATTTTCTGGGTTATTAAACTGACACTCTCTTTTGAAAACAGTCGATAAGGGTCAGAGTCGAAACCTCAACTTTTATTTTAAAAGCAGCATGTCTGTGTAATATAAATTAGATGATTTAATTCACAAAGCATCACATAAACACTTCACAGTTTGTTTCTACTCAGCACTGATGAAGTTCTTTTAATTTTACATGCTCCATTAAGCCAAGCATGAAGATCAGAAGCCATTTGAAAGAAAAAAATTAAAAGATTTGAAAATCCCAGAAATTTAAAAAAAAAACCACAAGTATATGTTATTTAGAAAAACACTTCAGATTTTATCCAACCACCAGTCTCCAATCTCTCTTTCCCTTCCAGTGAGCCCTTTATTAGTCTCATATGTGTTCATCCTTCACTTGCCGAAGAAGACCATGCCATCAGAGAAATAATGACATGACTTGCATTTGACTTTGTTTTGAGTGAGGGACGGCTATGCAGGTCACCAGCCTCACTTCTCCTCCAGAACCATCTGAATCCAGTGACCAGATATTCATCAGGATGACTGGAGATGACCCAGGATGAAGCAATTGGTGACTTGCCCAAGGTCACACAGCCTGGCCATCAGATGGATCACTTCCATTTGACCCGTAACCTCTATTTTCATGCAGCGGTTCAACCCTTTTACACCTCCATCATCAATTTGTCTTCCCATATAACACAGCAGCTATTCCAAATCTATTCATTTCTCCTCCAGCTTCCAATGATACCCCCACCTCTTGCAGCTGGGGACTTTGCCTCATACTTTACTGGGAAAAAAAACTGAGGCCATTTGCTGAGAGCTCACTCTTCTTCCCTCCTCCTCATCTTACATCACTCATATGCATTCCCCCAGTATTTCCTCTTTTACCTCTCCTGGATAAGAGAAAGCTTTCAATAATCTCTTGATCTCATCTCCTACAATCTTCTCCAGAAAATTATCGTCTCTACAATCCCTCCCCACCCCCCAATCTTCAATATCTCCTTCCTTCCAGGTTCCTTCTCTGAGGCCAACAAACATATCTATGTCTCCCATACTTGATCTTATTTGATATTACTCTCCCTGCTAGCTATCATACTATATCTCTCCTTCCATTTTCTGCTAAACTCTAGCCATCCACTCTTCCCTCAGCAGTCTTCTCTTTTCCATATTGTCTCTTCTCATTCAGTTCTAAGCCTTCTGCAATCTGGCTTCTGACTTCATCATTCAAATGAAACTGCTCTCTCCAAAGGTCTATTAATTGGCAAATCTAATGACTTTTTCTCAAGGTGCAAACATTTTAACCTCTCTGCAGCCTTTAACACTGTTGATCACTCTCTCCTTTATATTTTTGTGTCTCTGCTCTCTCCTGTTTCTCTTGTTTTTCCTTCTCAGTCTCCGTTGCTGGATCTTTATACAGGCTTCACCCACTATGGGTGAGTTTCCTTCCCCCAACCCACCCCAGGCTCTGTCCTGGGTCCGGTTCTCTTCTCCATTGATACTATTTCCAATTAGTGATCTCATCAGCTCCCATGGGCTCAATTATCATCTCTATGCAGAGAATTCTCATATCTATGTATTCAGCCTTAACCTATTTTTTTTTAAATTCCAATCCTGAATCAGTAAATGACTTTCCAAAAGCTCAAATTGGATGTCCTATAGGCATCTCAAACTTAACATGTCCAAAACAGAATTATCTTCCCCACAAAAAAATCCTCTCTTCCTAAAACTGTGATTATTGTTGTTAGTGCCACTATTATCATCAACTTCTCCCTCAAACTCACCTGATCTATGCAAATATGCAGTCAAGTCTTGCCATTTCTACCTTCCTATTTCCCCATAAACTCCTTCCCTACACACATAGCCACCACACCAGTAGAGGCCCTCACCACCTCATGCCTAGACTACTGTAATCACCTTCCTATAGATAATCCTACCTCTGTCCCCATTTCAATACTTCAACACAGCTGCCAAGTGATCTTCCTAACACATGGATTTCTCCATCCTCTACTCAGTAAACTCAAGTGTCTCTCCATTACCTCCAGGATCAAATATAAAATGTTCTGTTTGGTCTTAAAAGCCCTTAACAACCTGGTTTCTACCTACCTTTCCAATATTCTTACACTTGATTCCTTTGCATGTATTCTACAATCCAGCTATACCAACTTCCTTGTTTTTCTCGTATACACAAAACTCCCATCTCCTGACTCAAGGCCACTTCACCAGCTATCCTCTCCCAGTTCTCTAGCTTCTTCTGAAATACCTTTCTCTGTCCATCCCCTTCCTTCTCTCTCTGTCCCCCTCCACTGCTAGTGTCTCCTGTCTGAGATTACCTTGCTTTTGCACTCTCTATATATTATAGACACATGGGTTTTTTTCCATGGTATTACACTCATTAGAATGTAAGTTCTTTGTTTTAATGATGACTTAAATCCCATTTTAAAAAATCATTTCCAATATTAACTGGGGAAATAGAAATTTTACAAGGCACACTTACTATATAAGCATGAGACCTCTGAGGCTTTAATTCAGCATTATCATGAACTTATGGATGTGTATCAAATGTATAATAAAATGTTAATGTCCCCTTTGTTGGAGCAACACCAATAATGGCTGTCATTGTAAAATAAATATGTTTTAAGATCAAACTTCATAGAAATCCTTTACATTCCACTGGCTCCCTCTGAGAGACAAAAAGCAAATATTTTTCATGTTTACGTGACTGCTTTCTCTCTAATGCCTCAGTATTCCCTTGAGATCAGACACAAATGAGCATAATTTATATTTAAATAGTCCCTATTTTTCCACAGAAAGAGGCAAATTTTGAGGGCTTAAAGAATTGAGTGGATAAAAGCATTATACTTTTACTATATTTTTATATTTTCATTTTATTATGTAATTGTATTAAAATATAATTATAAAAAAGTACATTGCACATGTATATGTAAATTTCTCGCTTCATATGCATAATGAAATCATATAAAGTAAAAGTTTATCTCTTTAAAGGAGAGGTTCTCAAACTGAGATTAAGAAAAACCATGAACATATCAAAATATTTTAAAAACCGTACTGATTTCCTTTGCTATCCTACATATTTTAATTTATATATTTAAAAACATCATTCTGAGAAGGGATCCATGCACTTCCCCAGACTGCCAAAGAGGTGAGAGGTATGACCACAAAACTTTTTATACTGGTTTCCCTTTTGGCATTTTTTTTACTTATTTCCCTAATGGAAAAGTAGTGTCTATAGTTACTTTTGGCATTATGAGGAAAGTAGTGGGGGTTTTTTTTAATCTAGTATAATTTAACAGATGCACTGTCTTTTATATCTTGTAACTTGCAAAAAAATCAATCAGAAAATAATTTCTCATGGTTGTGCCAAGTTACTGAAATTCCTAGAGAGAGTTAAACATATTAATTCTTCTACTAAAAAGTTCAGATAAAATTTAATAGAATATTTTAGTGAGAATTTTGTGGGAAGTAAAGAGACAGAAAAAGGAACACAGCTCATTATTTCAACCATCTACTACCCAAAAAAAGAATTACCTCTTTTCTGGGCCGGTTTTTACCTTTAAAATTGTTTTAAAATAGTCTTGTAATAATATCATTTGAGAGAAGTTCACATGAAAAGTATTTCACAGTTAGAAGTAAACTATGAAAACATTAAACCAGTTGACTGCCACACACCTGATCCAAATTGTTACAGGCGCATAATATGGCCATGAACTGTCATAATAGGAGTCATTCCTTAAACATTCCACAAACATTTGTTAAATACCTACTATGTGGCAGGCACTTTTGTTGGATGTTGGGGATACTGACTATCTTATCAGCATCAGTATAGCTCTATAGGTATAACCCCTTTAAAAAAAACCTAAAATATAAGATTCCAGTTTAACTTTGATAAGTAATTACTAAGTTAAGAAACGTGTCTTTATTTTAAATAAATTTTATGACTCGATAATAGTTTTTATGATGACAACTATCCTTTATTCTAATGTGCATTTTAAATATAAGAAAATATAAAATATTTGCTTTTAAAATAAACATCAAGTTCCTGGAAATGCAATAAGCAAAAGTTCAAATTCTAAAGAGCTTTGTATGGTTTACAAACCTTTAGGCTCCACATCAGACCATCTTACAAGGGAACTGTCATCACTTCTTTCTTTTTCTTTAGTCAATTCACTTTGTTTTGCAAAATTATCACCTGGATTCTTCTGGGACTGTGAACACCTGAAAAATAGAATTATGCTGATTCTAAATTCTCTTCAAGTCTGGATGAATGTAGAAACAATGTGGTCTATAACTGGCAAGATTGCTAGACTTAGAGTCAGAAAACCTGGGTTCAGATCCTGTCTCTGCCACTCACTCTGTAATTATTCAGTGGACAAGTCATGTTAATCTCTCTGGGTCTCAGTTTCTTCATTTGTAAAATGAAGGGATTGAATCAGGTGATATCTAAAGCTCCAAATCTATGATCCTATGACTAAGTGATACACAGAAGTCATATTGTATAATTTTAAAAGATGGTTAGTGGACTAGCCCAGTGGTCCTCAGTGGCACCTCCCACAGCTTCTCACAGAGCTTAGGGATAAAGTAGTAAGTATATTGGGTTAGGGGGGAAGTGGACGGGGGAGTTATCCAGGAAGGCAACTATGCATATTCAGTCTTCAAAATTCCATGGTCTCATACAAAAGCTTCAAGTTTATATATGGCAGCAAAATAAAAATGTAAATAAAGTAGATAGTGAAGAAGCTTTGTTGCAAGCCTTGGTTTGCTTTCAAAATCAACAACATAGGGGGAGGAGCCAAGATAGCAGAGTAGAACGACACACATATGCTAGCTCCAAACCCACAGCCCATAAAATACCTGTAAAGAAGAACTCCCAACAAATTCTGGAGCAACAGAAGCCACAGAACCACGGAGTGGAGGAGATTTCTGTTCCAGAGAGCCCTGAAAAACCTACGCAAAAGGTCTGTCACACACCAGACCCAGAGCAGAGCCCTCACCCTGCCTTGGCCACGCAGCACCAAAAGGAGCAGATCCAAGCAAGCTTCAGGGTCAGAATCTCCAGCAGCAGCGCAGGTCCCTCCACCCACAGGCACCAAAGGTCAGTGAGAGGGTCTTTTCAGTACGCCAAGAGGGGAGTGGGGTGTCCCCATAACTCAGACCCCCTCGGAACGCAGCAGCAGAGGCAGCAGAAGACAGGGGCTCCCAAAGCAGGCAGGAGCTTGCATCCATTGTTGAAGGTCTCTGCATAAACCCCCTGAGGGAACTGAGCCCTGTGAGGTGGCCATGCCCCCACCTGAGCACCTGAACTTAATCTCACACTGAATAGCAGCCCCACCCTGCCCAAAGCCCTGAGGCTGGGAAGCAGCATTTAAATCTCAGACCCCAACCGCTGGCTGGGCAGATCTGGAGGCAAGGTGGGTGTAGAAAGGACACTCAGAAGTCAAGTAACTGGCTGGGAAAATGCCCAGAAAAGGGGGGGAAAAATAAGACCATAGAAGGTTATTTTCTTGGTGAACAGATATCTCCTCCCTTCCTTTCTGATGAGGAAGAACAATGCTTACCATCAGGGAAAGACAAATAAGTCAAGGCTTCTGTATCCCAAACATCCAAAAGAAATATTCCATGGGCTCAGGCCATGGAAGAGCTCAAAAAAGGATTTTGAAAATCAAGTTAGAGAGGTGGAGGAAAAACTGGGAAGAGAAATGAGAGAGATGCAAGAAAAGCATGAAAAGCAGGACAACACCTTGCTAAAGGAGACCCAAAAAAATGCTGAAGAAAATAACACCTTGAAAAATAGGCTAACTCAATTGGCAAAAGAGGTTCAAAAAGCCAATGAGGAGAAGAATGCTTTCAAAAGCAGAATTAGCCAAATGGAAAAGGAGGTTCAAAAGCTTACTGAAGAAAATAGTTCTTTCAAAATTAGAATGGAATAGATGGAGGCTAATGACTTTATGAGAAACCAACAAATCACAAAACAAAACCAAAAGAGTGAACAAATGGAAGATAATGTGAAATATCTCATTGGAAAAACAACTGACCTGGAAAATAGATCCAGGAGAGACAATTTAAAAATTATGGGACGACCTGAAAGCCATGATCAAAAAAAGAGCCTAGACATCATCTTTCATGAAATTATTAAGGAAAACTGCCCTGAGATTCTAGAACCAGAGGGCAAAATAAGTATTCAAGGAACCCACTGATCACCGCCTGAAAGAGATCCAAGAAGAGAAACTCCTAGGAACATTGTGGCCAAATTCCAGAGTTCCCAGGTCAAGGAGAAAATATTGCAAGCAGCTAGAAAGAAACAATTCAAGTATTGTGGAAATACAATCAGGATAACACAAGATCTAGCAGCTTCTACATTAAGGGATCAAAGGGAGTGGAATATGATATTCCAGAAGTCAAAGGAACTAGGACTAAAACCAAGAATCACCTACCCAGCAAAACTGAGTATAATACTTCAGGGGAAAAAATGGTCTTTCAATGAAATTGGGGACTTTCAAGCATTCTTGATGAAAAGACCAGAGCTGAAAAGAAAATTTGACTTTCAAACACAAGAATGAAAAGAAGCATGAAAAGGTAAACAGCAAAGAGAAGTCATAAGGGACTTATTAAAGTTGAACTGTTTACATTCCTACATGGAAAGAAAATATTTGTAACTCTTGAAACTTTTCAGTATCTGGGTAGTTGGTGGGATTACACACACGCACACACACACACACAGAGCACAGAGTGAATTGAATAGGATGGGATCATATCTTAAAAAAATGAAATTAAGCAGTGAGAGAGAAATATATTGGGAGGAGAAAGGGAGAAATGGAATAGGGCAAATTATCTCTCATAAAAGAGGCAAGCAAAATACTTTTTAGTGGAGGGAAAAAGAGGGGAGGTGAGAGAAAAACATGAAGTTTACTCTCATCACATTCCACTAAAGGAAAGAATAAAATGCACACTCATTTTGGTATGAAAACCTATCTTACAATACAGGAAAGTGGGGGAGAAGAGGATAAGCAGGGTGGAGGGGATGATGGAAGGGAGGGCAATGGGAGGAGGGAGCAATTTGAAGTCAACTCTCTTGGGGAGGGACAGCATCAAAAGAGAGAATAGAAGCAATGGGGGGCAGGATAGGATGGAGGGAATTATAGTTAGTCTTACACAACACGACTATTATGGAAGTCATTTGCAAAACTACACAGATATGGCCTATATTGAATTGCTTGCCTTCCAAATGGAATGGGTGGGGAGGGAGGGATGAAGAAAAGTTGGAACTCAAAGTTTTAAGAACAGCTGTCAAGTACTGTTCTTGCTACTAGGAAATAAGAAATACAGGCAATGGGGTATAGAAAGTTATCTGGCCCTACAGGACAAAAGAGAAGATGGGGACAAGGGAAGGGAAGGCTGATAGAAGAGAGGGCAGATTGGTGATAGAGGCCATTAGAATGCTCGGTGGTTTGGGGTGGGAGGAGGGGAGAAATGGGGAGAAAATTTGGAACCCAAAATTTTGTGAAAATGAATGTTAAAAGTTAAATAAATAAATTTAAAAAAGAAAAAAAAGAAGAGAAAAAAAGAAAAAAATCAACAACATACCATTAAAATTACTGAAGAAGCAACTAATGAAGATGAAGATATGACAGCTAAATATGTTTTGAAGAAAGTCACTGAAGAAGGTGGACACACTGATCAACAAATTTTTAATGTTGATGAAACAAGCTTAATCTGGAAAAGAATACCTTCCAAAACTTATATTTCTAAGAAAGAAAAGCTCCACCTGGACTTAAAGTGTCTAAGCATTGCCAAATACATTTATTGGAAGGTTATGCAGGAGGGGATTCTAAATTAAAATCGGTGCTTACTTATCTTTAAAAAAAGAAAGAACTATCTCCACCCCACAAAGAAGCATCATTTTGGCAGTTTATAAATATAACTTTTTTAGATTGGATTTTATAATTCCCCTATGATTTTTAAATTCTGTCCATGTAAATCTTTGTCTTTTTTGATGATTAAATTAAAAACTACTTATAAAAACCAGTACAATAACACTTCAGTACAACAAAACAATTGGGACATGCACTTGAGTTGGCCCTGATGACCTTTCTTAAGAGAAGAGTATGTATTTTACCTTAGTCCACTGTAGGATTCATTTACTTTTTAACCTGAAGAATATTGTCTCCCCCAACAGAATGTAAGTTCTATAAGGACAGGGATTGTTTCATTTTTGTCTTTATATCCCAAGCACCTCATATACTGTCTGGCACACAGAAAGCCCTGAAAAATTCTTATTAAGTGAGAATTAATAACATGTAACTTACACATCAGTTTAAGGTTACAAAGTGTTTCATATATGTGAGTGTTTCTCACAGCAATCCTACAGGGAATTTTATAAATGAGGAAATTGAGACTGAGGAAGTTTGAGACTTGCTTAGGGTCACACAGCTACTAAAAATCTGAGCAAGACTTAAACTCACTTTTTCCTGACTAGTCACTATTTACAGTCTAGTGCTATTACTAGTGTAGAACTCTATTTACTGAGCCACAAACAGCAAAATGCTATACAGAGTGACAGATTTCTTCAGATGGAAAAGTAAAGTAGATACTTTAGGAGAAACAAAGATTGTTATTTGATATTTAACACTAAATCATGAATAGAACAGAAACACCAAAAAGTATGATTACCTTTCATTTCTTTGGAACAAAAAGGTTTAAAATATATAAATTCACCCACTAAACTGATATCAGGCTAATGTCCAAAGACCTGAAATATTACTGCCCAGGTGTCTTCCCAAATGATTCAACTGATTAGCTGCTTATTGCTATTCTCATTAGAAACTGAACAAATAAATGCTGAGTCTGGGAATACCAACTAAAAATACAGCCTGCACTTGAAAATGTCAAACATTCCTGAAGACAAATGTGAATAAAATTTTATTTGGCAAAGTGTAGGTTATTGTTTCTATGGTCACTGACTATACTAAAAACTGTCAGATATTATGAAAATTTCAGCTCTCCCAAAAAAAGCACCTTTCTTAATATAAATTCAACACATTTTTGGCAGTAACTGAAAATGCCAAAGGAAAGTTATCTCCCAAAGACCTTAGGAATTAAACTTTATTCATTTTATAAGATTCTTGGTATATTTCATTTTGAAAATATGAATAAAATGGTAAACAAACCAGTATTCCTCAACATTTTTTCAAAAGATTTGGCAATCCAGTCCTACTCAAACTAGTCTACAGTCTTAGTTGGAGTTGACCAAAAATTATGCGAACAGAGCACAAGTTCCAGCAAGTCAAACCAAACTGGAAAAGACTTTGAGAACTGACCCAGAAAAGGAGTGTGTGTGTGTGTGTGTGTGTGTGTGTGTGTGTGTGTGTATGTTATTGAATTTTTAGAGAGGTTTATCATGGGAAAACTGGTTACCAGGCAGGCATTTTTTCTTAGATGTCATTGAAAGTTGAGTATTTAAATCATAGATCTTTCAAAATACTGAAGAAACTTTGCACTTTTTTATTTATACTAAGAGCTTTTAATTCTCATGTTGCATGACCAGAAAGGATAGCACATAAATATAATTAAGTCCCAAAGGAGTGACAGCTGTACAACACCATTTATTTTGCCCTCCAACTGGAGATTCATATCCTTTGGTAATAAATACCACAACTGCATTAATCCTTTAAAAAGATCAGGTGAAGGGAGCTCTAGGAAAGGGTGCATCATGTCAATGGGCTTCATGTCAATCAGCAGCTGCAGTGAACATTATTTCTTGTGACAGTCTCTCTTGGATGAAGTCAAACACAAAAAGATAACAGGTGGAGGGCCTGACTGGATCTGATTAATATAAATGGCACAGTGCTACATAATACTATCTGGCTGGCACTCAGATGGGTTGACTTGCATAATATAACCACTAACATAATACAAAAAATTGACCAGAGCAGCAAAACTTATACCTGATATAAGAATGACCTTTCACCAAGTATTGACATTCATGCAAGGTTAAGGCAGGATTGTATATGTCTTTGCATACACAGTCTAGCCATAGTGGAGCTCAACTTCTTGATAAAATGTTGAACATGAATGAGGTTGCCACATGAGCAGGATTATATTTTAATAGAGAATAAACAAAGATTCCAGCTATGAAGTTTCAAATAGATATTGCTTATCCCTTTATTCTTATGTTCTTTAGTGCTTTTAATAGGAATGGGTGCTACATTCTATCAAAAGCTTTTTTAGCTTCTATAAAGATAATCACATGATTTCCGTTGGTTTTGTTATTGATTTGGTCATTTATGTTGATAATTTCCCTAATATTGAATCAGTCCTGCATTCCTGGTATAAATCCTACCTTGTCATAAGGTATAATTCTTGTGATATATTGCTGTAATCACCTTGTAAGTATTTTGTTCAAAATTTTGCATCAATATCCATTAGGGAAATTGGTCTATAATTTTCTTTCTCTGTTTTAGCTCTTCCTGGCTTAGGTATCAGTACCATATTTATATTATTTCAGGAGTTTGGTAAGTCTCCTTCTTTGATTATTTTTTTCCAAATAGTTTATATAGTATTGGAATTAATTGTTCTTTAAACGTTTTTCACTTGTGAACCCATCTAGCCTCGGGGATTTTTTCCTAGGGAGTTCATTAATGGTTTGTTCAATTTCTTTTTCTAAGATGGGGTTATTCAGGCATTCTATTTCCTGATCTTGGTAATTTATATTTTCATAAATATTCATCCATTTCGCTAAGATTGTTAGATTCATTGGCATTTGAATCCAGCTATTGGGGAAAGAACTCACTATCTGAAAAATTGCTGGGAAAACTGGAAAGCACTCTGTCAGAAATGAGGCATATTCCAATATCTTACATCCTATGCCAAGATTAGCTCAGGAAGATATACAAATTAGACATAAAGAATGATATCACAAGCAAATTAGGGAAACATAGAAAAAAATTGCATTTTTATGCTTATGGTGGAGAGAAGAGTTTATAACCAAACAAGGGAGAGAGAGGATCATGGAAGGTAAAATGGCTAACTTTTATCACATAAATGTAAAAAGCTTTTGCACAAACAAAACCAATGCCGCTAAAATTAGGAAGAAAACAGGAAGCTAAGGGAAAATTTTATAGCAAGTTTCTTGAGAAAGGTCTTATTTCTCAAACATAAAGGGAAATGAGCTAAACATAAAATAAGAACCATTCCTCAATTGATAAACGGTCAAAAATTATGACAAGAAGTTTTCAAGAGAAGAAATCAAAGCTGTCAATCAATAGTCACGTAAAAATGTTCTAAATCATTAATTATTACAGAAATGCCAATTAAAATAACTCTGAGATACAACATCATACACATTAGATTGACTAACATGGAGGGAAAAGGAAAATGACAAATGTTGGAGGGCATGTGGAAAAATAGGTACACTAAAAGCACTGCTGATAGACCTGTGAGCTGGCCAACCATTCTGAACAACAACTTGGAACTACGTCCAAAGGGCTGTAAAACTGTGCACACCCTTAGGCTCAGTGATACCACTACTAAGTCTATACCCCAAAGAGATCAAAGAAAAAGGCAAAAGACTCGTAAATACAAAAAATATTTATAGCAGCTCTTTTTGTAGTAGGAAAGAATGGGTGAACAAGTTTTGGTATATGATTGTGATGGAATATTATTGTGCTGTAAGAAATGATGAAGGGGATGGTTTCAGAAAAACAGTAATACTTAAATGAACTGAGGCAAAATAAAGTGAGAAAGAATCAGAACATTGTACACAATAACAGTAATATTGTAACAACAATTAACTGTGAAAGACTTGGTTACTCTGATCAATACAATGATTAATGACAATTCCAAAGGATTCATGATGAAAAATACTATCCACTTCCAGATGGACTCATTGGAGATTAAAAATTTTTCTTTTTTTTCCTTAACATGGCTAATGTAGAAATGTTTCACATAACTTTGTATGAGTATCATATATCTTACCTTCTCAATGTGTGCAGGAGGAGGTGAAAAGAGGAAAAGAATTTAGAACTAAAATTAAAACTTAAAAAAAATTTAAAACATTTTAATGGGAGAATTGTGTATTCTTGTTGATTGAAGGCCCAATTTCAGGTTCAAGATCAAGAGATTTACTTGATGACACAGAACACATACCTCAACCTCAGAAAGACAATGGGGTTCTATGTTGCAAATTCTTCCAGGGATAGAAGAAAAATATCAATATCAATCAATATGATCAATAACCTAGATAAGTTGAAATTAGAACCCTAGCAAAAATTAGATGCAGTAAATATTTTTATTTTATCCTGTGTCTTTTTTATTTTAAGAATGTATGGTACCCAAGAGTACCTTCAGTCTCTCGGAGAGAAAATCAAAAAGAATGGTAAGAGATAGCTTCAAAAAGCCAGTATTAAACCCCAGTATCTCCCTTACAAAATGAGGGGAATGAATATACTGCCCCTAGTTTTGGTAGCAGTTATTCATGGGGTGAGACTATTGGCTTCACTTGATCAAGGTAGGCTTTTTCCTCATTTCTTCAGTGACAAAATAAGAAAAAGAATGATTAGACTTCCACCCTCAATATCGCCCCATCGGAAAACCTTTCTACGTACTGAAATGGCTCTATAGAGGGACAATCTGGGAATGAGTGTACAATTACCTCAAATATTTGGTTCCAATTATGACTAGACTCCCATTGGTTGTCCACAAAATTTCTTCCAAGTCGACATAACCAATGTCCTCTTATCTCTATAGCTCGATGACAGCCCTTGGGCTCCAGAAGGGGAGGAAAGGACTTTAAGTCATGTACTTAGTTTGAGTTATTTAGCAAACCTGACCAGGGTAAGATGTATTCCATTACCTTTATTGTATTGGCCTCCACCTTTTAATTGTTTTATGAAAGGGATCTTTTATTCATTTTGCAGACTTGAGTTATTCAGAGTCAAGTTAGAATGAGGTCTTGAATGGGGCCAAGAGAACTGACTCTGAAAACAAGTGTTGTCATCATTGTAGGCATCAAATGAAGCACTCCCACATGTCCTCTGCCACTGCAGTACTCTGTTGAGTGGGACTATTATACAACAGTGTGATCTCATTTTAAATAGAGTAGTGAAGAATATCAGAGTGCTTGAAACTATTGAAGTTTGGGTAAGTTTGACTATTTCAGGGTTGAAAGAAGCACTTCAACTAGACTTAGTAATTCTTGACCATAAAGAACCATATTGTTGCTGTCATTGACATTACCATACCTTTGAAAATAGATAATGTGCCTTTCAATTGGCCAGAGCAGGTAAAATTGAAAAATATCAACTTGCCTGGCAGCATCTGGTTCAGCAAGACTGGAGAACATATAATAACATGGTGATAGAGCTCTGGAAGGTTGAAATTCAATTAATGATTTGGTACTATTCAAACTGAAAATCATCCACAGGTATACAAATCTCATGAGGAAATCTGATGGTGTAGAGCTCCATTACATGGAGTAGGGCATGGAGATATCTATCTATCTATCTAGATATCTCAAGCACACCACCAAAGTCAGGTAATATTATATATATACACATAAATAATATTATATATACACATATATAATATTATATATAATGTATATACATATACACATTTTTTTTAATCATTTAAGCAGGGCAAAAATGAGTTTATCTTTAAGTCAAGAAGAAATGCAATGACTACTTTTCCTTTATGGAGAACTATTTTAGTTTGTTCTTTGTTTTGTTTGATCTATATTGTTGTTGTTCAATTATTTCAGTCTTGTCTGACTCTTCATGACTCCATTTGGGGTTTTCTTGGCAAAGGTACTGGGGTGGTTTATCATTTTCTTCTCCAACTTATTTTACAGATGAGGAAACTGAGACAAACAGGGTTAAGTGACTTGGCCAGGGTCACAAAGCTAGTATATGCCTGAGGCCAGGTTTGAACTGAGGTCTTCCTCACTCCAGGCCAGATGCTCTATCCACTAGGTGCCTAAAAGAATTATAGATTTTATTTCCATTTAAATCTCATGTTATTATGTCAGGTATGTGACCATACTGCATATATATGTATATACATACATATGTATTATATATTTATATATGTCAGGAAATTCTGAAATGAATCATTAAATAATAATAATTCCTGCAAATCTATGCATTTTTAAACATTTGAATAAAAGTAAAATTAATATTGCATAACCAGAAAAGATGGTTATTCTAATATTAGTTCCAATGCCTTGTCCACATTTTAACTAGACCTTTCATTTTTCTGATATTAGGAAAAATAAAAAAAGCACAGAGGAAATTGATGACTTTCCACCTAAACAATTCACAAACAAATTTTATCATTACTAAACCTTCCTTCTCATACTTCTTTCTTTTCTTCTGGGTCCACACATCATACCATTTTCCTTTCTCCTGACCACAAGGCTCCCAGCTTCCCCCGTCATATTTCCTCCTGCTCATGCCCATAACAAGGTGAGTTCCTCACAGACATAACAATACAGTTTGCCATGAGGTCAGGACCTTGAAAGTTGACCTTGAGCCTTCTGATCAATCACTTGCTTTCCTCAGCAGAACTTTCCATATATGGAAACTATATCTGGACTCATTCCCCTACAGTTAAGCATATTCCCCATTCCTTTTATTCTCCCCATCCCACTAATATTGAAGCCTCAGGTTCATAAGAATAAACCTTCCTATGGCCTGCTTCCTCATTCCTGAGCTCTACGCGACAATATCTCACTCCAGATCTGCCTGGAAACCTTCCACTATGCTCTCTGGAATACCTGTTCTATAATGAAAAATTTTAACATCTTAAACCCCTTCCTTTCTTGTTTCTTCTTGTTCTCCTTGTACTATTGCTAATTTCATCTTGCCAAAACCTAACACTAAATTATTCCCAGCACTCACCTTCTTCAACCCTACACACATACTGATGAATGAAGCTTGAGAAAGTCAAGAAACTACTGGATTCAGTACAAATTCATATTATCTAATCTTAACGAGACCCTCAGTCAATCTTTCCAACCCCTTCTACTTACCCTTCATAACATCAGCTAGTCTAAAACTTCTCTTCTCAAGCCTGTAGCATCATCCTTTCCTCAAACCTCTTAGCAAAAGATTTAATCTCATAACACATTGGGGGAAAATGAGGCTATTTCCAAAACTCCTTCCTTTCTCTTCTTCACTTCCCTCTAATATTATCCCCCAATAACTCCTCCTTCACTCCAGTCTCTGACAAAGAGGTGATCCTTCTCCTTCCAAGCCATCTCTTTGATTCCATTTTCTCCCACCTTCTCTAGCAAATTGTATCCATTATCATCCCCACTCTAGTCTTCAATCTCTCCATATCTATTGATTCTTTCGCTACTAACTACAAACATACCTTTGTCTTTCCTATCCTTAAAAAAATTCTCCCTAGATTCTGGCATCCCCCCTAGCTATCATCCTATATTGTCCCTCTTTTTCTTAGATAAAACTCCTTGAAAAAGCTATCTACACTAGATGCCTCCACTTTCTCAACTGTAAGCCCTTTGCAATCTAACTTCTGACCTTATCATTGAGCTGAAATTACTCTCTCCAAAGTTATCAACTATCTTAATTGCCAAATCTAATGGCCTCTTCTCAGTCTTCATTCTTCTGGACCTTTCTTCAGTCTTTGATAATGATCACGTTCTCTGCATGCACACTCTCTCCTCTGCAGATATTCATGCACTGCTCTTTCCTGGTTCTTCTACCAGTCTTACTACTCCTCGTAGCCCAAAGTCTCTGTCCTGGGTCCTCTTCTCTTTTCTCTCTATACTATTCTCATATGGTGATCTCATCCTACAGTTTCAATTATCATCTCTCTGCTAGCTTTCATCTTCCTCTTGAGTTCCAGCCCTACATGACCAACTTTCTATTGAATATTTAAAATTCAATCTCTCATAAATATCTAAAATTGAATATGCCCAAAACAGAACTCATCATCTCCTCCCTCACTAAATCCACCTCTTCTGAGTTTTCCTCTTACTCTCACAAGCATCACCATCCTCCTAATCACGTATGTTCTCAGCAATGGCATCATCTTCAACTTCTCATCATCCCTCACACCACATATTCAGTTGGTTGTTGAATCTCATCATTTCTAATTCCACAATATTTTTCATATATTCCCCCTTTTCTCACCACTCACACAGCAACCACAGTATTTCAGGCCCTCATCACTTCTCACCTGAACTGTTACAACACTTTTCTAACTGGTTTGCCTCCACTTCAATATATCTCCCATACAACTGCCTAAGTGATTTTCCTAAAACTCAGGTCTGACTATGTTGCCTTGCCCTGCTCAATAGACTCCAGGGGCTACAAGTATAAAGAATGAAACAATCTCTACTCTCAGGGACGATCCATAGTAAAATGTAATGAGTGAATTTATAAGGATATGTAGCAAAACATAAAAGCTAATAAATGTAAATGTACAAAATAGTTAAAGACAAGGTAGTTTGGAAAGGAAGATGAGTCTTAGCAATCTAGGGAATCAGAAAAGGAATGAAGAAGATAATGCACTAGATGCATTTTAAAGCAAGAGAAGAATGCTATTAGGCAGATTAAGGAGGAAATGCATTCCAGGCCATTCCATTCCAGTATGTGAGAAACAGACTGATTCTTTGCTTGGATTGAAGAATGCAAGGGGGAAAGTAACATCCAACGAGAAAAGAAAGACAAACTCCAAAATAGTCCTAAGGCCTAGAAGCAGATGATCAATATAATTTTGACATAAATAATCCTTTTCTTCTTGTTTTGTTTACCATAATTCCTATAATAAAGAGCTTAGTTTTTACCAACATACCTAGCAAATACTTACTTTAATGCAAGTAAAGCAAATCATCTTAAATTAGATCATATTTTAACTACAACTTAGAGAGGTAGAGAATTACCTGGGACACTGAGAAGTTAAGTGACTTGCCAGGGTCACACACTCAGTATCAAAGGCAGGATTTGAATCAGATCATGCTGACTCCAAGGCTGACTCTCTGTCCACTTTACTATTCTGCTTATCCAATAAAGTGTATAACAAGTAGTAAATAAAAGGAATCAGTCTAAAAGTAATATATTGACTCTAACAGGCAACGGGAGAACAGCATGGTATCTAATCAATCACAATCAACAAACACTGACTAAACTACAACAGGCATTATACCAGACAATAACAAAGGCAAAAATGAAACAACCCCTGTCTTGCCTTCAAAGAGTTTACATTCTGTCAATGGAAACAACATGCACACATATGATCATAAAAATACACACACATGCACATATATATATACATATACACACACATATATATACATACATATATATATATAAATACAGAATAGGAGGAAGATAAAGGAAAGGAGGGAAGTAGCAGTTGGGGAGGGAAATTAAGAAAGTCTCTTACATATTTTGGAACTTTAGCTGAATTTTTAAGGTAGTTAAGGATTCTAAGAGGCAGAAGTATAATGTATTCCAGAAATGTGAGGAAACCTATGCAAAGGCACACTGATAAGAGATGAGCAAGATATTGTTATGTGAGCAACTGGCAATTAAACTATTTGATCAGACCACAAAGTGTGTGAAGGGGCATGATAAATAATAAGCCCAAAAAGGTGTATAAGAATTAGATTGTGAAGAGCATTAAATGCCAAAATAGAAAAGTTTGTATTTTATCCTAAGGCCAATCAGAAGTCACTAAAGCTTTCTGAGCAGGGGAGAGAATGGTTGGACCTCTATTTTATGAATATCAACTTGATAGCTGTATAGTATATGATAATAATAATAATAACAGTAACATAGTACTTTAACTTTACATATAGTATCTCATAGGGTTATCACAACAACCCTGTAAACTAGTTGCTATTATTATCCTCCATTCATAGATGAAGAAGGTGAGAGAGTAAATCACTTGTCCAGAGTCACATTTTTTTGTGAATGTCTGAAGCAACATTTGAACTCAGGTCTTCCTGATTCCAAGCACAGTTCTCTATACACTATGCCACCAGGGGAGAAAGTCTGATGGGGAAATCAATTATATAGTCTAGGTGAGCAATTATAGGGTATCGAATTAAGATACTTATGGTATGAGTGGACAGAATGGAATCTGGTGCAACAAATGTTGTTAAGGGAGAATTGATGGTAAGTAAATGGATGGTAAGTAAATGGGCAAAAAAAGAGTGAAGAGTCAAGGATTACAACTCTCAGGTTGCAATCTTGGTGACTGGAAAGAACGTGGTAACCTCAAAAACATAAGGAACTTAGGATAAAGCGTGAGCTTGGGTTTGAGACAGCCATAAGACATAATGTTGGTGATGGCAGTTGGTGAAGTGGAACTATAATTTAAGAGCGAGACTAGGGCTAAATAAATAACTCTAGGAGTCATCAACATAAAGATGATAACTAAACCCAA
This sequence comes from Notamacropus eugenii, assembly GCF_028372415.1. Lineage (NCBI taxonomy): Eukaryota > Metazoa > Chordata > Mammalia > Diprotodontia > Macropodidae > Notamacropus > Notamacropus eugenii. The sequence goes on along the minus strand of NC_092876.1, from coordinate 368,575,156 downwards.
GGGAAATGATAAGATCCCTGAGAGATAGTATATAGAGAGAAAATAAAAGAGAGGCCAGTCCCTTGGGGCACACACACATTTAGGAGACAGGACACAGATGATCATCCAGCAAAGAAACAACCAATAGTAGTAGTAGTAGAACCATGAGAGAAGAGCGTCATGAAAACCCAGAGAGATTCAAGTATCTAGGAGAAGAGAGTGATCAACAGTGGCAAGTACTTCTGAAAAGTCAAGAAGGATGAGAACTGAGAAAAGGTCACTGGATTTTATAATTAAGATGTTTGTGACTTTGAAAAAAGTAATTTCATTTAAATGATCAGGTGATGTGCTTGACTTTAGGGGGTTAAGAAGTGAGAGGAGAGAGAACATAAAATCAGCAGGTATAGGCAGTTCTTTTCCCCTGGGTTTTTGACTGTAAATAGGAAGAAATATAGACTGCAGTGTTGAGAGCAATGTTGTCATGTGTAGGTTTTTACATAATGGAAGTGGCCTGGGCAAGTTTGTAGGCAGTAGAGAGTTAACCAGTATATAGAAAGAAATATAAGGTTAGGGGGAATAACTTAGGGGTAAAGTGCAAGAGGAGAAAGAAAGTAATGAGGAACAAGGGTAAAAATGGAGGAGCTGGTGTTGGCACAGAGAAGACACTTCATCAGAGATTAAAGAAGGAAAAAATGGAAGATAATTTCAATGAGTTTTAAGATGAAAAGGTGAGAATAGAGAACTCATGAAATGGCCTCTAATTTTTCATTGCAGAGTGAAGTGTGCTTCTTTGATGATAAGAAGAGGAAGAGAAAGGAAGAGAGAGAAACAGAGAGACAGAGAAGAAAGGCAATTAACAGTCAATTGTTGTTCGTCCATGGTTTAAAAAAAAAGAATCAATGACCTCATAAGATGATGAATTGAAGTGAGGCAGAGCTGCAAAAACTCATCATCTCTCTTCCAAAGTCATTAAAATTCAATGGAAGCAAAAACAAAAAATCCAATGGCAGGACAAAAGTCAAGGCAATGGCCCAGAATGCAGTGGATGACCTCAGCATCTTCCATGACTAACCAAGCTCTAAGCACTCCCCAGAGACTACTTCAGCCACCTTCATGGCTATTGGAATGTATCTGCCCATTCTCCCAGAAGAAGTCTTCACATACTTGGGGCAGACACCCTCTGACTCATCAACAGATCTGAGGTCTGTTACTCACCCTCAACCTAGTTTAGTCCATCTGCTGAGACAGTTTTATCAGGGTCTGGACCATTGCACAAAATAGTTAATTAGAGAAGGGGAAAGGACTGCCTTGTAGCAGTAAGACCTCAGAGAATGTGGTGGATCTATAGTTATCATGGTTGTATGAATCCTTCCAATGCTTTTCACTTGACTTCCAGCACCATTCAGTAGCCAGAATTAGGAATGAAACAAGAAGACAATAAAGGTAATGCAAAGTTGGAGTTTGGTAACACATGAGTGGTGACAGGACAAGGGACAAAGGGAATGAGAATAAAAGCCAGCACAAAGTTGAGCTGATTAACTGTAAGGTCAGACTGGGGAAGAAGTAAAGACTGTGCAGGATGATAGCCTGAGAGAGGACTGAAGGATAAAAGGACTGCAAGTAATAATGAAAACAAAGAATTTATTTAGGAGGATTGAGACAGGGAGATATAGAATGATAGGAGGATATAGTGAGATAACAGAACTTCAGTGGAAAACAGTGGAACTGTGGCTGCTGGTTGAAATGAAGGGTATAACTATTCCTGTATGTGGCTGAAGTAGAGCTGAAAAGGTTGGAGAATTGAGAGCCTATAATGTTTGAGAGAAAACCAACACATATATTAATGTCCTCTAGAATGAAGGTGCTCCTATCTTAAAAGTCAGGTGCTAAACACCTTGAGAAAGGAGAGAGGAGGAACCAAAAGAGAATTGCCACCAAGATCTAGATGGGGTAACATATCTCCATAGAGTGGGCCTCAAAGGAGAACAGGTTCCTAAGCGACAACTGTCTGGAACACCTGAGGAAGCAGCAGAGGAAAGCAAAAAATATGTCTCTTTCTCCTCTTAGTTCAGTGTGCCAAGTAACATGAGGAAAGGTATATTCGTAACTGAGGAGAATGACCAGAGAAGCAAATATCTTCAGGTGTGAGTCAGATTTTCATAAGTGATAAAAGATGGAAGAAACATAAGAGGAAGATGCCCATGATGAAGGGAAGCTTATTAAATAATAGGGTGAATATTGCAGAGTGGAATGGAAGGGACAGGCAAGAACTAGACTAGGATAGGGCTGAGAAGTATAAGGGCGAAGAAATGGAGAGTAGTAGCAAAGGAGAGGGATAGTTTTTGCTCACTCAAAAGTTCCACATTATCAGGATTGGAAGAGGAAGATATGGGAGGTGGGGCTATGACTCTCAAGAGTCCTCTGAATGACAAAGCAACTTTGTTCTCTTCCAAGAATTAGGGAAGAAGGAAAACTCTCCTGTTGTCAGTGACCTTTCCAATACAAGAAGTCTTAAGTACAAAAAAGTTTAATATCTGAGTATTTGGTCATTACTAGAAGACCTGAATGCTTGAAGTATGAGGGTGCAGTGACTAAGACTAATCCTAGAAGTGAGGGGCAATGGTGTCTAAGGTTAAGTCTTGGAAGTAAGAAACAAGGTACATGTGGATTTTGTCTTAGAACAGGTCTGCTTCCACAAAACGTGGTTTTCCTGTAGTCCCAGTATTGTAGTAACAGAATACTGAGGTACAAGCTTATGCAATGAGTCATGGCAGAGTAATAGTATATGTCAGGGACACCAGGACAGTAGGTTGAGGGGCAGAGGCTAAAGATATCATTCCATATAAGAAGACATCAATGATTCCTATAATGACTGACTCTAGTCAATTGTTTTTTAACCTCATTCTGGATTTTATGTGTTGACTGACTTTCCAACATTAAATACATAATCCTATGCAATGTCTATCAGTGTAAGGACTATTTTTAAGCCACTATTGGCCTTACTATCCTCTACTTCCATTAATGAATCACTTGTCCAACATGTTCTCTTGGAAAATGAAGTAGAGGCATTGAGAAATAAGGTACGGAGATTAATTAGATCTCACTGAATAAAAAAATAATAAAATATAAAGTATAAAAAAAGATCTGCCTAATTATTGACTCTCATTCATTGCATTAATTTCCATTGCAAGAATTTTATTTTCAGTGCAAAAATCCATTGCTTATATTTATAACCTAAATGCTATGGAGTGCTATATGATTCCAGACTAAGAGGTTGAAAAGCAAACCTGAACTATATCTTCTACAGGCTAGAACTCTCTCTTTTATGATACTTTTAATATAATAAGATTGTTGTCTTTTTTTGGTCTTTGACTAACTGTGGGTTAAATTTTGCTTTCTCAAAATGAAATAGTGTAGTTTACAATCAGACTAAAATTTACAATTAAAAACATACCAGTCAGAAATCATTTTAAATAAAAGTTAAGAAATATTCTTTTAAAAGCCAGGAAGATTTTCCACACTTTTACTAATAATCTGTTCCAAAAGAATAAAAAGAAAATTAGCCCACACAAAAATAGAAAATGATTACAAAGTCAACAGAGAAAATAAAATATGAAAAATCCTTCATTTTCTATATTAAAGCTTTGGGCTCCCTCTATTGAAAATCTGTAAAATTATATTAGTGAAATTTAAAACAGTAGTTTGAACTCTTTTCATTAAATAACCAATATTGCTTGCCTAGGAACAAAACATAATGCAAAAAGCTGTTTTAAAGTAATTCTTTAAATCTATATTGCTTTTATTTTTCAAAACATTTTCAAAAACTAATTCTCATTTCTATCTACATAGTTTAGTATACAGTTAAAATTTGCTTTTTTAGGGAAAAGCTTTTTTAAATTACAATTTTTGACTTCACAGAAATGTCTCTTAGAAGCATTTATGACTATCTAAAGAGAAGTATCTGCATATATGTGCATAAGGAGCAGTGTTAAGCTTAAATAGAAATGATCCCTGCGAGCAGGCATGTTAGCTTAGAAAACCAAAAATTAGCATCTATATTTCACTGATTTTGTTAAAATATTTTCCAATTACATTTTAATCTGGTTTAATCACAAAGTCTACAGAGCAAATCTGACACCTATGTTTTCCATTTTATCCTACATTTCTCTTCTAATCCTACTCATCTACATGAAACCCCAAAACTGTGAAGTAGAACAACAGTCTGGCTTTGAAAATTTCCTGTGCATCTTCTTTGACCACTTATATATTAGAGAACGGCTCTTGGTGTTATAAACTTTATTCTCTTTCCTATATACCTGGGAAATGATACCTTATCAGAGAAATTTCTTGCAAAGATTTTTCCCAATCACCTATTTTCCCTTCCAACTATACCCCCAAAATCACTAAATTAATCATAGTACTTGAACTAGCTTTGCCACTTAGGGCCTATAACTTATAGAAATAAAAGAAAGACATAAAAGTTTGATATGTATAAAAAATGGACAAGAGATTACTCCAAATCACTAATAAGAGAAATGCAAATGAAAACAACTCTGAGGCTTCATCTCCTAGTTATTAAAAAGGTAAAAAAATGTTTTTAGAAAATAGAAAGAAGCAACATAGGAGGAGTTATAGAAATAAAAACACACTAAAGCACAATTGGTAATGCTGCAAATAAGTCCAACCACTCTGGAAAACAATTTGAAATGCTAAAATGTTCATATCTTCAAACCAAGAGAAGTGACTACTAGGCTTAAACCTTAGGGAGGTCAAAAATAGAAAGTAGTAACATTCTTTATGATATTAGAAATAAAGTAAATCGGTCAATTGATTTGAGAATGACTAAATACATTCAGGTAAATTCTAGGTTGGGCCTGACAGGCTAGCTCTCTGATAGTCTAAGTCTGATATTGGAGTGAAATGAGACAATTGTAGGGGATGCAACAGTTAGTAATAGTTAATAGAACATTATTTTATTGTAAAAAATAATGAATACAAAAAACTCAGAGAAGCATGGAGAGATTTATACTCTAAAGAGTAAAATAAGCAGAACCAAGTAAACAATGCATAATGCAACAATGTAAATGGAAAGAACAAAAAACCTAAGACTAGCCGCCCTCTTCAAAAGGCCTAATAAGCAATGTCCCCTAAGAAAGGATGAGAAAATGTACCTTCCTCTCCCTTCGTTGGAGAGATGGGTAACTAAAAGTGTGAAACACTGAATACACTGTCAGCCTCTGTTGATGTATTGGTTAATTTGCTGTGAACTGCTTTCTTGTTTAAAATTCTCTTAAAATTTTGTTGTTGCTTGAAGAATTGGATCACTAGGTAGAAGACCGGGGAGGGATAGCTTGAAAAATGAAGATGACATAAAAATGAAGTATATCAATTTTAAAACTTAAGTTGTATAGGGGGGAAAAGAATTAAGAGCTTTCAAAAAATGAAATGGACTTTTTTGAGGTGGGGAGGTATGGCAGACAAGGTTAGTGAGTTTCCTATCACTGGAAGTCTTTCAGCAAAGGCTAGATGGCCTCCTGTAGATATTGTAGATGGGATTTTTTATTTGGGTAAGGGTTTTCATTAAATTAACTCTAAGTTTTCCTTTCAACTCTGCAGTCCATTTAACCTTTCTAAAATATGACTCATAATAGTAGCATACTTTCTCAGCAGATAAAAGAGAGGTCCACTGATGTAATCTGAATCGTAATAAATTTGAAATTACATTTCCTGTTAATATCAAAATAATAATTCTCACATAGTTTTTAGTAGTTTATAAAGAACCTTTACATACATTACCTCAACTCATCTCAAGAGCCTTATGAAATAAGAGTAACTCTCACACTATATATGAAGAAACTGAGACACAGAGATGTCAAAAGACCTTTTCAAAGTTGCATGGCAAATAAATGATGACTAGAATATTGGTTTTGTTACACCTAAACAGTTTCTAAAGAGTTACTCCTAAAAGAGTTCTTTTTATTACAACTTTGTATTTTTTATAATCTAAATCAGGCAAGCCATAAAATCATCTTTTTTTTAACTTTTTGTTACCTACAAATAATTTTCTCCTTTTTTCATAGTAAATTAAAATAAAATATAAAAGTATTAGTTGTACCTAAAGAGAAAGGAAAAGCAAGACATTTAAACGCCTGAATACCTTGACTAAGTAATTTAATGTAAAACTTTTACAGGAAAAATTCTGTTGACCAGCACTTGACCAATCAACTAGAAAAAAAGAAGACATTTCTGATATTCTCCAACATAAACATTCAGCCAGGTAACTATGGTGGTACCACTGAAATCCAATACACTGTTCTTTTTTGCCCCAATACAATGTTCGACATACTTTGAAAGGGACTCAATTTTTAAAAATTCAAATTGTCTATGAAAATTCAGCAGAAGAAAACAAAAGCAAACTGAAAAAAAATTTCCGCAAACTTCAAACACATGGAAAGCTAGGAATGTCAAAAGTGAATTACATATTGCAACAAATAGGTTTTTTTAGAAATATCAGATGTCAAAAGTAAATCCAAAAACTAAGTGAGAAGGAAGTAATTGAGTATCATTAATGAAATTAGATTTAAAGAGGTACTAATGCAAATCAGAATTTTCCTTTGAATCACTTAACTAGAAAAATCGATTTTTAACCCAGAAGAAAACTGCGATCTCTGTAGTCTAAAAGCAAGAAGGTATGAAGAGAAGGCTTTGGAAATTCTTAAGAAAGAGCAGATAAATGAGAAAAGTTCTAACATTCGCTAACAGGTCTTTTCCCTCTGCTCCTCCCTTTCTCACCCATTAGTCCTACTTGGCTACTATATTCCAAAGTCCCTGTTCAGGTCTAAGTTCAAGTTTCTCCTTTCCTAGTTAATGATTCAGAGGGAACTTCAGATTCATATTTCAATCATTGTGTCTATTCTATCAAGTACTTTCTTTTGTCCAATGGCAAATCCTGTATATTATGTTAGTCAAATGGCTTTTGAAATTTTAAAAAGTCAGGGAGCTGTTGCATCTCAAATCCATGCAAACAAACAGGAAGAAAATTGTGCTCCCACCAGGATAATGTCACTGATTGTTTTCCCCACCCTGAGTTATCAACTGCCATTTAGAAGACTTAAATATCTGTGGGAGAAAAAGGAGTTTTATGAGTAAATACAGTAATTGTATTGAGTAAAATTAACCACTAAACATACCTTTCAGATAAAAATGGGCTCTTGTGAGGCTCTAGCTTTTGACAAGTTTCTAGGCTGTCAACAGATGATGAAGGAAGTTGATTTGATTGCATGTTGTCAGTTTCACACAAATTAGCCTCAGTTAGAGGGAGGGTCTTTATGTATTTTCTTCCTAACTCCGTTCCCAGGACATTCATCAGTATAACTTTGGGTTGCCTGTCATACACAAAATAACACACACTGTACTGTGCTGAAGTCTAAATGAACTTTTAATTGCATGAAATTGGATTCAGACACATTTTTATCTCAATTCAAATAAGTTACAATTACTGAAATTGATACATCTTAGAAATTTCAATTGATAGAAAAAAATTGTCCATATGTACATTAACTTTTAAAAAGGTTTTTGTCCACTGATGAGCAGTAAACATGCTTCCCCTGAAGATACAACTGGCCTTTTTAGGTAGCTGCACAAGTTTACAGTTGGTCTCTTGTTCAAATGTTCCTTGTTGCAGTATGTAACATTTAGTAGAAAGCATTTTATAAAGGAACCAACCCAAATTTCACTCAGCTATTTTTCTCTTTCTTAGAAAATCCATACTTTCTTAATTAGCAATGCTTTATACTAAAAAAAAATACAAAATAAAATTGCTTCATACTCATATCACTAGCATTTATGTCATTCTACTGACAAATACAGACTATTTAGTCTTAACAGAAAAGCATAGGTAAGCATGAATATGTGGTGACTAAAGGCTCTGGAAGTAAAGCAATAACCTGATGGTTGGTTTAACTGTCACAAGTTTCTTCCCCTTCTGGTCCATCTTCTACTCAGCTATCAAAGTGATCTTCCTAAAGTATAAGTCTGTGTTCTTCCATCCCCCACTCAATCAACTCCAGAGGCTCCCCATTACCTCCAGGATCAACTATAAAATGCTCTTCTGTTTGTCATTCAAAGCCCTTCATAACATCCCCCTCCCTTTCCCTACCTTTTCAGTCTTGTACCTAAAACTCTGCCCCCAGGAACTCTACCACTCAGTGACACATCTCCCTCCTCAGAGCATCCCTGTGGTTGCCCACCATGGCTGGGGTGCTCTCCTTCCTCCTCATCTCTGCCTCCTGGCTCCCCTGCAGCCTTCAAGTCCCAGCTAAAGTCTTTCCCAGTCCCTATTAATTCTAGTGTCTTTCCTCTGCTGAGTATGTTCTATTGATTCTGTATCTATCTTGTTTGTAATTATTTTCATGCTATCTCCCCCATTAGATTGTGAGTTCCTTGAGGGCAGGGACTATCTTTTCTCTTTCTTTGTATCTCAAGCATTTCACACAGTTCCTGGCACATAGCAGGCACTTAATAAATGTTTATTGACTGGCTGACTAGCAGAGAAATGTTAAGTGACTTGCCCAAGTTTACAGAGGTAACAAGTACAAGAGATAAGATTTAAACAAAGCTGCACTCAGGGGTGTTATAGGCCCCGTGTTTGACACCTCTGTTCTAAGAAATGAGTCTAGCAATACTGGTAGAAAAACTTGACTTTCCCCAAATTCCACACGCTACCTGAATTTTGTGACTTCAGGCAACTTAGCCTAGCAATACTGTAAAGTATGGAAGAGGGCAACAAAAGAAGAGTAAGCTAGTCAGGTTGAGTCACTGGGAATGTTTCTTTAGTTGGATTGTAGGGGCTGGACTCCAATCTAACATCTCTAACTTCCTTTCAAATATCTATCTGTCCTGTATACCTCTTAAAATTAACATGCCCAAAGGGGCAGCTAGGTGGTGCAACGGATAGAGCACCAGTGCAGAAGTCAGGCAGATCTGAGTTCAAATCTCACCTCAGACATTTGACACTCATTAGCTGTGTGACCTTGGGCAATTCACTTAACCCCAACTGCCTCATCCTGGGTCATCTCCAGTTATCCTGATGAATATCTGGTCCCTGGATTCAGATGGCTCTGGAGGAGAAGTGAGGCTAGTAACCTGCACAGCCCTGCCTCACTCAAAACAAAGTCAAGTGCAAGTCATGTCATTATTTCTCTGATAGTATAGTCTTCGGCAATGAAGAACACACACAACATATCCAAAATGGATCTAATTATCCTTTCCACTAAACCATCCCCCTTTCCTACCTTCCCTATTACTGAAAAAAGGCAACACAATCTTCCCAAATCCTCAGGCTTGAAACCTAGGAGTTCCCTCCACTCCTCACTATCTCTTATCCCTAATATTCAGTCTATTGCCAAGACCTATTGATTTCATCTTTACATCTCCCAAATATGCCCCCTTCTCTCCTTTCATACTACCACCACTCTGGTGCAGACCCTTATCATCTCACACCTAGACAATAACCTGCTGATGGGTCTACCCGCTCCAAGTCCTTTTCCACTTCAATTCATTCCCATTCGGACACCAAAATGATTTTTCCAAAGCACAGCTCTGACCACGTCAGTCCCATGCTCAATAAACCCCAGCAGCTCCCTATTACCTCCAGGATCAAATACAAAATTCTGGTTGCTTTTCAAAGTGCTTCATAACCTAGCCCTCCTCCAACCTCTCCAGTTTTCTTACACCTTACTACCTGACACATATTCTTCAACCCAGTAATGCTGGTCTCCTGGCCAATGCATGAACAAGACACTCCAACTCTTGGTTCCAGGCATTTTCCCTGGCCTAGAATAGAATGTTCTGTCTCCTCAATTCTACCTACTGATTTCCCTAACTTCCTTTAAGTCCCAACTAAAATCCCATCTTTCCCTCTCTTAATTATTTCCTATTTATCCTGTATGAAGTTTGTTTCTGTATATTTGTTTGCATCTTGTCTCCCCCATTCTATTTTGAGTTCCTTGAGGACAGTGGCTACCTTTTACCTCTAGCATCTCTAGAATTTAGCACATAGTAGGCACTTACTAAATGTTGGTTGATTTATTGATGACCTCTCACATTTGCCTGTTGGATAACTCAAACAAGGAACTTAAACTAAGGAAAAGTCATAGACATCTTTAACTCAACATATCCAAAGCAGAACTCATTATCTTTCCCCAAAACACCTCCTTGCTTCCAAACTTCCCTGCAACTATTAAGAGTACCACTATCCTTCCAATCACCCAGGCTTAAAACCTAGGTATCACATCCTCTCTTCCTCATTCTCACTGTCCATGTCTAATCTGTTGCCAAGACCCATTAATGGGGGCAAAAAGGCAGCCTCATTGGACTGAAACTACAGCCTCAGGCCTGTTCATGGTGTAAGGTGGAAAAAGGAAGAGGACTGGACCAGTCCTTCTCTACCCAAAGGTCATATTACACCAGAAGACAAACAACAATGCTGAACCTTAAGTCAGAAAGACTCATCTTCCTAAGTTCAAATCTGGCTTCAGATACTTTCTAGTTGTGTGACACTAAGCAAATGCTTACCCTTGTTTGCCTGAGTTCCTCATCCATAAAATGAGCTGGAGAAGGAAATGGCAAACCACGCCAGTTATCTCTGCCAAGAAAACTCCAAATGGGGTCACAAAGAGTAGGGTACAACTGAAAAAATTGAACAACAATTGGCACTTTACCATGAAAACTCTTAACTCTGCTGGTGGAAGTAAGTGTGAAGAGAGTTGAAGCTTATTAGCTATTGTGAAGTCGTGTTATACAAGCTAGCAGGCAAACACATGAGGTGAACTAAGGAAGTTGATAGATGTTTGAAGTGTATGCATTTTTTGCTTGGTTCAACTGACTACAGTTTTTTGTTTCTCAATAATGAAATCATGCATGATTCAATTCAAAATTTGTTACGCTGAAATTGTTCCCTAATATATCAAGTTTTCAAAACAATTATTATAGCAGAACTGACTATAATAATAGTGTATATGTATTAGGCCCTTTAAAGTTTGCAAAATACTTTATATATATTATTTCAGTTGAGCCTCACAATCACCCTATATTGTAAGTACTAAAGGTATTATTATTTCCATTTTGCAAACAAAGAAACTGAGGTTCATAGAGCTTGAGCAACTTACTCAGGATCATCACACAACTAGTAAATGTCAGAAGTGGAATTCAAACTTAAATCTTTCTATGGTCAGCATTTTCTCTACTATGCCATTAGAAAGAGGATTAATAAGATCTGGGAATAGATTGTATGTGTGGAATGAGAATGGAAGCATCAGATTTCTACAAGGTTGTGAATATGTGTGACTAGGGGAAAAGTAATGCCACTAATGACACAAGGAAGTTAGAAAGAAGAGCAAGTTTAGGGAGAAATATAACAAGATTACTTTTGACTCATTGAACTTGAGGTTCAAGAACATCCAAGCAGGAATATCTAATGGGTGGTTAGTAAAAGGCCTCTAAAACATTACGTCTGATTATTTGACTCTCCTACTCAAGAAGCTTCAGTTACTCCCTCTTGCTTCAAGGAAAAAATACAAACTCCCATGTTTAGCATTTAAAATCCTTTACAATATAGCTCCAAACTATCATTTTAGACTTATTTCACACTGTTAATTCTAGCTAAAATGGCCTACTTACTTCCCATCATACATGATCACCACCTCCTGCCTCCATAACTTCACAAAGGCTATCTCACAGGCAATCTCGAGTTTCCTTCCTGGCTCACTTCAAGTTACAACTTTAACAAAAGGATGTTCCTGCTTTCTCTCCAGTTATTAGCATAATATATGTCAGAGAGGGGAATATATATTTGGGAGGGAAAAAACACAGATGTTATAATTAGGGAAGAAAAGCAACTGGGAAGACATCAGTAACTACTACTAATCATATACCTACTTTCTTATCTCTACAAAATCTTAATTAACAATGATATATACATTTATTGAGGATACCCTTGATGAAAATATAAGAAAGAAAAAGGATGGTTTTCACACAAAAATTTCTAGAGCAAACTACATTTTCACAGTAATCAAACCAGTAAAAAGGTACAAAGAACATAAAATCCCGCTGTTTTTACTACTGATAACAAAATAGCACTTAACTCTGTAGAATACAACCCAGTTTTAAAAGCTCTCTTCAATATGTCTTCTATTCATGTGTTAAGATCACATAAGAGTAATAACAGCTGCTACCATAGATGTAACTTTATTCTGTTGATCACTGTTTGCTCTGAAAACTGTAATTAAATCAATACTACCATCACCTGTGTAAAGAGAATGTCAATAGACTATTCTAGTATTCTACTCACTATCTTTGTGACTTCTCAGACCAAAACTCCCTTCCCTGTCTACCACTCCCCTATGTATATTGTCTCTGCCATCACAATGTAAATTCCTTCAGTCAGAGACTCTTGGTTTTGTATTTGCAACCTCAGTGCTTAGTACATGGTAAGTGTTTAATAATGCTTGTAATTAATTTATTCAATCAATTATTTGATTATCAATATGAAGCAAGATATAAAACAAAGAAATGTTCACCAAAGGCAGTCATGATAAGAATGGATGTCTTCCACACAGTCCCAACAAAAGGATTCCCATAAATAATAAGGTCCTCTAGATTCTTGATTATATCAATTCTTTTCTAAGCCTCTCCCACCCACCCAGTTGTTAGTCCTCATTCCTCAATCTGCTTTGCATATATTTATCCCTGTACATGGTGTATCCCCCCACTCCCCAATAGATTCTAAGTTCCTTGAATGAAGGGATGACTTTCTAAAGCTAAATGTTTACTAAATTAAACTGAAACCCCAAAGTTCTACAGTAGACATGTTAAACTTACAGTCTGCAGACCCCCTGGCCCACATTCACTACCCAAAACAGATTAAATATAGTTAGGAAATGTTTCACATAATGAAGAAACATATAATACAACATAATATTGAGTTTTTCTAACTCAATATGCAGCTGTGGGAATCAGTTTCTATTTGAGTTTTATAGCACTGTTCTACAGGATCTCTTCAATAATATCTACTGCTACTAAAAAGATCAAGTTAACAACACAAATCAAAAAATCAAATGGATAAAATATGCCTGCTGTCTAGTCTATAACACAAGACTGAGTGAGCAGTGTATTGAGTTAATCCATCAATACACATGAGTAATAATGTCTTGGAAGGAGGGAAAACGGGCTAGATTGAAGCTAAGAAAGCTGGACAGTGTTTTCAATGATCTAAAGCTCTTCCTTGAAACAAAAATTCATCATCTTCTTAATGCCAATGTTACCTCAATGACACTATATTATTGCAAATCATGAAATACTACAAAATCTGAGGAATCAAAATGGCAAGTGATGTAAAGGGCAATGAAGAGATGTGTGATGGCCATAGGCTAGCATATTACTGATGAAAATTCCCCATGCACCCTGCCTCCTTATCTCCACCTCCTGACTTCCTTAGTTTCCTTCAAATCTTAGATACAATCCACTCTTCTATAAGAAACTTTTTTCAATATCTCTCAACTCTAATACATTCCCTCTGCTGATTTTCTCCTGTTTGTCTTACAATTTTTTTTTGCTTTATCCACCCAGTACCTAGCCCTGCATATAGTATGCATATAATAAATGTTGAATGCATTGTGCCTGCATATGTACCAGAGATGGAGAAAGAACTTATATCAAGAAATATTTTCTAAATATTTTATCATATATGCAAAGATAATAAATCCTCCCATTACATTTATAAGACAAGTAACAACTAGAATATCTCTCTTTTTAAAAGATAATAAAAAATTACTCCAAATAGAAAAAGATTACTTCCAAAAGAAAAAAAGAACAAAGGATCACATGCTTATCATAGTGACAATATAACTCTAAGTGGTATATCTGCTATTTGAAGGAGGAAAGGCAAAAGAAAACAGAAGGGCCAGAGAAAATGGCAGGGCTGTTTCTTTGATCAGTCAGTCAAATAAGCCAAACCAATCAAGTTGTGTTAACAGACAGAAAAGTTATAAGAATCCAGGAAATTGAAAATAAACTAATAGAAAATTTTTGATATCACATTAACTAGAAATCAGTCCCTAGAAAAGCTTGATTCCAAGTTCAGATGCAAACTAAGTCAGAGAGAAATGCTCTACTTAAATTTAAAGGGGAAAAAAGTAGGATTAGTTTAGCTAATGACTGGTAACAGTTAAGACATAGTGAGAATGCCTAGTAAAGTCTGTTTACTTCTTTAAATATTGCTCAAATAAATATTTTTTAAAATACATTATTTAGTAAAACTATTTATGTCCTGCTATTTAACTAGAATATTCAGTTTTTACATAAATTGATAAATAAATGAAAAATTCATATTCTAATCTGAATCTCAGGTAAAGAACATACTTTGTCCTTTATCATATACCCAAAGCACCAGCACTTACCTGGTGGAGGTGTATTGCAATTGTAAGAAAAGTACAGGAGAAAATAATTAACCTCATGATTGCTGGATTTGCAAACCTAAATATATAAAGTGAGGACCATAACATCACACACTAAAAGTTCCCAATCTAAATTCCTAGTTTTCAGTCCCACATGCCACATAAAATTTCTAACAAAAGGACAATTTTAACATCATGTGTTTTTTTTAAAGTAAAACTATTAACAGTTTTTATCTCCTTTTAACAAAGCAGATTATAAACCCAAGAAAATATGAAAAAGTCAGAGATGATAGAGATAAGTATCATGCAAATTATAAAAATATGAGGAAGAGGTTATATATTATGTAACATTTAGAAGGTGGTTAAGTATTTATCTGCATGTTAAATAGCTTATTTTCTATATCACATATAACGTAGAAGCATCTAGCAGATGTACCTTGCTTTACACAACAAAAAAGTGATCCTAAAGAGTTATAAGTAAAGTGAATTTTAGAATACTGAAGCATTTAAAATTCAGCTGCGAAATATATGATCTAAAGAATTCTATGGTGAATCTTTTTATAAAAAGTTTAGAATCATCCTCTAACTTTTGCATTTCATAAACTCTTATTTTCATTTATCAGATTTGCTTAAAGAAGGTACATCTGTATAAACAGTCTATGAGAAGCAATTTTACTTAGGACTAAGGAGCTGTGTTATTTCAAGCATAGTTGGGAAATGTTTAACATAATGAAGAAAAATATAATACAGCATAATATTGAGTTTTTCCAACTCAATATGCAGCTGTGAGAATCAGTTTCTATTTGAACAAAACCATTACTAGAACAAAACCATTACTAGAAAACGTACCTTTCAGATAAATAAAGGCTTTGGTGGAGAGGGTTTAATTTTTTATGTATCGCTAGACTGTCAACAGATGTTGAAGGCAGTGAGTCTGATTGCAACTTCTTGGTATCACATAAATTAGCATCAGTTCTAGGTAGAGTCTTAATGTATTTTCGTCCTGAATCCGTCAATAGGACATTCGTCAACATAACTTTCAGTTGCCTGTTGTACATATAAATACATAATAAATACAGCACTTATAATGGTATAATACATCAAATTCAACACAAAATGTGAGGAATTAGGAACTCTAAGATAGAAACTTCAATTTATTAACTACTACATCCAACTATTGGTTATTTTAAGGCAAAAGCTTCCTTAATAACTTTTGGACTACCCTAAAACTGAAATCTGCTGCACTTAAACTGGGTTTACTTTCAGATTAATCCAAATGCAGGTTCATAGCATATTTCAGTTCCCATTCAAGTATTTACAATTAGAAAGGGAACATTTTTTATATAACACTAAAAATACAATTCAGAGCATGTAATTACCGGCATAATTTTCCCCTGAGTTCCCTAAAATAAAATTGTTTTGGCTTTACCATTTCTATTAGAAAATTGTTAAAGCAATGAGCACTGAGCAATGAGTATATCAACTCTGTCTCTCTCCCTCTCTCTCTCTTTCTCTCTCTCTCTCTCTCTCTCTCTCTCTCTCTCTCTCTCTCTCTCTCTCTCTCTCTCTCTCTGTCTCTCTGTCCCTCTCTCCCTCCCCCCCCCCCTTCTCTCGTGCTCCAATAATACATCTCCAGACTCCTGGATATCTTCACCTAGAGGATACATAAGCATTTCAAACTCCAAATATCCAGAAGAAGACTCATTCATCATCTTTCTCCCTAAACCTTCCTCCTCCTTCTAGCTTCACCATTCCTATTAGGGACACCATAATCCTAGTAACAGTTCAGATTAATGACAGCGTCATTGAGGCAGCATGGCACAGTGGAAAGAAAGTCTGCTGGATTTATAGTCAAAGAACTTTGGCAATTATAACAAACATTTAATAATAAATATGCTTCACATACTAAGTACAGAGCATTGTATAGGGCACTGGGGAGATTCAAAATATAGATAAGAAATGGTCCCTGGCTTCAAGGAGTTCACAATAAAGGAAAACAGTGCCAGTACAGAAAATAGCTGTGACACACAATATTACATGACAACTGCTTTGGAGAGTTGCCAAACAAATAGCTATGTGAGATCTGGGGGAACAATCTGCTACAAAATAGAACACAAAAGGTTCCCAAAGGAAAGTCACATTTGATCTGAGTTTTCAAGAATGGGAAGGAATTCTAAGAATTCATCATGAAAATAAACTGAGGCAGGACATTCCATGCCTAGGAAAGACATAAGGGTATGAAAGCTTGAAATATATTCAGGGGACAAAAAGGTGTCCAGTTTGGCTAGAGAAGAGGGTACATAAAGAGTAATAATATGAAGGGAAAAGAAATGTAGGGTGACACCAAGCTACAGAGAGCCTTGGATGCTAGTAAAGGACTTTGATCTTTACTCAGAAAATAAACAGAAGTCAGGGAAGATTTTTGAACAGAGAAGTGACATGACCAGATCCTTGCTTAAGAAAAAATTTTTTGCAGCAATGTAAATGATTGGAAGGGAGAGAACAGTGACAGGAAAACCTGAAAGGAGGCTATTGCAATAATCCGAATGTTTCTTAATGAAGTCTAACTAGGGTGGTTAAGTTAGAAAGAAGGATGAAGAGAGAAATTCAAGAGATTTCATGAAGGGAAAGGGAAAAGAAAAAGATGATCCAAAGGTTAAAAACAAATAGTTGTGACAAGTCAGAAATAATGTATGAAGTCAAAGTAGGCTGAAGAAGAAAGATGATGAGCTCAGCTTGAAGCTTGTTGAGTTTGAGGTAGTGCATCCAGGTGATAATAATAAGTTGCAAAACTAAACTTGAACCCAGATCTTTCAGTGCCCTTTCCAAATTTTGCACCTAAAAGTAGGTGAAATACTTACATTTGTTTACATCCAAAGAATGGAAAAGGTAACAAGTAGTATTATAATCACAGAAGAGGTAATTAGAAGGTTCATCAGCCACTACCAACCTATATATCTGCTTTCTCAGTATTTCAATACTTCAGTGAATTTATCCATATGGCTTTTCCCTCAATGAGTGCAGATAGCAACCCATCCTAGTCTTCTAAGTCAATGCACTTTCTTGCCCATGTTCTTCCACAGATTCTTCAAAGCAAAGCTACACAAACTCCTAAAGGTTTTCCTCTAGTACTAGTTAATATTTCCAGGTTACCAGTTAAACAAAAAGATCATAATCTGTTATTCCTCATTTTTGTCACCAGCGTTTTCCAATCATATGTTTCTTGGGTGATATCCTTTATATCACTTCTTCTGCAAGGGTCTGTACCAAAAAATCAATGATATCAATGGTTTGAATAATTCCTCCAATGATGTAAATTATATAAATTGTAACCAATCAATACCTGCCCATCTTATTTGACTCTATACATGTCCTTACCTAAGTTCACCATAGACAGTCTATCCAACATGCTGAGAGTCTTTTTCAGTTTCTCCTGACATGCCAAGGATGCCAGTCAGTGATACAGCTGCCCACCTCTCATATCTCCCCTTTACCACATAATCATCCCACCTTCCTTTTGTACCATACATGTCCTTGATGACATCCTTTATTCCTATGGACCCTGCAAGTTCCTTACTTGTCCTATCTTGCAGAGAACATACATATACAACATGCTTCTCCATTGCCCTCTTCATGATATTCACTAGTTAGTTTGTCAGAGCTATTGGGTCTCATGCTTCACAACCATTTAACAATACCTGTAGAATATTGGCATTAAAAATGGGGCTTTATTTGTGTAGTAAGTTTGGAGTCATTAAAAAAACTATAATTTCCTGAAGTCAACTCAGCCCACTATTCTCCTGCTGTTTAATCCTGGGCCTGATCTGTTATCCATTTGTATTATTCATCTCAGATATACCTATTGAAGGAACAAGCTCTGTGCATCGTCCATCCACTGCACATCATCATCTAGGATAATCTTCACTGACTTAGTTTTTCCTGTATGGACATCTTCCAAGAGTTTCTGTAATGTTCTAGGTCAACATCATCACAAACAGGAGCTTTTGAAGGACTTTACCTTACAGAGGGTCATTTGGTCAGTCAATAAGCATTCAGGAAGAGTTTACAACATGGCCCACACCATAAAAAGCATTAAGGGTACAAAGAAAAGCAAAATACAGACAAAACAACACATTCTCTCAAGAATACATTCTAACAGGGAGAACAAAACACAAGTAAATAGGTACATAAAGATATGTACAGTGTAAATGGAAAAAGAAAGGGAGTCAGAAAGTCCTAGGGTGAGTAATTTAGAAGAACAGAGTAATAACAGTTGATTGGCAACCAATGTGGATTCACAGTGCTCAGATCAAGACAGTGTGGGCCTACAGGCTCTGAGATCCCTAACACTCTGTCCTGAAATACCAAAGAGAGTCCTGAAGATCCAGCACTACGAACCACAAAAATCCAAGGAAGATCTAAAGCCAGGAGATGGAAGTGAGCACAGGAACTCAAACCTAGGACAAGCCTAAGCAGGGCCGACCATCCCATCCAAAAGCACAGTAGATGGCAGACCTACACCAAATCATAGTTCAGGAACTAAAGTTGGAAAGATGAATAAATCAAAGAAAGAATAGTCAATGTAAAAAAGAAATTACTGAAAATCTAGAGATGTCCAAAAGGAAGGAGCAACTCCATTACAAGTGCAAGAAGAGACTCAAAGTGAAAAAAAAAAGTTTCAATAAGGACTATATGAATACCTGGAGTAAATAAAGTGTTTAAAAAACTAAATAAAAGTTTTAAGGAAATAAATGGAAAGAGAATGTCACTTATAAGAGAAAACAATAAAGCTTACCCAAGAAATGGAATCCCTGAAAACAAGAACAGACCAAATATATGTCAGTGACTCCAGGAAATAGCCAAAAATATTAAAGCAAAAATAGCAGTTGACAAGGTAAATGTATTTTAGATTCTGAGATACTGAGGATGATTTTCTTTTGTGCTCCAGCTATCTACATCTCAGTGGAACTTTCCAGAGTGTTCCAAAATTAACGCTTGGGTTCAGGTACACAGATTGAACTGGGAAAGGGCTAAAGAAAACAACTCAATAAAACAAGAAAATTCAGTAGAATAAGAAAAGTTTTAAGTGCTCAGAGCACCACTAACCTAAGCCTTTCTATGAAAGTATAGTACCTTAGTCAAAGGTGGATAAGAAGAGTACACAGTAAAGGAGATCGGTTGCCTAGCAACAATAATGCAAATACAAGTACAACCAATAGATTATAATTCTGTAACTGAACAAATTCCTTATGAAACACCCCCATTTTCTGTTAGTTACTAGACAGGTTGTGACAAAACTACAAAATATATTAATTCATTCAACAAGGTTTGAGTGCCTACTTTATGGAAGGCACCATGCTAAATGCTTAATGGAGTAGATAAGCATCAGTGCCAATGCACCTTCTAAGCCTCAAGATGAGTGTCAGATGTCCAAATGAAATAGCTGTCTCAAGTGTCAGCTTAGATTACCAGTCTCATCATCATCAAACTATTAGCTGGTTTAAACCCCTCTGGTTCAACATTGACAAGAATGTTGTCAACATAAGGTTTCAAAGGATAGGGAAGAAGAGAAAAGAAGGTGGCAGCATCAGAAAATCTTAGAGCTGAAAGACACCAGAGGCCATTTACTCAAACCCATCCCTGAGTAAGAATTCCTTCTACAAAATCTCCAACTGGTGGTCAAGCAACCTCCACTTGAAAATCATCAATGAGTAGGAACTAACTATCTGCAGAGCTGGCTGATTCCATTTCTAAACAATTCTAAAAAGTCCTGTGGAGGCATGGCAAAATAAACAGAGAGCTGTCCTCAAAGCCAGGAAGACCTTTGTTCAAGTCTCATATTTGACATTTACTAGCTAAGTGACTCTGGACAAATCACTATCTCTTAGTTCTCTAGGCAATTCTCTAAAACTGTACATTGTTGATAAAGTGTCAATCCACACTAACAGAATTGATAGTGGGAGTCTCCTCCTCCAGGAGCTCCCTATACCCACCTGTGGAGAAGCCTTCTGATCAGCCACAGTCAGACACTCATTGACCCTGACACCGTGATGTCATTTTGGTCCTGTTCCAGTAGGAAGGACAACAACAATACCAAGGAAGTCACAGATCCACATCCTATTCCTACAACACAGACGTTCTACTTCAGAAGGTTGTTGTGAGGATCAAATGAGACAATACATATAATGTGCTTTGGAAACATTAGAGCACTAAATAAATATTAGCTCTTCTTACCATTAGGAAGTTTTTCCCAATACAAAAGTGAATTTGCTTCTATCCAACTTCCACCTATCATGCCTAATTCTGCCCTATGGGCCCAGCAAAACAATCTCTCTTCCACATATATCAAGGAATATCAAAAAGCCTTTCAAATAGAGCTTAAGATGGGTTAGAAAGGACTTTAGAAATTAACTAAGCCCATTCTCTTTCTACATGAGAAAATGAAAATTTGGAGAAGTTTTGATGACTTGTCCAAGGCCAAACAGGCAATAAATAGCAAGGTCAAGATTCAAACTCAGATCCTCTGACTTCAGACGCAATGTCCTTTCAACTAATGTCACAGCTATTTGAGAGTAATGATCACCTCCCCCAACATTCTCTCTTCTCATATGGAATCATCTCATCCCCCTCAACATCCTGTTAACCCTTTTCTGAATGCATTACAACTTGTCAATGTTCTTTCTTCCAAAAATATAGTCCCCAGGAGTCCATCAGTAAGCATTTAAGTGCCTACTATATGCCAGACATTGTGCTAAGCATTTGGAAGTAGAAAGAAAGGCAAAAGACAGTCCTTGTCCTTGAGGTTGTGTTTGTCCTTCATTCTCGAAGAGAGCCATGACATCAAGATGATGACATGACTTGCAGTTGACTTTGATTTGAGTGAGGGAGGGCTGTGCAAGGTCCCCAGGCTCACTTTCTCCTCCAGAGTCATCTGGATCCAGCGGCCTAATATTCATCAGGACGACTGGAGATGGTCCAGAATGCAATGTGAGACCCTGGTCATTTTAGGCTAAGGGAGGAGCTCTCTAATGGTGGAAACAACTTCCAAACAGTTAAAGTTATATTACAGGCTGCATATACAAGTTATAAATATACATATATGTATGTATGTATATACACACACACACACACACACACACACACACACACACATATATAAACTAAAAGTAATTAACAGAAGGAAGGCATCAGAATTAAAAAGGAAAGGCTTAAGAGAGACTTCCTGAAAACTTTTTGCTGAGACTTGAAGGAAACCAAGAAAGCCAGGAGGCAGAGATGAGGAGAAAGAATTCTAGGCATGGTGGAAAATGGAGGGTCTTGTTCCAGAAAGAGCAAGAAAGCCAGAGTCACAAGATCAAACAGTATATGTTGGGGGTAGTGGAGAAGGCGGGACATAAAATGTAATAGGAAAACTAGAAAGGTTGGAAGGGGCTACATTATGAAGGGCTTTGAATTTCAAACACAGAATGGTTGCATTTGCTCCTGGAGGTGAAAGGAAACCAACCATTGGAGTTTATTGGATAAAGGTGTGGCAGGGTCAGACCTAAGCTTTGGGAACATCACCTTGGCAGCTGAATGGAGGTGTGACTAGAATAGGAAGAGATCTGTGGCAGGGAGACCAACCAGCAATCTACTCTAATGGTCCAGGAATGAGGAGATGAGGGTGTGCACTAGTGTGATGGCAGTATCAGAGGAAAGAAGGGGGTATATGTGAGAGATCCTACAAAGGTGAAATTGACAGGTTTTGGCAACACATTGGATTTGGGGGAGTGGGGGCAAAAGATAATGAAGAGTTGAGTATGACACCTAGCTTGTGAGTCTAAGACACTGGGAAGATGATAGTGGCCTTCAAAAGTAATAGGCAAGTCTGGAAAAGAAGAGTGGTTTTGGTTGTGGTTTGGTTTTGGGGGGGAGAGGTCACATAATGAGTTCAGTTTTGGATATGTTGAGTTTAAGATGTCTACTGGACATCCTGTTTGAGATGTCTAATGGGCATATTGGAGATGCAAGACTGGAAATCAGGAGAGACACTGGGGCAAGAAAAGTAGATTGAGTAGTTAGAGAGGATAATTAAATCCATAGGAATCAATGAGATCACATAAAGAAAGTTGTTATTGTTCTTCATGTTTCATTTCTGAAGAGGACCAATTACATCATGGGGTGATGTCTTGACTCCAACAGGAGTTTAAGTGAGGCAATTGCACAAAATCACCAGCCTCACTGTCTCTTCCAAAGATGTCAAAGTCCTGTGGTAAGACAAAAGTCAAAACTTTAATTAAATGAAGTAGAATAGAGAGAAAAGAGAAAGGCCCCTGGACAGAAACCTGTAGGACATGGTTAGTGGGAGCAACCTGAATGAATACTGAGTAAATGAGACATCAAAGGTGTCTTCAAGTAGGAGGAGGACCAGGAAAGAGCATTGAACTGAAAATCTAGAGAAAAGACTACCACAAAGAGGGTGATTGACAGTGCCAAACATTACAGAGAGGTCAAGAAAGATGAGGATTGAGAAGAAGTCAATGGAATAAAACAAAAGTGTTTTTCACAAAGACTTTGTTCAGCCATATCCTGCTCATTCTTCACTTAAGAAATTAATTTTTGAAACTAAACTTCGATTTTATTTTTAGCCCTATTAAATTCTATTTTAGCCCAGTGTTCTAGTTTATCTGAGACCTTCTTGGTTACAAACTCTCATCTGAGTTAGCTATCCTTCCCAAGTTTGGATCACATCCTTTGTCATTCAATCCTTTCATAACCTGGCCTTCTCCTATCTTTCTAGTCTTCTTATACCCTATTCATCTTGTAATACAGAAGTGGATAGATATAAGGAAGATAATAAGTTGGAGAAAGATATATTTTTGTTCCTTAAAAAGGTTAATATATGTTATTGATTTTTTTATTTGAAAAAAGGAGGAGACATAAAGAAAGTATGCATAAAAGGTTGGCCTTCTCTCTGACTTCCACACCTGTCTATCAAAAAAAAAAACCTATAATATAATCTACTATTTCATTACCCAACTGCTTCCAGTTAAATGAATTTTGCCTCAACCACAAAAAGACCAGAATTTAACTAAAGACAAATGCAGGGCTGGCAGAGAACCCAAACTCTAAGGGTTAGAAATTTTCCTAACTAGAGGATCAGAGCAATTGTGACAGAACTCAGAAGATTTCATCTAAAATAAATTCTCTGAAGAAGAGGGAATCAAGTGAACATTAGTTATATCATCCTCGAGGCTTAAAATGAGCTAATTATTGGCTCTGGGAGATTAAGGATCAAGCTGTTTCTTACTGATTCCCAGAGGACAAAAAGCCACAAGGAGCTCCTGCTAGGCCATGATAGACAAAAACAGATGAAAAGACACCTATTCTCTTCTCAGATCTTCATCAATAATAACCTTATGCAATATAAGTATAGATGAAACATTTTATAACATAGATAATATATATAACATATATAATATATGCTATAATGTACATTATATATATTATAATATTAAATAATACATGTTTATAACAAACATTTTGTAAAGATAATAAAATAGGCATATGGTGAGTACTCATTGTTCTCAAGACCAACTTTTTATAATCTGGGATTTTATTCTATTCTTTTGGTATGTTCTCTACCCTATCTTGCCAACAACCTCTCTGTGTTTTTTGCAATGTCCTATACAGAACACATTTCTTTTGTTTGTTCTTAGTCTAGCACAATTACTCTTCTTTTCCTGACTATATCTCAAGAAACATTCCGAGTTCGTTATAGAGAAAATCTGATCCCAAGCTGCCAAAATTTAAATGTGGGAATTCCATTGTCATTGATGACAGAAATAGATTCTAAAAATACTGACAAATCTATTTGATTTTCCTTCTATTTGTTGTTCACCTTTCAATTTCATCTATGAATGCTCTTGGGACAACATAATTTAATTGAGTTTCACAAAAAGTTTTATTCAGGCTTGTTTTCCCCTCCACTACAAGTCCCTGAAATGTCATCTTCTTTCACATTTTACAAATGTTTGTATTTTAAACTCATATTATAATTCTCAATAAATTTCAAAAAGCCATAATACTGATCCCTTTTACTTAGTGACAGTGTGGCGAAAATCCACCTCTGATGCTTACTACCTGTGTGACCTTAAGTAAGTCATTTAACTTTTACTTATCTGTAAAAGGTTGAAATTGTCCGAGATGACCTCAGAGGTTTCTTCCAGCTCTAAATCTATGGACCTATAAATTTCTGATAATTTCCTCTATATATCATTTTCTACCACTCCTATACTACCCCAAAGGATGCAAGGACTCCCCTCCCACTGCATAGAGTTATATGTAGCTGTTTCCTTCACAGAACAACCAAGAGTCATTTAATCCTTTCACGGAAGCTACATTAAACTACCACTCAACTGATTCCTTTCCTCCTTATAAAAGTACTCCTATACATGAATGCCTCCAGATCATTCTGAAATGGTGGGTAAAAGTATGTTATTTGGGGTTTATCAATTCTTTCTTATCTACAACATTACTCTCTCTTTTATTAGGACAAGTCATAGATTTCAAAATTACTATAGGTATCCCTCACTTTATGAAATGAATCTGGTTTTTTTTTAAAAAAAGTTTGGTATAAGGTAAATTCTGCTGTTGTTGTTGTTGTCCTTTATAAATTCTGTAAAAATTAAATCATTTGTCCATTTCCTATTCCCAAAGAAAAAATGTGTTGCAAAAGCAAGGTAAAAGTCATTATTTCAGCATAACTAAAGTACACAACACACTAAGTTGATACACCAATGAACAAAAATGGAATTTGACAGCCTTAACAGGTAAAATGAATAGGGTTTGGATTCAGAAGATCTTGAGTTCAAATCCTGACAGTAGTATGATCTTGAGGAAGTCACTTAGTCCCTTCAGGCTCCAGTTTCTTCATCCATACAGTAAAGGGTTGGATTAAATGATCCTTTCTAACTTTAAACACTGTGATTCTACTTAAAAGCTATCAACCAAACAACAACACAAGCAAAAAAAAAAAATTAAACAACAAACAAAAAAGATTATTGGCTCTTTGCAACTGAAAGATATTGATCCAATTTGTTGTAAGAAAATTCCTAGGTTATGTAAGGTCACCCTGAGAGACAGTGATTTGCCTATTTGCCCAATCATAAACAACAGCAATCTTTGGTTTAAAAAAAATTTTATGTTTACTTATTTTTAGTTTTCAGCATTCATTTGCACAAAATTTTAAGTTCCAAATTTTCTTCCCATCTCTCTCCTCCCCCACCCCAAAACCCTATGCATTCTGATTACCTTTTCCCCCAATCTGCCCTCCATTCTATCACACCCCTCCCTTCCGTTATCCCCATCTTCTCTCTTGTCCTGTAGGGCAAGATAAATTTCTATACCCCACTACCTGTATTTCTTATTTCCCAGTTGTATGCAAAAACAATTCTCAACATTCGTTCCTAAAACTTTGAGTTCCAACTTCTCTCCCTTCTTCCCTACTCAACCATGCCCACTGAAAAGGCAGGGAATTCAATATATGCTATATATGTGTAGTTTTGCAAAAGACATCCATAATAGTCATGTTATGTAAGACTAACTATATTTCCCTCCATTCTATCCTGCCCCCCATTTACGCTATTCTCTCTTTTGACCTTGTCCCTCCCCAAAAAGTGTTTACTCCTAATTACTCCCTCCTCCCATTTCCCCTCCCTTCTATCATCCCCCTCACCCTACTTATCCCCTTCTCTCCTAGTTCCCTGCAGTGTAAGATAGATTTTCATACCAAATTGAGTATGCATATTATTCCCTCCTTAAGCCAAAAATGATGAGAGTAAGCTTCACTTTTTCCCTCTCACCTCCTCACTTTTCCCCTCCATTGAAGCTTTTTCTTGCCTCTTTTATGAGAGATAATTTGCCCTATTCCATTTCTCCCTTTCTCTTTCCAATATATTCCTCTCATCCCTTAATTTTATTTTTTTAGATATCATCCCTTTCTATTCAACTCACCCTATGTTCTGTGTGTGTGTGTGTGTGTGTGTGTGTGTGTGTGTATAATCCTTCCAACTACCCAAATACTGAGAAAAGTTTCAAGAGTTACTAATATTATCTTTCCATGTAGGAATGTAAACAGTTCAACCTTTAGTAAGTCCCTTATGATTTCTCTTTCCTGTTTACCTTTTCATGCTTCTCTTGATTCTTGTGTTTGAAAGTCAAATTTTCTATTCAGCTCTGGCCTTTTCATCAAGAATACTTTAAAGTCCTCTATTTCATCCTTTCCCCTGAAGTATTATATTCAGTTTTGCTAGGTAGGTGATTCTTGGCTTTAATCCTAGTTCCTTTGACGTCTAGAATACCATATTCTAAGCCCTTCCATCTCTCAATGTAGAAGCTGCTAGATCTTGTGTTATCCTGATTGTATTTCCACAATATTTGAAGTGTTTCTTTCTAGCTGCTTACAATATTTTCTCCTTGACTTGGGAACTCTGGAATTTGGCTACAATATTCCTAGGAGTTTCTTTTTGTGGCTCTCTTTCATGAGGTGATCAGTGAATTCTTTAAATATTTATTCTGCCCTCTGGATCTAGAATATCATGGAAGGTTTCCTTGATAATTTCATGAAAGATGAAATAGGTTCTTTTTTTGATCTTGGCTTTCAGGTAGTCCCAAAATTTTTTAATTGTCTCTCTTGGATCTATTTTCCAGGTCAGTTGTTTTTCCAGTGAAATATGTCACATTATCTTCTATTTTTTCATTCTTTTGTTTTTGTTTTGTAATTTCTTGGTTTCTCATTAAGTCATTAGCTTCCATCTGATCCATTCTAATTTTAAAGAACTATTTTCTTCAGTGAGCTTTTGAACCTCCTTTTCCATTTGGCTAATTCTGCTTTTTAAAGCATTCTTCTCCTCATTAGCTTTTTGGACCTCTTTTGCCAATTGAGTTAGCCTACTTTTAAAGGTGTTATTTTCTTCAGCATTTTTGGCATCTCCTTAAGCAAGCTGTTAACTCGTTTTTCATGATTTTCTTGCATCACTCTCATTTTTCTTCCCAATTTTTCCTCCACCTCTCTTACTTGATTTTCAAAATCCTTTTTGAGCTCTTCCATGGCCTGAGACTATTGTATATTTATTTTGGAGGTTTTGGATGCAGAAGCCTTGACTTTTAGGTCTTCCTCTGATGGTATGCATTGTTCTTCCTCTTCCGAAAGGATGGAAGAAAATACTCATTCACCAAGAAAGTAGCCTTCTACAGTCTTATTTTTTTCCCCTTTTCTGGGCATTTTCCCAGAAAGTTACTTGACTTTTGAGTCCTTTCTCAAAAGGAGGGTATACTCTCGGGACCTGTAAGTTCTCAGTTCCTCCAACGTGGCACAATCATGGGAGAGGAGTTTACTCCTCTCCTGGCCTGTGCTCTTCTGTGAGCAACCACAAGTACTCTGTTCTGCCCAGGATCTGACAGTAGGGTTCCCTCTCCAGAGTCTCCACCAGCTCCATCGCCAGCATTCCCTCTCACCCCAGGGCTGCCACACAGGGCTGACATCCAGATCAGTGGCTCAATTCCCTCAGGGGCTTTAGGCTGAGGGCTCCAAAAATGGACACTGCCACTGCAGTTACTACTACCAGTGGGACCAGACCACATTCCCTTCTCACCAAGGTGAGAGAGCTTTCTCACTGACCTTTGAAGCTATCTTTGGTGCTTGTGGGTTGAACAATCTGGGAACCACAGCTGTAGTTGGGGATTCTGCCCCCTGAGACCTGCTCCAGCCTTGTTCCTGATGGTGCTGCACGGTCAAGGCTGAGCTGTGCTCTGCAGTGTGCACTCTGTTCTGAGCCTTGTGCAAAAGACCTTCCCTGTCAGCCTCTCAATTTGCCTTGGGCTGGAAATCTCTTTCATTCTGTCATTTTGCGGCTTCTTCTGCTCTAGAATTTGTTTAGAGCCATTTTTACTGGAATTTTATGGGCTGGGTCGGGGGGAGCTTCTACAGGTCTATCTTTCTACTCCACCATGTTGGTTCTGCCCCCATAATCTTTAATTTTTAAAAAGACCTGAAGTTCCTGAAGAACTAAAATGTAAAAAAAGTACAAATATCTTAGGAAAATATGTCTATTTCATTGTTTATTTCCCTTCATTTTAGATGTGAAGGCCAGAGCTAAGTAGAGTGGTTTATGGTTTATCAGGCACTGTCTGGTCATGTAAATATTATCCTGTTTTATAGATAATGAAACTGAGGGTCAGAGAGTTTAAATTCCCACAGTTACCAATAAGCCAATAAGCATCAGAGCCAGGATTTTAACCCAGAGGTCTTAATTTCATGTCCAACATACTTTCCTTTTTGCCAAATCTTGGTATACCTAATTTTCTAATCATAACACAGGCAATCGATGAGACGATATTATAACCCAGGTCTCTTAACTCCCAGATCAGTGTTCTTTCTTTTTGTTTAAAACAAATAAACAAACTTCCCCAGTAAAGCATGTAATTAACTTTAAAATATAGCTACCTTTGGATTATTTATAAAGTAATTACCCAAATACATGGTTGGTTGGTTGCTCTCCTTTGTCTTCAAACAGGACCAAAATGACATCACCATGATAAAGTGAAATTTCATTGTGTTTGCCTGTGGTTGATCAGACCAATATGAGCTTGGAATGCTCTACCACAGGTTGGGCACAGATAATCCATATGCATATTTGGGGTGGATATCCCAAATTTGCACATACTGCATTTACTTTGTACTGTCTCAATTCTGTTTTGCTCAAAGAGCTCAGCAACCTTTCTGATGTGGGCACACCATGCTGAGGGGTCCTGTGTCAGTGTCTGCCATGTTGCACAGTCAAATTCAAAGTTTTTGAGAGAGACCTTGAGAATGTCTTTGTATCTCTTCTTCTTGCCACCATGTGATCACCTGCTCCATTAGAGTTCTCCACAAAATAATCTTTTTGGCAAGTGTACATTTTGCATTCAAACAACGTGGCCAGCCCATTGGAGTTGCACTCTCTGAAGCATAGTGTGAATAATTGGCTGTTCAGTTCAAGCAAGGACTTCAGTGTCTGGTACCTTATCCTGCCAGGTGATCCCAGGTGATAAGACAGTTCAACTGAAAGCGAATCAGTTTCTTGGCATGGTGCTGGTAGGCTGTCCATGTTTCACAAGCATAATGAGGTCAGCACAACAGCTCTGTAGACCTTCAGTTTGCTACTCAGCCTAATACCTCTTCTCTCCCAAACCTTTCTTCAGAGCCTCCCAAACTAAGCCAGCTAGCTCTGGCAATGCATGCATCAACCTCATTGTCAATGTGTACATCCCTGGAAAGTACACTACCAAGGTAAGTGAACTTATCCACAGCATTCAAAACTTCTCCATTTGTCACACTTGATGGTTCCACATATGGATGGTGTAGTGGTGGCTGATGAAGCATCTATGTTTTCTTGGTGTTAATTATTAGGCCAAAATTAGCACAGGCAGCACAGAATTGATCGATACTTTGTTGCATCTCAGCTTCAGAGGGTGCATTGAGTGCACAATCATCTGCAAACAGAAAATCATGCACCAACACTCCCTCCACTTTGGTCTTGGCTTCTAGTTTTTTCAGATTGAAGAACTTACCATCAGTACGGTAGTTGACTTTGATGCCGTGTTCATCCTCATTGAAAGCATTTGTCAACATGGCTGAAAACATCATGCTAAAAAGCATGGGAGCAAGTACACAGTCCTGTTTCACTCCATTAATGACTGGGAAGGCATGAGAGCATTGTCCACTATCCAGAACCCGAGCAAACATGCTATCGTGAAACTGACATGCAATATTGAAGAACTTCACCAGGCAACCAAATTCTGACATCATTTTCCATAAGCCCTCATGACTAACAGTGTCAAAGGCCTTGGTCAGATCTACAAACGTTGTGTACAGACCTCTGTTCTGCTCCTGGCATTTCTCCTGGAGTTGTTGGGGTTCCTCAGCCCTTTCTGAAGCCACACTGGCTCTCAAGTATATGACCTTCTTCCAGGTGAAGAATCAGCCTATTTAAGGAGGACTCTAGCAAGAATTTTGCCAGCAGTGACTAAGAGAGAGATCTTCCTGTGATTGCTGCAGGACAATCTATTCCCCATACCCTTATAGAGATGGACAATGGAGACATCCTTGAACTCCTGGGGGATAACCTCCTCTTGCCATATAACCTGGAAAATTTCAGGAGCAATGGTCCCCCTACCTTGTAAATCTCAGCTGGAATAGAATCAGCACCAGGTGCTTTGCCACAAGAAAGGAGCCTAATGGTCCTCAAAACCTCTTCTTCAGTTGGAAGTTCAGCTAAGGAGGGACTGACTTCAACCTGAGGTAAATGGTCAATGGCCTTAGCATTGATTGATGATGGTCTGTTGAGAACACTATGGAAGTGTTCAGCCCATTTCTCTAGGATCATGTCCTTATCACTAATCAATGTGGCTCCATCAGCACTGAGTAGTTGTGATGCACCATATGCCTTTGGTCCATAAATAGCTTTCAGGGAATCCTAACAGTGCTTTGGATTGTTACTATCAGCATAAAACCAAATTTCATCCGCCTTCTTACTGAGCCAGGAATCCTGCATCTCTCGAAGCTTTGCTTGTACTTTGCTTTTGATGGAATTAAATGCTGCCTTCTTAGAGGTGGATGAACTATCCTGCTGGTAAATCCTGCAGAGTTCTCATTTTTCATTTAGCAGTTTCTGGATTTCCCCATCATTTTCATCAAACCAGTCTTGGTGTTTGCAAGTGTTCTGACCCAGATGAGCAAATGCAGTGCTGTACACCAAGTTTCTGAAAGCTGCCCATTCTTTTCTGCTCTACTGTTGCCAACTGTGTGTTTGCTCAACTTTTCTTCCAAGTCAGCAGCAAACCGTTAACGCTCAGAGAAGAGTTCTAATTTATTGACATTAATTCTTCTGGTAGTCATTCTGCCTTGGGGTTGGCGCTTTTGATGAATGCGAATATTAAGCTTGGAAAGGATAAGTCTATGATCAGTCCAGCACTCTGCACCACACATTGCCTTTGTCACTCTCACATCTTATCTGTCTGTTCTCCTTACAATCACATAGTCTATTAGATGCCAATGTTTGCTGCAAAGGTGCATCCATGAAGTTTTATTGCATTTAGGTAAATGGAAGACAGTGTTGGTGACGAGAAGGTCATGCGATGCACAAGTCATCAGCAGTAAATGACCATCACTGTTGCTGTTTCCAACTCCATTCCTCCCTAGGACTCCCTGCCAAGTCTGGTAGTCTGAGCCTACTCTAGCATTAAAGTCACCCAGAATTATAAGCTTGTCCTCTTTTGGCACATTGATCATAAGGGTCTCTAGGTGTTCATAAAATTTTTCTTTGACTTCACCAGGGTTTGTTATGGTGGGAGCATAGGCACTGATGATGACGTTTTCCTGCAAGTGGCAATTGCATTGTCATGAGCCTGTAATTCACTCCTTTTGGCAGGAATACCAGCTTGCTGATTAGATAAGTTTTGATTGCAAAATCCATGCCATCTTCATGGTGCTCCCCTTCACTGCACCCACTCCAGAGAAAGGTGCATCGAACTCCAACTTCAGTAAGCTGGCCTTCAAATTTGCCAATCTTGTTTCACCCAGGGTTGCTATTTGGATGCAATACCTGTTGAGTTCTCTTGCAACAAGAGCAGTTCTTCTTTCAGGTCAACTGATTTTGTGTTTTTTATTAGTGTGCGCATGTTCCATGTGCTGATAGTGAATGCAATCATCTTTGCAAATGTTTTCGTACATTTTGTACATTTTTTTGTGCTTCGACTGCATGGTGGGATTCCCGCCTGCCACAGTAATCAGGCCAGGGTTGGGTAAGTAGACAACGTTTAGGGCACCTTTTATAGACTCCTTCCTCACACCAGGAGGTGAGCAATGCAATTCTTAAAAGGCTGCTCAGACATCCAGGGGGCTGCCGAGTTCCACTGCTGCTTCCTGCAAGAAGCAACCCTATGGCCTGGGCCACCTGTGTGCAGGGTTGTGACTACAGCTCCCAGTATATCTGCACCTGCTGCTTCATCACTTGCCTGTTGCCGCAGGACTCTGAGGCATAATAGTGAAATGGTATGGCTGATGTCTTTTGATTTGTGCATAAATTGGATTTAAGTGAGGCAGAGTTGCACAAAGTTGTCAGCCTCACTCTTTCCTCCAAAGTCATCATAGTCCAGTGGCAGGACAGAGTCAAGACAGTTGGTGATGGCTCAGGATGCAGTGGAGGACCTTGGCATCTTCAGTGTCTAACCAAGATCTAAACATTCCACGTCGCCTGCTTCATCTGCCTTCATGATCGTT
The DNA here is from genome assembly GCF_028372415.1 of Notamacropus eugenii. Taxonomy (NCBI): domain Eukaryota; kingdom Metazoa; phylum Chordata; class Mammalia; order Diprotodontia; family Macropodidae; genus Notamacropus; species Notamacropus eugenii. The sequence continues at coordinate 368,542,423 of NC_092876.1, read as the reverse complement.
GGAACAAATTGTTCTCATCTGGCCATTCCACCAAATGAAGTCCTCACATGCAGGGGGTAGACACTCCCCTAACTCACCAATGGGTTTGAGAACCCTTGATTACCCTCAACCTGGTCTGGCCCATCTGCCAAAATGGTTTACCGGGTAATGACCACTGTACATGCTGCAGCTTCTTGGAGCCACAAGTGAGAGTTAGGTGGAACAGGTAGACACCAAAGGTGGAAAGAGCCCTGAAAAGGGCTTGGCAACCATCACACCAAAGGTACTGGTCCTCCCTGAACATACCCTACACCCCACCCAAATACATATCTCCACATTGAAAGCATGTTATAGAGAACAGAGGAGAGCCTTAGAGTCAAGAAGTCCTAGGTTCAAGTCCCACTTCTAACACATATCAGGTAAATGACCCTGAGAAAATAACCTAACCTTTCATGTCCCAGGTAACTCTCTAAGAATATAAATTGTTGGGTTGCATCAGTACAGACAATTTTCCTCAATGTGAGTTCCCCACAAGGATAAAAAACACAGGTTTAAGCCAAAAAAACTATGAATTCCATGGCATTGGTAGAATGCTAGAATAAGCATTGGTGATCAAGATGGCCAAAGCCTAAAGGAAAAAAGGAATAGAAAAATGTGCATAATCTATCTCTCTTTTTCAAAAAAATATCTACAAGAAATTTCTGAGACTATTTGTTGCAGGAAGATATCTTCATTATCTAAGTTCATTGATGTGCAATTGACAGCGATATTTGTTACTTGTTTCCTTTAGACTTTGCTTTTTTAAAAAAAAAAAGATTTATCAGAAATTAAAAAGCAAAAAATTAGAAATATTTTATGAAAACACAGATGTTTAATTGCCTAGCTTCTCTAAATGGTAAGTTATACCACAGACTAAAATGAGCAGTACTTGTATTACTCTGTCCTATATATTCATGATTTTGTCATCATGGGTGCTCATTCCACTGAAAGAGATTCACAATCCCTACATGACTTGGGAGACAGTCTTCAAGAAATGATGTGACTACAAAAAGTCAACATGCTATTAATGAACAACAAACCCCTATAAACCTAGCTAGGTTGATCTTTAGAAAGAGATATATACAGTCTGTCACAGAAGACAATAGATTTGATGTCCTTCCATCTTAACAGGATTTGACAAAGTTTTGTATTTCATTACCATAGCCTTTAAAATACCAGAGTCACCTCTACCACATTGAGGCATCAAAGCAGGATTTTGGTAGAGGAATATTTTTATTAAGCATCATAATTTAGTTCAGGGTAATACAAATGTATTTTAACCCTTTGTCCAAGACTGTGATAATTTCATAAGAGGCAAAGAAAGCTATGACTAAAGTATTATAAATATTATAAATATGAGGGAACTGCTGTAGGCTGAGCACTGCTATAAGAATTGGGTACTGGTGGCTGAACAAATAATTCAGGAAGGAAACTGCTAAAGTGAAAGGAAGTAGTCAAACTACCTTCAGAAGGCTCAAATACAGCACTTAAGTAGGGTACCTTATACAAAGCAGATGTTCTTTAAATATCTGTTAAATATACATAATTAGTCAATATTGCCCAAAGGAAAAATTAAGCAGCATTTCCCTTCCCTTTCTTCTATATATGGTTCTTCTGTCTACCTTTGATCATTTTAACTTGTAAAGACTCCCATTTGTATATATTCAAGAAACAACCTACAAATATTGGTGTGATTTCCTCACTGTTCCTTCCAGACAGCCCTTTTATTATACCTGAACGAATAAAAATAATTGCATCAACCAGCTTACTGCCTTATCTAGGTCATCCGAAACTCAAAACTTGATAGCAGTCCTATATTAATCATGCTTTCGTACCAGAATTGCAGGGAAATTGGGTTGATGGGAAAAGATAACAAGAGGTAACAAAATCACAATGATTCTACATCAACAAGCACATGGCATTACCCTATGTACTGAGACTAACATATTCAAGGTGTGAGTTTCTGAAATTTATCTATCCAGAAGTTCCAGTTCCTTTCCAAACAAACTCAGGAAACAACAGGTAAATCCATATGACAAGTCGGTGAATCTCAAGTTTAAGTAGACTTTTAGTTTTCCAGTTGTGGTGGACTATAAATCAATTTACATACAATACAAATGTCAGACTTCCCCATTAAGTCCCTCTTCCTCCTTCAAAGATAAGATCTTCCTATGGATTCCTTCTTTACTGCAGGTCATAAAAGAAACCAACATGCTTCTCTTTACAGGGGAACAATTCCAAGAGTTCTGTTCTAACCTCAGCAAAAGTGGTTCTTAGTCTTACTGATGGCAGTGGAGGATCTGATAAAGTTTCCACTGAAAACCTCACATCATCTCCCAAAACAATGGCAAGGTTCTATACACCAGTCTGAAGAATCTTTCGTTCTTCGCTTGACACCTGAAGAAAGAGAAATATCTGGTCATGGTGTATCTGAGCAGGCATCTAGTTATTCTGGTGCTTCTAGAAAGTTTACTACTAGATATTATTATCTAACAGGAAATATTTCCATATGGTGTGGATTAAATCAGATCTAATACTTTTCTTGCTCTATTTCTGACAGTCTAGATTACCTATTAACCTGCTGTTGATTAAAATCACCCCAATTTCAATCTCAAAAAAACTCAATAAAAATAGATGCTGCCTCAATTTCAACATTTTCCTGTGAGAGGTGACTTACTTGGGCTTTCTTATTATTATCTCATGTTATGAAGAAATGTTTTAAAGTCAAAATCTACTTAAAGTTCACCTATGAAAGTGCATAAATGGGATGACACAGCATATTCAAACCTATTGAATCACTGATGTTAGTTTCAAATTACTTTCTTGAAAAGTATTTTTCTTATTGTTGTTGCACTCTCTTCTGAGTGAATTGTTATAAGTAGATCTCCCCAACCAGCCTTCCTACATGAATATGCTGACATATTTATACCTAAAATTCTTGTCTTCATACTGCATGTCAGAAAATTATCTTGTCAATGTTCTTCCAAATGCTTTCCTCAAAGGAGAGGAGGTTACCTAATATGCTTTTGATCTGACAAAGAAATGGAGCCATGTGATTTGGAAATATCAACAGACCTTAAATTAACAACACTCTTGTGCCTAATGATTTGATCTACTTTATTCAGGAATGTTTAAAAAGGCAGCCAGAGTGGATAGAGCACTGGACCTAGGGTCAGAGAAATCTGAATTCAAATCCAGCCCCAGGCACTTACTATCTGGACAACCCTAGGCAAGTCATTAAATCTCTGTCTGCCTCAGTTTGTCCATCTGTAAAATGGAAATGATAACTGCACTTCCCTCCCTCCCCACCTCCCAGGGTTGTTGTGAGGGTAGAATGAAAATATTTGTAAAGCACTTTGTAAGCCTTAAAGTGCTATCTTAATACTAGCTATTATCCAAAAGAAACTTTTCTATATGGGTTACCAAATGCATTTGCTAATGTTCCTAGAAGGTACCCTCAAAGGGTATTCAATAAGAGGGTTGGTCTTGGAAATGTGGAATTTTAAAGTTTGGCTGAGTACGTGCTAACACTTTTGCAAAATATTGTTGTATTTAGACTGTCTGCAGGAATTCTAGAATTTGGCTTCTCTGTTCTATTTGTTCATCTCTACTCAAAATGATCTTGAGGCAACATGATAAAGATTTAAAGAAGCCTTAAGTACCAATGGAGAAGCAAACACTGCTTATTTATACACTTGGGTTTCTAAAGACACACTGGCAATATCATCACCACACTTTCCTTTTTTCACCCTTTTCAAAAGTCAAAGTAAATGCCCTATGAGTGTGGAATATATTTGTGCTATATCTTAACCTGTGCTTTATGGTTCTGATATGTCAGTGAAGAAGGATAAGAACTATATCACTAGGAACAGACTAGGGTTCTCTCTAGCTTCGGACTCTCTAATAGGTGATCATTCCTTTAGTAATGGTAATGGTAAACACGCTTCGCTTTCTGCTTTCACAGAACAGCTGAAGTTATCAATGCTGTCAGGCTGCCTGAAATATTATGGGATTCCTTGCCACAGTGTACAAGAAAGTAGATTAAGCATCAAGAAAATAAACTATATACTAAAAGGATCTGTGATTTTGTTAGTGTCAGTATTTCTGATTCTCAAGAATTGCTATGAAAAAAATTTTAAAAACAGTCTATTACACCCTTTGACTTAGCAATACTATGACTAAACCTATAATCCAAAGAGACCAAATAAAAAGAAGCAGACATATATAAACAAACAAACAAAAAAGAATTGCTATGAACTAGAATTTCATCATCTTGCTGTAAATATGATAAATGAGCCTCTCCAACTTATCTGTGCTAGTCTTTAGATAAAAGATACATACAGTCTATTACTGCAACCATACCAAAATCCTTTCCAACTTGGTAGATCCTATCTGAGTCTTCTGTGTGCAAATTATACATGTGTATGTGTGCATACATATATATGTACATATGTATATATATACATACAGATACAGATGTATGTGTGTGTATATAAAATATGTAAAGGAAAATATGTCAGTGCTTCTAAAAGTACTAACATAATATTCTGGATATTCAGCAACTGATATACCATGACTTTTCATCTCTTCTATTTGAATGTACTTTGTGTCCACGTATTTGTTTTTTGTGACACCAGGCTCAAAATGGAGAACAAAATTCTTCCTTCAACACTTTATCAAAAAAAAAAATCCTCATAAGCCTATAGATATGTTTTTAGTAATTATGAACAAAAAGGGAACTGCCAAAGAAGAGATTTTGAAACTAAAAGGGTGCCCCAGTTGCCTAAAACCATGAACATTTGCCATATCCTGGATTTATATGCACATGTAGGTATATTCTGCAGAAAAAATGAACATATTAATTTTCAATATTCAGCAGTAAAGAAAAAATTCTCAGGGATACAATTTTGAATTTCTCTTTGATGAAAAGCCTGAGAATCTACAAATTCAAAAGAGACCATTACTATATAGGATTTTTTGGAATTAAGAAAAAACACAAATAAAAACCCTGATGCAAATCTTCTAAAGAGCCCAACTTGATGACATGTTCATAGTCTGAGTTTCTGTGACAGGAGTTCTTAAAATAAAGTCTATAAACTTATTTTTAAAATATTTTTATAACTATATTTCAATAGAATTAGTTTCCTTTACAATCCTGTGTATTTTATGTATTTAAAAACATTACTCTGACAAGGGGTCCACAGCTTTCACCAGTCTACCCAATAGGTCCGGGACACAAAAAAAGATTAAGAATTCCTGTTCTAGAGAAAGAGCCGAAGGATTTCTACAAGTTTTAGTCCCTTCTATTCACAGAAGATGAGACAACAAGAAATAAAAAAAATTTAGTAGTCATAGATGATGTGAAAGTTCACTAAATTTCTGGATATAAAACATCATACTTAGCTGTTCTCATAAAATATCCCACTATTAAGAAAACTGCAGACAACCCTTCATTACAACCAGGGGAAAGAAGAAAGAAAATAGGTGCTTAGGGTGAGGATCCTATTAACTTTTCCTTCCAGTCTCATCTTTGAGACTCTCAGAATCCAAGAAACAATTTGATGACAAGATCATGGTGAACAAGATACACAAAACTAGGTATATGAAGCTTTAAAAAATCTACTAATTGCCATGCAATTAAAAGCACCTTAGTTGTAGAAAGGTCTATAATTACATCTGATTTAATAAGAAACTAATAGAGATATTAAGACCCGAAAGTATGGCTTTGACGAATGTCCTTTGTAATTATAATACAATCAAAGCCCAAGATCCAGACACTGTGATATGAATGCGTATATAAATACAAGAGTAGTTCATTTATTATTTAATTCAATTTATTATTAGCTCAATTATTCTATTAAACTCCAAAAAGCAGTATGGAAGGGAGGGAGGGAGAAGTGGAGTGGTGCAGATGAAGAGGCCTCAAGAAACAGTCATTGTAGCAAAGAACAAGAACCTCTAGGTATGAGAAAAGGAAATCATTTGGGATAAAGAGAATTTGGATGACAGCAGAGAAAAAAAGAAAATGCCCCACTCAACAGTTTGGAACATTAATTAGAGAATTAGTAAAAATATTATAGAAAGTGTCACTGGGAAATAAAGGTAGGAAAGAAATGGAAGTGTACTCCTGAGGCACTTAAAGGAAGCCATCCCTAAGATTCATTAGGCTTTAAGTCAGACTATTCCCACTCCCTAGGGATAAAGTAGGAGATTAGTGAAGTGCCTCTTGATAGCATAGTGCCTAGAACATAGTGCTTAACACATGCTTGTTTCCTTCCTTCCTCTTCTCCAGTGATGCTATGTACCATGTAATATAATCATACTTTGTAGTAAAATGTCAAAGTGACTCAGAAAAAGAAAAGAAGGGAAGAATTAAAAAAAAAAGAATTCACCCTTCCCCAGTTCTTGGGGTTCTCAGATATCTTTATCCCCTACCTGAGGAAAGAAGGCTCCCATAGGAAGAAGTCAGAGTCCCATTTTCAGGATACAGATTGTCCTCAATGAGATCTCACACTCTTCAGAGCTCCAGAGGATAAAAATCCCTTCCCTGAGGAATTTCATAATATGGCCTGTTGGCTTTTCAGACTGAAATGTTTCCTTTAGTTTCTTTTTGTTTGTTTGTTTTTGTTGTGGTAGTGGTTTTTCCTTTATACTTGGATGCTGAAGTCACGTAGATTGAGAGCCAATTTCTGACCTCTATAACACAGTCAGAAAATATCAACTGTTTCAGATCTTTTTAAGGACTGTTCTGACCTGAGGAAAGTGACAAGGGCTAACTGTATTATCTGTTGGTAAAAGACCCCAGGAGGCCAAAGATCCCCAGTACTTTAAAAATTTAATGCAGATTTATCCTTGGCTTTAAGACTGCTGGCTATCCTCTCCCTTGGGCTCTACCTTACCAACTTCAGAAACCTCAGACTGCCTCCTACCTAATTCCTTGATACTGCCTTCACCTAGACATATTCATATTTACTAGCCATACCCACATCTGATTCTAAGAATTTAACTCATTTTAATTCTCAGGTATTCTGGCTAACCCAAGGGTGGGGAACCTATAGTCTCAGTCTCAAGGCTGCAAGTTCCCCCTCCCAGGCTAACCTATAGCATTTCCCTCAAAAAACTATCTGAATCTAGCAAGAAGAAGACTTGGCAGAAAGTCAGTTACAATCTTAGCCCTTCTATTGCCTTCCTTGGCAAATTTTAAAAAGCTTTTTGAGTCCTTTGGGCATCTAAAAGTGCACTGAAACAATTGGTCACCTCTAATTCCAAAGTCCAACCAATAAACATTTATTATGTAACTGCTATCTGGTTGGGGGGGGGGGAGAGAAAGAGCATCTGTACAAAAACTATATAATGCTTGTGGGAGACAGGAGAAGAAAGGAGAAGAAGAAGGGTTTGAAAAGAAAGTGGCAGAGGAAAGGGAGAGGGAGAGAGAGAGGAAGCGAAAGAGAGAATACAAAACCAAGCATACTATTATATATGAGATGAAAATATCACTGTGGCTATAGCAATGGAGAAGGTGGGGTTGGACTTGAGACTAGCAGAATTTGGATTGACAGAAGTATAGGAGGGCATTCTATTTGTGGGGGGTGCATTTGAAAAGTGAAGTATTAAAGGTGGAAAAGTATAAAATAATTGCAAAGGTATTAAGTAGTCTGGAGTGGCTGGATCAGAGGATTTGTCTAGAAAAACCATGGGATATACAGTTGAAAAGGTTGCTTGAAGAGGCAGCACAAAACAGTAACAGTAATAAACTTAGAGCCATGAGACCTCCACTTACTGACAGGATGACCTTGGATACCCTCAGGGGATCTCAGTTTTCTCATCTGTAAAATAAAGAGATTGGACTACAAGGATCTCAAAGATCTTTTCCAACTCCAAAATCCTATGTTCCTATGAGATCAAATTAAGGAGCCCCTCAAATTTTAAACTAAAGAGACAATATCCTAGAAGATTTGCAATGTTCAATGACTCCTACCCTTCTTATCTCCCAATCTCTAAGATATTGAGTATCTACTTATTCATCTTATTAATACAATAATCCAAAAGGCAAAAAATATAAGTTTGTAACAAAGAATAATTTACCCAGCAAGACTGAGGACAACCCTACAAAGGGAAAATGGACCTTTAATGGAACTGAAAACTTTCAAGACCTGAAATGAGTATGAAGTTTGAAATGCAAACACAAAATTCAAGAGAAATCTTAAAAAGTTATTTTATTTGAGCAACTAGAAGAGGCTATATTATGAAGTAATGCTCATATTCTAATGGGGCGAAGTGTTCCTTCAGAACCTTAATGTCTTCAGAAAGGCGACTAAGAAATTAAATAAGGAAAAACAAAAGACCTGAAGATAAACGAGTTCTTTTCTGAAAGTTATAAGAAGGGAAATAAGAATGTAAAAAGAATATACTAATGTAGAAAAGTGATAGAACAAATTGGCTAACATAACAAAACAGGAAGATGATAAATGTTGAAGAAGATGTGGGAGAGTTGGAACACTAATTAGTTGTTGGTGGAGCTGTGAGCTGATCCAACCATTCTGGACAGCAATTTGGAACTATGCCCAAAGGGCTACAAAAATGTGCATACCCTTTGACCCAGCAATATCACTTCTAGGACTGTATCCCAAAGAGATCATTAAAATGGGAAAGGGTCCCACATGTACAAAAATATTTATAGTAGCTCTCTTTGTGGTGGCCAAGAACTGGAAATCAAGGGGATGCCCATCAATTGGGCAATGGCTGAACTAGTTGTGGCATATGAATGTAATGAAATACTATTGTGCTATAAGAAATGATATACAGGAAGACTTCAGAGAGACCTGGAAGGACCTATATGAACTGATGCTGAGTGAAAGGAGAAGAACCAGGAGAACTTTGTACACAACAACAACCACAGTGTGCAAGGAATTTTTCTGGTAGACTTATCCCTTCACAGCAATGCAAGGACCTAAAAATTCCCAATGGACTCTTGAGGCAAAATGCCTTCCACATCCAGAGAAAGAACTATGGAATTGGATCACAAAATGAAGTAGAATATTTTCTCTTGTGTTATGTTTTGTTTTGGTTGTTTTTCATGGTTTCTGCATGCCATCTTAGGGAGGGAGGGAGAGAGGAAGAGGGAGAAAATCTAAGACATATGGAAGTAATTGTAGAAAACTGAAAACAAATAAATTAATTTTAAAAAAGAGACAGAAGGAAGTAAAATACATTTCTCATTATTAGGATGCATAAAAACAGTACACACATAGGAAGAAAGGGGGTGAAGAAATATGTCAAACTCAAGAGGAAAATTGGTTTGGGGGGGGAAGAGAGAAGAGAATATTACAGAAAGAGTTGTCACAAGCAAAACAAACTTCCTGGTCCTTAAGAGGTTATTAAAAACTTTAAAACAAACTAAAATCTAAAAGGGTGCCCATCAATTGGGAAATAGGGTATGCCTGAACAAACTGTGGTATATTGATGTAATGGAATATTATTGTGCCTTAAAAAATAATGACGGGGCATTGCAAAGAGCCCAAGATCTGGAGTAAGGAAGATATGAGATCAAATCCAGCCTCTAGCTGTATAATCCTGAGCAAGTCACTTAATCCTGTTTGCCTCAGTTTCCTCATCTGTAAAATGAGCTGGAGAAGGAAATGGGAGATTACTCCATTATCTGTGCCAAGATAGCCCCAAATGAGGTCACAAAGAGTCAGATACAACTGGAAATGACTGAGCAACCACAAAATCTCTTTAGGGCAGCTAGGTGGTGAAGTGGATAGAGTGCTGCACCTATCAGGAAGTCAGGAATTGGAATCTGGCATCAGATATTTACTAGCTGTGTGATCCTGGGCAAATCACTTAACTGTTAAAACAATCTCAGTTTGTTTGAATCTGTAAAGTGAACTGGAGAAAGAAATGACAAACCACTCCAGCATCTTTGCCAAGAAAACTCCAAAAGATGTCATGAAGAGTAAGACACAACTGACCAACAAGAAGAAATAATCAAAGAGAAGATTTCAGAAAATCCTAGGTAGTATAAACAGATGCAGAGTGAGGTGAGCTAAACCAGAACAATTTTTACACAGATAACAATATTGTAAAGAAAAACAACTTTGAAAGATTTAAGATTTCTGAACAAAGCAATAACTAACTATGATGAAAAATGTTACCCTCCTCCTGACAGAGAAGTGATAGACTCAACATATAGAAATAAAAACATACATTTTGGGCAGATCATTGTGTAGATTCATTTTTCTTGACCATAGACAGGTTACAGGGTTTATTTTTCTTTCTTTTTCTCACTTTTTCTTTTAAATAGAAAAGGGTGTGGACGAGGGAATGTTAACAAACTGATGGCAAATAAAAGAAGACCACTGCAACTTTTTTTATGTACAGAAAAGAACAGAAGGAAATTCAGAAATGCACTGACAAGCAACACAATTATGAAAATAACATGTTGAATTTATTGAGTACTTTTTTAAAAAGTAGTATTTATTAGAGATTCACAGACTCATACCAAATTCTCTTTTTGTGATCTGCTGTGTACATGGAAATGCTTTTCTTGATGTTGAAGTTCAAAAATTTAGAAAACAACTGACAAGAAGTTGATTATAGGGGTCTCTTTGCTGACACTGGGGACAGTATTCTGTTGCTTTGCCCATACTCGAATCTGGGTCACAGTCCTAGAAGGAATTTTCTATTCAGCTCTTATCTTTTCATCAAAAATGCTTGAAACTCCTTTATTCATTGAATTACCATTTTTTCCCCTGAAGTATTATACTCAGTTTTGCTGGGTAGGTGATTCTTGGTTTTAATCCTAGTTTGGAACTCAATTTTAAAAACAAATGCTAAAAATTGTTTTTACATGTAATTGGGAAAAAATAAAATACAAAATAACTCTTTCAAAAAAAGATAGCAAGGCGTGAGAGAAAAAGCAGTGGATTTGGGATCAGAGGAATTCGGCAAGCACAAAACTAGGAGGAGGGAAGGGAAGCATTATATTAAATGTCCCTTCTATCTCTAAATTCTATGAGATGTTTGCTTATAATAGAAGGATAGAGTGAATTAGCTTTCAAAGTATTCTTATACAAGTTTAAAATGGCCATCTTCAAAATCCTGATTTCTGTGGTCTGGTGATGAAAAAAATGTTTGATCTAAAAACAATGATTGAATCAGCAACAGAACTAACCAACTTATTGACAAATGATAATCTTATCACTTTTAGACCCATGTTGCCATTTATTAGAAACTATCTGACTTATTAACAAAAGTCTCTTTAAAAACAGAATTCTGAGCAATCTTATACATGTTTATTAACAAATATGAAGTCACTAAAAAGTTTTACATGCTCACAGGTTCATATGTAATGGATATAAATCTGACATCGTTTAAAATTTTAAATAAACTTTAAATCACTGTGTTGAATAGTCTTAAATCCACTAAACAAGTACATGATCAAGGAAACAAGGTTAGGTAACAGTTCATATAGAAAAAGATATGGTGGTTGAAGTGGTCTGCAAGCTTAGTGAGTCCATAATAGCCCAAAGAAGCATAGCTGCATGAACAGAAATCATGTTGTTTAGAATAAGGAAAGTTTGACTAGACTACATCTGGAGGACTGTTTTCTGTTCTGGCCACCACATTTTAGGAAGAATATTGGCAAGCTTCAGTACACCCAGAGAAATAGACCAGGATGGTAAGTGACTCAAACCTATGTCCTAGAAAGGTCAGATTAAAGAATGGGGTATGTTTAGCCAAGAGAAGGTGGAGAAAAGCACATGACAACAGTCAACTATTCAAAAAGACTGTTAAGTAAAGGAAAAGGGAGTGAGGAAGGGAAAAGGGGAAAATTCTTGCAAAAAGAGAGTTTTATTCTTTGTATTTGTATTTCCAGTGCAGAGAGTCTTGAATGTAGCAGGGGTTTAATAAAAGCTTGTTGATTCATTGATTTATTTGGCTTCAGAGGGCAATATTAGGACCAAGAGATGGAAGTTACAGAGGCTGATTAGAGCTTGCTATAAGGGGATACTTCTTAAGATTTCTTGTCATTTAATCATTTTTAGTCATGTCTGACCCTTCATGACCCTATTTGGGATTTTCTTGGCAATGTTACTGGAGTGGTTTGCTATTTCCTTCTCCAGCTTATTTTACAAGTAAGTAAACTGAGGCAAACAGAGTTAAGTGACTTACCCAGGGTAACAGACCTAGTAAGCGTGTGATACTGGATTTGAAACCAGAAAGATAAGTCTTCTTACTCCAGGTCCAGTGCTCTATCCATTGTACCACCTAGGTGCCCCTCCTTAAAAATTTTTTTTAATTAAAATTAGGGTTCTTCAAAAGACTTTCAGAAGATTTCCTGTCAATGGATGCCTTCAAACAGATGTTGCACAATCACATCTCAGTGTGTTATAAAGGGGGTTCTTTGCAACTATGAGATTCTACGACTCTGAGAATATAGTTTGAACATTAAACTGTAAATCATTATAAAATTACATTAAAATGTAAAACATTATTAAAATGTGATGAATGCTAATAACTAAGCCAATAATCAACACAGGATAACACATCCATTTGTGAGACACACATAGGTTCTCCTAAATATCAGAAACAGGCAAATGGGTAATAATTTATTCCTGACATAAAAAGTTTTGAACAACTGCCTACTTCTTCTCTGGGATGTGGTTTTTCAGTGTTCTTTCAATTATTCTGGTTATTATTATTACAATTATATACATTATAATTATATGTGCAATTATATCTTCTATATTCTAATAATTAGTCTAATTATTCAATTACATCTGGAAGAGAGTCAATTAAATGTCTCCTGGCTGGTCCTTGAATAAAATGTGACATCTCCTGACAACATTTTCACTGGCACCCTCCATGCCTGGAATGCTCTCCCTCTCCATTTCTGCTTCTTGGCTACCTTGAAGCTCCAGCTAAAATTCTTTCTACAAGAAAACTTTCCCAATTCCCTTAATTCTAATGCCTTCCTTCTGTTGCTTATTTCCAATTTTTTTCTGTAGCTAGTTTATTTTTACATATCTATTTGTTTATTGTCTCCTTCATTAAATTGTGACCTCCTTTCTTTATATGGCCAGTACTAAGCACAGTGCCTGGCACATAGCAGGTGCTTAATAAATGTTTACTGATTGACTAATATCTTTAATACATGCTAATCTCCCTTTCAGCAAAGAAAATGTATCTGGTAAGCAATAAAGGTGTACTAAGGGAGAAAAGAAGAGATTCCTATTTACACTCACTGACTGGTGATGAGATTTCTTTTTCTGTTACTGTCTAGGTATATAATACCAAAAGACACAAATCTACCAGCTCTTTAGTATCTACTTTTAAATACACAGTTAGTGTAACAATGCCAAATCCTCCAAGTCCCAACAGTAATAGCAACTTGATTTATCCATGTTGTTTTGTAACCGTTACTCAGCATCAATGGTTTAATTAATAGCATCATCCAAACCATATACTTGATGAGATAGAATTTATTTTTCCCCAATAGCTGGATAATACTTGAAAAATTGATATAATTCTAAATATTTCCAAATAATAGAAATAGCGGGTACATTTCATCTGATTTTAAAAGTTTAAAAATAATTAAAAGATTAAAGTTTCAAGATTTTAAAATTAAAGAATATACAAAATCAAAGCACTAACTTGGATACTTATGTCTAGTTTAAAAAAACCACATCTTAATTATTTGTTCACACATGCATGCAACTTACCTGTTTGGAGATGGCCTAGAAGTGACAGTACACCCATGGAAATCCTTTTTACTCTTATGCAAAAAAGAGCTGCTGCCTTTATTTCCTACCCCCTTTATCCACTGGAAAACAAAACAGACAATATATGACAGAATTGAGAAGAAAAGAACAGAGTAATATGTTATTATGACACTCAAGAGATCCTAAAAAAGTAATCATTATGAATAATAATAATGAATAATGGATAATGAAGATAGAAAAATGCAGAAAAGTTCATTTAGAACTTTCTAAGTTCACTTAGAAGTTCCTAAGAAGGAAAAACAAGGTAGACAAATAAAATTTCAGGAATAACTTGCCAAATGTCATGAGTATGAGGAGTGTGGAATAGTGGGAGTCAGAAACATCTGATCTTGCTTCTGACGCATATTAACTGTGTGACTAAAGGCAAGATGCTTAATTTGTCAGGGTCCAAGAAAACTCTTCAAGAATATAAGTTGTAAGCAACCGCCCATGTGTAATGGGGGGAACAAATTTCCACACTAGGAGTTCCCTACATGAATGAAATTACAGACTTGGACCTCCAAAAAAACGTTACAGAAAATGATAATGAGGTTTCACTACGATTACAAAATGATGCACATGTCAGCATCATACTGTTTTTGTTTTGTTTTGTTTTGTTTTTGTAAAAAGCCTGCCTGTGATGGGTATAAGATGTAAAAATTACAATCTCCAAATTCTTCTCCTCATATATCAGGGCCTATATGCTTTGCGACTCCAAAAGAAGTTGGGGGTGAGGAAGAAAGAAGTTGAGGGAAAGAAAATAAATGCTTAAGTTTTAAAATAAGTTTAATTTTTAAAAAGTGAAGGAGTATCTGAAAAAATCCAAAAGGAGTAATAAAAATCTTTATACTTAAATAATCTATGATCTCATCAACATGAGTACTTCCTCCATTGGTGCAAATAACAACTCATCCTTGTTTATGCTGTAGTGTCTTCTGTGATCCTTCCTTATGTTTTTCTGTAGCCTCTTCATGTATATGTGTGTATGTGTATATATAACATATATATGAACACACACATATAGTCAGTTCTTCTATAACATGATATGTGCTTTTCTAAAAATCACCCCACTATGCAAAAGTGCACAACAAAAACCATAAGGAAATTGGGTTAGACAAAATAACACTCAAAAACTCCATCGGTGGCATTAAAAAAAAATCTAATAAAAACAGTAGCATAATTTTACATATATTGAATTGTTAAGAAATACATAATTACTACAATAAATACTCTAGGCTTCCCTGGCCTTGGGCTGCTACTTGGAGGCTGCTGCTCCGTTATTCCTTCTAGTTGGTCTGGCAGTCACCAGACAAGGCCTACCTGCCCTGCTTCAGCCATGAAAGAGAAAGAATGGGTGAGAAGGGAGTAGTGCATGGGAGTGTGTAGGTACGGACTTTGTCAACAGCTGCTACTTAACCAGAATCTACTGTGTTCAACCTTCCTTGCCCAAGAAGACCATGCCAGAATCTATACTATAAGAGGATATTGAATGAGTGGTGTTCTATTCACGCAAATACACACACACATAAGTTTACTATGTGAAAGAACTGTAAATTACAGTCCTGTAGGATAACACATAAAGTTAACTGAGGTAGTTGGTAGATGGTAGAGGTATGTTTTGTGTGTTCCTCTCCTGCTCCATTCAGCTGGGTGCATTTTCTGCATTCTCATGAGTGAAATCATGCATTAACAAACTCAAAAGCTGAATTATATTCTACTTGTTTCCCAATTATATAAATTGGGGCAGCTAGATGGCATAGTAGAGTGGTGAGCCTGCAGTCAGAAAAGATTCATCTTCCTGAATTCAAATCTGGCTTCAAACACTTATTGTATGACTCTTGATAAGTCACTTAACCCTATTTGCCTCAGTTTCTCATCTAAAAATGAGAAGGAAATGGTTAACCACTCTAGTATGTTTGCCAAAAAAACCCAAGGTCACAAAGAGTTGGATATAACTGAAATGACTGAACAACATCAATAAATTACATTGGAACAAATTTACATTTTCAAAACAAGAGTTATAGTAGAACTGACTGCATATGTACCCAGTATGGTACAGAAATTCAAGTAGGTCTTGGTACCTTTCAAAGGAATTTGTGGAACACTCAGGTTATATCTCTTTCTTTCTTGATCAGCATGTCTTCCTTTCCTCAATAATATCCCTGACTTCATGTCTAGCAAATAAGTCATCAATGGAATATCTACAACCTATGGACAATTAGTAGGCCCTCCTTCATTGCCTTTGAGGTCACCCACAAATCTAATTCTTCACAGACTACAGTGACCCAAGACTCACAGTCATATTTTACTTCCAGGAGAAAATTTAGTTTTAAAATATAGGCCTTTGTGATGGAGAGAAGCTTAAAGCCATTAAGGATTTTCCAAATGCAATCTAGCCTATACTTGTTCTCTGATTCTGGGTCCAAATCACTGTCTATCTGGAGTGCTTGTCTTAGATATACTAATTCTTATATGACTTAATAGACCAGCTATCATATTTTATATTAGAAAATTATCATTTTTTAAAATCTAATGAGTTTTTCCTGTAAGGATTGTTAGGCCTATCTTTTTTGAACATTCATGAATTTCAGTGAGGAGGCCCTTCATGTTCAGGGACCTTGAAACAATTGATATGGGTCATCTACAAATAGGATCATCTCGGAGAATTCATCATCTATTAGGAATCTCTCTTCCATTTGGAATTTATTCAGGACATATTCCAGGACAGAGGTTGACACTTTTGGAGATTCAATTAATAATATTAATTGTAGATTGTTGAAAAGAGTTAGGTCTGATTTTCAAAGGAATCTTTTATCATGTTACATATTCTATTGAGAGACAACTTTAAAGAATACATTCTGCCGTAATGAACTTCATGCATTTTTGTAAGCAACAACAAATACAGCAGGCATTGCATTCTCTAAGCCTTTAGGTCAACTGTGTGACTGTAAAGATGTGGTCTCCTATAAAAAATCAGTTCAGAAAGGTGCCTGTTTATTTATACTTTCACTACACATATATGTGTATATACATGTACATATATGAGCACTATACATGTAGAGCATTTTAAAGATTTTATTAAGATAAGTGGGCAGGTGAGTAGGTATCAATCATTGTTCTCCTGATCATCTTTTTGAGAGTAGCAATAAAATCTCATCTTCAATTCCTTTGATAAATTCCTCTCCCTAAGATTATCTTATAAATGATCCCTAAAACTCTCAAGATCATATGACCACCAAAATGGGGATTTTTTATGTGTTTTTGGTCTGGTCCACTCTTCCCAATTTTATCTTCAGTGTTTTAAGTACTGCTTTGTACAGCACACCAGGGACTGAGGTATTAGGATGGAAATGTGGTAGTTCTTGTCATTGGTAATAAAAATAGAATATTACTGAAACAATCAGCGCTTTTCTTTCTTCCTGCCAGTTTCATCTATGGATGGTGTTGAGATTACAAAGCTCAGCTGAGTCTCATGCCAATGTTGTTTTCACTTACACTGCTGTTTGCTGTTTGATGATGTGATAAATCTCATAACTTTCTATCATTTTCTTCTGCAATGTTTTACAAATGAAAATGTGTTCTAAACCAAAGGTTATCACTCTCTCTGCTAGATAAGGAGATAAGATGCTTGCTGGAATAAGGTTTCGAGGTCCCTTCAGAACTTTTTGCTTTGGTGACGGTTGTAAAAGTTTAACCAAAGTTGTAAAAGTTTAACCAAAGTCAAACTCTACCTTTTCCTGTTTCCCAGTTTTTATCACTTTGTTTTAATGAGTCAATTAAAAGTAGCTGCTATATGGGAGAATATGACACTGCAAACAATTTTCTTTCTTCTAAACTTGACGCAGATTTTGACCACTGCTCTAAATAGCTAATTGTCTGACAACATACAGAGGTGATTCCAGTATTATTCACACATCAATAATCAGTTGTTTCCTGTATGGTAATTTATCATCAGATTCATTTCTTGTGATGTTGCTCACGGCTGTCTGACATCTTTAAATTCTCTTCTAGAAGAAAGTATGCATGACAAAGAAATGTGAGGCCTCTGAGTTGTTGTTCATCTTTTATTCCTCAAACCTGAGGCATATTTTCCAACATATTCCTTACTCCTTTATGCCAACATTTCATAATGACATTACTAAGTATAAATTGAGAGATTGAGAGAGAGAGAGAGAGAGAGAGAGAGAGAGAGACTTGGTTTGAAAAATCTTGTCTTCATAGAAGACATGAGGTTCTTCATAGAAAGAACCACTCTTCCTCTCATAGTTTATAATGAATCTAGATAATAAGCAATAAATATGTTCCTGGTCATCATTTTGCTTAACCTGGTCACAAGCACTATCAAAGAAGATAACAAGGTGTCCCACAAAATTACATTTCTTGTTGCCTTTTGATGCAGAATGAAACTAACTACCAACTCCTTTTCCAAGGAAAACCTGTATGCAATCTTTTCATCTACCTGCAATTTTCTTTTGTATTCTTATTTAATTTGCTGTGAGTATAGCTATACTGATGAGTGTCAGTTCTTCCAACAGCATGTCAATTCATTGGTCATGAAACAAAAATCTCACTATTTCTGAAACTACTGATGGTTAGCAATGGTCTAACAGTTTGATTCTTAACATTGTCTATTCCCTTTTCTGTCACTCTGCCTCATTCACTGCAGAAGCCAAAGGGATCTACCAAGTATCAAGGGTTATTTTGCATATTTCTTCCTTTCTTGGGTTGCCAAGGACAAAGAATTCATCACACAGAAACAGAGACAACTATGGGTATTATGCTTTCCCAAACATAACTGTTCTGGTCCTTGGCAAACCTGGTCCAGGCCTTTCCAGAATGTATGGACCTACCAAAGTTTATACTCAATTGTATAGCCTGTGAGAATCCAAAGTCACCTCCATACCTCAATGAAGCATAAAAGTAGGTGTTTGAAACAGAAAAAGCCTAAAAGCCTAGAAAAAATGGACCTATAATTTAAAAGGATTGGTTTTATGAGTTGTAAGAATTTATAATTGCTGTGCAGGAAGTTTGCAGTCCTGTCATGGAACTGCATATTATAATTTATAAGAGCTACATGATGACCTTTCTTTGAAGGCAATGAGTTACTGTGAGAATTTTCTACAACATATTTCTACACTGTTAAGAAGTATATTTGATTCAAAGTGCTAAGCTGAGAACTATAATTTGCTACAATTTATTTTCTTAAAGCTCAAACAGTGGAAACAAGAAAATGAAAGCACAAGAGGAAAGACTTTGGCTACCTCCAGCCTCTTCTGTCTGGAACCCCAATTATGCAGCACAGAGTAGCACAGCAACAACATTCACTAATCAGGTAGGCATGATAAAGAGAAAACTAGAAAGGGAACAAGCTGGAAAGTGTGGCACTTAGGATCATAGGTAACCCTGGTGGCAGACAAGTGTTTAAATATGTGTGAATCATAGCAACTTGAGAGTTGGAATTGATTTCAGAAGACCTAAATTCAAATCTGGCTTCACATGATTACTAGTTGCATAAACCTAGGCAAATCATTTAAACTGTCTGCTTAAATGTTTAAACTGTCAGTTTCCTCATCTGTAAGATGGAGAAAATAATAACACCCACCTCCCAGGGTTGTTGTGACGATCAAAGGAGCTATCTATAAAGCACACTGCAGACTTTAAAGTGCTATACAAATGCTAGTTATCATCATCAACAGTATCATTATTATTATCATTACATGCACAGAGAAATAAAAGAAAGGAAAATGCCTCTATTTCCTTTAGGAGGGTGGTCCTTAGCTGACAACAGGGGCAATAAGTATTCTTACCAGCCACAGGACGTTGTTTTTTCAAATTCTATCCCTACAGATTCCTAAACTCCAAGGCAACAAGGTAGTACCTTCAGGGAATAGGAAACTTACAGCAAGTACTATACTTTGGAGAAAGCAAAGGCAAGACAGAACTAAAGAACGGGTCATTTGAACCATAAAAGTTGGTAGAGTAGCTTCACTACTACCATCGTTTCCAATAATAAAATTAATAACTAACTCCTTCAGGTTGTCTCAATGGAGATATGAGTAGTAGAAGAGCCTGACCCACCCCACAGTTTCTGGCCAGTGCATAAATGTTTCCCAATGGGTCATAAATGGAGGGGAGACTTTCTATCAGAGGCACAGGGCAAACTTCTCTTGATTCAATACTCTAGATCCTGAGGAAGGAGATGGAACTCTATTCATATAATTAGAGTCTGCCTACCTTCCACACTGACTTCTGCTGTCAGAACTTTCAACAGTGCACAGGGCATTATATCTAGGATGGGCAGGCAGTGAAAAAGCTTAGAGGTGACACTAGACTGAACATGTGACCTAATATGATCTGAAGTAAGCATAGCTTCTGGAGTTCCAGCCCTTGACCTTCCCTCCTGTCACACTCATACCTAAGCAGGAGCTAAATGTCATCCCATATCTCTCCTATATCTTGTGGCTAAACTTGAGAGGGCCATTTACAACACTTTCTCTCTTCTCACTCTCTTCTTAACTCTCTACAGTCTGGCTTCTGACCTCATCATTCAACTGAAATTGCTCTCTCCAAAGTCACTAATGATCTCTTAACTGCCAGATCTATTGGCCTTTTCTCAGCCTTCTTCCTTGACCTCTCTGCATGCAACCTTTGACACTATCCTCATCCTCTTCTTGAGACTCTAGGTTTTAAGGACTCTGCTCTCTCCTGGTTATCCTCCTACCTATAGGACAGCTCCTTCTCAGTCTCTTTTGCTGATCTCCAGGTCACATTTACCAACTATGGGTGACCTACAGGGTTCTCCCCTGGTCTTTTTTTCTTCTCCCTTTATTCTGTTTCACTTGGTTGATCTTATTGGTTCCCACAAATTCAGTTATTATCTGTATCCTGATGATTCTCAAATCTACTTCCAGCCTTAACCTCTCTTCTGACCCCCAATCTCATATCTCCAACTGCCTATTAGACACCTCAAACTGGATTCCCATAGATATCTTAAACTCAACATGTACAAAATTGAACTTATCTGTCCTCCCCCAAAAAAACCCTCCACTCTTCCTTACTTTCTTATTACTGTCAAGAGCATCACTAACCACTCAGCCTTGCAACCTAGATGTCCTTGACTACTCACTCTCTCTCCGTACCACCACCACCCCCATATCCAATTTGTTGATATGACCTGGTGATTTCGCCTTTTCAGTATTTCTCAAATATGCCCCCTTCTCTCCTAATATTTCATACTGGTGCAGGTCTCTATCACCTCATGCCTAAGCAACTACAGCAACTGCTGGCTGGTCTCCCTGCCACAAGTCTCTCCCCACTCCAGTACATCCTCAACTCAGCCATCAAAGTTATTTTCCTAAAACATAGGTCCAATCATGTCATACCCTCCTTCCCCCACTCAATAAACTCCAAAGGCTTCCTATCACCTCCAATATAAAATACAAAATTCTCTTTTTGGAATCAAAGCCCTTCATAAACTACCCACTTCTGCCTTTCCAGGCTTCTTAAACATTGTACTCCTCCACCAAGTTCTCTTAGATTCAATAAAACTGTCTAGTTACCTCTTCCTCACATAAGGTGCTCCATCTCCTGAATCCAGGCATTTTCACTGACTGTCCTCTATGCCTGGAATGCTCTTCCTTTTAATCTTTACCTCCTGGATTCTTTGGCTTCCTTCAAATTCCAGCTTAAATCTCAGCTTCCACAGGAAACATTTTCAGATTCCCCTTAATTCCAGGGCAGTCTCTCTGTTACTGATTTCCTATTTGTCCCACATATAACTTATTTGTTCATAATTGTTTACTTGTTTTCTCCCCCAATGGATTACGAGCTCCTTAAGATTAGGATTTGTCTTTTGCTTTTTTTTATGTATCTCCAGGGCTTAGCACAGTGCCTAGCACACAGCAGGTACTTAATGAATGTTTACTGGCTGACTCCTGAGTGCCATGAAAGAAGTAGGAGCCTTTCGATTCTGCTCCCAATTGTCTTGTCTAGCAGTTGAGAAAGCAGCGGGAGTTGTCTGACAGTTCTGCTCCTTCTTTTGATAATTTGTCGTGCTGATGTAAAGGAAACTGGAGGCTGGAAGGTGTGCTCCTACTCTTCTCTCTTGCCTTTGGGCTTCAGAGAGAGGAACAGACAAGTGGTTCTGCTCCCACCTATGTTCTCTGGTCAATGGGCTGCTCAGGAAGAAAGAACCTGCTTTCCCAGAACTCCTAACCTCCATTTTGGTCTTGCTTGCTGACCAGTGTTTGCTGTGACTTAGAGTTCAGTCAAGTAGGGCAAGCCTGGCTTTATAGCTTTTTCCTTTGTCTTTCTTCCGTTCCTTGCTGGTCAAAGTTCATACATTCAAGATGCCAAACTTGAACAGGAAGAGGTAATCCAGGGTCATCCTCTTTACAGGAAAAAATTGTGTGCCTCCTTGTGTATGATTATTGCTAAGGATTGCATATTTACTATCTAGTATTCGAACTGATAGTTTTATAGGTTGTTAAACTATGAAGTATCCTCATGATGTATGGAGGGGGACAAGGTAGTTCAAATTGTACTAGACTATCACGCTAATAATTGAGCTAAAAATTCCCTCAATCTCTATTCTAATGGTTCCCATCAAATGGTTCCCATCTCTGTCTAAAGCAAAATATGCACTTTTTTTACATGTTCAAATCAGATAGCTTTGAGGGTACAGTAGACTTAAGAACCAGTAGATATTGAACTTGCCTCAGTCCAGCAGAGTTGTGAACATTACCTCCAATACCTTAGCAACCAGTCTAAAAGGAAAATTATCTCCCTAATATGTTTATCCAGGTAAGTTTGGGGACATCTGAATAAAGATTCCTTCACACCATTTACTTCTGATAGCAGTATATTTCCTTGAGCTTGAAGAGGTACAGAAACAATGCAGTGATAGCACAAGGGGCAAAAGAATTTGGGGTAGAGGGGGAACAGAAGACAGACAGGGAAGATAAATGATAACACCAGCATCATGTTTTAAAAAAATGTAGACACCATTTGCCACTCCCTCACCACTAACTTTCTCTAAGGTCTTAGTGCATTTGTGCTGTCTCTCCACTAATTAACTCAGTCATGGTCTGAAACCAATCAATTATACTTCTATATAAGTGTTTCAGTGCCAGGACCAACTAGAACCAAAAAAGCACTGAAACCCAGGAACTTCTAAATTTGCAAAAATATTGTTTTCAACCATTTTTCATTACATATATATATTTACTATATTATAAGTTTAAATAAGACTTTATCAGCTGGAATGAGAAACTAACAACCACTTACAACTGTTTTATGATTCTAAACAAAAGATAAACTTGTATATGAACTTTTGAAACATGATCCAATCGTAAGTTGTAAACTTCCTGTAAATATGACAATGATTAATACTGAAACTAGTAACATACTCAATTCCTTGCATAGTCAACTCTTAGTGCCTACACCCCACTTATGATCATTTCCTATAAACAATAATTATACCATAAGCATAATTACTTCCTTCTAGAAGCAATTATTATAGCACGGAAGTTGTTTTTGTTTGTTGTTTACCAAAATATTCACACACTAAAACAAGATTAAAACTATAGGAATATGTTTATTAAACCCAAAGACAAGCAGCTAAATAATTCCATAATGTATTTCACTGTTGGGTTTACACCTGCCGAAATTTTTCTCTTTCTGACTTAAACCTATTGTTCCAATATTCCAAGCAGAAACCTAATTCCTCTTCTACATAATAGCCCTTCATATACTTGAAAATAGTTATTATGTCTTCTCCTTTAATCTTCTTTCTTTACCTCAATGTGTGTGTGTTCGTCCCTTCTTGCCAAAGAAGTCCATGCCATCAGAGAAATGATGACACGACTTGCACTTGACCTTGTTTTGAGTGAGGGAAGGCTGTGCAGGCCACCAGCCTCACTTCTCCTCCATAGCCATCTGAATCCAGTGACCAGATATTCATCTGGAGATAACCCAGAATGAGGCAACTGGAGTTAAGTGACTTGTCCAAGGTCACACAGCTAGTGAGTGTCAAGTGTCTGAGGTGAGATTTGAACTCAGGTCCTCCTGACTCCTGCATTGGTGCTCTATCCACTGCACCACCTAGCTGCCCCTCTATCTCAATATTGTCAAGTGGAAAGTAAGCTCTTTCAAGTGGAAAGATCTCAAGGCCTTCAGAAGTAAAGAATATGTAAAAACAAAAGACAGTTATAATTTCTTTAAAGATAACTGCCCATTCTGAAATGACTTTTAAAAATAACTTCAGATTATTTTCTATTCTGGCTGACTTATTCTGGATGTTGACCAATTTATCAACATCCCTTCTAAAATGGGTTACCTGGCTAGAATTGAACATAATATTCCAAATGTGATCTAATGAGGACATAGTGCAACAGAACTATCATTTCTCTAGCCCTGGACATTGTGTCACTTTTAATAAAATCCTGCCAATTCACATTGTTGATTCAGATTGAATTTGCTATCCAGTAAAATTCCAAGAGAGTTTTCAGATGAACTGCTATCTAGCTGTACCATCCCCCATCTTGTATTTCTAAAGTGAATTTTTTTGAACCCAAGTATAAGACTTCATTCTTATCCTTATTCAATTTCATATTATTAGATTGAAACCAACATTCTACCCTGTCAAAATCCTCCTGGATCCCAATTCTGTCATTCACTATTTTAGCTGTCTCCCCCACTGAAAAAAAAGAAAGACAGTGTTTGAAAAGTCTCGGTTTTCTAAGTTGAAAAATCTTTTGGAAATATATATATACATATATATGTATATATATATCATTCTTTTAAAAAATACAGTATATATGAAACTTAACATGAAACAAACAGAAGAGGGAAATTTACTACAGATTTCCTTTAAATTGTATGCTTAGCCTATTTAAAATATGATTTTATTTATAAGATAGAATTTATAACTGTTCAATTATGCAAAACAAATCAGAATCAAGAATAATAAATCAGCATCTCACCATATAGCAGGAATCACTATAAGTTATAAACTACAAATTACTAACTAGAAAGAACAAGAAAGGGGCAATACAGGAAAATTAAAATTGTTTTAATAAAATATTTTATACACTTTTTTAAATGTATACATAAAAGAAAATAGTTTTCATTTACCCCCTTCACAGGGTGGTCCCACTGATCAGAGCTTCTGAGTCTTGACAGAGGTACCTGAACCTGAGTATCTTCTTGCTTTGATTTTGACTTCTTTGGTATTCGAAACTAGAAAGAGAAAGCCATCTTTTTAATACACAATCAGCACTGAATTCAGTATCTGAAAACAACCCAGAGCATTCCATTTACTCTGAATGATAAGCAAAAGGGCAACTAGAGAATGGTGGCACACTAACAAGTTCAGAAATTCAATTCTTTATGTTACAACAGTGGTTTCCAGCATATGAGCAGTACAGATGAGGCAAGGGGCTGATATAGTCATGTGAACAACAAAATCATCTTTGGGCTGAATGTCTCATATGTAAATTTTGGTCTACACCAATGATTTCATTCAAAAATACATGCACACATGTAAATAACTCATTCAAACAATCTATGTACAGGATATATTGAAAATAATTAGGAGATGGAAGGCACTAGAATTAAAGGGGAATCTGAAAACGTTTCCTGTGGAAGTTCAGACTTAAGCTGGAACTTGAAGGAAGCAGAGATAAAGAGGGGGAAAATTCCAGGCATGGAAGAATAGCAGGTGAACATATATATTATAGAGAGGTAAAATACCTTGTTCAAAGAACAGCAAAGAGACCAGTGTCATTGGACTGAAGTTGAAGTGTATGTGAGGAGGAAGGGGAAGAATAAAGTATAAAAAGATTAGAAAGAGAGGAAGGGGCCAGGTTATGAAGGGCTTTGGATGCCAAACAGATTTTATAAATGATCCTGAAAATGAAAAGAAGTCATCAGAGTTTATCATAGGACAATGACATAATCAGACTTGCACTTTAAGATAATTTTGACAGTTTAGTATAAAATGGACTGGAGTGGGAAGAGACTTGTGGAAGAGAGACCAATCAGCAAGCTATCACAATTGCTCAGACATGAGGTGATGAGGACCTGCAAGAATGTGGTGGCAGTATCAAAGGAGAGAAGGAGGAGTAGTTGAGAGATATTACAAAGATAAAACTGACAGGTCTTAGCAACTGTTGGGGTCGGGTGGGGTAATAGGACCCTGACCTCTAAAACGAAAAGACCCAGTCCCTGAATTTTCCCATATATTTCAGCAGCCCAAATTACTGGCGCTTCCACCCAAAGCAAACCAGTCCATCCCAGTCCACCTAGATCACCTTATATTAACCTACTTGATAGTCCTTTCAGTGTTGTACCTGGCCCATACCAGACTGCTTACAACTCCTTAATCACCTCCAGATCCTTTCACTTTCTCTTTTGTATATAGGCATTATAGTCTCACCCCCATTAAGCTGCAGATTCACTAAGAATTCTGCCCTTTCTTTTTAATATTTTTAATTTTTTGTTCATTTACTTAATTCCTTTATTAAAAGAAAAATTTTATTTTTTCCCCAATTACATGTTAAAACAATTTTAACTTTTTTTAAAGTTTTGAGTTCTAAATTCTATCCCTTTCTTTCTCCCTCCCCTCTCCACTCCATGAGATGGCAAGCAACCTGATATGTTATACATGCGCAGTCATGTAAAACATTTCCATGATAGTAATTTTGTACAAGAAGACTCAAATAAAAAAAAAAAGAGCAAAAAATAGCATGCTTCAGTCTGTATTTAGACAATATCAGTTGTTTCTCTGGAGGTGGAGAGTATGCTTCCTCATTAGTCCTGTGGGATTGTCTTGGATCATTGTATTGCTGAAAATAACTAAGTCATTCACAGTTCTTTTTTGTACAATATTGCTGTCACTATGTACAACAGTACAGTATAGTAACAGGTTCTGTTCACTTCATTTTGCATCAGTTCATGTAAGTCTTTCTAGGGTTTTCTGAAATCACCCTGCTCATCATTTCTTTAGCACAATGATATTACATTACAATCATATGCCACAGTTTGTTTAGCCATTTAACTCTGCCCCTTCTATTGGTGTTACAATAAACTTTGTTTGAATGCAAAAATTCACTCCAAGCCAATGCTGCCCTGTACCCTGGCATTTTGGGGTTCCCAGCAACCTTAATCCTCATCAGAAGGAGATTGTAAAAATCAAGGATTATATTTAAATTGCAAGCCTGAGTGACTGGGAAGATAGTGGTGCCCTTGATAGTAATAAGAAAGTAAGGAAGAGTGGAGGGGTTTTTTGGGGGAGGACAGATAAGTTCAGTTTTGTACATGCTGAGTTTAAGATATCTGTGGGAATCCAGTTTGAGGTGTCTAATAGGCAGTTGGAGATGTGAGATTGGGGGTGAGAAGAGAGGTTAAGGCTGGAAGTAGATTTAAGAATCATCAGGATAGATGCTGAGTGAAAAGAGCAGAACCAGGAGAACTTTGTGCACAGCAACGACCACAGTGTGCAAGAGTTTTTTCTGGTAGACCTGGAATTTTGTAATAACGCAAGAACTTCTTAAAAAAAAAAAATCCCAATGGTGGTTCTCTAAGGCAAAATGCCTTCCACACTCAGAGAAAGAAATATGGAAGTCATTCACAGAATGTAGCAGATCATGTTTGTGTATGTGTATGTTTTTGTGTATCATGTTTTGATTTGTTATATGATTTCTTCCATTTATTTTAGTCCGACTACATAGCATGACTATAGTGAAAATGTACTCAATAGGAAAGTATATGTAGAACCTATACAGAACTGTATGCAGTCGTGGGGAGGGAGGGAGGTAGTGGGGGGTAGGTGTGGGGGGGATAAAATCTCAATTGTATGGCAGTGATTGTTAAACATTAAAAAATAATTTAAAAAAAAAAGAATCATCAGGATACAGATAATAACTGAATTTGTGGGAACCAATAAGATCAACCAAATGAAACAGAGTAAAGAGAGAAGAAAAGAAGGCTGGGGAGAACCCTGTAGGTCACCCATAGTTGGTAAATGTGACCTGGAGATCAGCAAAAGAGACTGAGAAGGAGCTGTCCTATAAGTAGGAGGAGAACCCAGGAGAGAGCAGAGTCCTTAAAGCCTAGAGTCTCAAGAAGAGGATGAGGATAGTGTCAAAGGTTGCATGCAGAGAGGTCAAGGAAGAAGGCTGAGAAAAGGCCAATAGATCTGGCAGTTAAGAGATCATTAGTGACTTTGGAGAGAGCAATTTCAGTTGAATGATGAGGTCAGAAGCCAGACTGTAGAGAGTTAAGAAGAGAGTGAGAAGAGAGAAAGTGTTGTAAATGGCCCTCTCAAGTTTAGCCACAAGATATAGGAGAGATATGGGATGACATTTAGCTCCTGCTTAGGTATGAGTGTGACAGGAGGGAAGGTCAAGGGCTGGAACTCCAGAAGCTGTGCTTACTTCAGGTCATATTAGGTCACATGCTCAGTCTGGTGTCAATCTCTCAGTTCTATCACCTTAAGAGAAGATGCAGTGTTTGTCCATACTAAATATGGGCACTGTTCAAAGGTCTGACAGCAAAAGTCAGTTTGGAAAGAAGTTCAGAAGGAAGGCTCACCCCCATCAGACAATTAGGTGGCACAATGGATAGAGTACTAGTCCTAGAGTCAGGAAGACTCATCTTCCTGAGTTCAAATCTGGCCTCAGACACTCACAAGATGTGTGACCTGGGCAAGTCACTTAACCTTGTTTGTCTCAGTTTCTTTATCGGTAAAATGAGCTGGAAAAGCAGATGGTAAACTACTCTAGTATCTTTGCCAACAAAACCCTACATGGGGTCACAAAAAGTCAGACATGACTGGAAAAGTGACTGAACAACAAAAACAGCAATTCAGGCAGCTAGGTGGATAGAGCACTGGGATGAGAATAGATATAATAAAGCGGGCAATCTTTTGGAGAAGACCGGATAGAATGGAATCACTTGTGCATGTTTGCTTTGGCAAAGGAGAAGGTGTGACATGGGGTGAAGGAGATGATAGGCAGAAAGGCATCAATGATGCTTGATGAGAAGGAAGGAAGAAGAAAACCATATCTCATGCTCAAAAATTATCATGCCTTTTTCCCCCCTAATCAATGTAATCTTACCCTCATTCTAGCTATATTGAAAGAAAATCAGTATAATAAACTAATTCATATTAAATCACTAATAGCTGATAGTTTACTAGGCTAACATTCCGATGGAGGAATATTTCAAAATAGATCATTTTAAAAGAATAGAGGGTAATAACTTAACTTAATAAATTAATAAGTGGATAAAATTAATAGTAGAATTTAAAAGTCTGACAGGGCATATATTTTCGAACAGGGCCTTGTCCAGGACCTTTCAAATCACCCAGCTTAAAAAAGAAAAAAAGCCCATCAACTAGGGGATGCCTGCCAAATAAAAGTGGTATACAAATGTAATGAAATGTTATCATACAACAAAAAGAATGAATATGAAGAATTCAGAAACTTTCATGAACTGATGAAGGCTGAAGTAAGCAAAGTCAAGAGAACAATGTATATAATAATGTAAATGAAAAGGACGCTAAAATAAAGTTGAATGCAGACATTGTATTAACCCATCGTGGACTGTGACAAAAGTTAAGGAAGTACCTTCCTATTTTTAGTAGGGAGATGAAGAGCAGGGAGAAGAGATTCAGTAATAACTATGTTGTAAAAACAAAACATATCAATTATTTTTTCTTTAATAATGTCACATAAATTTAGGAAGTAGGAGACAATGAACTATATAGAATTTAAGAAGACAATAAATAACAGAAAAACAATTGTATTTTACTTCTCTTTGTATGTTTTTGCATGTGTGTAGGGGTTAGAGGAAGAAAGGGAGGGCAGAAGAAAGGAATTTTTATTTACATATATATCTCCCTGACTCATATGGTACTAAGAAAAATGATTACTTCTCCCCCATATTAATAATCAATTACTGAATTAGGACCAGGATTGTTTCAGAAGCCTTCAGTCTCTGAAGGACTTTGCTGATAATGAGACTGAATTAACTTTCTCCTCAATCTTGTTCAGATCCCACCCAACCTTACACGGAATTTAATCTAAGGTGAAGAAGCTCATAGTGTTCTACACAGGTATAAGGATAAATTCTTTTATTAGATTGCCCAAGGCTGGGCAAGTTAGAAGCAAATGACATCAAAGTTACATTCCCCTAGTCCCTCATTAGAATAGGTTCACCTCTTATTGTAATACTCAGAATTGATTGCTACCCTCAGGAATATCCACTCTTCCAAGGGCATATAAACTGTGAGCTACCACCATGAGTCATGTTTGGCATTCAAGGGTATCACTCATTTTATTAGTAATTTGCTAACATATTGATAAAATTATCAATTATCTCAAACTTTTTAAATGTCACAGTACTTGACTTAAATTCAGATTTGAAAATGATATTGGCATTGAGAAGTTTGGGTAAATCAGGAAAGTGACATAAAATCATCTTGTTGCTCTGTACAAAGTCCTAAGTCAAACTTAATTCTTCATTTCTCTCCTTCCCTTTTATTTTTTCTATTTTCTGTTCCTAATCTTGGGCCATACTTAAACTTTATTGAACTCTTTGAAGAAAGGTAACATATCAATCTAATAAGTATAGTAAATCAGATATTACTGGATTTAAAGTATAAAATTCTAGAGAAGGAAAATATCTTTCAAAATAAGCATGAGTTCTTAAAAACACTATCAAAATAGAAATAAAATCTCAATTAAGTACAACATTAAAACAGAATATTTTAAAATAAATGATAATTTCAAAAATACAATAAGAATATTTTTTTCCACAAAAGCAACTTCCATGGCACTACATAATCAACCTTAGCTCTCATCACTTCTATATAAAACACAAATAGTCAACTCAATTCAACACGAAAGAGACTCAACCTGAGAGACCAAGCAATTATGAGAGATGAGAGGCAGCAAGGTTTAGTAAATAGAGGACCAGTCTTGGAATCAGGTAGACCAGAGTTCAAAAGTCCTCCCTCTGCCAGTTATTTAGTTATATGACCACAGACAGGTCATTTAACCTCTTAATACTCCAAGCAATATGAAGACTGAATTACAAAAAATTGCCACTGCATTTTCTGCATCTACAGAAGGAGTGTCCATAAAGGGAGTCCTCTATACTAATGAAATCACAAATCTAGACCAAAAAATGTAATGTTCACAACACTCACCTAGGTTGGGGATGATGGAGTGATGGGACTTGGATCCCAAAAGGCAAAGAACATGTCTCTGAAAGCACCCCTAATCTCAGTAGGCCCCTGTGAGAAAATTCTTTCCTTGTTAGAGACACATATAGAGTTGACCCTATAATTCCTCAGATAAAGGCTATGAAACAGGGGTGCCTGGCCCAAGGACTCTGCGCCTGGAATACAACTATCTTGTCCCTTTAACAAAGCTATCTCTATTGACTCCTTGAGTTTTCCATACATTCCAGCAGCCCAGCACCTGGATCTCTTAAGTATATTCTTTCTAACCTCTTCCTAATTCCTCCCCAATAACCTACTTAGCATATTTGGCATTCCTTTCCCTGTCCCTTTTCCATATAAGCATTAGTATCACCCCCATTAAGTTGCAAGTTCCCTAAGGAACTTCCCCCACCTCATTGATGTCATAATAAACTTTGCCACTTGACTGGAAGGCAGTTTGAGTGTGTGAATTCATTCTAGGAGACAACACCCTATACCCTGACATTTTGGGGGGGTCTCAGTAACCCTAAACCATATCAGCACTCCTACACCATGTAAGGGATACAAAAACAAAAAAAAGAGAAATGCCCTCAAACAGCTTACATTCTATTGCAAATTTTTCATCACCAAAATATTATACCTTCTTTTCCTCTTTTTTTATTCTTTGTAAGAGAGGGATCCCTAGGAAGAAGAGAGATATATTTTGAAATGAAAGAGATGTAAAAATAAAATGTATCAAGAAACAATTTTTTTAGAGTTTGTTAAACTGAATCCTCACTTAAACAGAGCATATCTTTCTCTAAGCATTCTAGTTAAACAAGTCAAAAGACAAAAGTAATACATACCTCACAAGAATTTGAAGATGAAGACTTTTTCATTTTTCCCTCAATTACAGTTTCTACAAAAAAAAGAAGACAACAAAAATTATTACTTAAAAATTTAAATAAGAGAAGTAAACTAGCAAGATATTATTTCATGTATCTTTTTGCATAAACTTTTTATTTAATTCAGAATTTATATAACTGGTAAAGTAGAATTTATATAACTGGTAAAGTAGACCAATACATTTTACGAAATCAGAATCTTGAAACTCAAGGAATTTTCATTCTACAATAATGTTATGTTTTAATACAGCAGCAACCTATTGGCAAAATATTTATTTAAAAATTGAGTTCTAAGTTCAAATAACCATGGGGATTTCTAATCAAAGGTAAAATTCCAGAGGTTTAAGAAGGGACAAAGAAGTCCAGGAGATGGTACTCCCATTTCTAGAATACCTAGCATAGCACAGACTAGTCCATAAGCTTAATGCTTCCTTTCTTCAGCAACAATTTTCAACTCTGCTTGGGATTACTCCTTTTGACAACACAAAGACAATAAAAAGGGGGGGGGGGGATTTCAGTAAAAAAGGGGGAGGAATTTGCTGTATAAAAAAATAACTCCTAGCCAATTCCATTGAAATAAATTTCATGAAATGAGAAATATCAATATTCAAAATTGTCAGTTTATGAGTAATACCTGTAGCTAAAAATTAAAACATTAAAGTTTGAAGTGCTGGGTTTTTTTTAACTGCATATAGTTAGCTTGTGAAAATATGAATGAATTACTAGTAATTTCTTCAGGAAATGTAATCACAGTGACCTAAATAAGAATTTGGACCCTTTTCTTACTAATGGTTTCTCCTAAAACCTGTTCCTCCTTCTGATTTTCCTATTTGCGTTAGTGATATTACTACCAATTGTACCAATCAGCCAGGCTTAAAACATCTGAAGTTAAGTGGTTTATTACAATGTATTATTATTATCAAAACACATTTGCAACAAATGCCAATAAACAAATAACTAAACCAAACATAAGTTTCCAACTAAAACACATAAAATTTAGAGAAAGGAAAAAAAAAGTATAACAATAATTTAAATGGGAAGATCTTTCCCATCCATTAATAGGCCCGTGTAATCTGCCTGGGTCACTTGGAAGTCTGAGTCACATGAGCCTGTGGTGGGAGGAGCTTGCTGAATGGGAGGAACAGGAAAGGGATGGAGCAA
Source organism: Notamacropus eugenii (assembly GCF_028372415.1). NCBI lineage: Eukaryota > Metazoa > Chordata > Mammalia > Diprotodontia > Macropodidae > Notamacropus > Notamacropus eugenii. The sequence goes on along the minus strand of NC_092876.1, from coordinate 368,509,370 downwards.
GAAATGAGTCAGAGCTGGGAAAGAGAGAGCAGGCAGCAACTAGTGTGACTGGGAGAACTTGTTTATGCTTTTGTTTAAAGGAGCCTGGTTGTGATTTGTTTAAAGGAGCTAATTTGTGGGAAGCCAAATAGAGGGAAGATTTGGGAATGGTGCTGCCCCCTGCACTGTTATTGTGTATAGATTTCTTTGTTGCTATGATGGATTTGGTTTTCTGCTGTTGGGATCTGGCTTTCTGGTGTTTGAATAAATGTTTTGGTTCTGTCTTCCAGGTGGAGAGTCTGTTATATTTTGCAATTCAGAACGGTGCTGGTATATTCATAGCCTCCATGGGTGCTATGAATATTGCATTGGTGCTACAATATGTTTTAAGAAAATAAAAATCAAACCAAAGAAATAATTCCTCCAATCAGTCTGTGTAATTATAAAGCTATTACCTATGACATTGTTTTTTATTTTGTCATTTTTATATAGATGTAACTAATTATGTATTCTTGCTTTTCTGATGCTACTGATCTTGCCATGTGCATCACTTTATACAGGTATTTCCATATTTCTTTCTAGTATTCATATTTATCAATTTTATGTTGCCATAATTAATTTGAGATGGGGAATGGGACTTCAGCTATGATTTCACTGGTATTTATATAAGGACCCCACCCAGAAAAGCTCCCCTTACCAAATGAAGATCAGCTTCCGATCTTTAACTTACAGTCTTAGAGAGCAACTGAGGAACTGAAAGTTTAGATGACTCATCAAAGGTCACACAACCAGTATGTTTCAAAATCAGCATTTAAACCCACATCTTTTCACTAAGCCATACTGGCTCTCAATACAGTAGTACTGTGTTACAGCAATGTATCATATTCAGCCACTCCCTAATTAGTGCAAAACACAGGCTTATACCTTATACTCAAACTGTCTATTAATAACTTGATTTAATGGTTGATAAGCTATATAATTTTTGAATTTCAAAATATCATAAATTTTTGCATTTCCTAAATATATTTGAGAAAAACACATCCTTTGTTTTTCCAAATATCTGGCATAATACTCAACTAGATTTTTTTCTTATTTTTAACTGGATTTTTCATTTGCTAGTAACACATTAAAATTTTCAATAATTATTCATTATTTATTTATTTTCTTTTCCAAGACTGTGAACTTTTCCTTTACAAATATTATTAAAGAATTACTAGTTGCATAATTTAAGAATCTAAGGCTTCTTAATTTTGGATATTTCCTTCACCTTTACTATATACAATCAAATAAGCAAGTACATAAACAAATTTAAAATTTATATACCATTTTCTTTTAACATTGTGGAGATAACAATGGAGCAGACAGGTCATCTAATCTCTTGTTCTCACCATGTGACCAATCCAATTTCTTTTTTAGCTCAAAGATTTCTTTGGTGATGCTCACATCATATCACCACTCTCCTTTGGGTGATTCTTAATCTCAACTCTTCAAAGACCACAGTGTTCCATAATCAGAAGATAAATACCACTACCACAGAAATGTTAGTATTAAAAAAGATAAGTCCTTGATTCAGAAAGAAGCTTGGAATCATTAAAACAATTCTAAACTTTCACAAAGGCAATCCAACTAATTTTCCTCATCTTCAATTCTACGCTTAACTTACAAAAACAAACACATACAAATTCTATAGGTTATCTGCCCATATCATATTCAATCATATTCTAAGATCTTTAATCCCTTAGGGTAGAATCTGTATTATCCTGATTATGTTTCCACAATACTTGAATTGGTTCTTTCTGGCTGCTTGTAATATTTTCTCCTTGACCTGGAAACTCTAGAATTTGGCTACAATGTTCCTAGGAGTTTTCCTTTTGGGATCTCTTTCAGGAGGTAATTGGTAGATTCTTTCCATTTCTCTTTTACCCTCTGGTTCTGGAATATCAGGGCAGTTTTTCTTGATAATTTCTTTAAAGATGATATCTAGGCTCTTTCTTTTTATCATGGTTTTCAAGCAGACCAATAATTTTAAAATTCTCTCTCTTGGATCTATTTTCCAGATCAATTGTTTTTCCAATAAGATATTTTACATTGTCTTCTGTTTTTTCATCCTTTTGATTTTGTTTTATAATTTCTTAATTTCTCATAAAGTCATTGGCTTCCATTTTGCTCAATTCTAATTTTTAAGGAATTATTTTCTTCAATGAACTTTTGGACCTCCTTTTCCATTTGGCCAATTCTGGTTTTTAAGGTATTCTTCTTCTCATTGGCTTTTTGGACTTCTTTTGCCATTTCGGTTTGTCTATTTTTTAAAAGGTGTTATTTTCTTTAGCATTTTTGGAGGTCTCCTTTAGCAAGTTGCTGGCTCATTTTTCATGGTTTTCTTGCATTGCATTTCTCTTCTCAATTTTTCCTCTACTTCTCTTACTTGATTTTCAAAATCCTTTTTGAGCTTTTCTATGGCCTGAGATGATTTATATTTTTCTTGGAAGTTTTGGATGTAGGAGCCTTTATCTTGCTGTCTTCCTCCAATTGAATGCTTTGATTTTCTTCATCATGAAAGTCACCTTCTATAGTCTTATTTTTTTCCCTTTTTGGTCATTTTCCCAGTCAAGACTTTTGAGCTCTTTGTTAAGTGGATGGTGTACTGCCCCAAGTTTCAGGAGTTTGTGCAGCTGTTTTCAGAAATATCTCTAGGGACCTGTAAATTCTCAGTTCCTCCAAAGTGGTATGATCAAAGGAGAAGTGTCTACTCTCCTGGCCTGTGCTCTGTTCTGTGAGAAAACACAAGCACTCTTTTCTGCCCTGGAACTGAGAGTAGGATTTCCTCTCCATAGCCACCACCAGTTTTGCCATGCCAGTACTACTCCTCATTCCAGGACTGCCACCCAGGACTGTGACCCAGATCAGCCCCTTGATCCCTCCACCATCTCTAGGCTGAGAGCTCCAGAAGCAGCCACCACTGCCACAGCCACTGCCACCATCCTGGGGCTGAGGCTGGGACCAGACCACGTTCCTCTCTCACCCAACTGAGAGAGCTTTCCCACCAATCTTTGAAGCTGTCTTTGGCATTTACGGGTTGAGAAGTCTGAAAACCACTACAGCTGCCAGTGATTCAGCACCCTGAAGCCTGCTCCAGTCTCATCTGTGCTAGCTCCGCCCACACTGGAGCTTGGAGCGGAGCACAGCCCAGTGCAATAGACCCTTCCTGTCAGCCTTCCAAATTGTCTTGGGCTGGAAATCTGTTTCAGTCGGTCATTTTGTGGCTTCTGCTGCTCTAGAATTTGTTTAAAGTCATTTTTTATAGATATTCTGAGGGGTTTGGGGGAGAGCTCCTGTAGGTCTCTGATTCTACTCTGCCATTTTGGCTCCACTCCCTAAGATTTGTTTGTTAAGTCCTTGCATTACTTTAGAACATCATAGTAAAGGGTGGGCTAAGTAAGCCTATAGGTAGGAAATAGTTTCCAGAGAGAAAGCATGACTTTATTAAGAAGAGGTCTTGCCAAGTTAACTTCTTTTCTTTTATGTAAGGAGTTACTAAATTGGGAGATATAAGCATATTATAGAATTTACTTAGATTTTTAGCAAAAGTACAGTCTCTCATGCTGCTCTTTTAGAAAAACAGAAGTCTGAGCTAGACAGATTCAGAACTGATAGACTTCCAGACCCAAAGAGTAGCCGTTAATCATTCAATGGCAGCTTAGGTCTCCAGTAGAGTCCCCCAGGGATCTGTCCTCAGTCAAATAGATCACTTGGATAAAGCAATTGATGGTATACCTGTCAAATGTGCCTGTCATATAAGACTAGGAAATAACTTATCAATTGACTGAATCAAGATCCAAAAAAGCAGTTTAAAACCTGGGATCATATTTTTTAAAATGAAAGTAACTAGGGATAAAGTTCTGAAGGAAAGACAAACAAACAAGTAGAATTTATTGTATACTTTTAAAAAGCAAGCAGTATAAAATAATAGTAGACTAATAGCTTCAAATAGAATCTTCTATGTTCTTCAGTGCAAAGAAATGCTCATTTTTAATATTTAAATTTAAAATTAAAACATTTAATTGTTAAAATTAAGTAAATAAGGATAAGTTTAAAGTATTTTAAATTCAAGAAATATCCTTCAGAAATATAAGATAGGAAAAGCATGACTAGATAGTATTTCATCTGAAGATCAAAATGAGTCTATAAGTTGACAGAGTAGCCATAAACTTCAAATATTCTATCAGACTACATTAAAAGAAGCATAAAATCCAGGAACAGAGAGGTAGTTGTCTCATAGGTCTGATCATATCATCCTCCAATTCAGTAAACTCCAGTGGCACCATAACTTCCAGGATTAAATATAAAGCTCTTGCTTTGCCTGCTCCTACCTTTCTGAGTCTTCTTATACCATACTAACTTCAATATACCCTGCCATCCAGTGGCAATAGCTTCACTGCTGTCCTTACATAAGACATTGCATTTCCAGCCTTCAGCATTTTCATTGGTTATCTCCTATGTCTGGAATTCCCTCTCTTCTCATCTCCATCTCCTGGCTTCATTCAAGTCCCAGATATGGTACTTTCAGGCTTTCCTGTTTTCCCTTAATGCTAGTGCCTTCCCTCTGTCGATTATCTCTAATCTGCATATATCCTGTTCATACGTAACTGTTTACATGTTGTCTCCCTCATTAGACTGTGAACTCTTTAAGAACAAGAATTGGTTTTTCTTATTTTCGTATATTCCCCTCCCTCTCCTCTAGCACTTAGCTACCACTTGGGGGGGTACTTAATAAATGCTTGATTGACTAAACCACATCCAGAGTACAGTATCTTCAGTTCCAACTGCCATGCTTGAAGGAAAGCATTGATAAAAGAAGAATACTAATGAGCTAGAGGGCATCTATAAAAGAGAAGTCAGGATGGTGAAGATCTTGACAAGATTCAGTCAGTCAACAGTATTAAGCCTTAGGTGCCAGGCACTATGGTGAGCACTAGGAATACAAAGAAAGGAAAAAAATAACTATTGTCCCTGCCTTCAAGCATCAAAGAAATTGGTAATATTTAGCACAGAGAAAAGAAGACTTATGGAGAAACATGAGAAGAGATTTCAAATGGAAACATTAGATTTGTTCTGCTAAACTCCAAAGGGCAGATCTAGGAATATGGGTCGAAGCCATTTAGGTTTGTTATAAAGAAAATCTTCCTAACAGACAAAACTAACCCAAAGTGGGATGTGATAGTTCAGGAGGTATTGTGTTTTCCTGTCCTGCAGCTTTTAAAGTAAAGGCTGTAAAATCATTAGGAGGTTGTAGAACAGATTCTTGGTCAGGTATGAGTTGTATAAAAGACAGAAAGAAAAATTTATTTTAAAAATTAAAATCAGACTTTAAAAACAGGATCGGATATATTGCTTCATATATGTTCATTCTGAATCCACAAGTGGAATGGAAGTTCCTTGAGGAAAAGATTCTACCCTAGACTAGTTTTGTATACCTCACACCATCTTGCACATTGACCAGGAGTACCCTCAGAACATACTGAGGTAAATAAGCCAGCAAGCATGCTGGGGACATTAGTTGTTAACTTCATTGACCATTTTTTTTTATTTTTACTATCTATATATCACCTTAATACCTCACTAATTTGCATATTTTCATTTTGATGGAGTCCTAATAGAGCTGCCCCCAGCCCCAGTAGTCTAATTTCATTACAGGCCCACTGTACCTACCTAGTCTCCCCCTTCACCCCTCACTCCCAACTCCCAACAATGTCCTAACTTCTTTGTACATACCTCACTGCTCACTAGAACAACAGATGTGTCCCTGAAACTCATAGTTCTCACAGAAACAGCAGACGAGGGAACCCAGCCATTGTCTCTAGCTACTGCCCCCAAACCCATTCCCACATATTTGGACAGGTGTGTTCTTCTATTCAAACACAATCATATCATCCATCTAGCCCAAGACAGGACCACAATACCTAACTATCTATCTTGACCAGACAGGACCACAATAACTAAGCAATTGGAGGGCAGCATGGCCAGAATGTTTAACCACCAAAACATAGATGGGACCCCTTCTCCATTATCTAATCCCTTCCTGAACTCCTCCTGCTTCTTTAATATTAATCACAGTCCTATATTCTCTGTAAATTTCTGTTATGTAATTGCATCTTTACCCTATAAAAATCCATCTTGTTTTCTCTGAAGTTGCTGGTTCCTCTCGGAACTTGGCCCACTTCATGAGAGGCGTCAATCTTAATAAATGCCTATACTTGGATTAGAGGTGGTCTGACTGAATTCTTTGAGATGGTTCCACCACAATACATCATGAAACCTCAACAGTTTTTGGCATCCCTGAGTTTAAACCTCAACAATTTGATGAAGAATACACATAGTACATAGACAGCACCACGAAAATAAAATAGAAGGAAGAAATATAGAAAGGCCCTCCCCCCCACCTCCTCCAAACAGAACTAAAAGATTCACCAGGCCAAATTCTAATCAGGAAATCTAAGAAAAAAGCTACAGGGAGTCATTTTTTTCCAGCCCAGATTAGCATAAAGAGACAGACAGAAGTCTGTTGACCCTGGGAATAGGATCTGACCAGAATAAGCCAAGCAGGGCATTCTTGTGCCCAGAGAATGAAAGAGGGTCCAGTCTGCACATTATAGGCAAGGCAAGGTCCTAGACCCTGAATGAGAGACCCACACCTTGTGCAAGCTGCAGGAATAAGGACCAACTAGCAGCTTTGTCCTCACTACCCAGTTCTGGATCACAGATCCAAGGTGGCCTGCACCCATGGGTGGTATTCTGGATGTGAGGAGTAGTCATGGGTCTTGGCCTCTGGACACAGCAAGAAGAAAGGTTAGAAACAAGCAGTAGCAGTATGGCATAAACCTCAGGAACAGAGTAGAATCTCATTTCTAGCACATAATCTAGAGACTACAGAGAAATAACTCAGCCCAAAAGGAAGCCTGTAGTTCTGTCACTGTGTGGTGTGTATTTTCTTTTGTTCAGGACCAATAGGAAATGTGATTTGCTTGACTATACATATTTATAACAGGGGCTTACTTTTCTTTCGTTCTCATGGAGAGGGGAATAAGGTGGGAGGGACAGAAGTTGGGTTTTGGCTGACTGAAAAAAATAAAATTAGATTTTAAAAAAAGGATAGTAAACAAACCGAAAGGCACCTGTATTTCAAACTCCTTGGTAGACTTCAAAACTAGATAGACATCCCGACTGCTCATAGAAGAGATACTAGAAGAGTAACAATATTATTACCGTCTTCAAGACAGCCAACGTACATATGAAAGAAACGAAGGGATGAGGTAGTAGGGGAATCCCGGGAAATGAAGCCAGGGGTGGGGGTGGGGGGACTTTTTCCTCAAGTACAGTTTATTTCCATTGGTTTTCTATAGAAAAACAAAGTGTCACTTCTTTCTCGCATACAGTCAGGAGGCCCCGAGCCAGGCAAACAAAAGGGGAAGCGCCGAGCCAGAGGTAAAACCCGGAGCGCCGGGCTCCGGAGTGCCGGGCTCCGGCCCGGGGCTGCTGCGGACGAATCCGCGAGCCAGCCCAGGCTCCCGGGAGATCCGAGCGGGAGGTGCGGCGGCGGCGGCGGCGGCGGGGCCAGGGATGGAATGACAGGCCGCTGGATGACAGTGTCTCCCGCCAGCCCGCCTCTCTGGGTGACAGCTCGTGCAGACCCGTCTGGAGGCTCACGGGGACACAGGCGGCCTGGGCTTCCTTCTGAGGAGACCCGCTTGGTCCCGGCCGTCCCCGCCATTCTCTCTCTCTCATACACACACACGCTCGCGTCTCCGCCGCCTAGGGAGCCGCCGCCGCCGCTGCCTCGGGAACTCTCCTTCTCCTCAGTGAAACAACCGTCCCACCCCCTTTTGAATGTTTCTCACCCGGTAAGGGCCGCCGACCCCCGAATCGCGCGGATCTCGCCCTCCTCTCCATCTCCTCTCGTGTGGCTGGGGCGGGCGGCGGCAGCGACGGCAGCACCACGGAAAGCGCAGAAGGACCGGTTGGGCCGGGGCGGGGGGAAGGGGCTGGGAGAGGGGAGAGAGAGGGAAGGACGGGAAGAGCGGGCTGGTGCGTCTGCGCAGCAGCCTGAGACGGCTCCTGGACCGGAAATAGAACGCTTCTCTCCCTGCCCCCTCTCGTCCTCCCTCTCTAGTGCCCAACATTGCCCTCGCAGGCCCGCCCCGACTGGGCGTTTCCGCGTCTTTCTCTGGCGCCAGGGCGCCCGCCTCCTGAGCTGCCTGTTCTTCTCGCTTTCCTCTCCGCTGTGGGTTTGGTAAATGTGGCTGCTTCTCAGAAAATGGAAAAGAATATCAGGAGCCAGGGTGGAAAGCTTAGGGGGAGAGGGGAGAAAGAAGTCCGGGGCGGAATGGGAGTGGGGGTGGGGGTAACTTGTGGATCTCCCGGAAGGGAAAGGTGGGAGATGCAGATAGGTACACACCCCCCACACGCCCCTTTCGATTGTCATCTGTAGACTGCTCCCCAAATTGGTGAAAGCAGAGCTTGTTTAGAACAGTAAACCCCGCACCTAACTTATCTCCATCTGCAGTTCACTATAACCCCTCACCCATGCTCGTCTTCTTGAAACTCGTTATGCTTCCAGCATTTCTGTAGGAAGGGCCTGAGTTCACGCGGTTGAGATCATTTCGGAGTTTCTTCATGTGCAATACACGTGCTGTTAGACTACTGAAATGTGAAGCAGCCTCCCTCCTTGGGCTTGGGCTTCCATACCTAGATAACAGGCGCTATCAAAGTTGTAGAAAGGATGTAGCCGTCCCAAACAATGACCTTGTCGATTTAATCTTCGAGCTGATCTGGCTCTCTGATCCAACCTTTTACACATTTATTCACTTATTGAAGAAAATAGGACTCGGAAACTTACAAAAATAGCACTCACCCTTAAGCATACTTTCCCGGGCCCCTGCAGACCAGCAGGAGACAGGAGGAATGTAAGCTTCTTTGCTGGCTCTTGTTCTTTGTATGTCTTGCACAGTGTTACTCTCTATCAGTAATCAACAAGCATTCATTTAAGGGCTGAGAATACAAAACAAAGACAATCTCTGCTTTAACTGTTTCATAGATCAAGCATTTTCTGGAGCTTTCAAACCAAGTTATTCCAGTAGCAAGAATTCTTGAAGTCTACCCTGCAGGTGGTGGAAGCACTACACCCACCTCGTTTTGGCTAGAGATACTTGTTCTAGTTCCAAGTGGGGGTTGTTTCATTGTTTGTAATTTTATCACTAGTACCTAGCACAGGGCCTGACACACAGCTTAAGAAATGCTTTTTGATTAATTGATTATATCCAGGTTTAATGGAGTTACAGACAGGGGACCTTATGTTCTAGTTTCTGCTAACCTCACAACACCTTGCCTGACCAGGTATCCATCATCTACCATTCCAGGAAGGGACCTAGGACCAGTTTGAGTCAAAGAGGATATCATAGCCAGAGGTCTTTCTCCCTACATACCCTGTACCTCTCTCCATGGTCCCTTAAGGCAGCCCTCTGCAGCCACCTAAGCATGGTCATTCAGGTTACCTGGACTTGTTTCCCACAATCACTACTTTTAACAATAATAATAATGACACTTTAAGGCTTACAAGGCACTTTATATATATCATTTGATGCTCACAACAACCCAGGGAGGTAAGTGGTACTGTTATTGTCCCCTTTTTGTGATAACTGACATTTGTGTAGTAGTACTTTAGGCTCCAGAAAATGCTTTACATATATTATTGTATTCAAAATGTCACAGTAATCCTGTATGGTGATGCTACAGGCATTATCCCCATTTAACAGATGAGGAAACTGAGAATAAGCAAGATTAAGGGATTCACAAAAGCAAGTTATCTGAGGTAAAATTTGAATCAAGTTTCTCCTCAAGTACTTCAAGTACAGTACGTTATTTTCCACACTATTTTGCCTTTAAGACATCTAGCACAGAGAATAAGGAATGGAAAGGCATACCCATTAGTGCAGATCACAACACATCCAGGCCTTCTCAATCTGTAATTTTTGTTGATATCCTCTCATAAATTCTTCCATGAAATCTACCCAGTGCACTACAGACTTTCTAGGTGTTTAACAGTAGAATCCAAGCTATTACTTATTCTCTTATTAGTAAATGAGTGACTCATTTTCCTTTTGCAAACATACATTTCCTAAGTGATGCTTTTTTTATACCATTTTTGTATGCAGATCGTCTCACATCTTACCATGAGTCTCTGTTGCACTTTGGATTATCCACAATTTTTATTCTTCAGCCACAACCGTATAGTCTAGCTGGACAATATTGGGGTCTAAAAATGAATATTTATGTTAGCAGCTGGGGCTCAACGAAAGTACTGCCCAGTTTCCCAAATACAGTCAAGCCCATTCACTTTCTCCTATTCAATCTTAAAGTTTGCCCATTGCCCATTTAAAGTATCTGTGGAAAATATAGGTACTGTGTTTATGGAATAATGTCATAATAGCAATAGTAAGCATTCTTCATCTACATGAATTGTTAAATCCATCTCTTTTTAATGGTTATGAAACTCATTGAGGAAGTCCTATCCTGGGACTTGATGCAATCATAATTTTTTTTAAAGTATAATTGATTTGGGGACAGTATTGTGTAGTGGAATGAGCACTGGATTTGGAGTCAGAGGGCCTGAGTTTGAATCTCACTCTGATGCTTGCTAGCCATATGACCCATGAGTAAGCCAGCTTCTCTAAGCTTCAGTTTCTTTTATCTGTAATGAAATATTACCTATTAACACCCCTAGCCTCACAAAATTATGAAGTACTTGACAGTTCTTAAAGTACCAGAACATGTCAGTTGTTTTTACTCAACTACTGTTTTTCCTTTGTTACAAAGAAAGCAAGGTAGGTTTGGTAGATAGAAAGAGGTATATATTCAGACATGATTGATGTAAAAACAAGATATCAGCAAAACTTTTAAAATCTTAAAGCATTGTATAAATGACAGCTACTGCTATTATTATTACTTTGTGATCTTGAGAAAAATCACTTTACTTCTCTGGCCCTTAGTTTCCTAATCTGTAAAAGAACAGTTGTAACTAGAGCATCTTTGAGGGCCCTTCTGATATTCTATGAACTTAAATCATATCTTTTAGATATAATGAATTGAGGCATACATTTCTTTCATTTTTAAATGAGAAAATATGCAGAAAAAACAGAACCAATCAGCTGTAAAAAGTGCCACTTGAAGAGAAATTCTAAGAAATTCAGAAAAATACATTTGAATTGGAATCTGTATCATTTTAAAATGTGATGCTTTTACATCAAGTGCTAAGATGTAACAATGTGAGTGAGATTTCATAATGGAAAAACATACATATTCTACGTTTCTTATAAATTTACTTTTTAAGAATTTCATTAGATACTATGGTAGGATCCTGCTGTCTTGAGTCACTAATGGGGTATCACAGTAGCTAAATTAATTACTAATAAAGAGATGGGAAAATTAATGGGAGAAAATAAGTAGCATTGATTGAGTTTACCATTTTAAGGATAAGAAAGTACTTGCAAGAAACTTGAGCTTAAGAAGTTAATCAAATGTATTTCAATCAAACTTATATGTTTCTTAAATTTATATGAGCCAGAGGAACCAATTAAAGCAGCATGAATAAATTCCAGTGAGTGGTCTTGTGGGGCTTTTACTGAAAACTGTAGCTTTTACATTTAAAATTTTTTTTTGCCTCATTGTGCTCTATGTAGCTTATCTGTTGATCACTATTATTTTATATTCTCCATGCTTGTGAAATTTTAAAAAAAAAGATTTTGAAGTTAGTGATTTTATTTCCTTTCAATCTCTTGAGCAAATAATTCATTTAAAAAGATCAATTTCCCCATTTATAAAACACCTGAAAGGGTTTTTGAGACACTCTGGCAAAAGCAAATGCATTAAAAAAAATGAAAAGTGAATAGTTACATTAATAATATAGTTGGGAAAATAAAGTTCTATCTTTTATGCATTCCACATCTCACATTTTATAGCCCTGTTTCCATATAAATAATTTGAAGATAGAAATTGATAAACTCAGTTTTGAATTGGGGAAATAGACTAAGCTCCTTATCATTATTTTGGTAAATAGAAGAATTGTTTTATTGTTGTATACTAGTAAAATTAAAATTCATAAGTTTCCTTAAATTTTATATGTAGTCAAGACTAAGAGTTATTATTTTAATCATTTACAGCTATATTGGCTGGCTGAAATTTGTAATTCACTTCATGTTGTCAATTAACAGATTCCTTTGAGTAGTACTAACTGAAATCCTCAGGAAGTCTTTTCTGAATGGAAGTGAATTGATTTGAAGCATAACATGAATGTAAGTAAGTTTCTGTGTACTTTGGCAATATTTTCTAACTTGTTAATCAGATTGACAGTAAAAATGAACATATGCAATAGAATGTCTTTCTAGATTAATTGAGCAAAGCCTGAATTTACACAATACCAGATTGCTGCTGACCTTTTGTTCCTTATATAATTATTCACCCTTATCTTTAAAATCTTCTTTGCTATAAATGTCACAAACATTTAGAAAGTTCTTTATAATATCTAAATGATAGCATTTCCTTTAAATTCATCCTTTGTTTCATCATGAGTAATAATGGAGAAAAAAACTGTTCACTATCTGTTCACTATATAGCTGTTCACTATATTCAAAGACATTTCCTTCCTCTTTATTAAGAAATACTAAGCACTTCCTCAGTCTTCAATTCTTTAGTTCATTCTTTGCATCTATTTTTATATAATAGTATTAGATATTATTTCATCTAATTAGTGGAATAATAGAAGTAGATAGGCAGGATAACTGCTGTTGCCCAATATATAATTGCATTCCTTATTGGAAGTATAAAAGTAGTTCTGTTTTAACACCAAATTACTAGTTCTGTTTTGTTTTGTTTTTTAAATGACAGATCTTTTTTAATGGAGTTAAACATATTTCATGTTGAGCTGCTTAAGTTCTACATAATTCCTATTTCTGAGAGGACTCTGAGAGAATATTTAAATAGTAAGGTTCTTGACCACAAGCAGGTATCACAGATTCTAGTTCCAGCCCTAGTAATAGATTTTTATTGGTTACTATGACTAAGTTATTTCCTTTTTTTAATCGACTCCTCTTTTCTTAGAAATTTATATCGATGTCATAAAATTTTTGATAGCAACTGCCTAAAGAAAATTAGATAATACAGCTTTTTAAAAATCTCATCACAAAAAACTATTCAGATACTCTGAACAAATTTTTTGCTTTTGTTTCACTTGCTTGAATCCCCAACTGGCTATATCTAAAGAAGAATACAACAGTTCTTTTATCAACCATAGTAATACTTCCTTCCTGGGGCAGAAAATTGGAGAAATAGGTCCAAATTCAACAAACATTTATTAAGCACTTACTATGTACTAAGCACAGGAGAAAGAAATAAGGACATTGATACAGGAAATCAACTAATTAAATCAACAAACATCAATTAAGTGCCTACTTTGAGGAGGTTCTGTACTAAGTACTAGAAAGGCAAAAAAATAGTACTTGCTTTCAAGGACCTCATAGTCTACTCCTTCCAATGCAGGTCAGCCCTTTCTCTGCAACTACATAGGTAAGTTATATAGTTACCTAAAACACTAAAAAGTTAAATAACTTACCCAGGGATGAGGAGAGAGAGAGAAACAGACAGACAGACAGAGAGACAGACAGACAGACATAGTGTGTGTATATTTACATATACATATATATATAAGCCATCATATTGGGAGAAGCAGAACTTGAACTCAGATCTTTCTGACTCCAGATCAGCTCATTATCTTCTAGGCCAGGCTGCCTTTCAGAACCTGGGAATACAAAGACAAAAACAAGAGTCCCAGCCCTCAATGAGCTTATATTCCACAGGTTTAAAAAAAATTTTCAATTATTTCTTCTAAAACTATGCTGCCATTTGTTGCTTATTCTGCCTGCAATTGTTGTATTAGGTAAGAATCTAGAAAGAGTTGGGGAGAAAAAAGATTAAGTGCTAGCTAGTGTTAAGACCAATAGACAAATGATTCTTTGAGCCTTGAAGGACTATCATAATCAGTCTTTTAAGAAATTAAGCTAGTTAGAACTATTTGTGCCTCATTTCATGTTAATTTTAATTGTGTTGTCTCTATATTCACTTCTACATCTTGATGTGCTTGAGAGAAGTGGGAATGGTAAGTAGATGAAATTCTAAGAAAGAAATTCTAGTGAGAAGGAATTGGTTTGATATTTAGAAGGTTGGTGATATTGATTCATCTGGATCCTCCCCTTGTAAAATATATTCTCTGGGTGATTTTGTGCATCTCAAAAATGCATGAATTCAGTTCATCATCTGTTTATTAAATGCTTACTATGTTTCCAACATTGATATGCTATAATGATGCAAAGAAACTTTCAAGGAACTTTAATTCTATGGGAAGTCTTTCACAGCAATCAGATACCTATTACTCAATAGTAATGGTTCAACCTTGCAAATAAATTTCAATAAGTTGTCAGTACTACTATTTTATGAGTTTATGTTTGCTCCCTCCCCCAGTTATAGAGGGTTTTTTAAATTGCCTTTACTTTTAGTTTAAGCAGGAAAATATGTAGTAATTCAAATCTTACACCAACCACACCTGAAGGAATAACCAGATTTTTTAACTGTTAAAAAATAAACTCTGCATTAACAAATATGTTAAATAACAAATAGCTATCAAGTGTTTTGACCACTCATTTCCTAACCCTTAGTCAAACTTTACATATCCCCCAAATCCACAATGATTTGGGAGGTGGAAAATTTTTTCTCAGACTATGATATTAATATACTTCCTAAAATATTCACTTGATCCCAGGAAGACCTTTTTCCATGGGAAAAAAATTTTCAGGTTAAAAACACATTTTTGAACACATACATATAACATATATGTATGTATTTTTTGTTTGTTTCTAGTGGTTCCTGATAACACGGGAATTGAGCTTCCAAAAATTCATGAAGCAGTCAGCATATATGGAAGAACTTAAGTATGACTTCAATGAAAAAGCTGAACTGAGACACACAGAAACACATGAACCCTTCATCTTTAATTATTACAAAAATACCCTTGAGAGAAATAGCAAACGCTACCAGGCCCTTGGTCATTTGCTTGAATGTTATATTTATGAGCTCTTGGAGAAGGTATGCAAACTACACAAAGTGTATATTCCAATCCAAGCTATTATGGAACCAAGGAGCTTTTTTTTCATGAGTGAGAATGCATTAACTAATCCTTCCCTTCTTCTTGTTCTCCTTCAAGACCATGGAGTTTTTCGGGCTGGGCAGTGGAGTCAGCAGACCATAGTCCGTCATGGCCTCCAACATGGAAGTCAAATACCTTGTATTCAACTAGCACTGCAATTAGATTATGGTATCATTGTTTTGAATCCCAATGATAATTTCATGGATTTAAAGCTAGAAAAAGAGTGTCACAGTCCTCTAGAATACACTATTGAGTCATCTTCCACAGAAATGTTTCAGCCTAGGAACCCATTTTCTTTATCTAGGGTTGCCCAATGCATTCCTAAAAGATATAGTAGCACACCTGAAGAACATACTGCCTACATCTGGAATCATTTCATTTTGAAAAGTGCAGCAAGGAATGTAGCTTTCATTGTTCATGGTTATGGAGGTTTGGTTTTCATAGACCTACTTGTTCAGAAAAAGTGGGAAGTAATGAACAAAGTATATGCTGTAGCCCTTATTGATTCTACACACCATGTAGAGCACCAGGTGGGAAATGATACACAGCTATTAGCATGGATAAAGCACCACTGTCGTGAATGGATAACAAGTCACAAGCCACTGGATAAACCTGTAGCCACTGTTTTGAAAATGGATTGTCCAAAAGTTTCTGCTGGTACGGAAAATCATAGCTTAGCACCTTCCACTAGCCTACAGTCAATTTTCAGATACCTCAAAAATGCCCTAAAAGCCAAAACAACTGTTCATTTTTCTCGAATGCCAATTGTAACTAGAAGCTACACAAAAAGAAAGCAGAGCACTTAGGAAAAAAGAGAGCTGCTGTGTCTGCTCCTTAGATAGCAGCAGTTACAATGTTGGAATTAAAGGGTAACTTTCACCTCTTCCCAACCTTGGGATGCTGAATAACTATCTGATTTTGATTTTTGTTTTTCTTAAGAAAATGTGAAATTTTGCCGACTTTTATGGGATAAAGAAAGTAAACTTTCAGTCTGCTATTTTTGTTCTTCACAATATTACTTTAAAGTATTTTTAGAATTGTTTTATTTTTAAAAAGACACTTTCTTGAAAGTTTAAAGGTGGTCATTACAATTACTCCAACTTAATTCAAATTTAGGACAAGTTATATTCTTTGATTTATAAATGGTTTTGGTGACTGTAAAACTGACTAAAATTAAACATAACAAGCAGCACCTCTGTTTTCTCTTCTTTATGCACTCTTTTGTTTAATAAAGCAGCATTGCATTTGGTTTTATGACACATGGTATAATGGTACATGAGTAAAGTTTCTCTGTGCCAGAAAACCTGATGGATGCAGGAGACGGCATAATCTTCTATAGTAAGAGGAAGAATCAAGGGATGGGAAACCTCTTCTAGGATCTGCATTTGCATAATAATAACTAAAACACTTTACATATGTGACTTTCTTGAGCCTCATAAAAGCCATAAGGTACCACATATCCCCACATTACAGAGGATGAAACTAAGGCTTAAAGAAGTTAAGTGACTTGCCTATAATCATACAAGTAGATGATACCTTAAAGTAGATTAAAATGAAACTTACACCCTACTTGACAAGACAAATGGATCCAAAGATCTCTTTCTTACTATCCCTATGGCTACCGATGCTCCTTTACAACCTAACTCCTACATGAGAGAGATAGAACAGTGGCTTCCTCAGAAGCCACTCAACTGAGTCCACTACTAATACTGAGATAAAAAGCTGCTTGAGTCACTTATAGGATGACATATCTTAAGGTGAAACGGATCTTTTTCTATTTTTTTCAGTATTTTATTTAACACCAAATAAAATTGATATTTCCATATACATAGTGAGATAGAAAAAGAATTGTAAATAAAACCCAGATCTTAGGTATGTACAGTTTGCATTTCCTTTTGAGCACATAAATTCAAACCTGTAGCTTTCAAAGTTATCTTGCTTTGCTTCTTTATGGTCTTCCTTTGCATTTTAAAAAAGATGTTTTGTGACTATTTTATATTTTTTGCTACACTATTGCCTTTGTAATCCTTCCTCCTCCAATGAAAAAGAAAAACAACGACCTTTTAACAAATATGCATGGTCAAATAAATTCTCACACTGGCTGTGGCCAAGAATGTCTATTCTTGAATCCATCTCCTCTCTTTCTCTAGAGGAGGATAACATGTTTCATCATTAGTTCTCTGGAACTGTTGCATTAATCAGACTGGAGGAACAGAGGAGAAGGGATGGGACATGTGTCTAAGACTGCACACCCCAATCTACAACCCTGCTCTCAGAATCTTGGAGATCCAAATTACAGGAATCAGTCCCACAGTACCAATGTGGCAATGCTCTAAACAGCTAGTGTTGAGCCAGAGGACTTAAAAAAAAAAAAAGTATAATAGGATACTATGTATGGAGGACCTGTGTGGCACTCCACTAAGCCTGAGGCAAAGAGCACAGCATCCAGCTGAGGACAGTTACTTGAGGCATAGATCTAAGCTGGTAAACCATGATTATGTGTAACATATAATTAGATATGATTATAATAACATATAATCATGTTAAATTTTAAAATATAGGTTTCTTAAATACCTAAATATTTCAGTGGACTTGCAATCCCATCGTGGGGTATTCCTTCCATTGTGACATTTTGATCCATTCATGGGAGGAGGCTAAGACATTTTGAGATCCAGCCCCTAGGGAAACCACTATCAAAGGAAATGGTCAATAGATTGAAATTACCAAAAGATCGCAGGAAATAAACTCAAAGACCTTGAACATAATTAGATAAATTAACAGGTAAAGCATTAATAGCAAAGGAAATATGACCTAAAAGTCAAGAAAAGTATTTTAGGCAGCTATGACTAAATACTGTAAAACAAAGGAAAATGATCCAATATTTGAGGATACAGAGGACCCAGTAGAATTTGAGGAGAATATGGAACTACACCATACTGTTCTGTACAATTGAGAGCAAAATGGAATTTATTATACTTCAGCTGATGTTAAAAAAAAAAAAAGCAGGGGTCATAATCATGATCCTAAAGCTAAAATAGATCAAACAAATAAAATAGATTGAAAGAGATAAACAGGAAAACTACATTATGATAAAAAAGTACCATAGATAATGAAATAACACTAAAACAAAATCTATATGGGCCAAATGCTATAGCATCCAGATTTTTAAAGGAAAGTCTAAATGAATTACAGAATAAAATAGATAGCAAAACTATGATAGTGGGGTTCTTGAATCTTCCCTTCTCAGATTAAATCTAAACAAAAAAATAAGAAAGAAGTCAAGGAGATAAATACAATTTTAGATAATATTGATTTCTGGAAAGAATCGAATGGGAATAGAAAGGAATGTACATTTTTCTCAGCAGTATATGGTATCTTTACAAAAATTGACCATATATTAGGGCATTAAAAATTTTATAGTTAAATGCAGAAAAGTGAAAATACTAAATGCATCCTTTAAGATCATAATGAAAATTATATTCAATAAAGGGCCATGGAAACACAGATTAAAAATTTATTAAAGACTGAACAACCTAATCTTAAACAATAAATGGATTGAAATACAAATCATAGAAACAATCAACAATTTTCATTAAAGAGAATGACAACAGTGAGACAACATACCAAAACATATGGGATCCACCAAAAGCAGTAATCAAAAGAAAGTTTATATTCCTAAATATTTATATCAATAAAATAGAGAAAGAGCAGACCAATGAACTGGGGCTACAGATTTAAAAACTGGAAAAAGAATAAACTGAAAGTCCCAAATTAAACACCAAATTGGAAATCCTAAAAATTAAAGATGAAATTAGTCAGATTAAATGTAAGAAGCCATTGAATTAATAAATAAAACTAGAAGTTGGTTTTATTTTTAAAAAAAACCAAAATAGATAAACCATTGTTTAATATGATTTTAAAAAGAGAAGAAAAACAAATTACTGCCATCAAAAATGAAAAGGGTGAATATACCACTTATGAAGACAAAATTAAAACAATTATAAAAATTATTTTTGCTCAATTATATGCCTATAAATTTAAGAATTAAGTGAAATGGAGGAATACATACAAAAACATAAACTTCCTAGATTAACAGATAGAATATCTAAATAAGCCTATTATAGAAAAAGAAATTGAAAAGGCTATAAATGAGCTTCAAAAGACAAAAGGCATTGAGACCAGATGGATGTACAAGTGAATTCTACCAGACATTTTAAGATCAACTAATTCTAATGTTAAATAAATTATTTAAAATAATAAGCAAAGAAAAAGTCCTGCCAAACAAACTCCTTTTGTGAAAAAAATTGAGGTTTTGATACCTAAATCAGGAAGAGCAAAAACAGAAAGAAAATTACAGACCAATTTCACTAATGAATATTGATGCAAAGATACTAAGTAAGATACTAGCTAGGAGACTACAACAAAACATCACAAAGATTATACACATTCTGATCAAGTATACTAGGAATGCAGGAATGGTTTAATATAAGGAAAACTATCAATATAATTGATTATATGAATTTAAAAAGTAACAAAAGTCATATAATTATATCAACAAATTCAAGAAAATCTTGATAAAATATAACACTCATTCCTATTAAAAACACTTGAAAACATAAATAATAAGAAACATCTACCTAAAACCATCACCAAGCATTATTTATAAAGGAGATAAGCTAGAAGCCTTCCCAATAACAGCAAGAAAGACACAAGGATGGTTATTATCACTCTTCACTAGAGTTATTATTCAACATTACTGAATTATTCAATATTATATTAGAAATTCTAGCAATAGCAATAAGAGAAGAAAAAAGAAATGGAAGGAATCAAAATGGGCAATAAAGTAATAAAAACTATCTCTTTTTGCAGATGATATGATGATATATTTAGAATATCCTAGAGACTCAACTAAAAGTTAGTTGGAAAAATTAATAACTTTAACCAAGTAGCAGTATATCAAACAAGCCCAAATAAACCATCAGCATTTCCACATATCACCAACAAAACTCTGCAAGAAGAGATAGTAAGAGATACCCCATTTAAAATAACTGTAGACAGTATAAAATACCTATGAATATACCTGCCAAGGTATACAGGGACTATCTCAACAGAATATTAATTATAAAAGACTTTTTAAACAAATAAAGTCAGATTTAAGTAATTGAAGAAATATTAATTGTTCATGGGTAGGCAGGACCAACATAATAAAAATGACAGTTCTACCTAAGCTAATCTATTTCTTTAATGCTGTTCCAATTAAATTACCAAAAATTTATTTTATTGAGCTAAAAAAAAATGAACAAAATTCATTTGGAAAAATGAAAGGTCAAGGAATTAATGGAGGGGAAAAGCAATGGAAGGAGTTCTAGTAATGCCAGATCTTAAACTGTATTATAAGGCAGTGATTAGCAAAGCTATCTGGAACTAAGAAATAAAAAGGTAAATCAGTGGACAGAGCAGACACACAATACACACTACCAAATAATTACAGCAATCTGTATTTGACAAATGTAAAGATTTAAGTGTTGGGGATAAGAATTCACTATTTGGTAAAAAAAAAAAAAATTCTTGGGAAAACTAGAAAGCAGAAATTGGGCATAGACCAATATCTTACACCATTTACTGAGATAAGGTCAAAAGGGATATATGACTGCCAGGCCTAGAGGCCTGTGTGGGCTACCCGAGTCTTCTTACCTCACCTCCGAGGTCTTCGGTTGGCCAAAACCGGATGCTCATATGAGAGAAAGGACATTCCAGAGTCGAACAAGGGTTGAGCTTTATTTCAGGGTCTAGTTACAAGTGCAGGGGGGTCTTCCTTAGGAGGAAGAGGGGGAGATTTCCTAAGGAGGCTAGGATCTTAAGGGATTGGAAGTAGAAGTACAAGCGGGGAGAGAGGGGGAGGGGAGAGAAGAAAGAAAAGAAACGGAGCCTACTGTCCTCTTGGCTCCTCACGTGCTAAGAGAGCTTTCAGGCTTCCTCAATCCTACTTAACCTTCAGCCACACAGTTTGCATCTCAATACCGTGCTGTTAGATAACAATAGTGTGCCCAGATCCGGGACCATCTCGAGGGCGGGGAGATCTCTCTCCCATCACGTTTCTCACGGGAAGAGGCGGAATTACTCGAGATAGCTCAGTTCACCTCTATTCCCTGCCGTTTCCTGGGAGGGTCTCATGAGAGCTCTAAGATTTAGAAGCTCCCACCTTTACCCGCCCGAGACTGTCCACACGGAATTGAGCTTCCAATCCCAACATATGACCTAGATATAAAGGAAGATATCATAAGAAAACTAGAACAACGTAGCCCTATCAGATTTACAGATAGGAGAGCAATTTATGAATAAACAAGAGAGAGAGAAAGAGAGAAAGCGCATTGTGAGATATGAAATGATTGATTTTGATTACATTAAATTAAAAAGTTATTAACCAAATAAAACCAATGCAGTCAAGATTAGAAGGAAAGCAGAAAATTGATTGTAAAATTTATAGACAGTTTCTTAGATAAAGCTTTCATATCTCAACTATATAAAGAACTGTCCAATTTATATGACTACAAGACTCACATCATCTCACATCCATCAGATTGGCTAAAATGATAGAAGTAGAAAATGACAAATGTTGGAGGGGATGTGTAAAAATAATAGCAATATTGTTCAAAGAACAACTGTGAACTAAGGTATTTTGAGTATTAGAAATATTCAGAATAACTACAAAAGACCTATGAAGGAAGATGCTATCCACCTCCAGAGAAAGAACTGATAAAAAGAGGCAGGTATAGTATGGTTTTAAATACTTGTACATGTCTATATATAATGGTGATCTTCTCTAGTGAAGAGTGAAGGAGGGAGAAAAAAAATTTAAAAGTGCACAGCAGAAAACAAAAGAAAACGGAAGCACAGAAAAGTAAGGTAGCTTTGAAAACTATGTGTAGTATTTATTACATAGTTTTTCATGATTTCATATTGAATTCTCTTTTTGTGTTGTGCTGTGTACATGTGAGTCTCATAGTCATATAAATTTGACAGTTCCTTATTTAGTTGAGATATGAAAGCTTTGTTGTTGTTGTTATTGTTTCATATTTAAGTTCAAAATGAATTTTAAAATGTTAAAAAAAAAACAAATAGGTTCTCTCTCTCGCTCTCTTTTTTTAATCTCTTTGGGATACAGACCTAGCAATGGTATTGCTGGATCAAAGGAAATGCACAGTTTTATAGCCCTTTGGGCATAGTTCCAACTTGTTCTTCAGAGTGACTGGACCAAGCTCAGAATTCCACCAATAGTGTATTAGTGTCCCCATTTTCCCATATCCCCTCCAACATTTATCATTTTTCTTTTCTATCATATTAGCCAATCTGATGGGTGTGAGGTGATACTTCATTTTTTAATTTTTTAATTTGCTATAATTAACTTAGAGCAAATTTTAATTTAACTCTAATTAACAGTGATTTAGAGTATTTTTTCTTATGACTATAGGTAGCTTTGATTTCTTTGTCTGAAAACTGCCTGTTCATGTCCTTTGACTATTTATCAATTAATGGGGAATGACTTGTATTCTTATAAATTGAATTCGGTTCTCTGTAATTTGAGAAATGAGGCCTTTATCAGAGATACTTGCTGTAAAATTTCCCCTTTCCCCTCCCAGTTTTCTGCTATCCTTCTAATTTTGGTTAAATTGATTTTGTTTGTGCAAAAACTTTTAAATTTTATTGTAATCAAAATTATTTTACATTTTATAATACTCTCTATATCTTCTTTGGCCCTAAATTCTTCCATTATCCATAGATCTGAAAGGTAAACTATTCTATGCTCTCCTAATTTGCTTATGGTATCACCTTTCATGTCATGGAATTTGAAATATCTAACAAAATAAATAAAAATACAACAGGAAATAGATAATGTTGATAAGTGGTTTTCTAAGTCAATATATTGCCCATAGATATCCTTATGTATGGCTGGCTGGTCCCTAACCTATTTGTATTTGATATCAGTGGTCTAGAGTAGACAGAGCAAAGGAGTGATGAAAACAAGGAGAGAAACCCTCTCAAGAAATGGGAACAAAAAATAAAATTAAAAAAATCTAATGAGCGGGTCTAGCTAAAGGGACGGATAAAGCAGAATTTAATTGACTGAGAGGGGTAACAATTGGGGAGGGGGAGAGAGGACAAACTAAATAATAGATTTTTTAAAAAGTAAAGAAAAAAATTATTAAGTAAAAATCTAAAGGGAAAGAGGTGACAAACAAGAGGGAGGAATCAAGAGTGAGAGAGCTACTGAGAACAGGGCCACATTTTCAAAAATTAACAGCAAGTAACTGAATAAACATAGTACTGTATAATGGAAAAGAGAGGAAAAGATCATAACTTGAAAAAATGGAGGAAAATATAACCCTAATTCTCATAACATTAAATGTTATGAATGTTTAAATGTTAAATGTTATTGGATTAAACAATCCAATAAAAGAACGGTAACAGATTGGATAAAAAAACAAAACTCTACAATCTGTCACATGAAAGAAGCACATTTAAAAAACAAATACATACATAAAATAAAACTGAGGATATAGAAAAAAAATTCACTATGTCTCAAGTAATGCAATAAAAAGTTATTGGTTCAGGGACCACCGATAATAGTGGTTCAAATAACAAATCATAGAAACAATAAATATATGAAAGCATATATAATATTGCATTATACAATCTACTGCTTGCATTCTCAGTGATTTGGGAAGGGTGAAAGGAGGGAGAGAATTTGGAACTGAAAATTTTTTAATGGTATTAAAAAAAAAGAAAAAGAATTATATGAAAGAAAATGACAGTGTTGAAGCAACAAGCCAAAATTTCTGGGATGTAACTAAAACAATCCTCAAGGAAAAAATCATATCCTTACATATATATACATATATATATATATATATATATAAACAAAATAATAAAAAAGAAATCGCATTCCAAATAACTACAAAATTCTTGAAATATCTGGGGATCAATTTATCCAAGCACACAAAGACTTGTATAGATTCAATTCCAAAGTAGAACTTAAATTCAGAACAACTTAATTGGCTGGAGCAATATTCAGTGCTCATGGTTAGACTATACAAATATAATAAAAATGACAACTCTTCCAAAGTTAATTTATACCAGGAATGCTATGTCAATCAAATTGTCCAGGAAATATTTTGTAGAACTTGCTAAAAAATATAACAAAATGCTTTCACAAAAACAACATCTAAAATATGAAAGGAAATGATGAAAAGTAGGTGTTAAGGGGGAAAACCTTTAAGAAAGACCTTCAAGACCTCAAGTTATATTATAAAGCAGCTGTACTGATTTAAAAGAACAGAGAGATTAATGAAACTGCATAGGAAAGAGAGAACCAGAAATAATGGAACTCAATAATCTAGTTTTTGATAAGGTGGAAAACATAAATTATCTAGGAAATATACTTAAATAAAAACTATCAGGAAAACTAGAAAACAATCTAGGAGAAATTAGGTTTAGGCCAGAATCTTATGCCATATTCCACAATACATTCTAAATACAACCTTAATAGTAAGGATCATAATATTAAAAAATTAAGAGAGAAGCAGATAGCTTTCACAGCTATGAATAAATGTATTCCGAATCAAACAATAGATAGAGAAAATTACAAAAGATAAAACAGGTAACTTTGATGATAGAAAACTGAAAAGCTTCTGCAGAAAGATAAGGAGAGTGGTCAAATGTGGGGAAAATGTATGAAATTTCTCTGATAAGAATTTAGTATCTGAGATTTTACATATATATACATACACACATACCGACACATATATTACATATGGAAAAAATGACTAATATGGTCAAATAATAATAGTATAACTAATAGTCATTCTTTCATACATAAGCAGTCAAAGGATATTAAAAATAGCTCTCAGAAGGATTGAATTGCAAAGTACTCATGACCACAGAAAAATGCTCTAAATCATTAATAATAATAGGAATGAATGTTTTAAAATAGAATCTTGAAGTTTCCCCTTATATCCTGAAAATTGGCAAAAATAAAAAATAGAAATAGCCAAAGTTAGAGTGATTGTAGTATGATATGCACACTATACATTGTTGATGGAGTTGTAAAATAGTAAAAACCACTTTAGAAAGCAATTTGGCATTATTCAAATAAGTTGTCCATAACTTTTGAACAAGGGACTCCATTACTGGGCTTACACCCCAAGGAAGCCATCAATAAGAAGAATGTTCCCATTTATACCAAAATACTTATATTTGTTCTTTTTATGATAGCAAAGAATTGTAAAGTAGTTACCTATTTATTGGGGAATGGTAGAACAAATTGTGGTTAAAATAAATGATGTATGTGATAAATATACAGAAGCATGGGAAGATCTTCATGAAATATTTTCATAACGGAGAGTGAAGTAAGCAGAGCCAAGAAAACAATATACATGTTAAATACGACACTGCAAATGGATTCTAACTTATCTCCATTACAGATAATATTTGCTGATGGTTTTAAATATTTATCATTTTAAAGAAAGCTCCATTTATTTCTATGCTCTCTAATGTTTTTTTATTTATTTTTAGATTATGACATTCATTTCCACAAATTTTCAGTTCCAATTTTTCTCCCCATCTCTCCCCTCCCCTTACCCCATAACACCTAACATTCTGATTATCCCTTCCCTCAATGTGCCCTCCCTTCTATCACACTCTACCTTTCCCTTATCCCCATCATCTCTCTTTTCTTGTAGGGCAAGAGAGATTTCTACACTCCATTCCCTGTATTTCTTATTTCCAAGTTATATGCAATAACAATTCTCAACATTTGTTTCTAATACTTTGAATTCCAACTTCTCTCCCTTCCTCCCTCCCCACCCATCCCCACTGACAAGGCAAGCATTTCAATATAGGCTATATATGTGTAGTTTTGCAAAAGACTTCCATAATAGTCATGTTGAGTAAAAGTAACTATATTTCCCTCCATCTTACCCTGCCCCCCTTTTATTCTATTCTCTCTTTTGACCTCTTCCCTTCCCAAAAGTGTTTGTTTCTAGTTACTCTCTTCTCCCATTTGCCCTCCCTTCTATCATCCCCTTCACTCCACTTATCCCCTTCTCCCCTACTTTCCTGTAGCGTAAGATAGATTTCATACCAAATTTAATGAGCATGTTATTCCCTCCTTAAGCCATATGTGAAGAGAGTAGGCTTCACTTTTCCCCTCTTACCTCCTCCCTTTTCTCCTCCATTGAAAGAGATTTTTCTTAACTCTTTTATGAGTGATAATTTGCCCCATTTCATTTCTCCCTTTCTCCTCCAAATATTTTCCTCTCTCACCCCTTAATTTTATTTTTTTATAGATACCATGCCTTCTGATTCAACTCAACCTGTGCTCTCTGTCTATATGTATGTGTGTGTGTCTGTGTGTGTGTGTCCGTGTGTGCATAATCCCTCCTCCTACCCAAACACTGAGAAAAGTCTCAAGAGTTACAAATGTTATCTTTCCATGTAGGAATGTAAATAGTTCAGCTTTAGAAAGTCCTTTATGATTTTTCTTTCCTGTTTACCTTTTCATGCTTCTCTTGATTCTTGTGTTTGAAAGTCAAATTTTATATCCAGTTCTGGTCTTTTCATCAAGAATACTTGAAAGTCCTTTATATCATTGAATGACTATTTTTCCCTTTAAATATTATACTCAGTTTTGCTGGGTAGGTGATTCTTGGTTTTAATCCCAGTTTTTTTTACTTCTGGAATATTGCATTCCAAAGCCCTTTGATCTTTTAATGTAGAAGGTGCCAGATCCTGTGTTATCCTGATTGTATTTCCACAATATCTGAATTGTTTCTTTCTAGCTGCTTGCAATATTTTCTCCCTGACCTGGGAACTCTGAAATTTGGCCACAATACTCCTAGGAGTTTCTCTTTTCAAGTTTCTTTCAGGAGGTGATCAGTGGAGTCTTTCAATATTTCTTTTGCCCTCTGATTCTAGAATATCAGGGCAGTTTTCCTTGATAATTTCATGAAAGATAATGGCTAGGCTCTTTTTTGATCATTACTTTCAGATAGTCCTATAATTTTTAAATTGTCTCTCCTGGATCTATTTTCCGGGTGAGTTGTTTTTCCAATGAAATATTTCACATTATCTTCTATTTTTTCATTCTTTTGGTTTTGTTTTGTAATTTCTTGGTTTTTCATAAAGTCATTAGCTTCCCTCAGCTCAACTCTCATTTTTAAACAACTATTTTCTTCAGTGAGCTTTTGAACCTCCTTTTCCATTTGGCTAATTCTGCTTTTTAAAGCCTTCTTCTCTTCATTGGCTTTTTGGCCCTCTTTTGCCAATTGAGTTACCCTATTTTTAAAGGTGTTATTTTCTTCAGCATTTTTTTGGGTCTCCTTTAGCAAGCTGTTGACTCACTTTTCAAGCTCTTCCATGGCCTGAGCCCATTGCATATTCATTTTGGAGGTACTGGATGCAGAAGCCTTGACTTCCTCTGACAGTATGCATTTTTCTTCCTCATCTGAAAGGATGGAAGAAAATACCTGTTCACCAAGAAAGTAACCTTCTATGGTCTTATTTTTTTTTCCCTTTTTTGGGCATTTTCCCAGCCAGTTACTTGACTTCTGAATCCTTTGTCAAGAGAAGGGTCCTAGTGTTCCTCCTCACCCCAGGACCATGCTCAGGGCTAAGATTCAGATCAGCTGCTCAATTCCCCCAGGGGCTTTAGGAAGAGTGCTTCAGAGATGGAAGCTGCTGCTGCCTTAGCAGCTACAGCCACCTCCACGTGGGGCCAGTGCTGGGGGGACCCCGCTCCCCTCTCACCCAGCTGGGAAAGCCCTCTCACTGACCTTTGAAGCTTTCTTTGGCACTTGTGGGTTGAGGGATCTGAGACCCTCCCTGCTGGGGATTCTGCCCTAGAGGTCTGTTCTGGTCCTATTCCTCCCGATGCTGTGTGTCCAGGGCTGGGCTCCACTCCACTCCACTCAGCATCCAGTGCAATAGACCTTTTCTGTCAGCCTTCCTGGTTACCTTTTGGCTGGAAATCCCTTTCACTCTGTCGCTCTGTGGCTTCTGCTCCTCTAGAATTTGTTGTCATTTTTTACAGGTATTTTATGGTCTGTGGGGGAAGAGCTAGAGTATGTGTGTCTTTTTACTCTGCCATCTTGGCTCCGCCCCCCTTCCTAATGTTTTTAATAAGAACCACTGTTGTATTTTGTCAAAGGCTATTTCTCCATCTATTGAGGTAATCTTATGATTTCTATTGATTTTACTATGATATGATCAATTATGGTGATAGTTTTGCTAATATTCAACCAGAACTGCATTCCTGGTCATACTATATGATCCTTGTGATATATTGCTGTCATTTCCTTGCTAGTATTTAAATTTTTTTGCATTAATGCTGTTGTGTTCATCCTTAGTATTTGAAGAATACCATAATATCAGAGAAATGATGACATGACTTGCACTTGACTTTGTTTTGAGTGAGGGAGGGCTGTGCAAGTTCACCAGCTTCACTTTTTCCTCCTGAGCCATCTGGATCCAAAGACCAAATATTCATTAGGATATTAGCTTGATATTAGCTTATGGAGATGGCCCAGAATGCAAAGGGAGACCTTGGCCTTTTTAGGTTAAGGTCTTTTCAGGTACTCATTTAGAGGGAGGTAACACTCATTCAGTGAATAGGCCTCTTTAAGAAATAGTCAGAGAATGGCCCCTTTAATGAGCAAAAGAAAAAAATAACTAAATCAAGCTGAAAGGGAAAGGGAAACAATTACTACTGATAATCTCTCTAAGCCAGGAGTGTCCAGAGAACAGTCATTAAGTGAAGCTTGGGTAGGGACCTATTGTTTAATCTATGGCTTCAGAGTATACTGAAGGTTTTGGGAAAGATGAGAGAGAGAGACAGAGACAGAGACAGAGACACAGAGACAGAAACAGAAAGAGAGAGAAAGAGAGGAAGGAAGGAAGGAAGGAAGGAAGGAAGGAAGGAAGGAAGGAAGGAAGGAAGGAAGGAAGGAAGGAAAGAAGGAAGAAAGAAAATTTAGCTAGTAAACCCCAAGTTAACTGGGCAGCCTCTGACCAGTTATATTCCTTTGTCTGAAGCAAGAACAGGTAGTTTTCTTTAAAAAGCAATGAAAAGAAATAGAAGGAAACAATGGAATGGAAAAGACATCTCTTAAATAAAATTAGACATTCCAAGGGAACTCTTCATGCAAAAAAATGGGTGTGAAAAAATACAAAAACAGTGGGAACCTCAATGAAGCAAAAAAGATTAAGAGGTGACAAGAATATACAGAAGAACTATACTAGACAGATAGACCACAATGATATGGTTACTGATCTAGAGCCAGTCATCCTGGAGAATGAAATGAGGTATACCCTAGCAAGATAATAGAATTCTGGTTGAGTTTTTTAAATCATAAAAGATGTTGCTGCTAAAGTGTTCTACTCAGCATATCAGTAAAGTTGGAAAACTCAGCAGTGGCCAATGGACTGGAAAAGATCAGCTTATGTTCTAATCGTAAAGAAAGACAATGCCAAGGAATGTCTGAATTACTGAATAATAGTACTCATTTCACATTTTATTGACAAAAGACACAAAATCTCCCCTAATTACTACTATGGCTACATTCCAAAAATTCTGATATGTTTTCTCATTCTTAGCGTTCTCTTTAATGAAATTACTGATTGTTTCTATGATTTGTTTTTTCACCCACTTATTCTTTAGGATTATTTAGTTTCCAATTAATTTTTAATCTATCTTTCCACTGTCTTTTATTGAATCTAATTTGTATTACATTATGATCTGAAAAGGATGCCTTTAATCTTTTAAAAGATTAAATTTTAATCTTTTTAATTTTTTAAAATCTTTTAAAATGAGTACCTGCTTTTCTACATTTGGCTGTAAGGTTTTTATGCCCTAATACGTGGTCGGTTTTTGTGTAGGTACCACATGCTACTGAGAAAAAGGTATATTCTTTTCTATTCCCATTCAATTTTCTCCAGAGGTCTATCATATTAAGTTTTCTAAAATTCTATTTACCTCCTTAACTTCTTTCTTGTTTATTTTTTGGTTAGACTTATCTAGTTCTGAGAGAGGAAAGTTGAGGTCTCCCAATTATATAGTTTTATTGCCTGTTTCCTCCATTTAACTTCTTTAACATTTAACTTTCCTTCATTTAACTTCTTTAAAAATTTAGATACTATACCATTTAGTGCATATGTTTTTTTTATTGCTATTACTTCACTGTTTATGGTACCTTTCAGCAAGATATAGTTTCCTTCTTGTCTGTTTTAGATCTATTTTTGCTTTTGCTTTGTCTGAGATCATGATTGATACACCAGCTTTTTTTTTTTTACTTCAGCTGAAGCATAATAGATCCTGTTCTAGCCCCTTACCTTTACTGTGTGTCTCTGTCTTTCAAATCAACAGAGTAAATGGAAAGAATAACCACATACCCACAAAAATCAAATGTAACAAATGTTACAAAATTTTAAATATAATGCATAGCTTAGATGAAGAGATATAAGAGGACACTGCTACCCCTCCCTTTTGTGAAGGTGTGAGATTCACAGGTTTTACACATTGTATAGGTTTTCAGATTTTTTTCAATGTATCTATCAATTGTGCTGACTTTTTTTCCTCTTTAAAAAATATTATTTCTTATATGGTATAGAAGAGGAGGAAGGATAGGGGAGTGACTATGATGATGATAACAGAAGATATCAATAAAAATTTACTTTTAAATTTTTTTAAAAGATGAATGAGAGAAAAGAGGTACATATAACCCTGAAGTTTTGAGTGTGGGATGCAGATTTTTAATAAAATAAAAGTTCCTTGAAATCAGGCATTGTTTTACTTTTGTTTTTGTATCCTCAGTGCATATCTGCCCTGCAATAACCATCTAGTGAATGCTAACTGTTTGAAAAATGTAAACTAAGCTAAAAGTTCGGAAAAATGGAGGGAAATGTAAGAAAAAAAATAGATAATCAAAAACAACTCACTGAGAAAAAATCAAGCAGAGATTATTTAAGAATCACTCTATTCTCTGAAAACCATGACCAACAAAAAATTTGAATACCATATTTTAAAAAGAAAACAAAATCACCTAAACCTTTTCGACCAGAAAAGAAAGTAAAATATAAAAAAATCCTCCACTCACCTCCTGAAAGAAACTCCAACATAAAAATATCCAAGAATGTCATAGCCAAATCCCAGAGTTTCCAAGTCAAAGAAAAACATACTACAGTCTGCCAAGAAAGTATGATTAGAATCACTCAAGACTTTACACAAATCTTAAAAAAGAAGAGAAAGTCTTGGTACGTTAATCCTGAAGGCAGGAGACAAAGGTATAAAGCCAAGAATTACTTAAACTGTAAAACTGAATACAATCCTATAGGGGAAAATAGAGCTTTCATAGAATAGAGAACCATCATTCATTCTAGAAGAAAATAAAAGAGCTAGCAGAAACTTTAAAATGCAAGCAGAGCGATCACAAGAGAAACCTAGAAAGTTAAACGCATTTGAACAATGGAAAAGGTTGATAGAATGAAGTATATACATTCTAGCAGAAGTGATAAGTTCCCTTTAGACTATCACTGTTTTCAAGGGTCATAGGAAAAAAATATTAATACTGGCGCTGGGTGTGGTTTTCTTCCACTTCGCTGGTTTTAAAAGAGAAAAGGAATACAATAGAAACAAAATAAGGGGGGGGGGGGGGGGGGAGGAGAGAAACCTATGACTGCATTATTATGTGATCATAAGTACATACGAACATAAAAGGGGGAATAAGGAAGATACACTGGCAGGGACATTTTAAAATTTGATAGTATTACCAAAATGCCAGTTTTCAGTAGTTATTCCGGGCATAATGAACAGCATGTGCAAAGAGACCAGTTGCCTTGGGGAAAACTGTATGGCTGCAAAGTCCAGTACTAGGAATGGGAGTTAGGAAATGGGGCTGCAAACTGTGAATAGCACTGGTTTTTTATTCTGGAAGCAATAGGGAGCCACTGGAGAAAACTTAGTAGCGTAACATAACCTTATCTATTCAAGAGAAAAAGTGATCTGCCTGCGCTCCTCAGCAGCGCTGCACTCCACGTGAAACTACGCTAACCTACAGCCCCAGGCCTCAGTCCGGAAGGCGAGCGCCCCAGATCACGTGGGCCGGGTGGGGAAGTGTTTCAGGAAAAGTCTCGGAATAACAGGAGAGGACTAGGAATAGGAGTCTTTGGTTCCGTGCCTCCCATTTCCCAATCTCCACTGGCAAACACTGACAAACAGACGCCTCCACTCTTAACATCAGCTCGGGAATACACCACACGGCTTGCACATCGCGTTCCCTACGCCATCAAGGGGCGTCAGACGTAAGGTTTGCGTCGGCGCGGCGTCCAATGCTGCATAGCGTGAGACGCGAGGCGGGACTTCGGACCGCGCGCTTACGAGACCTTAGAGCGATTTCCGGGACGAATTCGGCCAGTTTACCACGCTATATCTGAGGGTGAGTTCGGAGATTATCCGTTTTTACTTCGGTCTAGGCATCCAGTTTCCTTTAAGATCTCAGGCCCACTGAGTGAAGCAGGGGGTCAGCGGAGGGAGTAGAGGGGCACGAAAAAAGAGAGCCGGGACTCGGCTTTTTAATAGAAATTTCACAGATAGAAGCATTTAAATGATAGAGTTTGCTTTTTACCTCTTCGCAACAGTCCTGTGATGGAAGCAAATACTACCATCAACGTTGTGAAGACTGAGGATCAGTGAGTTTGAAGATGAATTTTTCCCAAATCAAAGCTGCATCCCTTAAGAGTATTTAATACAGTAGCCGGGAACCGTTCTCACATAACCCTCTATTCCCGGTACCATGTGCACGTTTTAAAAAACTAGAAATTGAGTTATTCAAAATGTTAACTTTTATTTTATTTTTCTAGTGTGGATCACTACCAAGAAAACTACACACTTATTCGGAGTTTAGGGGCTTTATGAGAGATGACTTGGTGATGCCATTGAAGTAAAATGTACTCGTCTGACCTACATGATTTAATGTGAAGGGCTTACCAGTCAATAAAGAGGACTGCACCCAAAATCACAACCCGTTGCAGGGTAAGGGGTTACTTATCTTCATAACTGAACTTGGCTCTTGAAATGTCATTTATACACAGAAACTCTAGTAGGAAATTACTTAAATTTCTTACTAGTAAAATTATAGTACATTATTTAACGTTAGAAATTAGTACTCTCCTAGAAAATTCCTAATTTAATAATAATTTAAAGCAGCAATTGAAATTTAAAAGTTGGAGGGGTCCTTAGAATTATCCAATGTTTCAAAATAGTTCTTAATTTTAGAGAACTAATAATGTAATTTTAATGTAGAATTTGTATATCTAAACTGCTTCTTTTTGGGAACGTAGACATGAAATATCTGTTCATCCAGTAGCTCCTTACCAAGTTGCCACACATCCTTATTTTTTTTTTTTTTTTTTGCTTTTTCTCCTTAATGCTTCTGGTTTGAGTTTTTTGGCTTTTCTGTCCTTAGAGATTTTATTGACGGTCTAGACCTAGTCATAAGTGAAGCAACATGGAAGAAGACATCACTTAGTTTGAGCCCCAATATAGCCGTAGTACATTTCTTTTTGTCCCCTGATTCAGTATTTGTTCTTAACATTCTTTTATTTTTAAATTGTGTCTTCCAGATTCTCTCTCCCTCACCCACAGAGAAAGCAGGCAATATGATAATCAGTTATACGTGTGAAATTATTTCCATATTAGCCACATTGCAAAAAAAAAAGGCAAGAAAAATAAACTGAGAAAATTATACTTCATTTTGCACCCAGACATCCTCATTTCTCTATCTGGAGGTAGATATTTTCATCATGAGTGCTTTGGAATTTTCTTGGATCATTGTATTTATCAGATTACATCTTTCAGACTTGATCATAATTAAAACATTGCTGTTGGCCTGCACCCTGATCTCTACTGGGTCTTCTCACTTTATTTTGCCTCAGTTTACATAGGTCTTGCCATGTTTTTGTGAAACTATCCCTTCCCCCACCCTATCATTTTGTCATTTCTTGTGGCACAATAGTACTGTATCGCAGTCATGTCACAGCTTATTGAGTCATTCCCCAGTTGAACATCTCGAATTCTAATTCTTTGCCATCTCAAAAAGAACTGCTATAAATATTTTTTATACATCTAGGTCCTTTTCCTTTGATCTTTTTGGAATGCAGACCTAGTAGTGGCATTGGATATGGTATAGTAGGGTCATAGGGTATGTACAGTATTATAACTCTTGGGGCATAGTTCCAAATTATTCTCCAGAATGATTGGACCAGATTATAACTGTGCCAACAGTGAATTAGTCAACCTATTTTCCCTCATCTCCTCTTGGCATTTGTCATTTCTGAAAGGTTGTTTTAATTTGCATTTCTATAATCAAAATTGATTTGAGGCATTTTTTTCCAAATAACTATAGATAGCTTTTGATTTCTTCTGAAAACTACCAGTTCATATCCTTTGGCTATCAATTGGGGAATGACTTATTTTTATACATTTGATTCAGTTCTCTATATATTTGAGAAATGAGGCTTATATTAGAGAAACTGTTAAAATTTTTGCTATTCATTGTGTAATTCATTTACCTTTTAGTGAAATGTAGTTTCCCTGATTGCCTCTTTTAATTAGATCTATTTTTGCTTTTGCTTTGTCTGAAATCGTGATTTTTATCCCTGCCTTTGTTATGTTAGCTAAAACTTATTAGATTTTGCTCTAGCTCTTTATTTTAAGTCTGTGTGAGTTTTACTGTTTCACATGTGTCTCTTGTAAACAGTATATTGCTTAATTCTGTTTCCTAATCCATTCTATTATCTCCTTACATTTTATGGGTGAGTTTATCCCACTCTCGTTGACAGTTATGATTACTGTTTCTGTCCATTTCATTTTCTTCTGTTTATTCTTTTTTCTTTTTATTCCATCCCTCCTCAAAAGTCTGTTTTGCTTCTGACCACTACCTCCCTTGATCCACCTACTCTTTTCTGATTTCCACTCCCTTTCTCTGATACCCCTTCTCCCACCTCCCTGTTGGGTAAAATTGATTTCTATACCCATCTGAGAGAGAGAGAGTGTGTGAGTGTGTGTGTGTATACATGTATGAATATATGTGTATACATGTATGTGTATTCCCCTCTTCAAACCAATTCCAGTGGGAGTGTGGTTTAAGCATTCTTTACCTCTCCATTTTCCCTCCTTGTGCGCCTTTTTTTATCTGAGAAATTTTCCCCCATTTTGCTTCTCCCTTCCCCATTTTCCCAGTGCTTTCCTCTTTCCCACCTTCATATTTTTTTGGAGATCATCCTAACATATTGATTCATACCCATGCAAACTCCTAACTGCTGTAACAAATGATACAATTCTTAGGAGTTATGTGTGTCATCTTCCCATATAGGAATGTAATGTAAATAGTTGAACTTTATTGAGTCTCTTATGATTACTCTTTCATGTTTACCTTTTTTATGTTTCTCTGCAGTCTTGTGTTTAATTGTCAAATTTTATATTCATCTCTGGTCTTTTATTAGGAATGCTTGAAAGTCCTCTTTCATTAAATTTCCATTTTTTCCCCCTGAAGGATTATACTTCCTACCTTCTTTGCCTTCCTTTAATGCTCCTTTAATGTGGAAGCTGCTAGATTTTGTGCAAACCTAACTGTGGCTCCACAATATTTTAATTGTTCTAGCTGTTGGCAATATTTTCTTCTTGACCTGGGAGCTATAATTTGGCTATAATATCCCTGGGAGTTTTCATTTTGGAGTGTCTTTCACGAGATAATTGGTGGATTCTTTCAGTTTCTATTTTAGCCTCAGGCTATAAGATATTGAAGCAGTTTTCTTTTGCAGTTTCTTGAAATATGATGTATGGGTTCTTTTTTTAATCACATTGTCTCTTTTAGATCTGTTTACCAGGTCAGTTGTTTTTCTGATGAGATATTTCACATTTTCTTTTTTTTTCATTCTTTTGACTTTCTTTTATTCTTTCTTGGTGTCTTATAGAATCATTAGCTTCCAGTAGCTCAAATCTAATTTTTTAAGAAATTATTTTCTTCAGTGACCTTTTGTACCTCCTTTTTGTATTTGGCCAATTCTGCTTTTCAAAGAGTTTGTTTTTTTAAATGAGTTGTGTCTCTTTTATCCTTAGACCAATTCTGCTTTTTAAGTTGTCATTTTCTTCAGTATTTTTTTGTGCTTCTTATAATAAGCTATTAATTCTCTTTCATAATTTTCTTACATCATTCTCATTTCTTGCCCCAGTTTTTCTTCTACTGCTCTTATCTCTTTCTTTAACTCTTCCAGGAATTCTTGTTGGACTTGTGTCCAGTTAGCGTTTTTTCTTTGAGGCTTTGCTTATGCCTGTTTTCACAATATTGTCTTCTGAATTTGTCTGGGTCTTCCCTGCCACCATGGTAAGTTTTTTATAATCAAATTCTTTTTTTGGTTGTTTCCTTTTTCTTGACTTGGAACTTCATGTTAAAATTAGACTCTGCTTACCTGTGGGTGCAGAGGCCCCATCCCAAATCTTCAGGCTTTTTTTATACTGCTGTTTTCAGAGTTAGTTCCAGGGTTCTATAAGTTTTCAGTGCTCCCAAGGTGGTATGATCCTTGGTAAGGTATGGTCTCCTCTATGTGCTTTACTCAGGAAGGGCCCCCACTTCCCTATAGAGGCAAGTACTAGTGTTCTTTTCTGCCACGAACTACCACCAGAGCCCCTACACCCTTGTAACCTACCAAAAGCTCTCCTTTCTACCCAGAACTTCTTTAGGCATTAGAGTTGCCAATCAGTGCCAGTAAAGGGTCCCCTATATAGGGTTTTTTTCTGACTAGTTGTGCGACCCCCTTAGTGTACCTAGGTTAAGAGCTTCTGAAGCTGCTGTTGCTGCTGCTACCGCTGCCACTGCCTCCAGAGTCTGCTGCTGGTGTTGGTCTGATGGTCTAATGGACAGGCCTTCACCCACTGTTACAGATCTCTCCTGCCAAACTCCTAAATTTTCTTAGGCTAGAAAAATATAATGTGTCTGACCATAACCTTTTGTTTGCTCTACCACTCAAAAATTTGATTTGAGGCATTATTTTAAAGTTGTTTGGAGTGGAATGTTGAGAAAGTTCAGCTGGGTTACTGACTCTAATCCACCATCTTGGCTCAGCCTCGTCTTAGTGCAGAGGCTCCCAAACTTATTTGGCCTACTGCCCTCTTTCTAAAGAAAAAAATTATTCATCGCTCCCCTGGAAATCTTTCTTTAACCCAGTAACAGTTTTTTTGAAATGCATATTTTAAAAGAAATACAAAATTTTTTTAATGATGCATCTTAAATTTAATAATTTATTATAAATTTGTGGATTGTTTTTCCTGCATTGAAATTAGGACATGCACTGTTGCATCATGTAACCATATAGTATCATATCGTAAATGCACATATTCCTGCAGTGCATACTGGATTTCTCAATATGCTCTCCTGCCAACACTTGCTTGTTAAGATTAGTTGACAGACTTGACCAGCGGTTGGTTAAAACTTGCATTTTGTGTGTTATTTGGAAAACAATGTATTTACTACAACTTTAACTCTATTACACAACATATGAAACATGTACAAACAGGTTTTCAAAATTTTCTTCTCTTCTTTCCTTATGCTTCCACAGCCCCCTTACTTTTATTCAGCACCCCCCCAATTGTACCCAAGGATACTACCGCAGCTAACCCCTATCCGTGCCCCTTATCATTTCAGTGCCCCTCATGGGGCACCTATGCTAATGCTTTTCTTTTCTGTTCACTTGGAGTGGTCCCCACTTCCCTGCTATTAAAGAGCAGTGGAATCCTTGGAGAATTTTTATAATCACAGCTGCATGCATACCCTGCATGCTTTCGTATTAGAAGTTGGCCATAGGTTCTTCAACGAGAATTATAGCTGCAACAAAGATGTACCTAAAAGTTGTGACTATTCATCACAGATTTCTACTTTAATATAATTTTTTCAAAAAATAAAATGCATTATTTAGACTAGCCTCATTAGCAACTAGTTAGGAGATTGAAACAGCATCATTCATATAATTTCTTTATTTTTAAAATTTTATTTAAAATATATCTACTTAATAAAACAAGTAAAGTAAAATTTAAGTAAATTTTCATTATATAATTGTTTTCCAGGTCTCTCATACAAAATGACTGCCTGTTTCACGTTTTTAAGACACTTTGCCAGCCGATCTGTTGTGCCATTTATCCTTCATAAGAAAGGAAGAGCAGGTTTATATTTTACCATTCTAAATAAACACCTTTCTTCTAGAACACCTGTTTTGTTTTATCCTAATAAGGAGAATGTCCCACCTACTGAGAAGATAGATTTGGATGAGTGGAAAAATACAATGAAATCTAGTTTACCAGAGGAAAGAAGTAGTTTTACAACCTCAGATGATACTCTAACAGCAGCTAGAGAGTGGATTGAGATGTGTAGACTACTTAACAAAGAAGTGCCAGAACATATTAGTGATCAGGATCTCAAAATGATTGCAGAATGTCCCAGCAAAAAGTCCAAAAAGAAAAAGCTCAAATATTTATATGTCAAGGAAATGCGTAAAAAAACTAAGAAAGAAAAACAGGAAAGGAAAAGAGCAGAAATGGATGAAATTGAAAAGCAAAAACAACTTGGAAATGCTGAAGAATCTGAGAATACAGAGCTAAAGAACACTTTTCTCTTGCCACTTAAGGATAGAGCTTGGAAAACTGAATGGGATTGGAGAAATGCCCAGGCAATGATGTTTGGCCAGCCTTTAGTTTTTGACATGGCTTATGAAAATTTCATGCCTGAAAGAGATTTGAAGAATACTGTGTGCCAGCTCTTAGAAAGTGAAGGAGCCAATCGAAAAAATATAGATCCCTTCCATATATATTTCTGCAATCTCAAAGTTGATGGTGTTTATCACAAAGAATTACTTTATCGTTATAAAGAGAAATGGGACCAATTGCTTTTGACAACAACAGAAAAGTCACATGTAGACATATTCCCAAGAGAAAGTCTTATCTACCTAACTGCAGATTCTCCCAATGTCATGAGTACTTTTAGACATGACAAAATTTACATAATTGGATCTTTTGTTGATAAATGTTCACAACCCCGAATATCTTACGCAAATGCAAAACGACTGAAATTAGCAAATGAACGTCTTCCATTGGACCGATATCTTCATTGGGAAATTGGAAATAAAAATCTCACCTTAGACCAAATGATGCGTATATTATTAACTCTTAAGAATACTGGTGATTGGGAAAAAGCACTGCAATTTGTTCCAAGGAGAAAGCATAGTGGTTTTCATAGTGTTTTCATTGATTCCAAGAATTTACAGAAAAATAAGTCAGAGATTAAGAAATCCTTTCGAAAATTGTCTTCAAATGCACAGAGCAGAGGAACATGGTGGAAGGATGAGTAATACAATCTTAAAGTACTACAATGTCTAAATGATTATCATTAACTTGAAACATAGTATTTTTCACTAGATTACTAATTGGGACTTAAGGTCATCTCTTTAAAGTACCGCTGCCATATTGCAAAAGTGTGTCAGTTATTCTGTTAGTTTACTATATAGTGCACCCATCTCCTGGAAGAGTGCTTTAGAGAATCTGAGTCCCAAGGAAAACTGAACTATTGTCAATTGTGCAGAACAATAAATTGTGCCGTTCATTATTAAATGTGGTCTTTCAGATGATTTAATTCCTACACTCACTAGATTTTTTTAAATAATTATTTTGTAGATTCAATCAGCAAATGTCATTTCAACAGATATCACTTTATAATTGATTTCCAAGCTCAAGGTTGTTGTTGGTTGTTTTTTGTTTTGTCTTCATGTGTTAAAGCAAAAGATCATTAAGTGCTGCATAAGTAGTGTTTATTCAATAGATTTTTTTTGGATGATGAAAAAAGTTTTTGAGTACAACAAAAAATGTTGGATAGATCTTTGTAGTGTAGTATAGTGGGATTATATTTATATTGATTTTCTTTCATAGAAATAAAATATCTAATAAAGTCTACAATATCCTGAAATGCTACCTGCAGTTTTAAATCAGTATTTTTTCATGTTTTGAACAATTCCAGCTAAAATCTTAAATTCATTTTGCAAAAAAGTAAATGGTTTAGCTTTTGTTTCATTTTAAATTAAAATTCTGATAGCTTCCTTTTGTATTTTCATCACAGTTATTTTTAGATATATACCACCCCACTCACACCTACAAATATACCCAGAGAGCTTTCCTTTGTGATGAAGAAAAATGGTTCAATTATCTGACACTGATCAGGACAACTGACAGGTTAAAAAATCTGCATCCATAGTCTCCCACTTTTCCAAGAAAAGGAGGAAGGTGCATTTCTTTATCTCTTTAAGGCAAAGACCAGCCATTTGTTACGCCAATATGATATTCAAACTGCCAGGACAGTTCTGAATCACAAAATATAATAGACTTTCCACATGGAAGACAGCACCAAAACATTTATTCAAACATCAGAAAGCTGAATCCATTGTAGTAACCAAGAAGTCTATACACATTATCAGGCCTTCCCACAAACAGGCTCCCTTAAGAAAAATGCCCTTCTCTCAGCCAGATGTCTGCTTCCTCTGCCCTTCCCAACTCTGACAAGTCTGACCAACTTCCTCTCAGCTCTGCTTCAGCCTCACCTTTGCCTGCTCCACCCCTTCTTGTTCTACCCAACAAGCTCCTCCCACCACAGGCTTCATGTGACTTAGGCTTCCATGTTAAGCAGGTCATATAGGCCTGTTAATAGATGAGAAAGACCTTCCCATTCCATTAAAAATACATTAACAATACACCATTGCAATTATACAGCATTTAGCTTTTTTTTAGTGTTCTTGTTTATATTATTATAATTATGTATAGTTTTCTTTTTTCTGTTTGCCATATTCTACCTAAATACAAATTAGTCTTCCCATGTTACATATTCATTTCTTATACTATAATATTTCATGACATTCATATGACATAATTTGATCAATCATTCCTCATTTGATAGGCTTCTCACTTGGTTCCTTAACTGGTGTTTTACACTTTCAAATTATAAACTACTTAATAGATTAAATTGGCTTATTCTAAGCCAAAGGGAAGTGGTACTCTGCTGACTTGCATGCTAATTTTAACCCCATGTGGATTTTTAGTTTATGGTTTCTAGGAAAATAGGTTTTGTCACTTCACAGCTGGGTGTCTTACCCAAAGAAAATTACTCCAATACAAGCGTACAATAGAAGGACCAAGTTACCTGTACACATGATGAGCCATTTATGCCAGAGAATTGCTAGTTTCAGTTCTGGATGGAGTACATACTTCTCTGTAACCAGAATCATTGACAGAAACCTCTTCCTAAGCAGCTGCCAGACTGAATACCACAGCTTTCTCTGCTGCCGAGTTCTACAGATTTCTCCTGACAATTCAATTTTGTTATCACAATTTTAACCCCCACTGTCCACAAAACCTAGCATAGTTCCATAAGCTGTAAGAACCTGAGTTCCACCTGCTCTAAGACTGGAACACTAGAAAAGTATTCCTAGAGTTGGTGCCAACATAATAGGTTTCCATAATTGGCTCCTAAAACCAATTTAAGCCTGAGTGTCATAATACCTGAGTTGGAATCCCAGCTCTTCTGCTCAGGAGTTCTGGGTTTTGGTAGGGCCAACGCTGGGTGTCCACACTAAGCTACAGTGCAGTGGGCCACCAGGATGCCTGACTAGAGGCAAAGCCAACCCAGGCTGGAAATAGAGCTGCTAATCCACAGTAGGATCATACTAGGTGAAAAGACCCAGTCCCCGCCAAAAAAAATCATTTTACTCAAAGCAGCTTCCTTTCCCAACTTGATGAACAGTATCATAATTGTACAGCAGCCCTAGAATCATGTCAGTAAGTATATTATTTTTTGATTGTGTACACAATTTAAATACTTGAGGTGTAAGTCATGATACTATGTGTTATGGAATGTATCCTAAATGTAACAGTCTTATGCCTGAGAAATTAACAAACCATCTACAGAGTGAAAACATGCAGATAAAAGGATAGATTGTAGCATCTAGTACCAGATTAGTGGTTTGTAGACAACAAGTAATACATAGAAATTTAGAGAAGAGGGTTACTGTGGCCAAGAAAAGCTTAGGAGAGGATGAAATCGTGCTGAATGCTACGCTCGTGGGAAAGAGATCAAGCAAATCTTTCAAGTGGAAATGAGCAAGACATGGTCTGAGGATTTTAATAGAACAGCTTGGCTGAGATGAGAAAAAAAACCAAACCCAACCCTCCCTGTGATTGGCTACGTGCTTAGCCAATCCTTGGTGGAGACCAGCCCAACACCTTCCTTCCGCGATGTTAGGGAGGATGGCGTCACACTGCAGCTTCCGGCAGGGAGGGGTCTAATCCGTTTCCCTTCTAGAGACTACAGCCGGCCGCCATTCGGTTCGCTCTATGGTGGCCGGGGCGGAGCCGTGGTCGTGACGTCCTTGGCGCGGTGGCGGGGGAGGAAGCCGCGGGGAAA
The DNA here is from genome assembly GCF_028372415.1 of Notamacropus eugenii. Taxonomy (NCBI): domain Eukaryota; kingdom Metazoa; phylum Chordata; class Mammalia; order Diprotodontia; family Macropodidae; genus Notamacropus; species Notamacropus eugenii. The sequence goes on along the minus strand of NC_092876.1, from coordinate 368,466,602 downwards.
ATGGCGGACGGGAAAGCGGGAGAGGAGAAGCCGGAGAAGCCGCAGCGAGCAGGAAGCGCCGGAGGTGAAAACAAACCCAGCGTCGCGGGCCGCGGGGGCCGCTCCGGGCCTTCCTCCGAGCTCCCCGGGTGGGGGTGCGGGGTGATGCAGGAGGCCGGGCCGGGGGGGAGAGGGGGAGGGAGGTGGGAGGCTGGGACACCCGAGTGGATACAGCGGGGCTGGACCCTGGCGTATCCTGCGCTTCTCTCCCGGAGGGCCCCGAGCCCCGCATCTGCACGATGCAGACCCAGGGCCGAGAGTTCTCCCCCGTGTTGGGCCTAGCCCAGGACCCTTCCTCGAGAAGGAGACTAGACCCACGGGGAGATTAGGGGCGGGGTGGGTGAGAGGGACGGGCCTCGAATCACCCCGAGGCCTAGGAGGAAAGAAGCCGTGAGCCGGCCAGCCTCCCTCCGCTCTCTGGGGCTCCCCTCCCCCGGGGGCCGCAGTGCGGGAGCTGTCCCCCCACCTTCCCTCCTTCCTTCACTGCCCTGCACTTCCCTACTTGTGGGAGCCTTCCCGGCTGTAAACAGCCCCTCCAGGGAATCCCCAAGCAGCCGACTGCCCCACAGTGGCCTGTCTTAATTACCCCGGCGGGCTCATTACTGGTGGTCGGTGCTTGTTTGTCCCCGAAATCAGTCAAGTCCCCATCCCCCCGACGACCCTCCCCTCTCCTTCTCCTTTTTAATTATTGTGGTCGCTGGGAAAGGTGGGGGGTTCTCCCCACCCTTATGATGGATTGTTCAGTAACTGCATGTTATCAGGGTCAGGGTCTTGTCGCCTTCCCTCGAACCTCCTTCCCTCTCCCTTTTGCTTGTCGCTAGGAGGCAAAATGCCAGAGTTTTAGGCGCACAAATGGTCTGGTGTGACCTGTCCTGTGTTCTGTTATGTTGTGGAATAAATAAAACTCAGATTAATGTTAGCTTTGTTGCCTTTCTTCCTGTCATTCTTATGCTTTGTAGGGGGAAAAAAGATACATTACATAATAATCAGGCCACTCCTTTTCCCCCTTCCCATCCCCAGTACCTAATAGACTGAAAAACTTTGATATGATGTAAAGGTCTAGTTTACGATATTTTAGGTGTCTCCCACCAGCACCTGTGGAAAAATCTTTTAGAGAGCCCTAGAATGAGTGGCATGAGGAGTGAAGTGCCCATTTTAATTTTTCAGTGGGAATTGTCTATTCAAAGTTATTTTCATCTTTCAAAGAGAAATAAGTGAAATATTCAGACCCCCTTTTTGAAGGTCCAAGTTGGAGAGGAATAAATATTGTACTTTATTTGATTCTTCTTTGTATTATATTTTGACATCTGCTCAAATTATAGTAAACAAACTTTAAAATTTAATACTGCCTCATTAGTGCAGTACTTAAGGAGTACCGCCATAATACCGCAGCATTAACTTAAAACCATCTTGAAAACTTATAAATAATAAACAAGTGCTCCCAAACGAGAATAATTTAGTCATTTTGATGGGAGGTACATAGCAGATATGAAGTCGAAGGAAGCTTATGTTCATATGATAGCTAGACTTTCCTTTTAAAATGTTACCAACATTCCTAAAGATAGGACTAGGGAATTGTTTTAATATGTTGCCCCATGATAAATAGTTACATACCAAATAGTAGTGTACTGAATCAATAAGAAATATATTTTAGCATCACTTTATGTCAAAATGTCAGAGCAAACAGTAAGAAAATTACCGATGGCAGAGCTGTGGAGTATATAATATGTGAAATAATTTGTACCAGTTGTGGCAGCAATATTATTAGCCATAGCAGGAGTGCCTCTCTGTTTATAAATCAAATTTATGTTGTCAGGTTATATTAAAAAAGTCTATTGAGGGAGTGCAGCACTTAAAAAAAACTTGTGGTTAATTCATTACCCTTGTGAAACCTTGTACTTTAGTGTTGAGTTTGGAGTCTACACCACAGGGTTCCTATCCCAAGCCAGACATTGTGATCTTATTCTCTTTGTATGTGATTATAGATATGTAGATACATATCTATATCTATACACAGACCTCTCTCTCTCTCTCTCTCTCTCTCTCTCTCTCTCCCTCCCCCTCTCTCTCCCCCTCTCTCCCTCCAGATATCACTTAAATTTCCAGAACCTTAGTCTACTCACTTATAAAATTAGGATAGTGCTTTACCTTTCTCATACAGTGGTTGCAGCTTTTGCAAAATTTTCAAGTATTTTACAACTGACTTATTAACAATTCCCCAATTTGTCTTTTATCAATTACTTCCCTATTTAGTACCCTGTTCAAATGTGCTTCAAGGCTCTTGTGGACCTTTTTTTCCCCCCAATTAATCAGGGGCACAAAAATTTCAGTGAATTCATTTATCCATCATGATTTCAAATTGATTAATCTGAACATTTTACAAATGTGTCAGATTTTTGTAGTAGCAAGAAAACAATACAGAAAAATAATACACTAAAACACTTTAATGTTGTCTGTTACCCAGGCTGAAATATGCTTGCAGCAGTAATATTTTTCTGAGAACAATCAACTATGTAAGCAAAGTTGATTGTCATGGATTTTGTATTGGGACCTCCCCACTTTGGATAACAGTGTCCCTGGCTATCTATGGATAACAGTGTCCCTGGCTATCTATCTCCATTTTTTTTCTCCTTGGGACATTGAGAAGGCAGAGAAGGAAAAATAACTGAAGGCATGGTTTTGGTAAGAATTTTCTTCTATCAGGCCTTTAAAACTAATGATGCAAACAGAAATTTTACCAAAAAAAAATGCATTTGTTTCTTAAATCAGTCTTAGCTAGTTGTGGTCTTCTAAATTGGCCTGGGAAATGAACTGGCAGTGAGTATTAAAGATTTTCTGTTACCAAATTGAAAACAGTTCACAAAAAGGCACTTAGAGCCTTCCTATTTAGCATCCTTTTCAAAATAAGGCCTCTGTGTGCTTCAAGACTCGTGTATTTTTTCCCCATTTATTAGGGAAAGAAAAATTGAAATGAATGTAGATTTAACTAGTTTGTTTTCAGATTGATAAATCTGAACATTTCGTGTGCTCTTAAGAGATACAAATGAATTTCTTTTCTTTAGGAAAACTTCCATCCAAAACTAATCTTAATATCTTCAAGCTTCTAAAGAAATGTACTATTATACATTAAATATTTTTAAATAAGAAAAATTAAGAGAATAAATATATTAGTTTCTTGTTTCACATATGCTACAAGTACATTAAATATATGCAACGGCCGTTTTTGAGTTTACAGTATGTTTACTAGTTTGCAGTTATTCTTGGAAACCTATGAAGAAGCATAAAAGTCACATTAAGACATACAGACTTAGTAGTTCTTTGTAAAAGACCCAGAATACCGAAGAGGCAGCATAATATAATGGAAAAAATGTGGGATTTGATTTTGAGACCCTGGCTTTAAATTCTGGCTCTGTCACTTTACAGTTTGATTTCTAGCAGGTCATTTAATCTTTCCAGGCCTTGTATTCCTCATCTGTAAAATGAAGAGGTTGGACTAAATGACATCTAAGGTCCCTTCCAGCTTTGAATCTCTGAATCTGTTTAGGTTGCTTGCTTTGGGGTACGTAATATAAATATGGAGGGTACTATTTTAAATATGTCTGTAGATTACTTTGAATAATTAGGGCATCAAGCTATTTCAAATTTGAGTTAGCTGGGAAATCAGTTTTCTCATATGAACTATATAATACAAAACAGTAGAAATGTATCTAACAACCAAGACAGTAATAAATAGATTTGACTGCCAGGTTATTTGGCCCCAATTTCTTATTTGTTTTGTTTTCCATATCTTATTAAATGTATTTTTGGAAGCCTATTCCAAACAAAGCAATCAATCAGGGAAAATCAAGGGATGAAATCAGCTTGTACTTATTAGTCAATCCCTTTAGTGGACCTCATCCTCTGTGGAGAAGGTTTCATCGTATGATTGTTATCAATTAACTCCCCTTCTTTTTTCCTCCTTCTCTTTCCATAATTATGGATCTGATTCAGTGGCTTAGAAGTTTCCATACTTCTTGGTTGTGAAGTTATCAGCATAAGACTGACTTTTAGAAACTCAAGGGCAAATTATTGCTCTTAAGTAGAAGTGGTATATATTAGACATTATTCTCAGAGTAGACCTGAGAAATAGGTGGTGTTTTAGTTTGTTTTTTTTAGTTGGTGGAAATGCAAGTGAGGATAAAATTGAATTGTACATAATTTGCTATTTAAGAGGAACTCTTCTGACTCCCATTTAGGTTCTGTTATGTAGAGGACTAGTGTAACAAGGTTTTATCAAGATAGTAACTAGGTCCATAGATAGAACTTAGTATACCTACATGTCAGGCAGCAAGGGTTGTTATACTTTTTCATATTTAATTTTGTCTTTGCTCTCCCCAGTGCCTCATTTGAGGGATAGTGGACTTTGATTTGGAGTTAGGAAGAGCTGGATTCAAATCCTGCCTTTGTCACCTACCTATGAATTGTACTTTGTTAGATGTACCTTGTAGTACTAGCTTATTACCTCAGATACAATACTTAACCTTTCTGAGCATCAGGTTATCCAAGATTTGTTAAGTTATAGCTGGTAATCTGCTTGGGTGATGGATGGAGTTCGCACACCAAGCAAATCCCAGGTATTGTGGAGGTGTTCCTGTATCCTCAGTTTTTTCCTCCTAATTTCTAGTATAGTTTGCTCAAATTCCCTATGCCCCAGAATTTAATTCCAGAAAGACAGGGATTGGGAACAAAAATAGAAGCAAAGGAATATGAAGAGAAAATCAATAGGCATTACTTACTGTCTTTTAGACCTTAGATCAGGGGTTCTTGAACCTGTTTTACATCTTGGACCCCTCTTGCAATCTGGTGAAGTTTATCAAAGACATCTCAGAATTAAGTTTTTGATGCATAAAATACATGTGATCCCAAAGGAAACCAAACACTGAAATAGAGTTATCAGAATGTTTAGAAGACAAATTAGTAGACCCCAGATAGAACCTTTACCTTGCCTTAGACCACAGCCTGCCTACTTTTATGCTCTTTGTTCTAGTGTTTTCCACTTTATTATGTAAACTGAAATAAGTATCACTTGAGTTAGATGGCCATGTTCCTATATAATTCACCTATATAATATAGTATACAAAATATATCATAAAATACTTTCTCCTGTTTTATTTTACTACCAAATCTTTTTTCCTCATTAAGCATGAGCTTAAGTCAGATAGTTGGTTTAGCTATAGTTTAGTTGTAGGATAAAACTTATGTGGACCACTATATATAATAGAATTGATCAAAAATACTTGGAAGTCCTAAATTTAGTACTTAGAAAAGTGATGACATTTTCATAAATTCTTTTTACATTTCCTTTTTCTGAAAATTCCAAATTGAGATGCTAGCATAGACTTCATTATTTTTTTTAAACACTGTATTTTGGGCAACCTTTCACTCCTCAGTACTTTATTATTTTAATGAATGGCATCTTCTGCCATCCACTGCAGTTATGATATAATACTCTCTTCCACCTAATTCCTTAATTTCCCAATCCAAAACTAAATCCTAGTTAATCCCACTCTGGGTAGCATTATAACATTATTCAAATTGCTTCCTATGACCAGAAGGAGAATCTACAGCAGTAACTTGAAGATGTCTTCCCAGTGTTTCCCCAAACAAGCTTGAACATTCTGTTCAAGTATTTATTAATCCAATGAACAACAACAAAAACATTCCTGAAGCATAGCTTTCTAACAACTACATTTGTGTCCTTTTTTTCTTTTTTCTTGTTATCTGTGCCTGATCTTAAAGCTTGTTTTCTTTCACCCATACGTTAACCCACATATCCATAGCAGCATTGTGTATGTTTGTTATCTAGATCATAGTGGGGCTGAAAGAAAATAAGTTTTTTAATTCTGAGCTGGTTTCCTCATTCCCTGACACCCAATATGTTCCTGAACATCTCCCTCTGCTGCTCATCTGTTGTACGCTTAAGGAATATCAACTAGTTTTTAAATTTGGTACTTGGATTTTTTTTCCATCTTAAATTTAATACTGAATATTTAGGAAGGCAAAATTACTGAAATAAATTCAGTATATAAATGTGAATTACTTGTAGATTATCAGCTATTTGATATCATCCATGATATGCTCCGTTCATTAAAATATGTAATTGAGAATTTAATATGACTGCACTATAAGAATGGGAAACATCTGTATTCAAACACATAGATGATTCTCCTCTGCTAAATTGCTTTCTGTGTAATTTCAGATAGTGAAATAACCTGGTCTAACCAAAATTCTAGGGTAGATTTTATTTATTAGATTAGATATAATACATATTTCCCAGTAAATTCAGTTCTAAACTGAATAAACCTCTATAGGTAATTTATGTAATTGTGGAATTTAGACAACATGACCAGAAATTGCTAGGCAAATTTATTCTCCTTATCTTTAAGATTGTCTTTAAACATAAGCAGTTATTTGTTGACAAAGTAGATGATCATGCAGAGGAGTTTTCGCCACTTGGCTATTTTGGAGGTTTTTGTTTATTTGTTTTAAGTAAACTACCCTTTACCCTTCTTCCTCCCCACACATACATATGGAACTTTTGGTTTTATGTACTAGAACAATGTGTATTCATTTTTTGAAAAATATGTTTGTAATTTTAAATTGCCCTGTATTTTATGCCAGTTAATTCAAAGGATCCTCTTCTACTGCCACACAATCTCTGTTCCCTCTGTATGCTCAAAACAGTGGAAGAGACTGTTGGGCCAGTAGGTGTGCAGCTGCAGAAATACCTTTCTTATAACAGTGCTTTATGAGGTTGCTGCTCCCATCACTCTGCTCAGTAAAATTAGCTCATCTTGGTAAGTTGTTTCGACTTCACCAGGACCTGAAGAAGAGGCAGAAAAACCTGTGAAAACTAAGACTGTTTCTTCCAGTAATGGAGGGGAAAATTCGAGTCGCAGCGCAGAGAAGCGATCAGCTGAAGAAGAAGCCGAAGACTTCTCATCCAAGCCTGTGCCCGCAAAGATAGCCAAGTTTGGGTTTGCCATAGGCAGTCAGACGGCAAAGAAAGCACCAGTCATATCCATCAAACTTGGAGCAAGTGTGAGTCATTGTTTTGAACTGGGTATTCGCTGGGTATGGGGAGAATCTAGAAAGGAATCAGAAGATTGTTCAGAATCTTACATTAAAAATGAACATTAAAGACTTTATATACATTTTGTCTGAGGTGTAACCTATTGTTACGTATGGTTATGTGTACCTGCATGTGAATATGGAAGTTTAGATTCATATTAAATATGAATTTCCTAAATAGGAAAGGTTAGTGAAAAATCTAGAATAGCTGTGGTATGAATTATAGGAAATGAAAATTTAATTGGTGTCACTTTCGTTTGAATTGAACTTTAGAAAATATCTTCAGAGAGGAGAAAAGTGTTATCTTTATCTAATTCTTTGGGTCTGTGAAATCAGCACCCTAGGTCTGTATTATTTTGTTATGCTTCTCAAGAAACTGCCATTACTGCAAAGACCTATGGATAGAATAAATATTGAAGACATGAAGAAACTATGGGGAAATGTGCTTCCATGGGAAAGAAATCTCAAGGCAGGACAGTGAAAAGCACCTTTAACTTGTATCACATAGTTCTGATCACTATGTCCCATTAATCAGATCTTCATCTGTCTCTTAACTTTGTATGTAGCTCTCCCTATTCATCTGCCACTTCTTTACTGCCCTCAATTGATCCTTTGTCTTAACCCACTTGTAAGACTCTGATTTGAGCATCTGTGTTCCACTTGCTGTAGGAGAACATGACTCTAAGTCCTGGTTTTGTGTCTGTGGTCTGATTTTCCCATTGTGTACACAAGTAATAAAAATATCTGGTCTGAGCCAGGAAAACACAAAAATACTGAATTCATTGTTCAATAATTCTGAGACTGTTAGTCAAATGGAGCATTTTTTTGAGTCCAGTAACTCTGGGAGGTTTTCCTCCATCAGTATCACTGGGCCTAAACTATGGGGAAAACTTTCAACAGTTTTGTTTTATTAAATTTAGGTCGCCATTCTAGTCTTTCAGCACCTTTTTGTATCCCAGTTCTATCATCATATATCTTAGATATCCTGCCCAGCTTCATTTTGTTTACAAATACTATAAGCATGTCAGCTATCTTCAGTCAGTTCTGCATTCATCTAATTGCATTTTCATCTAGGCTATATCTTTATTGTCTGCAATAATTTTGTGAAAGTTTATCACATATTTTGGTGAAATCCAGTTATTCTATATCTATAGTTTTCCACTGATATTCTTGTCTGGTAGCCTTGGCAAGAAAGGAAATGGGGTTGGTATGGCATGATTTGTTTTCAGTGAGTCCAGGCAAGATAATATTGATCATCAGTTTCCTTTCTACTTGCTCACAAATGAACCATTTAATACTCCCCTCTAGAATTTTTCCAGCTTTATATTTTGCTGAATTCCCTTTCCTTTGGAAATGAGAAAAACATTCCCACTTATAGGCCTGGGGCACCCTTCCATTCAGTAAAAATAGAGCAATCACATCAAGATCTTTCCTTGAACTCATTTCAGGAATTTAAGTGTTCTTGTCTCTCACTTACTTGAATTTCAGTTTCCTCATAACTATTTTTCCCTCTCATTGTTATGAAGACTCTTCTTGATGAAAAGAGAAGTAAAATAGGAACTGAATGCTCTGTTTTCTGTAGGCCATCTGTTATCATTCATTTCACACCAGATAGAAGGCCTAGGCTGTCCTTGTTCTTTTTCCCAGTGTAACATTTCCATTAAAACAAAAACAAAAACCCCTTTCATTTGACACAAGCATCAGCTAATTTCAGACTTTAGCCTCCCTGTTACAGTTATAGGACTAAACCATTCTTGCATTTTAAAAATAACTACTTTTCTTTTGGTATATTCCCTCATCAGGAAATTACTCCTCTGTCTTTTCTGTTCATGTGGCTCCCTGGTTTGGGTCTTTCTCACCCTTACTCTCCCCAACCAGTAGTGAGGGGAAAAATGGAAAGAATTCTTGGATTTGGAGCATTCCCTGAGTTCAAATCTTGCCCCTACTACTTGATCTTGGGCAAGTCATTTGTTTTATTTGGATTTCAGTTTTCTCATTTGTAGAATTAAAAATTTGTGTTAAATTATCTCTGAAGTCTCTTGTAGCTACAAGTCTGAAATATTTAGCAAATCATCAAATTTTGTCATCATTTTCATTTTGACAATCTCCAGTCTCTCTTGAACTGGTTTTGTTCTGTTTATATTCTCACACCATATCTTTTCTTTGAACTTATGAAATCTACTTTCAAAATTTGAGGCATGCTAGATAGTACTGCCAAAATCATTAAATAATGTAAAGGCCCCAGATTTGTTAACTTAGCTTAAATAGCACATGATAAAGCCATGTTCTTCATCTTTATTTGGAATTTTAACAAAAGGGATGTTGACTTCTAAAAGCCAGTTTAAACATACACTTTAAGATATAAAATTTTAAGCTCTTAGACCCTTGGTAAAACCAAGTAATTGAAATATTTTGCTAGTAAGGAATTAAGTATTAACTTAATGTTAGATGAGATGGCATTAGAACTAAGTTTTTAAGTAAGACAGAAATCATCTAAAATTGCTCCACAGTTGATGCTATTTAGTTATAGCTGTCATACCTGTCAGCAGCTATTTTCTGAAGTTAATTTGAAGGGAAAAAAAGCAGTATTTTACTGCCAGGTGCATATATTCTAGATTACCATTCAAGAATGATTTATCTAAAGTGTTATCTGGGTTTCTTTCCAACTGTTTTCAGTAATCCTGATAGGTGGTCTTTTTTTTAAGAATTCGATATGAACAGGCATAATCATTACCCCCCCCCCCCCCCAAAAGTGGTCTTTCTGTTAGGTGAATTTTAAGGTCAGGATTTCAGTAGGTTTTTGTTGTTTTGTTTTTATATTTTCATTTAATTTAAATACAATGTATTTATATGTAAATATAAATATAGATAAATATTTAAATATGAAATTTAAGATAAATTTTACAATATGTGAAAATGAAAAAAAAGACCATTTGTTACTATCCTTCCCTTAATTTAACATTTTTGTGTATTAAAATTTTGTGCAGTCTACTAAGTGTATTAAAACTAATTATAGCAAGTAATTGATTAGTTAGGGGCTCTGTGACAGATTTCACTATTGTATGGATTGATTATTTGTGCAATTAAGAATCTAAATAATTCACATTTTTGGTTGGTACTACTTTAAAAGATCCTGTCTTATAGCCACATAAAATCAGTCAGCAAATGTATATTATTCAGTACCTGGTATACACATGGAATTGGGCTGTCCTTGAGAAAACATCCTCTACAAGATCAAAAATACAGAATTTTGATGAGTAAAAGTTTTGGGGTTAGCATATAAATATCCAGGTTGACTTTAAAAACTATTACTAATCAGGTCCATAGCACCTAATAGTAATGTTATATTCTCAGGGGAATATAGGAGACCTAAAGATGAGTTTTTCAAATGTACTGACTTACTGCTTGAGATATTTTGAAAACAAAATACCCCTTTTTTCTTTTTCTTTTTTTAATACAGAAAAGTCAGTTTTCCTCTTTTGAGTTGCATGTGTATAATATACATACTTTGCTTATGTAGCGTTCATCTGTTTTGATGTATTTCTCTTTTAGAAGCCTAAAGAAACTGTTCCAACTCTTGCCCCTAAAACCCTTTCAGTAGCAGCAGTTTTCAATGAAGATGATGATGTAAGTCAATGGCTAATTCTGTTTCTTACTCTTAAATTTTTTAAGTACACTACTCATATTAAAGAATTTTTGAACATCTTCAAGGAGACTAAAACTCTGACTTCACAAAAAAAAATAATCAGGTGATAGAGTAGAAAGTAGCAAGGCTATATTCAATCTGCCTATAATGTCTATTATGTGCCAGGCACTAGGAATACATTTAGAAAAATAAAACTGTCACTTGCCCTTGAGCTTACATTCTGGAGAGGGAAGGGCCTGAGGGGGAAGGGTGGGAAGATAATGGCAGGTTCATAGATAAATACGTTTTGATTATTGAAAAAAAAAATCACTACACACAGATAGTAGCAGAGAGATAACAACCAGAAAGCCTCTTGAAGGAAGTGGCACTTGAGCTGAGCTGTGAAAGGATCTGAGGTATTCCTGAAGCTGAGAGCAGAGTAAAAACATTTCAGGTGTATGGTATAACCTCTGTGCAAAGGTGCATAAGTCTTTTTTTATTAGTAGTATGAATAGGTATCCCCAAAATTATGAACCTTTCTGGTGACATCTGTAAGAATTGTGAGAGAAAGCAGATGAGTGGGTGGTGTTGCTTGGTATTTGAAGAGGGGAATTCTGTCTCCCTCAAGCTTGAGGTGATTAGGCAAAGGATGGGTGACTAATGGAGGTGTTTAAGCAAAGATTGAATGACTGCTTACCAAGATTGCAACCCCATCATCTGCATAGCCCAAATTTCAAGATTCTTAAGAGTTTGGGGACTTCTCAGGGCCTTTTTTTCTTACTATGTATGAAGTTAATTTCAGATGAAGATAAAGTAGCTCCTGAAAAATAAAGCAGCATTTTTATTTGTAACCAAGGTCTGATTTCATTATGTAATATAGCTCATATCTATATAGTGTTTTAAGATTTGTTGAGCACTTTGTGTACATATTATCTCATTTTCACAACAACTCTGTGTGGTAGGTTCTGTTCCTTTCCCCATTTTATAGATAAAACTAACTAGTGCTCAAAGAGTAAGTAATCTGCATAGGGTTAACACAGCTAATAAGCAACTGAGAGATTTCTTTCTGAATGCACAATTGAAAACATGTTTTTGATGATATGTAAACACATATATAGTGTAATTTTGATTGATAAAACCATATTGATTTCAGATCTTTAACCATTGGATAGTTCAAAGAACTTTGATAATGATATTTTCCTTTTGTTGGATCTTAACTAGTTAGGGGGGAGAGAGGGGAGTAGTTTTGCAGTGCTGGTCAAAGCACTGGATTCTACCTTACAGTGGTTTCTCTGGAGGGTTGCAGCTGGGAGGGCAGGCTAAAGGAAAGAGCAGTATAGAGGTGAGATGAGGTGAGGTGAACTAGGGTTGTTTGTCTGAAAAATATGTGATTAATCATTCTAGGTGTTCTAGCAATAAGGGAGATTTGCCTCCTTGGGGTTAAGGTCTTTATTTGCATCATATAAAATGAATACACAGGAAAACAAATAACGTTTTTTTTTGTTATCTGATAACCTTGGTATTTGGTTACAGACAGTTACTACTAAAACTATTTTGATAGGTTTTTTTTTTCCCCTCCCATGTCATAGTTACATGATTCACAATAACAAGGGGGAAAAAAATCTATGTTCTCTTATTATAAAGCATTTATAATTTTGTATAAATTTAAGACTTTAAAAACATATTGATTACTAAAAAGATTTTTGTAATTTCCATCTTTAAAAAATTGGCACTTATTAGCAGTCACCTATAGCTTTTAGAAAAAGAAATATTTGTAATTTTGCACTTATATTTTATCTGATTTTTTTTTCTCAGAGTGAACCAGAGGAAATGCCTCCAGAAGCAAAGATGCGGATGAAGAATATTGGAAGGTATTTAAATTTTTTGCATATGTTAAACTATTAGCTAATCATAGTAAATAAACTTGTAAAAGAGCTGAAGTCATTGAAGGATATTGTCAGATCCTAATATCTCTTGGGAGAAAGTCATATAGCAAAGTATTACTACTCTTTTACTTCATTCAGGGAATTGAGAGAAGGTACCATAATTTATTTTAGGGTAAAGAGAAATCACATACTTTATGAGCAGTCAAAGGTTCTTTTCTTATTTGCTGATGGAAAGAAGTTTTTTTGAGGAAAAAAATATATGCATATAATTAAAAACATTTTTTCATTTCAGATGACACCAGATAGTTTTTAGTTAAATATATTAAATACACATTGAGTTTTAAATTTTTTTTAAGTTTGTTGGCCACTAGATTAACCTGGAGTTTTCACTATTCTCTTGTCTATTTTTGCAAAATTATGCCTCAACACCTTATAAGGATTGTACAGCCTTAAAGTAATCCCAGAAAGCAAACCAAATTTTGAAGATACTTATTCCCACAGAATAGAGGAAGATTTCACAAAGGGCAAAAGGAAATAGAGTCTGAAAAGTGAAGGTTATTTAATTTTAAGTTAGATAGTGCAAATGAGAACAGTGTAGGACTTCTAAAAAAAATCAGATTGATAAGTAAACTTTCAAAGTGATAATGTTAATTCGAACTAATTTTGGTACCATTTTCGTTGAAACATATGCCAACTTGTTTTTCTTATTTGACATTTATAACAGCCTAAGAAAAGAAAATAATAATGTTAGCATTTCACTGTATACCTTCATGGTATTTTTCCTTTCCGAGATGATCCCTTTGAGGAGATAGGGACAGCACATCATTTCTTTTAGGTTTACTTAGACCAGCGTGTTATATGAAAAGTGTCATAGTTGGAAACACTAAAATATGAGAAGATGAGGTTGTTGGGATTATGAGAAGGAGGAGACTCAGTGGACAGAGTATTCAGATGGAAATCTGAAGAGAGACCTAGACTCATATCCAAGATTTCACACTAGCTCTTTGACCACAGACAAATCGCTCAACCTCTTTGTTTTTTTCTCATCTGTAAAATGAGAATAATTTGCATACTACCTGCCTTACAGGATTGTTTATGAAGAAAACACCTGAACCTAAAACATTTCCAAAGTACTCTTGATAACTCAGAAACACATTTAAAATACTGATTTACTTGCACAGTGAGTGAATGCCATCCACATTCAGAGGAAGAAGTATAGAGTCAGAATGCAGAATGAAACAGACTATTTTCTCTTTTGTTTTGTTTTGGTTTGGTTTTTCTCTTGGTCTCTCCCATTCGTTTTAATTCTTTGCAACATGACTAATGTGAAAATGTATTTAATAAGAATGTATATGTAGAACCCATTTAATGTTGCATTATATCTTAGGGAGGGAGCGGGGAAAGTAGGGGAGAAAATTTAAAACTTATTTTTAAAAAACCTGAAATCTGTATATAATTGTGTCAGCTATTATCCCAACCTATTCTTTTATCTCCCTTCTCTCTTTGACTCATAGCTTTCATAGAATAAAAATTATCTAGGCCTGTATGTGTATATACCACAAATACATATTTATACATACACGCGCACATATATATTCAAGTTTATACCAGATTTGAGCTCAGGTCTTTCTGACTGATACTTTTGTTTTTGTTTTAGAAACTTGATACACTCTATAGTTGTGGGGGGAGATTAAGGGAGAATTGAAGGATGATATTTTCATACCTTGCTCTATTACAGTGCTATCTGAAAGCCTTTAAAAACTGTTTAACAACTCTTTGTTTTCTATTTTTAAAAATAGGGATACACCAACATCAGCTGGACCAAATTCCTTCAATAAAGGAAAGCATGGATTTTCTGATAACCAGAAGCTATGGGAACGAAATATTAAATCTCACCTTGGAAATGTCCATGACCAAGATGATGACTAAATGATGTGTTTCAAGATTTGGGTATGGGGTGGGTGTGATGTTAAAAGGAACAGTTTCCTTTGTTTTTTTTTAAGAGAAAAAAAGAATGGTATAAGACTATCTTTGGAGCCACTTTTTAAAAATTGAGTGGTGTACTAATAATAAATGAAAGTTTGAAATTAGAGGTAATTTATGTTTTATATACAGATTTCAAGACATTTGCTAATTTTGTAGTTTCATGTGATTAGTTTCAAAAGGTTACAGATAATAAAGAAGTCAGAAATGGTACCTTTTTAAGAATTGCTTATTTTTTTAGTCACAACTATTAGCACATTAAGGAGGAAGCAAAAGTTTACTGTCTCTTTAACTGTTCAAATTGAAAACAACTACTTAAGTCCATCTTTTACCTAAACTATCTGGCTCCCAAGAACAGCCTTATAGAGAAGGAGTGTTGTACTGGGAGGGAAATGTTACTGGAACATTGATTTGAAAATAATTTAGACAGCTTTTTTTCCTTGTTGGACATTTTTATTTTTAGTTATGAACTAGGCATTGCTAACAACAGCTACAGAAGGCATAATAAGAAAATCCCATAATTACTTTTTTTTGAAATTTTTATGTAAAGTGTGTATTTAATATATGATGTGGCCTAATTCATCTTAACAGGACTTGTCCTAACTTCGTTGATTTTTAAAGGACAAGCATTCACTCACTGTGCAAGTAAATCAGTATTTTAAATGTGTTTCTCTGAGTTACCGGTATTAACAAGCTCCTGTAAGCATTTCTACCAGAACTTGAGGTAAATATAAGGAAGCTGTTTCTTTTAAAAAATAAGCCACCACCAAAAAAGTGATTAAAATATGTACATTGCTTAAATGCATCTGGCTTTTTTAATTTTAAAAGTGACACACCAAAAATTCATTAACATTGTATAAAGATGGTGAAGATGCACTTTCTGTATTTGTCAGAACATTTAAATTACCAATTTAGTGAAAACTAATTTGAATTTAAGCAACGTTCCTTTTGTCATTACTAGACTAGTATATAAAACACTCATTTATATGCTTGTTTCTTTATAGACCACTGGCCCATTTCAGGTACTGAAAATACAAGAGAGTGCATCTTTAAAATTATTTTATGAAAGATTTGACCACTTATACTTTGAGTCTGTAAGTTGTGAGAGGTTTCTTTTGTATTTTTGTATCGTATATGTAATCTTAAATTTCTTTGAAATATAATGCCGTTGGAACATCTGTTCTCGTATCTTTAAAAGCTTTGTCATAAACAAATGTATAATGTTTTCTTGAAAATTCCTTCAATGTTGAATTTGAAGGCAGCTTTAGACTATTTTACTGGTGGTAACTGCCAGTTAAGCTCTTAGAATAGGTAATCGTTCCAGAGGAGCTGCCTTTTAATGTATATTCCTAATACTTTTGTCCAGTTACATTTATATTTAGAATAAACCCCACATAAAAAAAAAAAATGTACATAGAACTATTAGTTCTTCCTTATTTGACTTAACCATATCAAAATTCATAAATTTATCTTTAGACACTCTAATGTAGGCAAACTTTCCATTTTTGTCCATTTTATTGTTATGTTTAAAGTAAGAATTCTTTCTCTTCTGAATGTTTTCTTGACCCAAATGAAATGATAGTGTAAGGTCAAGACAGGAGAGAGCAATGACTGAGATGAATGTCTTTACTAAAATATCAATAAATTTGTGAAACTCAGTAATAGAGTATGTTCTATTCTCCTTAACTGTTGTCATCTTCCATAAAGAAGCAAAATAAAATAAAATTACTGATTCCCACTCACTGATGGACAAGGTGTAAAGGAAGAGATGAGATTTTTAATCACTTGGATACTGCTCTTAGATACTATTCATTTAGCATGTAATATATTCACTTAAAATTGTATTATGTAATTGTTAATGTGCCTCCCTGTCAGAAAGTTAGATCTTTGAAGGAGGGGACTGTTTTTTTTTTCCTTTCTTTGTGTCTCTAGTGCTTAGCACAGCATGTGGCTGGCACATAGTATTTAATTAATACTTGTTGACTGAGTAACTGTTGCACTTGATATGAGTAAAATCAAGTTGGCCTAAAATTTAAATGATCAAGCTAAAACTCGACCCCAAATGGGTATAAGGAATGTGCTTTAAAACCTTAAAAGCACAATATAAATGTTAGCTGCTATTATTACTTGAAAAAGGAACTCACACTTACTTTGTACTACTATTAGATGCTGGAGATGCAAAGAAATATATGACACAGACCAGTCTCAAGGACCTTAAAATATAATAGGAGTATAAGACACATACACCACTCAGAAAAAAGGGAGAAGTAGAAGAGAAGGTCCATCTAGGTAAAACATTTTGAAATTTTTGAAGAAGGAAAGATTACTTTCCCTTGAGGGAGAAGGGCACGGCAAGCAAAAGACTAAGTGGAAGAGTAGCCCTGGAGTTGGTCTTTGCAAGAAGAGCTGGGAAGGAATTCCAGGACAGGTCCATTTTACATGGCATTGCTTCTCATATTGTTTCAGTGGAGAAGAATGCTGATCATTAGTCAGGAAGACCAGAGTTCATATCTGGTCTAAAACACCATACTAGTTGTGAATCTGAGCAAATCATAACCTATGTCTGATTCAATTTCCTTATCTGTAAAATGGGAATAATAGTATCTGCCTCTCAGGGTTGTTGTGAGGATCATGTGAAATATTTGTAAAGCACTTTGAAAACTTTAAAGTGCTATGCAACTGGTAGCATATTATTTATAAGTAAATGGTAAGGGAATAAGAATTTTCATAGCACTTTCTATGTGCTGAGCTCTATAAAATTCTCATTTGATCCTTAGAGCAAGCCCTAGGAGGCTTTTGCCCCCTTTTTATAGTTGAGGAAACTGAGGTAGAAACGTTAAGTAATGTCTAAGGCTGCATCTTTCTGACTTTCAGCTCAGCACCTTATCCACTGTGCTACCTAGCTGCCTCTGCACCTGAAGGAAGATGATTGGAAGATCAGAAAATCACCAAGCTTCATTCTTCTGTAACCAAGGAGAGCCCGTACATAGGGCCTTCCTTTTCCCATCCATCTCTTACTCCAGGAACAGGACCATAGTGTGGACAGGCATCTTGCTGTTTATCATGCTGCCCATTCACCTTATCCTTCCCTTTTGTTCCTAAATATTGCATAAAAAATCTACTCTGCTCTAAGGCAGAGGTCAGCTACCATTGCTACCAAAAAGAGATATAACAATCTATACCGTGGCTCCACTCAAAATCTCCTGTGGTTTCAGTCTTAATATTGCCTATGCAGAAGTTTGCGTTCCTGATATCTCCATGTTCCCTCACACCCCGTTAATATTAGCCCCTACTCATCCTGTGTCCCTTATCCACCCTTGTTGCTCCCTCCTTTCCACTGTGCACTATGAAACTATTATTAACAAATTGCCCTTCCTACTAGATCTCTTCCTCTTACATTTCTATCTTGTAATAGCTGAAACATGGCCATTCTCAGAAGACTGACCCAGTGAGCCCAGGGAAGGAATAAAAATGTTTGTTCTCACTACTAATTTCAGCTGAGGCCTCCCTCTATCACTTGATTGAGCAACCTCACATTTAAGTTCCACTTCATCCAAGTATGTTGTCCAGTTGCTAATGGCAGTTATATACTGTGGGAGTATCTTCCTCCTTTATCAAGGAGTCTTAGGACTTGGATGACTAGCCTTTCTACTCCTACCCTCTTAGTTTTATTTGATCTTTTTACTATTTTGAACTTAAACATCAAGTAAAATAAGCATCTCCACATGCAAAGAGCAGATTATGAAGATTGTACATGAAATTGCAAATATTAAGCATAGCTTTTTCTTTTAAAGTATATAATAAATTCAGCATACTATTTTGAAAACTCATCTGTGTTTTCTTCTGAACTGTGTTTTGTTTACTTCTGTGCATTTTAAAAAATGTTTCAATAACCTTTCTTTTTTGACAACATTATTCAGTTCCTCTTGCCTGCCTTCAACTCTCCCAGGGGCTCCATGAAGAAAGAAGGGGAAAACGAACAATGTATCCAATTCACACATTGACCATGTCCAAAAACGTATCTCATTCTGCACCTTGAGACCTTCTTACTGGTAGGGTTGGGGGAGGGAGTAATCAACATTTATTTAGCACCTACTATGTGCCAGCCACTGTGTTCAGGGCTTTTTACAACTCTTTCATTTCTCAGGAGATGAGTAACACACCATCATCCATTCTCTCAAGTCCTAGTTGGTTATTGATCAAATTCTTAAATCTTAAAAGTTATTTTTCTTTATAATGTTACTCTAATTGTATAAGTTGTTCTCCTTGTTCTCAAATCAGTATTCATACAGGTCTTCCTTCTTTCTCTGAATCCATTTTATAAAATACAATAATATTACCTAAATCACATAATGTAATTTGTTAAGCCATCCCAAGACTAATGTTCACCCTCTCTATCTCTAGTTCTTTGCTACAACAAATTAAGCTTCTATAAATATTTTTGTGCATAGATGTCTTTTCCCTCTTTCTTTCATCTCTGGGGTATCTTGAGGCCTAGAAGTGCCTCTTCTTCTGAGTCAAAAGAGAAGTTTCACCATTTTCAGTATAGTTCCAAATTGCTTTCCAGAAAAGCTGATACAGTTTACAGCACCACCAACAATGCATTAGTGTGCCTGTCTTCCTACAACCACTTTAGCCTCTTTCATTTTTTGTCAACTTTGCCAGTCTGATAGATGTAAGGTGGAACTTTGCAGTTCTCAAATAGTGATTTAAAGTATTTTCATATGGTTATTGAGAATTTTAATTCTTCCTTTGAAAATTACCTACTCATATCCTTTGACCATTAATTAATCTGTGAGGAATGATTCTTGTTTTTATATGAAATAATAAATATTTATATAGCATTTTAAGTTTTATAAAGTGTTTTTACATACATTATTTCATTTGACTTTGTTTCTTATGTATCTAGAATATCATGAGGGAGACTGACCTATCAATTCTCTTTTTCTCCTTTCTCTATCCCTGGTTAGGTAACAAAATCATATTTGTATCATAGAAGGAGTTGATAGGATCCTATTTTTTTTTAAAGTGTATATAATACTGAAATTACTGTTTTCTGAATGTTTGAATTAATTTGTAAAATCACTTGGTCATGGGGCTTTTTTCTTTCTGAGTTCATTTATATTTTTATGATTGGATTATTTAAGTTATTTCTTGTTCTATTATGGCTATTTTTTAAAATACTCATTTCATCTCATCCATTTTAAAAATGTAATTTGGCAGAATAATTTTTAATTTTCTTTATTTCTTACTAATTTGTAGTGAATTTTTCTTTTTTAAATCAATTTAGTTAATATGTCTATTTTTGTAGTTTAAAAATAGCTCCTGATTTTATGAATTTAAGAGTAACTTTTTGTTTTGAGTTTTATTCCTTTTATTCTTAGAATTTTTATTTTTATGTTTAGTTGGGGTTTTTTAATGTGCTACTTTTCAGGTTTATTGTTATTGTTGCAGCATTCCTAATTCGTTGATCTCTCTTTTGTTGATGAAGGTCTTTAGCAATATACATTTTCCTCTAAAGCCTGCTTTGCCTTCTTCACAAAAGTTTTATTATTTTTTCTCACTGTCATTTTACTTGATGAAAGTAATTGTTATTTGTTATTTGACTGATTCTTTTGGATTAATTTTTTTCATAGCTAATTTTTAATCCTTTCTTCAGAGACCCTTTAGAAATATTATTTTTATAGCATTTTGGTCAATAAAGGATGTGTTTAATATTATTTTTAATATTTCTGCCTTTCTACATTTGTTTGTAAGATGTTTATACCCCAAAACATGATTAGTATTTGTAAAGGTGCTATAGGGTACTAAAAAATATGTTTTGACCTAGTATTCACCAAAGATCTGTTATAGTTACCTTTTGTAAAATTCTGTTCAGGTCCTAAATTTCTTGATCTTTTTGTTAGATTTGTGTCAATGTGTCAATGAAAGCGGTACATTCAGGTCTCCAACTATTACAGTTTTACTTTAAGCTATTATAGTTTACTATTAGAGTTTTATTCTTTTTCTGTTAACTGATAAACTTTCCCTTTAAATGTTTAGATACTGTGTCATTCAGTGCCTGTATATTAAGGACTGATATTCCTCTCCAGTTCTAATAGGGTTGAGCAGTTTTCATTTATGGCTTATTTACTTTCTTGATCTGTTTTATAGGTTAGCTGTTTTTTATAGATTTTTATTTTATTTTTTCAGTTGATTCTGTTCTTGCATTTCTTACTGTTTCATGGGATCACTGATTTTTGTTTGATCCATTCTAATTTTCAAGGAGTCTTGTTATTTGGGTAAAATTTTTCACCTCCTATACTAAGTTTATTCTCCTACTTTCTTCAGGAGTTCTCAATTCATTATTTTTCCAATTCTTTTATAATGCAGTTTTTAATATCTTATTTCTTTTCCAGTAATTCTAATAAACCTAGGTAAGTGCAAGCCATATCTTTATCTGAGGCTCTACCTGTAGTGGCTGTGGAGTTACTTTTCTTCCTCTAGCTGGGTGTCCAAGACATCCTTGGATCCATAAAATATATTTATCATTGGTATCTTGTTTACATAAACATATGCATATAATATTTATATAAATATATACATATGAATATATGCACATATGAATACATAAATACAACTGATAAATTTATTACCAGTTTTGCTTCTTGAATTGGGATTTTTTTCAGGCCAGGCATTAACACACTTGGATGAAACAATGGTTCTTTTCTTTGCCCTAATGGGCAAAATGCCCTATTGCCAGGGATCCTTCCACTAGCTCTTCTACTGATACCTGCTGTGCACAAAGTGCTGGCAAGTCCCAACCTCACCTGTGTCCTCTGTGTACAGGGTGCTAAACTCTTTAAGGATGTAAAGGAACAACTCAGGTTAGCTTGCTGCAAACTTTCAGAGTCCCTAAGCTATGTAGACTGATTACTACTCCCTTGGTAAGAAATTTGATGTTCTATTGGCTCCCATCTCCCTTCTAGATTCAAAGCCCTTGGTGGGGGTGGTGGGAGGGGGAGGGGTTAACCATACTTAGACCTCCTTGCTAAAGCTCTTCCCATCTTCTGGTTCTTGTGGCAAGGTTATGTTTTAAGGTACAAGGATGAGCATGTGAGGGGTATAACCTTCAGGTTTTCTGGCCTGGAGTGAATGCTTTGGGCCATTCTGGAAAGACAAAGGGCTTTCCCACCCCTGCACTACAACAGTCCAGTCTCCATGGGGCCAGGTATGAGTGGGGCACTCTTTTTTTTTTTAAGTGCTTTCTCAATTACATGTTAAATAAAAATTCTTAACATTCATTTAAAGTTTTATGTTTCAAATTCTCTTCTCCTCTCCCTCCTTGAGAAGGCAAGCAATTTGGTATAGATTATACATGTATACTCATGAAAAAAATTTTCATATTAGCCATGTTGCCAAACAAAACAGACCAAAAAAGGCCTAAGAATAACAAAGTTTAAAAAGTATGCTTCAGTGTGCATTCAGACTCATATCAGTTCTTTCTCTGCAGGTAGATAGCATTTTTTATCCTGGCTGGGGCACTCCTATAGTTATTGGAGCTCAAAGGCCTCCAGGAACCTCATTTGCTCTTCTGGCTGAGCTACCTCTTTAGTTTAAGTTCTTGGGTGTCTCTTTTTGCCAACCTAAACTATATACATAATTATAGTTTCTCTCTATTTCTTAATTCCTATTTGATCTGTTCTAGAACTAATGTATTTTTGGAATTACATGTGTGGGAATTGGGCTATATGCCTGCTCTTATACTTGGGGGCCTCAACTTGATGTGACATGGTAAAACGTCCTTGCTTTCCAATTCATCAACTTTATAAACTTGTACGATCTGCATCTTCGTTGCTGATGAGCCACACTCAGGGACAGACATACCCTTGATCTCATTACCTAGAAGATTTTACCTCTACATTTATAACACTAAAATTCCTCCACTGTCCATAGCCTATCTTTACATCTCTGCCTCATCCCTCCTAAACATGTTCTCTGTCTGATCAGAATTTCCACACACACACCTTTCCCAAGCTGTCACCCTTGTCCTGGCCTTGTTTTCCTCTTGAAAATCTTAACCTTATAGTTCACCATTACAACTTTACACTATTCTATACACTGTCCCCATTGCCCTAGTTTTGCTCATTACTTTCAAACCCCTAACCCTGGAATATTTTCAGCCCTGCCCTCCCCTTTCCGCCTGTTCATGTACAGTTGAGCTTCACTGAGTGAGACCATTACAAATTTGTTACCTGAACTTAACTGGGCCCACACATTTGAATATAGGATGCTTTCCTTCTTACCTGATTAATTCTGTATTTGCAAAGGGTCAGGATACTGATGAAGTCTGAGTACCAAGGCTTAATTGATCTTATAGCATGCTGAGGTTCTGATGTATATGATGGAGGATCATCAAGCCCAGAGGAGTTGAGATCTAATCATTTGGAAATATATGGACAAGTTGAACAAATTATTTCAGAACACTGCTAACCCTCTAGAATTGAAACACAACTGAAGACCTAAATAAGGGGTTTATTATTGCTATTCTTTGCACAGAAAAAATGCCTGTTGTTTGAAACTGATAAGTGAATAGGCTTCAACTAAGGCTGCTTACTGGAGAAGAAAACTTTGGCATCCATGAAGGAAAAGGGACAGGTCAAAACCCTAGCCTGAGAAAAGGAAGCGTCTAACCTAAAAAAAAAAAATGCCAGGGACAAAGGCAGATTCCTTAATTTGATTTGATCTCCAGAGTAGGGGATACCTCAAACTCAACTCATTAGGCTGAAACAACAAAAAATGAGTAAATCAATTTAAAATATTTTTTAATGCTAGAGCTGACACAAAAACTGGAAGAGGGGGAAAAAACCCCACTAAAAAACATCTACAATCAAACTTTAAAAAAAATAGCTTGCTTCCAGAACTAACTAGAATTCTTCAAAGGAATATACAAGAGGTTTTTTTTTTTTGTTTTTTAATGAGAAAATAAAATAAGTGAGCTATGGAGGAAAGAGTTGGAAAAAGAATTGATCATTTAAAAGGAGGTAAAAAGTCTAGTTATCAGAATGAATCAAATAGAAATAAGATGCAACTAGATTTCTTTAAACAAAGTAAAAAAAGGGGAGGAGATGTAAGATCTCATATAATAAACAACCAACATGGAAAACAAATCAAGAAAAAATCTTAATCATAGGACTACCCGAGATCTATGACAAAAAAAAAAAAAAACCCAGATATTATATTTCAAGAAATCATGAAAGAAGACTACGCAAACATTGTGAACAAGAGGGCAATATATTCAATCCAGATGGAAACAGAAAGAGGAGAAAAGGATAGATTAGTGATAAGCAGAATAAACCCTAATGGAAAGGAAATAATGACAAGGTTAAAAGTTTTTTAAAAAAGGAGAAAAATGGTAACCATTTAGAAAAGAAAAAAGTATAAGAGAACAGGATGGAAGAAATAACTGTAAATGTGAATATAAGTTGGCAAAATGGATTAGAAAGTAAAATCCAATAAGTTGTTTACAAGAAACATGTTTGAAATATAAAGACTAATAGTTAAGGAGTCAGAAACAAAATACATTATGTCTCAAGTGAACAAAAAATCTGGAGTAGAAATTATGACTTCAGACAAGGGAACAACAACAACAAAAAATAGACTAAGAGAGAAAGGAAAATATTTTTTGAAAGGTAACAAATAATGAATTGATTCCAATACTTTCTATGCATCAGCATAGATTCAAAAATACTTAAAGGAAAAACAATGAATTACATGGAAAAATATTCTGTAAACCTGTATGTATGAGGATCGTCAGTTTTCCCAATCCTTATAAAGATCTTATGAAAAAATAAATATCTTAAGGTTCTAAATAGAATTTTAGTAAAATTAGATATAATAGAGCTATGGCAATTGAAATAGAAAAGAATACACATATTTTTGAGCAGTATAGCACCTTTAAAAATCAGTTATGTCTTAAAACATCACAAAAATGAAAAGTAGAAATAGTATATGTATAACTTACTGATCATAATGCAATAAAATTATATGAACTAACTCCTAAAAAAATTAAAATGAAAGAATAAATAATAAACCTAAACATTTGCCAGGTTACACAACAAATAATAGAAATAATAAATGATTTCATCAAAGAGTATACCAAAATTTTGGGGAAAATGCAACTAAAAATAAACCAACAAAATAGCTCAATTAAACTGATAGAAATCTTAAGAAAAATCAAAGATTAACAAAATTCAAAACTGAAAAAAATCCCACTGAATTAATAAAAGTAGGAAATGATTTCTAAAAAAAAAAACCCCAAACTAAAATAGAAATAATTAGCTAACTTGATTAAAAAGAGGACAAGCAAATTGTCAGTATAAAAAATGAAAATGAATTCTTAATGAATAAAGAACATAAGAAATTAAGAAGAAACAAAGAATATTATTGGAAACATTTTTCCCAATTATATACCAATAAAACTGATAGCTTAAATGTAATAAATATTTACAAAAATGTAAAACATCCAAATTACCAGACCAAGAAAGAGGAAAATTAACCCAATTTCATAGAAAGAAAATGGACAAGCCATAAATGAACTTCAAAAGGAAAATACTCTAGTACCAGACAGATTGACAAATGAATTCTATCAAACATTCAAAAAACAATTTCACTACTACATAAACCTGCAGAAATAGCAAAAGAAGGGATCCCACTTTATATGATACAGATATAATCTTAACACACAAACCAAGGAGAGTCAAAACATAAAAAGAACACAGTAGACCACCATTCTTAATCAACATTGATTAAAAATATGAATGTCATTAGCAAAAAGACTAAAACAAAACATTAAAAGATTTTGCACCACGACTAAATCAGAATTGTACCAGAGATACAGAGTTCATTTACTCTTAGGGAAATGATAAACTGAATTAAAAATCAATAACAAAAAAATGTTAAATCACTTGATTAAATCAATATGTGGGAAAATAACTTTTTGAAAAAAATGTAATACACATTTCTATTTAAAATACTAGAACAAATGGGCATTTCCTCAAAATTATACTACATATCTAAAACCCTGAACTATCATAATATGTAATGAAGATAAACTAGAATCCTTTCCAATAAAATCAGAAGTGAACCTAGGGAAAAAAACAAACAAATCTGTATTGCACTCCTCACAGCATTTATTGCAAACCACTTCTTTCCTCAATCCACCTACACCCTACCTCTTTCCCTGAAAGTTTACCTTTGCATGCTCTCTTTCTAATTCTACACATCAAATTCCCTCGATATCATCACCTATTCTCTTTGTTCTAGTTTTAGTTTTAGAAGAAGCTTCCTTTTTCCTTGCTAATGCTAATTACTTTTGTTTTTAACCTATTTCTCTCTCCTCCTGGAGCTCATGCATTTCATCTCCCCTAATTTCCAATGTTTTCTTATCCAGAGACTTCTTCCCAACTATCTATAAATATTCCTAGATCTGCTCCATCCTTGAAACAAAAAAACAAGAAACTTCTTTTGTCTCTACCTTCCCTTCAGGTTTTTATCCAATTTCTCTCTTACCTCTTACAATCACACTTCTAGGGGGAAAAATAACTGTTCTTTGCCTCCACTACTCACTTCACACTCACTTCTAAAATTTTTGAAATCTGATTTAGATTTAAAATCTAAACCCCTGGATTAAAACTCTATCTCTCCAAAGTTATCAGTTACCTCTTGCTAAATTCAGTGGTCTATGACTAATACTCAACCTTCTTGATCTTTCTGAATTGATATTATTGTCCTTACGCATACTTTTAGCATCTTGAGTTTTCGTAAGATTTTCTCTCCTAGTTCTCCTAATTAACCAATTAATTAACCAATCCACAGTCTTTTTAGTGATCCCCATCCATGCCCTGAACTCTTTGTGTTGATGCATTGGACTCTGTCCTGGATTCATGTTTCTCTTTGTACTTTTCCTTAGCAACTTTTGGATTCAATTATAACACCTATGAAGATAATTCCCTAATATACTTATGAGACCTTACATATCTTCTGTGCTCCAGGCTCGCTTCTCCAGCTGCTTGCTAAACATTTCTACTCAGATGTCCTACAGGTATTCCAAATCTAACATTTCTAAAATGTAAGAGGTGGGGTCTTGTGAAATAATCATTTTTAAAGTGTCTTCTATATGTCAGACACTGTCCTTTAACAAATGTTATCTCACAAATAACTCTGGGAAGTGGGTGCTATCCCTATTTTACAGTTGAAGAAACTGAGGCAAATAGTTTAAGTGACTTGCCCAGGATAATACAGCTATTATGTGTAGAGTCCAGAACTGAAATCAGATCGTCCTGACTTTAGGTAGAGTGCTCTATCCTATAGACCACCACCTACAAGGCAACTTCTCCTACGAAGCCATACCTGGACCACTGTCCCCCAACCCCTTCACACACAGGGAGACCCTGGCTACCTTAGTTCTGGACATCTCTTCCTTCTCTGATTTTCTATAGCCCTTCATAGTCTGAATCACACAATATAATCTCCCCAACCATATTAATAGTGTCCTTAGGTAGGGATTATATTTTCTCTTTCACTCCCCCCACAGCACCTAGAATAGGCCTGGATACACAAGAGGTGCTTAGGGAATAGATAGGAAGTTCGAAAGGGAGGAAAAAATAACCCACTCTTCCTCCTAACTTACCTATTTCTGTTGAGTCACTAATATTCTTCTAGTCACCCACATTTGCAACCTCAGTCATCCTCAACTATAGGTATATGTGCATGTAGGGTGTGTTAATGTCTCAAAATAAATTGGCATTGTTTTAATTTAATCACAAGAAATACTTTTAGTTTAATATTATGAATTATGTTATGCAATGAGAATTGAATTATATGACATAGATGTGGCAATGTATAGAAAGCCCACATTTGCTTAGAGAATGCATTTGTCTTCTGTGGCACTGCATTGTACCTTCTATTATTCTACAAAAGGTGCTCACATCTAGCACTTGCAGCATGGTATATCTTTATTTTTGAGTATCAACTGAAAAAAAAAACATTTGAAAAGCTCATGTCTTCATTTTATTCTATATGTATGATGCCACTTATTAATCTGGAAATATGGATTAGCTCATTGTTAACATAGGAAAAGGAACAAAAATAATGAAAGTGAAAATACCATAAACTCCTTGGTTAAAAAATTACATAAAGACTGCCCCCATTAGTTCCATCATATGAAACAAAGCAAGTAATGACCCAGTGAAAATAATTTTTGTCTTTTAGTTTTACATCCATGTAGTTCCTATTCAAAGCCATTAAACTGATCTGTGATAATAAGATAAAAATAGATTAGGACTCAAACTTCATTACCTAGATAACTTTCATCACTGAAATTGAACATGTTTTCTAGGAGTAGAATAGAGTAAATCAAGAAATGTATAATTGGAATGAATTTTAGGGGTTAGAATATAGCCCATCAAAGTACAAGAAATTTGCTTTCCCTTCCATTTCTTCTACTCTGATGATGCAGCAAAGGTCACTATGGTCCAGCATTTTTTAATAAGGGAATTATTCTGAATAGGGCAAAAAAATTAATTAAATTAAAAAATTCCTCACCAGCTCTCAAAATGTCATATGTTTAGCTGTTCTTCATGATCAAGTTTTAAAATGAAGGGAAAACTTCACTGTTGGATTGTTGCATGGAGGCAAATGTTTTTCTTCTAAACCAGAACAGTGCTCTAACTAAAACAGAATGGAGTAACTGATTTACATTGTTCTGTGTTTGACCAAAGGTGGGAGACCATTCAGAGGTCACAGTGAAAAAATCATCCCCCTTCACTAACAGATGAAAGCTTCCTTTCATGTCAATCACAATCAATAGGATCACAACTCCACAGCTCTTGTAGACATTTGTCATTATCATTGTTCAGTTGATATCCTATCCAACTCTTTGTGACCCATCTGGAGTTTTCTTGGCAAAGATACTGGAGTAGTTTGCCATTTCCTTGTCTAACTTATTTTACAGATGAGGAAACTGAGGCAAGCAGAGTTAAGTGACTTGCTCAGGGTCACACAGCTAGTAAATGAAGCCAGATTTGAACACTGGATAAGTCTTCCTGACTCCAGGACCAGCACTCTACCCACTGTACCACCCACTTGCCATTAAGAATCTTGTGTCCACTAGCAAACAATGATCTCCAATTCTCTGCTCCATAAAAACCCATGAATCTATTATGTACAGCTTGGGATTTTATTCATATATTTAACATGGTAATAATCCTCATTCACTACATCTTGTACTCTTTGGAATGACCTTCTCTTTCCTGTATAGTTTTCAAAATGTCATTGACAATCTCTTTTTTTTTTTTTTACATCACTGTCATCACTCCCACCATCATCCATTGCATCCCCCTACCAAAATAAAAACCCTCCCTATAAAAAATACATGAAAGTGTAGCTCTACCAACCATGCATCAGTGTGCTTTTCCTTCCAAAGCCTCTCCAACAATTGTCTTTTCCTATTTTAAACTTTACCAATCTGATGAGTGTGAAGTAGAACCTCAGTTATTTTGATTTGTATTTGTCTTACTATTGATTTTTTTATGTGGTTATTAATAGATTGAATTTCTTTTCAAAACTGCCAGTTGGTATCTTTTAACTATTTATCTATTGGGGAATGGCCCTTGTTCTTACATATTTGTCAGTCAATACACATGTATTAAGTGCCTATTATGTGCCAGGCTTTGGGTTAAGTATTGGGGATATATAGAAATGTAAAAAGACTGGTCCTGTCCTGAAGGAGCTCACAATCAAACGAAGAAAACAAACAAACAAATATGTACAAATGACCCACATAAGGGATGAATAGGATATAATTAATAAGGAAAGGTACTATAATTTGGAAGGATTGGGAAAGGTTTCCTGAGGATGAGATTTTAGTTGAGACCTTGAAGGAAGTTAGGAAGCAGAGATGAGGAAGGAGAACATTCTAGGCATGTGGAAGAGCCAGAGAAAATGCCTGGGTCTGAGAGATGGAATGTCTTGTTCTTGGGACAACTGGTAGGTCAGGGTCACTTGATTGAAGAGTATGTAATATGGGGGGAGATAGGGGTGAATATGAGAGGGTGGTGATGTAAAGCAGAAAGGTAAGAGAGGCTAGGTTATGAAGGACTTTGAATGCCAAAGGGTTTTGCATTTGATCCTGGATGTGATAGGAAGCCAATGTGGCTTACTGAGTATGGGAGTGACATGGTTGTATCTATTTTAAGAAAATCACTTCAGTGGCTGAATGGACTAGAGTGGAGAGAGACTTGTGGCAGCAGACCAATCAGCAAATTATTACAAGAGTCCAAATATGAGAAGAGGAGGCAACATCAGAGAGAAGGTCGTCATATTTAAGAGATGCTGCAAAAGTAAAAATAGGCCTTAGCAACAGATTGGCTATCAGGTGAGAAATAGTGAAGCCGACTGACACCTAGGTTGTGAGCCTGGAGAGACTAGGAGGATGTGGTGTCTTTGACAGTAATAGAGAAGTTAGGAAGGGAGGGCAGTTTGAGGGAAAGTGAATGAGTTTCAGTTTTGGACATGCTAAGTCTAAGATGTCTATAGGACACCCAATTCAAATGGTCTGAAAGGCAGTTGAAGATGTGAGACTAGAGTTCAGCAGAAAGGTTAGGACTAGAATTGAGAATCCTCAACATAAAAATAATCATTAAATCCATGAGGGTTGTTGAGATCTCCTAGTGAAGTAGTATATAGAGAACTGAGAGAGACTTTGTCCAAGCTTTCACATCTAAAGTGAACACCATCTGCGTCTCAGGGTTGTTGTACTTTTAACCTAAACCTTAAGGCACCATATTAGTGAGCTATTATTTCACCTTTGTAACCTCAGTATATGGTATGCAGCTAATGTTCATTGAATTAAATGAGATATCGCAATTTTTTAAAGTGTCCTATAGTGCCACTGTCACAGAAGACTAGTATAGAGTTATAGATTTAAAAATGACTTTTTCTGAAGGATTAAAAA
The DNA here is from genome assembly GCF_028372415.1 of Notamacropus eugenii. NCBI lineage: Eukaryota > Metazoa > Chordata > Mammalia > Diprotodontia > Macropodidae > Notamacropus > Notamacropus eugenii. The sequence goes on along the minus strand of NC_092876.1, from coordinate 368,435,965 downwards.
AACTTCCATTTTGTGTAGTATTATTTTACATTTAACTGTTTAGCTATCTTTATCTAAGAAACATCATCTTAAGATTATCAAGCCCTCACTGAATATAAGAAAAACATGAAAATATATTGTTTGGGGGAGAAGTTACTTTCCTAGTTTCCCTAATATGATTATTTCTTAACATATTAATTACTAAATAATTATGGAATAATTAAAGCTGAAATAATTTGTCCCTTGGTAATATTAAAATATCTTAAACATTCAAATGTCTTTAAACATTTATTTCTATGTTTGATACCAATTTATGTACATTTAAATGCATTTCTCAAGCTAAGTTGGAAACTCTTTACATTACATTTGACTTGGAAGTGATATTAAATTTAACTTGATGCATTTAGGATTGTAGCTAGACTTTATGGCCACCTAGCCCAAGTTTTCCCTAAAGGATTAATAAAATATTTGTTAAGAAACAAAACTATTTTTTTTTGTCCTAGTAAAAACTGATTAGTTTAATTATAAATAAAATATTATTCTGGCAAAAGAAAAATATTTGCAATATAGAAAGCACTGCAAGTTTTAAAATACAATGACAAGCCTCTAGTCAGCTTCAAAGCTTTTAAACAACATTCACCAGCTGGTTTTATTAACGTATTTATGATAAACATTAATGGTCTATCTGTCTTACAACTCAGTAAATCCAATGCCATAAACAAGAGTATGTGTGAACAAAAATGACAAGAGTTCCAAATTTTAGTCAAGTTGAAACAAATTTTCATAAGATCTTAAAAAAAGCCCCTTCCCCAAACCCCCAAACAAGCAGCCTTTTAAAAGTTGGACTATTTTAAAATTTTCTTCCTAAAATTGAATGTCAGCCACATAGCTATGATTGGAAAATTTGCAAAAGCAAATATTATGTATGCAAATCCGACACATGCATGACTAACATATTTACTCCTTGGTCTTCAAAGTCATATTATAAATATCATGGTAATGTGTATATATCAAGGCACATCCTTCTCTTCTCCTTTAGGAACAATATACCTGTAACTTCTTAAAAAAAAAATTTGTGCATTTTACAATTGTTCCAAACACTTAAAAGTTGAATTATAATAATTACATCTTAACTAGTAGCTTCTTAGGTGGAGCTACCAAGGGCTTTCCCTTGTTGATTTTGGAAAGGTGGGAGGCTGGTCAACTTGAACACAGATGTGGACATTTTAAAAAATATATACACTTGAATAAATGTAATTTTTAGATTCCATATAATCTACTTTTTATTGAATTCATTTTCAACAATCAGATGGGTTACAAATGACTAATTTTTTTTTAGATTAGTATACTGTAGTGAGAGCTGCAAAGAATTTTCGTTATTACTGAACTTGACCATTAAGCAGTATTTTTGTAACTTATTTGCATGTGTTGGTGGCTAGTCTGCTTCTAAACTGATCCAGTTTTTCAACTAAATTAAGCAATTAAACATGATACAATGGCTGAAAACATCAAACCTAGTTTTGACTTGTTCATGCGATAGCCAAAGAACAAGATTTTCCATTTATTGTATTATAAAGTTAATGTGGAAGGATTTTCCTCATTAAGAGTGTTCAATTTCAACAATAACAAAGCTCTCAACCCTCAAGGTCAATTTCCTTGCCTTGAAGAGATGACAAAACAAGGCCTATTTTGCTGGATGTACAATGCAATTTCATGGCATTAAACAAAAAACAAAACCTAGGACTAAATATTCAGTTATAGATTGCCTACATAGTCAAGTGCAAACTTGATTTATAACTATGTAGCTCAACAAGTGCTTTAAAACGAAATACAGTCCTTGACTTGGAAAGGGACTGAATTTAAACAGTTAAGTCACAAATCACAGATTTTAAGTCATTAAAAGGTAACATTGTACACAATAGTGTACCTGCAGACACTAGTAAAATGCTTTAGTATCTGAATTTTCTTTTCTATCTGTTAACAGGGCAAGTCAAATCACAAAATTTTACCTCCACATTTTTGACGATAAGATAGAATTTAAGCTCAAAACATACATTCAAAGTAAAGTGAAACAAGACTGAAACTATGCAATTCTAAGTACAAGTTTTATAAAAATTAATCCATTAAAAATTATACCATGATAAACAATTAAATAGAAAGATTTGTTTCAAATTTCTCTATATTAGATAACTAAAATTGAGGGGGGTAAGGGGAAGAGAGGGGGAGAAACTTCTTTGCAGAATCTTTAGGCTGGATATACTGTTTAGCGATGCAGATAGTGTGTCATCAAGCAACAAAAAACCTTGAAATAGGGACTCTGAGCTGTAAGTTGGATGCTGTAAAGATGTGCAAGTTTATGGCACAGGGAAGAGTCATTACCAAAATTTCTTCTAGCTGTTACTATGCTCATTCTGGTTCTGAAACATGTGCCACTTCAACTTCCACTGTTTCAATAGCTTCTGTTACTTCAGATATTTTCTGTCCTTGCTGCTGTGCCAGTACATAATTAACTACTTGCATAATACTTTGGTCAGAAAGAGTTGACACCGATGCACATTCCTCAGTAGCTGCAACAGCTTCAATAGCTTCAATGGTTTCTCCAGTCACTACTACAGTCTCAATTTCCTGAGGGTCACTGCTTTCTTGTTCTTGCATGCCTGATGTTAAGATACTAAAGGCATGTTCCACTTGAGTTCCCTGGTTATGAAACTGAAGGGTATCTTTCTCCAGCATAATCTTGCAAGGCACATAATCCCTGTGGAATTTGGTCATGTGTTTCCGGAGTGTTCGAGCATCAATATAAGCTTCATTGCACACAGGACAGACATAGGGCCGTTCCCCTGTGTGTGTTCTTACATGGCGTTTCAGGGAACGTGCATCAGCCCAAGCAACCCCACACGTTAAGCATTCAAATGGCTTAACTCCTAAAGGAAGAAAAAATAATATATTAAATAGTTTGCCAGGAAATTATTAACTTTTATACTTATCCACATACAGGTCTAAGTTTTAAGGTTACAGAAATCTAATTTAACTTGCTTTATGGTAGCTGAGAAAATGATCATATTAGAACAATCAAGATTATATTCCATGTTTTTAGGAAAAAACATGTTGATCCATGATTTCTCTCTTAGATCTATATCTTACACATAATGTGATTTTAATAAAGTCATATGGGCATAAAGAGATAGATTTTTTTTTTATTATATATAATGTCCAAAACAAGTCACTACCTCTTTGTAATTCTCTTCCTATGGCTTTTTCATGGCACCATCATCCTTCTCCAAGTTTGCAACTCTGGAGTTTTCCTTGATACTAGCTCCTGCTCCTTCCCCCAGTGCTGGTCCAATCAGTTGCCAAGTCTTATATTGATTCTACCTCTACACATTCTATCAAATATGTTATGTTCTCTCCACTCAGTCACTACTCTTATTCAGCCCCCTCATTACCTGCCACTCTCTAACTAAAAAATCATTAATGGCTCCCTACTCTTTTTAGAACAAAACACAAACTCCTTAGCCTGGGTCATTTAAAGCTCTACAAAATCTACCTTTTTAGATTTATTTCATTTTACTCCACAGCCCCTTCACATGCTATGTTTCAGTCAAACTGGTATAACTACTTAGTTGTTCCTTGAACTCAATATTCCATCTCCTATTGATGTGCCTTTGCACATGCTGTCCCCCATATCTAGAATTCATTTCCTATTCATCTTTACCTTGGGTTTCCTTGGGTTCCTTAAAGATGAAACTTAAAGATGACACCTCTTAATCAAATTCAACTTGAAGCTCCCTGATCCCCCCAGTCATTAGTTCTCTTTCCTTCCTCAAGCTGCTCTGTATTTATTTCTCTGTGTGTATACTGTCTACACCCAGTAGAATATAAACTCCTTAAGGATAGAGACTATTTTATTTTTGTTTTTCTAAACTCTTCTTTGCTATCATGCCCACCCCAGTGCTTTGCACAGTGCCACTTATTATAAACAAGTATAGTAAAAACTTTTATTCCTCAGGACTGAACAAAATGCTGTAAAACTATAAACTGAGCAAAATTACCTGGTTTATTGCTTATAATATATCAACATTTTAAAAGATATTATATAAACATTGTACACTGATCGTGACATTTTTCTCACTGCAAAAAACTATAACTTTCACACTGATGGGTCTATTCTACTGACTCTGTGGTTATTTCAAAAGAAAGAGGGAAAAGTATTAGCTATTAATGAACACCTGATGCAGAGATCCTTGTTTATGAAATTTGCTTAGGGAAGTTATGTAGCTCAAAATACATGCTAAATGCTTACTTTCTCTTTTTTTAAATAAAGTTTTTATATTATTTTTGACAATCATTTTTTAAAAAATTTTAATTCCAAATCCTTTATCTCCCTTCCACTCCCTTCCCACCCACTGAGAAAGCAAGCAATATAATACATTTTATATACATAAAATCATGTAAAATATATTTCTATATTATGTTATTATAAAAAAGCAATAAAAATGAAGAAAATGAAAAATGCTTCAATCAGTACTCAGAGTTCATCAGTTCTTTTTCTGGAGGTGGATAGCATTTTTCCTCAAGAGTCCTTTGGAACTGTCATGGATCATTGTATTGATCAGAGTAGCTGAGTCTTTCACAATTGATGATCATTACAATATTGCTGTTACTGTGTATAATGTTCTTCTCCTGGTTCTGCTCACTTTACTTTGTGTCAGTTTGAACAAGGCCTCTCAGGTTTTTCTGAAACCATCTCTTTCTGAAACCATTTCTTACAGCACAATAGTATTCTATCATAATCATATACCACAAATTGTTCAGCCTTTCCCTAATTGATGAGCATCCCCTCAATTTCCAATTCTTTGCCACTACAAAAAAGAGCCACTAAAAATATTTCTGTACATATAAGTCCTTTTCCATTTTCTCTGATCTCTTTGGGATATAGATCTAGTAGCAGTATTGCTGGGTCAAAGGGTATGTATAATTTTATAGCCTTTTGACAGTATAATTCCAAATCGTTCTCCAAAATTGTTGGACCAACTCAGAACTCCACCAGCAATTTATTAGTGGACCTATTTTCCCTCATCCCATCCAGCATTTATCAGTTTCCTTTTCTGTCACATTAGCTAATTTGATAGGTGTGAGGTTAGGTAATTCAGAGTTATTTTAAATTGTTTAAATGGTTTTTATTACTTTTTAAACCAACAATGGAGCCCCTGATAAGTGAGAACAAATTTTAAGGACCCAGTGAATAAGTAACGTAGAAAACTTCACAAACAGATAGAGTCAGTCTAAGAGCAGCAATCACCTCTCAAATATTTCATATAGAAATGGAGAAAAGGGGAGAAGAGGCAACATAGAATAGAGAAAATTACAAGGTAAACTTTTCCAAAGCCTACTTGATAGGGGAATCTGAAATTTCCAGATGTGAAGCCTTTTCCTGGACCTGTGTTAAAGACATTCTAGGGTATTAGTCAAACTGCCTAAGCACTTAAAATGTATCTGAAATTATCCAGGGAGTCATCCTTTAAGTATGGGCAAGTCTAAGTAGATCTACTCACCCCTTTCCCCATTCATCTAACTAATGAAAATAAAAAATCATAATTTGAAATCTTCAAATCACACAAAAGCATCTGAAATTTTTTGCCAAAAACACCTTCTATAGATACTACATTCACATGTGGAAGAAGCTATAGATATAAAGAGAAAGGGAATTCACCTTAGGATATTCTTGATATGGTAATACATCTTTTATGGAAAAAATATTCTCCTTACAATTTATTATTACATAAGGATACCCAGTGCATACTGAATACCTATTTTCTGAAGGCACATTATCACAGTGTACTTTCTGCCTCTGTCATCTTAACAAAGCTCAGCTAAATGGGTTTTGTTATAAATTTAAATGTTTATGCTTAATCAAATTTATTAGAACAGGATTCTACTTGTAATTAAGATGAGTAGATTGTACAGGCAATTTCTAGAGTCACAGTGTCAGTCACTTCCAATAGGAAAGTTTATGAACCAGTGGGTTCATAAACAATAATGGTAGAAAGGTAGAAAATGAGGAGAAAACTAGTTCCAAAAGGGCATTCTTTCTATATTAAAACATTTAAGCATATATATCCTACCTTCATGGTTGTTCATGTGTCTTCTATACTCCCGTAGTTGAGTGAATTTTCTTCCACACTGTTCACACACACGTTCCAGATTTTGTTTTGCTCTTCCTTTCTTCCCATGAGTAGCTTTCTTTACATGTCTTCTATACAAGGCTTTTTCATAGAATTCCTTACCACATACATTGCACCTAAAATATAATACATGCTTTTACCCAGTATTTATACATCAGAAAAATCCTAAGAATCAGACTTTGAAGTACTATGTCACATCTTAATTCGGATCAGAACTTTCCCAAGATTACTCACCTATAAGGCTCCGTGACAGAATGAGACTTTACATGGGAATACCAATCTTTCTTCCAACTATAGCACTTTTCACAAAATTGGCACTGGAATGGCTTCACACCAAGATGTTTGTTCATGTGCTGACGGAGATCTCGGGCTTCAAAGAAACTTTTTTCACATCTGCAATAAGGAAATTTAATCACATTCTTATCCAAAGAAAGTTTTCATTTTTAATTGATGTTTTTTGTTTTGTATCACATTTTTTTATATAACCCTCTGCCTTCCCTACCCCTATATGCTATCCTTTATAACAAACATTTATAAAGAAATAGAAAAAGCAGTTAAACAAAACCAATCAACATATTAATCATGTCCAACAGCACATGCTACATTTTGTATCTATAGTACCCTAATTATGGTAGTGTATTATCTTAACTTTTCTCTGAGTCTAAACTTATTCATTGCAATTACACAGTGGAAAACAAGTTTTTTATTAACATAATAGTTTTATAGAAACACCATCATAAAGTGACATAAATTTGAACGAAGAAATTCTACAACATTTAAATTTTTGTTAAATAACCAAACAGAACAAATTGTGTTGAAATTAGTTGAACGTTTTATATTCTAAACACTTACTGAGTACACTGATAACCTCGAACCTCAGGCTTTGGCTGATGTTTCTTTAGGTGCTTGCTGAGTCCAGAGCCCCTATGAAAAGACTTTCCACAGATTGAGCAAAGGTATTTTGACTCTCCTGTTAAAATAAAAAACTTGTCAAGTTTGAAACTTAGGTTCTTTATCAATAGTATTTTTCCTAAAAGTCATATATTCTTAACTTAAGAACCCCACCCCCCAAAAAAGCTATCTGAAACCTTAAACTTCACTATTTGTCATTTTAAAAATGTATATCAACTTTAATAACACATTAACACATTGCTCTATTTTCTCCTGAATCCCCTTTGCACTATGTGACATAATAAATAAGGAAGTATGTCCTTGGCTGACAAAATAACAGGTCTTGAAAACACAAATAACATTATTTAAATTTATGTAATATGATTAATAAAAAAATTTTAAGTGCTACTGAATTAATAGTAACTTTTTATCATATGTTTTCTTAATTAATGAATACTGAATAATGAATAGTGAAAATCATTCTTATGTTGGGGCTTATAAAATTTTTTTATGTGAAAAAGGAGTACACATACTCAAAGATTAGGTTTGTTATTAAATCTATTATTTGCCTATGGTCTGATTTCTTTTAAGCACAGCCTAATTTCCTTAAGGTACTGAAGTTATAACCCTATATCAAGCTGCATTATTCAAGCAAAATATTGTTAGTAGCTCCTTTTTAAAATGGGCTTTCCTAAAACCAAACCAATCCAATTTTTACTGTCTCAACATAATACAATTTACTACATTGGAGGAAGCTTTTTAATATCAATTTCTTTCCCAGAAGAAAAAATATGTACACTCACACACGTGCACACTACATCAGTATAGTTGGTCTCAGTACCTGTATGAATGCTCATATGTTCTTGAAGACTGCGCTTGGTGACAAAAGACTTAACGCAGAGTTCACACTGAAACTGTTTCTGTGCTTCATGGAGAGCCAGGTGTAATTTTAAACCATGCTTGTAAATGAAAGCCTTTCCACAGACCTATGAAAAGTTTTTTGTTAAAGCTATTAGTTTAAAAAAAAAGGAAAAGGAAAGTAAGTACTGTTTCTGAAGAACAAGAGACTATTCACAAGCCACTAAAAAGGACTTTACTATTTTAAAGCCAGATTGTAAGGACTGACTGTTCCATCTGCAGAGCTATACATAGTTTCTTTACCTATCACATTGGTCATGAAGGAAAAACAGAGGTACCCTTATATTATTTAGTAAATGCCATGATAATAGCTCATATTATTTCTGTGAAACAGATAATTTAAGTATTGGCCCCATTTTATAGATGAAACTGACCCTTAAGACAGTGAAGTGATATGTCTAACACCAGCCCCACTAATCCAATAGACTCAATAGAGTGATTTCATTAACTAGAAATCAATTATTTTGCTGGATGTCCATGTCAGTCTAGACTCCCAGAAGAAAAGGCAGCTTAGATGGACACCAAAAATATACAAGATTCAGGACTCAGCTTGAACCACAGATACTCCAAGTAATGCTCTTTGAATCCCAGACAGTTCAAACAGTTAGAAGAACCTTAAGGATGACAGAATGGGAACCCACATAAGTATACAGCAGAGAAAACCAATCTGTTCTAGGAGGCTCGGATAAGTCCAGACAAAAATCTATAGCTTTAAAAATTTTGTTTAAACATAGCCATCCCTTTCCTACCTACACCCAATTAAACCCACTTACAAAGTACATTTCCTGAGAAGTTTATTAATGGTTGTTAATAGAAAGAATGTGTCCTTTAATTTGGATATGATGGTATTTATACTGATGGCTGTATTTAATCAGTTTTGTTGCACTTCGATGAGAATACTCATGGCCTGAGCAAATCTCACAGCAGCAGAACTCTGTAATATTTTGTATGTGAGAGTGATTCAGTTATTCTGCTATTAGAATATAATACACCCATTCTACCACTATAGTTAGTTCAGATCTTTTTCTTTTAAAATATTATATCTATTCACACATACATACACATTTACCTGGCATGCATGTGGCTTCACACCTGTGTGCTTCAACATGTGTATTCTAAGAGAATATAGTTTGGGCAATGTCCTTCCACATATAGAACATATAAACTCCCGTTTGGTTCGACCCTTTTCAGTTGATACTCCTGAATCTTCTTCAGCAGTAGAAGAAGTAGGTACATCACTTTTTCGGGTATGTCGAATAAGGTGTGCTCGTAAAGAAGCACTATATTGAAATTCTTTTTTACACAACTAAAAAGCAAAAAATCAAATTCAGTAACTTATAAATACATTTAATTTTAATCCAAATAAATGGAAATTCCATCAAATTCTCCCTCAACGAACATTTATTGATCCTCTTCATGCCAAAGAGCTCTTGGAAGACACCTAGACTTAAGTTAAAGATTTGGTTCTGCACCTTGGTTACAACCTAGCAGAGAAGCAGATAGTTCACCTACATAAAGCAAACAGTTCAAAAGTAGGAATAATCTCTGAGCACTATATCAATTATAATTATTTTTCATAAAGAGATGCCTTCATTAAAAAAACAAAGCTTACAATACTCTGTTACCTAGATCAAAAAAGTACCTAATACAAAGATTAAGAATTAGATCTTTAAGATCTTTTTTCCCCAAAAGTTAACCTGTTGAATTTATTGTATGCTTAAAAGAAAAAGTAAACTATGAAATAAGAGATTCTGTTTCATGTACAAGCTTCATTTTCTATTCTACTCTACATATTGAAAATGCTCATTTTATTTGGTGTTAAGAATAAAAAAAAATTCAAGAAACAATGAAATGGCCAACAGTTTTTTCTACCTGACTTGGGGATTTTTTTTCTTGATATTGTGCTCCTCTCCCCTCTTCCTCATCTCTTATCACTCAGATGCTCTCTACCACTCTCTCCTCCTTCAACCCTGTCTCACATGAAGAGGTAGCATTACTCCTTACCAAGACTAACCCCTCTACCTGGATAGGCAATCCCATTCCATCTCGTTTCCTCTGACAGACTGTCCTCTCTTTTCCCCCCACTTCATTATTTATTTTCAGTCTCTCTATGTCTACTGGCTCCTTTTCCCACTGCCTACAAACATGCCCAAACCTCTCCCATCTTCAAAAAACCTTCATTTGATCCTGCCATCTATCCACCCTATGCCTCTTCTGCTCTTTGCGGCTACAATTCTTGAAAAAGCCTTCTACAATCAGTGCCTCCACTTTCTTCTCACCTCTTCTTAATGCCTTACAATCTAGCTTTATCAACCTCATCATTTCACCAAAACTGCTGTCTCAAAGTCACTAATGATCTCTTAGTTGCCAAATGCTTTTCTCCATCCACATTCTCCTTGACCTTCCTGTGGCCTCTGACACTGAAGAACTATCTTTTCGATAAACAAAACCAAAATAAATCCACAAGAAAACAAAAACATAATTGTTAAAAAACGCATAAAATAGTTACTGGAGAAAAATTAATCTAAAATAGGACACCAGAATATCAGAATAATAAAAAATATCAATCTATCAGATTCAAGCCATCATCTATTTAGAGGTATCTTCTAAATAGCAGAAACTCACCGGGCACTTGTAATCTTTAGTTCTTTCATGTTTCAATGTGTGCATGATAAGTGCATAGCGTCTCTGAAAATCCATTCCACATTCACTACATCTGTGTACTGTTTCTTCTTCTGTGTTCTCATTAGCCTCTCTTTTGGGCTGCTTCATTTTTTTCCCTCTTTGAACTAATTTCAAAGCAACCTAATTACAGAGAAGAAAACACATTCTAATGAAGGCATGTCAATTTTGATATCCTAGTTTTTCTTTTCTTTTTTACCAATTTTCTAATATTATTTGGAACTCCCAGAATGGCAATTAGGATCTCATGTTCCCCCCCAAAAAGTCAGTTACATCTTTTCTACAGCCATACTTTTCATGAACAAAATAAAAATGAGAAGTGTGCACACACATTGATCATCATACCTGCTGAACTGCTGATTTAGGATTGGCTTTCCTATTCTGAAGCTTTTTCTCTATTCCTTTGTGTAGTCGTATATATCCACCTTCACTAACAGAGCGCTGACGAAGCCTGCTTTTATAAGTGTCATCAGGGCTGAGGGCTGCCTTCTCTTGTTGTGTAACAGGGCTTCCTTGGACTTGGACTGGTCGGCTACGTTTTTGGTTGTGATCTTCTGCAATGTCTTCGGCATAGGTATCTTCAAATGATTTGCTATAATCATCATTTTCCATTTCTTTGTCCACTGGAGTACTGGTGCCCCTTTCATTTACCACAGAAGGAGTGGGAAGGGCACTGGAAACTTTGTCATCTTTTCTGGTATCTGAAGTTTCTATTTCAAGAATTATCATGTTGCTGTTCGTCACTGTTTCAGACTTAATTCCAGAGTGTGAATGGGTTATATTTTCTGGCTGTACTAAAACAGACTGAGATGCTGGACAAACCTGGGGTTCAACCTGCTGTGTATTCTCACCTTCCTGCCCATCACCTGGAAATTCTCCATTTACAGGGGATACAAATGTACTGGTTTCAAGTTCGGAGGGCACAACTTCTTCCACACTGCCCACAGTTTCTGCTGTGTCTCCATTCTGCTCTCGTAGGCTTTGAGTAGATTCAACTGTTTGTACTTCCCCTTTTTTGTACACAGTAATCTGCTTTTCCTCCATTAGTTTATGTACACTTTCACAGATTTCCAAGACTTCAGGCATGAAAAGGTGGCGGGCCAAGATGGCAACATCTGCCATGCTACAAAAATCAAAACTTAACACCGAAGTATAAGCAAACTCCAGCAAGGGAAGGAAACTTGACTTACAAAAGCCTGTACAGAACAAAGAGGGAAAGTGGTAGATTGTAAAAGGAAAAACTGCAAGAAACCCGAAGATCTATGCATACTGAGTTGGTATAAAAACTGATATAACACTCTCCCAACATCATCACTAAAAAATAAAAGTCAAACATAACCATTTATTCTCTCCCCATGCAACCCTGACTCTGTTTTGATCTGGAAGAATAGAACATGAAATAAACACTCATTTTCTTCTGTTATATTCTCTCATTAACAATTTATTGATTTTTTTGTTTTTAAATCACCTTCATTTCCAAAAATATTCTTCCCTGTTTCCTATAAAGAGAGCCATTCCTTGCAACAAAGAATTTAAAAGGAATAAAAAACATCAGCAGAATCTGAGAATATTGCTGAACTCTCTTCCAATTATTCCTGTAAGGATAAATTACGAGGATAAGAATTGTTGTTATTTCAGAAGTGTTAATTTCATTAACTATCTGCTTTCTTAAATGAAAGGCTGCACTTGGATTATTAAATGAGTGCTTTTCAGAGGTTCACTAGGGGCCTGTTTAGTAACATTTCATGGGTGTTTAAAGCAAACACTTTCCCTGCACGTTATCTTTCATTTGCTTTAAACTTTCTAAGAAAAGTAGAAAGGGGGAATACCCTTATGTGCTTCTTTCTGCCTGAAGATGTATAAAAGGTAAGAAAATGATCCCAAAGTGTTGTACACACTACATTCTGAAGGCGAATTCTGTTTAGTTTACCTAGTGTAAGATGCCCACCCCCACCTCCCACTCAGTCACAAAAGTCAGGGGGAAAAGAATGCCACAGTACCAAATATTAAAATGGTAAAAATATGCACTGACATTTGTGCTACCCTGGGTACCTTTTTGGTCTTCTGGAAGAATGGGAACATCTACCCTAGCAATTACCAAGACAAGGAAATTTCATCAGAAATGAATGCCCAATTATAAATATACAACGTTATAAAATACCACTTATCATCACAAGTCCTTTCCTGGTCAATTAAAAAGTATTACAACTGTATACATGGCTCATATTACCCTGTCTAAAATGTTATGTTTTTCCAATATTCACCTGGAAAATTAAAAACACTAAATCTCAGTCAAAGCACAGCAAGTTTTCAAGTGATACATTTAAGGCAATAGACACTGAACCAGAATTATATTTGACTGAAAATTTACTGAATTTGATTGTTAACACATATTTTTTAAATTAATGTTTCAAAAACAAGATACACAGATAATTTTCCAGTCAAATGGGCTAGCTACAACATAACTGTGTTCACATACAAACACATCAAGGACAATTATACTTTATTCCATGGTGTTTAAAAGCCCTGTGACAAATATCAAGGATTTGTCTGCTATCATCACCCTGGATACTTACCCCTCTAGTGGTGAGAATAAAAAAATAAGATACTTTTTCCAAGCCCCTTCCTGTGCATCATACTTAAAATGAGAAAAAATCCAAACCCATGCAGCTCAGTTTGCTCACTGACTCCTCTTACCTAAAACAAATACTCTCATTCTGGCTCCATATACTTCTCCCAGAAACTTATACACAAAGAAAAAATAAAGATTATTTAAACATTTTACCTGACAGATCCACCACAGCTTCATGACTGGAAACAGCTCCCTTTTCTATAAAAAGATCTCGGAAGTACTCGCTGTTAGCTGACAAAACAGACTTATGAGCTCTGTACTCTTCTCCCTCAATTAACAAAGTAACATCACAGAACTGATTGTTAAGTCTTTGCTGATTCAGCTGTTTTAAGACTGCTCGACAATGTTTTGGTGAAGACTGTTTTACAACACCTTTAGTGTCAACCTATCAAAAAGAAATTCAAGACCAAAAGCTGTATGTTACATTGTCTACTTGAAAATGTAAAACATCTCTCTTCATTCTTGAATGAATTGTCATCAATTAATAAGTTGGTGTTCTACTTGAACATCTTTTAAAATGTTTTTCGGTTTTTATTTTTCATTTATTTTTTTCTTGCTCCTACTTCTTCCTGCCTGAATCAGTCCCTCTTCCCCCATCCTTCAGAAATGAAAAAAAAAAAAAAAGCAAAATGCTTATAACAATAAGTAGAGTCAAATGTCTTATATTGGCTATGGCCAAAACTGTCTCATTCTTTGCTTTAGTTTATCACAGCACTCACCAACATCTTTTAATAGACATAAGCTGTCCCCACTTTTTTTTTTGCCTCTTTTTCTTCTCTCACCCACCACTATATACACAATTCTGAAGGGAAAAAACAATGAGGACATTTAGGAAGGCTGAAAAGACATTACCAGAACATCTTTAACTTATCAACCTAATATGCAACTACCTGGTAATATTAAGTAGACAAATGTACTTTGGGTCCCTAACACTAGTTTCTCATTTAATATTAATGCCATTAACCAAAGTTTCTAAGTGGTTCTAGAAAAATAAAATTTACCAAGACCAAATACGCTATTATATTACCATAGTTACAAATTTTAAAGCAGTGGTAAAATGCCACTTACAAATACAAGTTCATGTTTGGATATTGGCTTCTTTTTCACAGTCTTGGACACTGCACCTGGAACAGATGCAGGATTGCTTTGGTCATCATCTGTTTCATTACTCTCTTCAGTAGATTCTAGTTCTAATCCCAATTCTTCCAACATTTCAGAAGTATCTGATATTGGGCGGGCTCGATCCAGTTTCTCCTGGCATTTGCTACACTCTTTAATGTAATCTTTTACTTGCTTTAAAATACCTAGAGGGAAATGAGAATGAAAAAGTTATATGCGTATCTGCTCCCAATTTAAAATTAGAAGTGAGATAAAACAACTGGTGGCTCCCACTATTCAAGTCAAATCAACAAGGATTCATTAAGAACCTACTATCTGTCAAGCAGTGTACTAAAAGGTGGGATACAAAAAAAAAAGACAAAAGACAGTCCCTGTTCTCAATGAGCTCAATCTATTGGGGAGACCACATAAAAACAACTAAGTACAAACAAAATACACACAGAATAAATTGGAGATAATTAACAGAGAGAAGGCACTAGCCTCAAGGGAGACTGAGACTTGTAGAAGGTGGGATTCCAGTTGGAACTTGACATAAGCCAGTGATACCAAGTGTTGGAAATGAAGAAAAGAATCCAAGGCATGGACAATTGCCAGATTTAAAAGGCTTGAAATTGGTAGATTTTTTTTTTAAACATATGAGTGGCCATTTCTATGCTGGGGACCTGCAAGTCAGCAACTGCCTACATAATCAATGTTGGGAGCATTTTAAATATGTAAAGGTAGTTTAAAAAAGTGGTAAAAGCAAATTACCCTTGGAAATAAAGACAAATGAAAACATTAAATGATAATTTTCCCAAATGCAAATCCCCCTACAAGTGTCAGTTCTTCAACTGCTATATAGAAAGTATATAGTTAGATGAGTTGTTGCCATCTTAAATATCATCAATTTTGGCTTTCTTATTAAATTACGCACGCAACAGTTGTGAAAGTTTAGTTTAGTATCTGAGTCTCTTCATCTTATCCAGGCTGGAAGTGTGGTGGCCACTCATGGCTTGATGACACTAGGGACAGACACTGAAGCTTTACCCTACACCATTTCTGACCTAGGATGTTTTTGTCTCTCCTTAGGCAACCTGATACTCTCCCACAGGGACTCCCATTTTGGGGTCAGATCGTGTGGACACCTGATTGTTTTAGCCTACTACACTCCAGAAACCCCCATTTCCAGTGATTCCCCCAGGAGGCAGAGATTATAGGCATGCAGCATTGCTGTGGAAATGTAGAGGCAAACCTGTCAGGTGTCTTTGTTGATAAGCAAGGAGAAAGTGGAATGCCTCACATCTAATTGCTATTGGGTACCATAAGAATCAATGGATGGATTTCTTTCTTGTTGGGTATTGCGTCAACAATTCTGGCTACCTCCATTTGCTGAAGATTTTCAAAAAGTTTTGAGATCAATCAGGCAACAAGCATTTTTAAGTTCTGAGTTCCAGGCACTGTGTTAAAAAGACTTCATCTCAAGTGAAAAAATTATTCCTTTCTTATAAATCTGACTTGGGCTTTTAAATTGATTTCTATAAGCTATTTTTGTTCATTTACCTAAGCATCTTGTATTTTATATTGCTAAGAAAATTGAGGACCATTCACATAACCTATATCTTCTCCTCTTCAACTCAAAACTAGAGATCACACCCCAAACACGACCTTCTTTCCCCTGGTCTGTAACAATGAGGTGGTCCTCTTTGCCAAGGCCAAACCCTTCTCACTGGCCTTTGATCCCAACCTCTCTCTACTTCTGTAGATTGCCTTCTCCATTATCACCTCCCCCCACTATCAATCTCTCCTTGTCTACTGGTTATTTCCCCTACTGCATTAAAACACGCCTATATTTCCCCCCACCTTAAAAATCTTCACTAGATCCTACCATCCCCCTTAAGGTAGGAGGATACTTTGCTTTCCTTTATTGGCCAAACCCTAATAAAAAACTATACTAGATGCCTTCATTTCTCCTTTCACTCCCTCCAACCCTTTGCAATCTGACTTTCCCCACCTCACTGAACTAACACTGTGCTGCTTCAAAGTTATTAAGGATGCCTTCATTGTGAAAACTGAAGTTTTCTTAGTCCTTATCCTTCTTAACCTGTTATATTTGACATTACTGACCACTATACCCTGTCCTCTCATCATCTCTGTATTTTAGAGACACTATGATCTCCATGTTCTTCTACATCTCTGACCACTCCTCAAGTCTCCACTACTGGCTCATCACATATATCATATCCCCTAACTGTGGGAGTTCCTCAAGACTCTATTCTTTGTACTACATTCTCTTGGTAACCTCATCAACTCTCATGAATTTAATTACTCACCTCTATAGAAATCATTCCCGTTTCTGTATATCCATCCATTTCCTGGAACTTGAGTCTGCTGTCACCAACTGCCTTTGGATATCTTGAACTGGATGTCCCAGAGATATCTCAAACTCAACATGCCCAAAATGATACCTATCATTTCCTCCCCAGCCAAACTTCCCTATTTCTTTCAAAGATTCCACTTTTCCAGTCTCCCAGTTTCATAACCTCAGGGTTATCCTGTACTCCTCACTCTCTTCCACCCTACATATCCAGTCTGGTGCCAATCTAACCATTTCTTCCTTCACCACATCACTCATATCTGACACCTTCTCTCCTTTCATAGGGCCACCACTTTATTTCATATCCTCAGCAGTTCTGACCTATGGTGGTCTCTGAGGTTTCATTGCCTCAAGTCTCTCCCTACTTCAGGTGGATGAGGATGTGTTGATGAGGGGTGCTTGAGGCAGATGGAACAAGCAGAATACAGGATGTGAGATAAGAAGCAAGGTGTGACCAGCCAGAAAAGTGATCAAAGAAGACCAGGCATTGAAGCCCCCCACCAGGGCCTTACCTGTATGCTTTCATAAAGCACCTCCAATTCCAGAACAATTCTTCCCCCTCCCCTCTCCTATTCTCTGTGCTTATTTGTATAATAAAGACACCTCCAGACCACCTGATATCCCAGTCATTTTGGAGCCCTGCTTGCTCCTCCCATTCTCTTGTTCCCTTTCCCCTATTCCATAAAATTGTATTTAAACCATACCTTTAACATGGATAACTGCCTTTGACTCCTACAAGAAGTAAGGCAGGTAGGGGTAGGGGAGGAGGGCAGGGCCTGCAGCCTATGCTCTGCCTCCCACATGGGGTAGAGCTCATTGGGGCTCTGCCTCATGGAAAGAAGGCCTTTAACTTGGGAGTCTGTCCAAATGAATTCTTTCAGGACAATAGGACCCGAATATCTATTCCTCATCATTTCGGGTAGCACCAACATCCTTGGGGTGCAACCTGAACTCATCAAGGTCATCCTAAACAGTATTGCCATAGTGATTTCCCTTAAGCACAGATCTTCCTTGCACAAATTTCAGTGGCTCCCTATTGTCTCCAGATTAAAATATATACTCCTATGTTTGGACGTGTGTGTGTGTGTGTGTGTGTATTTATAGTTTATTTATTTTAAGTTTACAGCATTCAGTTCCACGAGCTTTTGAGTTTTAAATTTTCTCCTCCTCCCCACTCTGAACTCCCCAAGAGGGCATGCAATATGATATAGACTCAATATACATTTACCTTTGTATGTAAGGTGAATTTTAGTGTGTGTAAAGTGAATTTTTGTTATCATTTCTCAGAGTCCAGTTGTTTCCCAGGTACTAGATATGAGTTTCCACAGTTATGGTTCAAAACATCTCCACCACACTTGTTCAGCATGACAAAATGATAAATAATACAAATATCCACTGCAGCTGTGCACTGAGATACATGGATGAGGTGATATAAATTTGTGAGGCTACTGTTGGCAATATGCCTTCTTTGTCTGTTGGTCTATAAACAGGTAGTCACAGTGAATGGAGAAGCCTTAGGGATGAATGCATGAATACAGTGTGTGCCTCAAATGCCTCCCATTGAGGCTTGGAGGGGAACCTTAGGGTTGAGTGCTCAAGCTGGAATGTTGTTCAAGCCTTGATTGGCTGCCATCAAGGCTTGGGGGGAATCTGTGTTTGCCTCAACTGGCCTCCACTGAGGTTTGAGGGCACTGAGGTATAGCACAAGTTGTGCCTATTTCTATTGACTCCACTGAGAGGCAGGGGTAGTTGTCTCTCCTTCTCACCGGCCCCTGTGAGAAGGGTGATTAGGGAATGCAATAGAAGTTTATGCTCCCATTATCAGCAATCCTGTTCTGAGAAAATCAGACTAAAGTAAGATTATTAACTCCTTCTTAGAGTCTTTCCAGTCTGACCAAATCAAGAGTGAACCTGTGCTAGCAGACCTCAAGTGTGCTGTGTTTATCTGTCTTACAATCTTAAACATATACTGTAAAGAAGAATTATAACCAATGGAATGGACCACAAGAAACAAGAAACAAAACAAAAAAGAGAGCAAATAGTATGCTTCAATCTGCATTCAGACTCTAATTCTTTCTCTGGATGTGGACGGCATTTTCCATCATGAGCCTTTTGGAGTTGTCTCAGAACCTTGCATTGCTGAGAAGAGTCAAATCTATCAAACTTAGTCATCTAACAATGTGGCTATAACTGTGTACAATGTTCTCCTGGTTCTTCTCCTCACACTCAGCATCAGTTAATGTAAGTCTTTCCAGGTTTTTCTGAAATCCACCTGCTAATCATTTCTTATAGCACAGTAGTATTCTATTACATTCATATACAAGTTGTTCAGCCATTTTCCAATTGATGGACATTCCCTCAATTTTCAATTCTTTGCCACCACAAAAAACAGCTGCTATAAATATTTTTGTACATGTGGGTCCTTTTCCCATTTGTATGACCTCTTTGGGATACAGACCTAGAAACAGTATTTCTAGGTCAAAAAGCATGCACATTTTTATAGACGTCTGGGCATAATTCCAAATTGCTTTCCCTATGTTCAGTTTTTAAAGCCTTTAATAACCTGGCTCCAACATATCTTTTCACTATGAATTACTCCTCCTTTTCCATACTCTATGGGTCAAACAAATGGCTTTCTCTTTGTTCCTCACATGTAGTCCTCAATTTCTAGTCTCTATTTATTGCAGTGGCCATCCCTCATTAACTGCCTGGTATTTATTTTGCATTTACTCCACCTATATTACTCTGCATATAGTTATATATGCTCACTAACTATGTATGTCCCAAGGCTTAGCCTCAGTTAGCTTTTCTTTTCTCTATATACTACCTTGTTTGGCCATCTCATCAGCTCCCTTGATTCAATTATCATCTCTATGCATTTGATTCTCAGACTTGTATATCCAGTCCAGGTCTCTCTCTGAGCTCCAGTCCAGTTTCACCAACTGTGCTTTGGGCATCTTGAACTGGATATCCTGTAGACACTTCAAACTCAACATGTCCAAAACAAAAGTCATTTATCTTTACCACAAAAACCTATCTGATCCCCAATTTTCCTTATCCAGGCTTATAACCTAAGTTATCTTGGACTCCTCATTTAAGCTGCCTCCAGATCGTCTTTCAACATCTTTCTCACACTGCAATCACTGCAGTTCAGGTCCTCATTGGCTACATTACTGTAGTAGATGGTTAGTAGGACTGGATTCATAGTCTTGTTGCAGGTTCTCTCTTCCCTTTTCTCTCTTCTTGAACTCACCCCTAGGGAAATGTCCATCACCTTTAACTTCACTGTTGATATTATGAGACTGTCCAATCATTAAGGAATTGACTAACATCAACCCAGCATTATAAATATATATAATGCCAAGAGAAAAAAATGAATGTAGCTAAATGGAAGGAAGGATCACGGTACTGCTTAGAGAGGCAAAGAAAGGAGAGTTGGAAGGAGGGGTTTTATTGCCTAAAAGCACTAAGAAATACATTTCATAGGATGTGCTCCCCATATTTGCAAAAAGGCCAACATGAACCAGCTTATGTACTTAATTTTGGTTTCAAAGAGCAATGAAGTGAAGAATGTCTAAAAAACTTGATAAGACTCTAGATATTCAATGACTTCAATGTAAATGTGGGATTAGGCAAGAAGGGTAAAAACTGTATCAGAAAGCATGGTTCAATTAGAATGAGTAAGAGAGGGCAAAGACTGAGATCTACACAGATATATTGACTTGCCCAGGGCTACACAACTAGAAAATGGTTCTATTATTGACTACAAATAAGTCTTACTCCTCTGGCTTAATAATTATTTTCTTCAAGAAAAGAAACAGTAAGTTTTAGACATGGAGAGCACCAAGTAACAACACAAAAAGTTGTTTATATTTTAATAGACAGGAAAAGACTCATTATTGATGTGGGAGTCATCCTTGAATCAGCAGTCTGCAGTCACACCACTGACTTCTTAAAGCAAATATTGGAATTAGTATAAATCTAGATTAAAAAATGAGAAGAAATATGATAAGCAATTAAAACAACTCAGTCCTGAACTATTTAAATAAGTTATTGTTCATGAAAAAAAGAGAAACAGGTGGTAGAAATGAAATCAATATAAGTTATAATAATCTTAAACAGAAGTTTAACTAATATAAATCAACTGCTATAATGAAGAAACATAAAGAGCCTAAAAAGCACCTTAGCAAACACTTCACTCACTTCCCCAGTAAATAGAGATGGAAGGTAAAGGCAATACTGGTTTAGAACAAACCCATCAGTATAATCTTACAAAAGATAATGAAAGATTATGAGCTGTATTGATTCAAAAGGTAGAGAGTAGTGGAGGGCAAAAGCAATTTTAAAAGCTTGACAAGAGAACTAGCTAAGTAAGTGAAGTTATTTATTCCAAGAACAAGTAAAGATAAAAATGAAAGACCAACAAAAAGATTTTTACTACCAACGAGAGCTAACAATACACTTAGGCTCTACCATCACAATCCCAGAGGTGTTTGCAGAGGAGGTAGAAATGGTACTAAAGAAAAAAAAAATCACCACAGAAAAGGACTGGATCAAGTTCACATTAAACAGATCCATGCTGGGGGAGATGCAATTTCAAGGGCACTGAAGAACCCATTCATGAGGTGTGTAAAGGAGAAGCTAAAGAGGTACTGGAAAAATCTGAGACCTTCTACTCAAAAAAGATGACTCAAAACATCAGAAACTACCAACCTATATGCTTAGTTTCCCATATATGTAAATTTTTATGAAAATCATCTACATCTGAATTAAGAGCACCTTAAATGAGGATTTTAGTAGGGATCAAGATGACTTTCAAAAACAATTTTCCACATTGTACTGCATTTTTTTCCATCATAAATTAAACTGGAAGATGTAGAGAACATAAGATGCCACTATGCTACCACTGACCACCTGTATGACCTTGGGCATGTCATTTAATCTCCTTACACTTCAAAGTCCTCATTTAGATGGTCTCTGTTATCTTATGATTACTGGGAACTGGTGGTGCAGTAAAGTGTCCTGTCTGAAGCAGGAAGACCTGAGTTCAAATCTGGCCTCATACACTTACTAGTAGTGTTACCCACGGCAAAACACTTAGCCTCTGTTTGCTTCCTCATCTATAAAATGGGAGTAATAACAGCACCTACCTCCAAGGATTGTTGTGAGGATTAAATGACATAATATTTGCAAAGTACCTAGCACAGTGCCCCACACGTTAGCTGTTACAAGTTATATGTTAGCTCTTATTGTTTATTCTTTTTTTTAATGATTAGAAAGTACAAAACACTGGCTTAAAGGCACTCTTCTAATCTTAGGTGTTGGCTATCCATACATTAAAGTCATTCAAGATTCCTTGAAGTATGTAACAACAGAGATTCCCATGATCAATGATCCTTTGATTATCAACAAGACCATCACACCAAGGGCAATGACCAGGTGCATGGCAGGTGTGAAATGGATGCAACATATAATGGGGAACTTTGAAGAACAGGAATAAAAGACGTAATCAAGAAAATATGATAGAAAAAAATGATAGTCTGCTCATATGAAAAGGGATGAAAGGTGGCAAGCCCGAGTATCCCAATGGTATCAAAAGAAAACCAAGAAGAAGCCCAGTGTCTTGGATGAACCCTAGTGGTGAACTCAAGAGAGGACAAGGACAAGTTGGGCATGCATGAACAAGTCACCATCTATACTGTTAGAGGGACTCTCTAAAATGATGAAAACACTGATCCATCTGATTATCTGAGTTGTTTTGTTAGGTTATAAATATTCTTACAATATTCAGACAAGGCTTAGAGTAGATGTAATTGACTATATTCTCATTAAAAAATTAAATTGTGTGTCTTATGGAAAACAAAACCAGAATTTCAGAGCTGGATTGGATCTTACAGATCATCTGTGCTGTCTCTCTTACAGTGATGTCAACTTAAAAGAATTTCTCTGGTTTCTTTCTAAAAATCTACAATGCAGATAATGGTCAAAGGATACGAACAGGGAGTTTTCAGAGGAAGAAATTAAAGCTATTTACAGTCATATGAAAAAATACTCTAAATCACTATTGATTAGAGAGATGCAAATCAAAATAACTCTGAGGTACCACATCAAACCTATCAGATTGGCTAACATGATCAAACAGGAAGATGATAAATGTTGGAGAAGATGTGGGAGAGTTAGAACACTAATTCATTGTTGGTGGAGCTGTGAGCTCATCCAACCATTCTGGAGAGTAATTTGGAACTATGCTATGAAATATGCATACCCTTTGCCCCAGCAATATCACTTCTAGAACTGTATCCCAAAGAAATCATAAAAATGGGAAAGGGTCCCATATGTACAAAAATATTTATAGCACCTCTCTTTGTGGTGGTCAAGAACTGGAAATCGAGGGGATGCCCATCAATTGGGGCTGAACAAGTTGTGGTACATGAATGTAATGGAATACTATTGTGCTATAAGAAATGATGAACAGGAAGACTTCAGAAAGGCCTGTAAGGACTTATATGAACTGATGCTGAGGGAAAGGAGTAGAACCAGATCATTGTACATAGTAACAACCATAGTGTGTGAGGCATTTTTCTGGAAGACTTAGCCCTTTACAGCAATGCAAGCACCTAAAACATTTCCAAAGGACTCAAAAAATGCCATCCACATACAGAAAAAGAACAATGGAATTGGAATTCAGAATGAAGCTGAATATTTTATGTTGTGTTATGTTTTGTTTTATTTGGGTTTTTCTCATGGTTTCTCCCATTCATTTTAATTCTTCCATGCAACATGACTAATGTGAAAATGTGTCTAACAAGAATGTATGTGTAGAACCCATATAAGATTGCATGCCATCTCAGGGAGGGAGGGGAAAGGGAGGGAGAGAAAATCTAAGACTTATGGAAATGATTGTAGAAAACTGAAAACAAATTAATTAAAAATAAAATTTAAATTTAAAAAAATTTTAAAATAAAAATAAAAATCTACAATGTAAAACAAAATACACTAACAACTATATATATACGTATAGAACAGAAACAAAACGCAAAACAAATCTGTGAAAAGACAGTGTTGTATTTAAAAAACAAGCAAATATCAAGGATTAATTGCACATTAGTGTGTAATCAGTGTCTAGGGAATTCCAAATTCAAAAATCAGCTCAGTATAAAGAACAGTCAATTTTTCCTCCCATCAATCTGGGAGAGGATTTGTATATGATGGACACTAAATAAATGCCAATTGAGTACAGATAACAATAATAAAATATAGGAAAAGAAATACAATGAAGAAACCTATGGAATAAAAAAAGTGTTTGAGGGTAACTGAGAAGGAAGGAAGAAAAAAAGCATTTATTAAGTGTCCACTAAGTACCAGGGACTATGCTAAGCACTTTACAAATATTAGGTCATTTAATCCCCACAATGATCCTGGGAGGTACGAGCTATTATTATCCCCATTTTACAGTAGAGGAAACCGAGGCAAATAGAGGTTAAGTAACTTGCCCAGGGTTATACAACTAGAAAGCATCTTAAGGCTTGATTTGAATTCAGTTCTTCCTGACTCCATGATGGACACTTCCTCCACTATGCTGCTGCCTTTAAGAAGATGTGATCATCCCAAAACTACCCCTAACTTCAAATATAGTAACTTAATAAAGTAATACAATAACTGGTAATGATTTTTTTCATTCACACCCACATAGCATTTCTCCCCCATCCCCAATATATAACATGCTTATATAATACTATGCATTATCATAACGTAAGCTTAAGTCTTATCTTTCTAACAGACAATAATCGCTAAGAGGGCAATGACTGGGTTTCAAGAAAACTTTATAAACGTTTATTGAATAAGTAACAATTCCATCTTTCTGCATAGTGTATCAAGTGCCAGCCTTAGAGTCAGGAAGACCTATTTTCCTGAGTTCAAATCTAGCCTCAGATACTTACTTACTGGCTGTGTGACCCTTAGTAAGTCATTTAACCCTGTTTGCCTGTTTCCTCATCTGTAAAATGAGATGGAGAAGGAAATGGAAAACCACTTCAGTATCTTTGCCAAGAAACCCCAAATGGAGTCATGAAAAATGGACACAACTGAAAAACTACCGAACAGCACTTCCTTACTGGAGGATCCCACTTCTCAAGTGGATTCAAGCTAGATGTTACAAAAGGGATTCATGCTTCAGTGAAAGACTGTGCAAATGGGGTCACAGAGTCAGATGGGAAGGAAAAAAATGACTTACAACAAAGGACACTAAATGTTTAAGTTATTCTGTAAGTTAACTGCTCAACAAGTACCTATTAAGCACATTCTAAGTGCCTGGCTCAGTGATAAACTCTGGAGACACAAAGAAAGGTAGAAGACAGCTCAGGTGGTTAAGGAGCTCACAATCTAATTAGGGAGACAACATGCAAACAATTATGTATAATCAATATATATATATATCAGATCAATTGGAGATAATTAACCAAGGGAAGACCCTAGAATTCAAGAAGATCAGGAAAGGCTTCTGGTAGAAGGTGAGATTTTGGCTGTGATTTAAAGGAAAAAAGAGAAGCCAGGAGGTGGAGATGAGAGAGAAAATTCTAGGCATAGGCAACAGCTAGAGAAAACTCTTGGAACTGGGAGATGGCCCAGCTACTGGAGGGGGTATGATGTCTAAGAAGACTAGAAAGGTAAGGAGGGGGTGGGGAAGCAGGTTATGAATAGCTTTGAAAAATTTTATATTTGATCCTAGAAGTGACATGGAGCCACTGGAGTATATTGAAGAGGGGGCAGTGTGTGTGACATGGTCACAAACCTAAACTTTTGGAAGATCACTTTAACAGCTGAGAGGACGACCCAGAGTGGGAAGAGATTTGTATCAGGGAGACCAAGCAGCAGGTTATTGTAACAGTCCAGACATTACTTAGTCCTACAACACTGAGACCAAAAAAACTCAATTTAAACAACCTCTTAAAAAGGAAAGTATAAGGGACTAGAAATGAAGATGGCTAGAAAAAGAGATAGGTGGAAATGTACAACTTTATTATGCTGGAGTTTGCAGGGGAGTCTTGAAATGCCTGGAAAAGTGGGAGGTAAGGTGAGATGGCAATGAGAAGGGGCTGTCTAAGCAGATCTCATGGCAGGGGGCATGGAGAAGATGCAGAAAATACGATGAGAAAGTTTACAGGGCCCACAGGCAGAGGGTAGAGATCTTCAATTAACCTTGGTACCCTTACTAAACATTGTGGCATTTCTAAAGTCAAATGAAGGAGCCTTGAACTTGAACAAGCCTCTATCAAACTTGAAGGCAATGCCCCTGCAAGGTTCAAGTGTGCTCACTCTGGATGGGTGGGGAGCATACTTTAATGTTGTTCTCCCCACCCCCCCCTTTTAACGTTTCCTGGTAATACTATCTTTAAATACCCTGTAACTTATTTAATAATTTGTTGCTCTTTACAAGACATGGCTACAAAGAGAGAAAACTACATCTAGCATCATTTGGAGACATTAAACAAATTTAGTTAACTTCCACAATCAAATTTTATTCATTGCACATAAGCCTCAGAAAAGAATATATTTTAGTTTTAAGTTTAAAACTATTTCCTTGATCTTAATCCAATAACCACTGAGCAACGTGACTACACATTAGGAGCAGCTCAGCAGTGAAGTTCACTGGATTTGGAGTCAGGGAATTTGAGGTGGAATCTCAGCTTCTTACTGCTTTGGAAGACCTTGGATAAGTCACTCACTCAACCCTTCTGCCCTAAGTTCCACCCATGTAAAATTTGGGATTGGCCAAGGTGACCTCTAAGCAAAGATTACTGGATTTGGAGTCAGAGGTCCTTGGACCAAATTTCAGTTCTGCCATTTTTCACCTGTACAATCTCAGAAAAGTTATTTAATCTTCCTGACTCTCAGTTAACTGGATTGGGCTATTTACCTTCCTAGCTCTAAGTGTCTGGTCCTAAAATAAAAATAAATTTTCTCTCTCTATACACACACACACTCTCTCTCTCTCTCTCTCTCTCTCTCTCTCTCTCTCTCTCTCTCTCTCTCTCTCTCTCTCTCTCTCTCTCTCTTTATATATAAAAGAATAATCTTTAAAAACAGATTTAATCAGATTATGTTACCATTAGTCAGTGAATTATGAAGCATTGTTTAATTTGGTTGTTAGGGAGTTGTATGAGCCTTAAATTATAAATGATTTAAGATCTTTTATTGTACTAGCACTCAGAAATTTTTCATGCATATAATATTACTGAAGGATATTTCTCTAAAGTATTTAATATATATTTCTACACATATATTTCTTTTTTAAGTAATCTTTAAATTAAAAAAAATTTTTTTTTGAGTTTTCCACATTCACTTTTATAAGATTTTGAGTTCTAAATTTTCCCCCTTTCCTCTACTCCCCAAAACAGCATGTAATCTGATACAGGCTATATATGTATAATCATATTAAACATATTTCCACATTAGTCACATGAAAGAAGAATCAGAACAAAAGAGAAAAACCACAAGAAAGAAAAAAGAGAAAACAGTATGCTTCGATATGTATTCAGACTCCATAATTCTTTCTCTGGATGTGGACAGCATTTTCCATTATGAGTCTTTTAGAATTGTCTTAGATCATTGCATTGCAAAGAAGAGCTAAGTCTATCAAAACTGGTCATCCCACAATGTGGCTGTTACTATGTACAATACATATATATTTCTAAAGCAACTGCCCATATGCAAACATGGTGAGTCAGAAAACTCTGGTAAATCAGTGCTACTGATGCATGTTAATTTATAAATAGGATGATAAAATACAAGTTTTAGTCACTGGCAAAGCTTATGATATTGAAATCTAAATTTAAGTTTTAAAAAATTCCACATCATAATTAGTAAATATCTACCCACAGGACTTTAGAGCAGGTACTTTTTTTATGTTGTCTTGTTATTCCCAGAACCTACCACAGTGCTTTGCACATAGCAAGTGCTTAATTAATGCTTGTCAAATCAAATTGTTTCACTTTTACTCCAAAAAACGAAATGACATTTACATGTAACAGATTGATATTTTGTATCTGCTATGAGCAAATTAGCTCTTGTTTAGAACTTTGGTATGTACTCAAACACTTCACTTCAACTTTCTTCAGGGAGCTCCTGGGGGGCAACTGTTTTGTTTTTGTCTTTGTATACATTGTGCCAACCCACAGAAGGTAATTAATAACTGCTTGTTGACTACTCTACTCCACTACACTAAATGCCCCCTCAGTTAAATTTTTCTTAAATACTTAAAATTCAATTGAAATTAGGATTCTGTATTTAAAACCCTATTTTCAATTTGATCTTTGTTTACATTAAATTGATTTGATTTAAATTTGATTACATTTAAAAATTTGGCACAGATTTTAAACCAATAATAACAGTAATAATAGCTACAATTTATACAGTGCTCATTCTGTGCCAGATGCGTGCTATTTTTTTTTTTTTTTACAAATGTCATGTAATTATTTTTCATCTTATTTGAACCTCACAATAATCCTTTCAGGTAGATACTATTATTACCCCCATTTTAGAGTTGAGGAAACCCAGGCAAACAAAGAATAAGTGACTTGTCCAGGGTCACATGACTAGAGTCTGTGCCTCATTTGAACTAAGGTCTTCCTGACTCCAGGCCTAGCACACAAAGCAATCTCTGTATGAAAAATTTAGGTCACAATTCTTCCCCATTATCCCCTAGTTTTGTTTCTTTGGAAAATCCAATCTAAGACATTTGTAAGACTTATAAAGATCAGTTTTGAAGCAAAGCTCTTTCTTACTCTCTCAGTCTTTTTCTATAAAAAAATATAAAAATCAAAACCAAAAGCAAAGGAAAAAACTACCTCTCAGTGCTATAAATACATAAGTATATCACTGTACTGAAGCAACTGTCTACTATACAACATTCCCATAAAAGGGATTTTTTTTTAAGAAACAGGTTTAGGGGACTAATAAGACATATTCTGAAAGTTTGTAATAAAAACTCTTTTTAGAAGAAAAGGCAACTAAGTAGCACAATGGATAAAGAAGCTTTGGATTCAAGTCAGGAAGATCTCAGTTCCGATACAGTCTCTGACACTAATTCTGTGACCTTTCTTTGAAAGGCGCTTAAGTTCTCTGTGCCTCAGTTTCCTCAGCTGTAAAATAGGGATAAAAACAGCACCTACATTCCGGGGTTGTTGTGAAGATCCAATGAGATAACATTTATAAAACGCTTGGCGAAGTGCCGGGCACACAGTAAGCGCTATGTAACAATTTTTATTAGCTGTCATTGTAAATGTTCTGGGGCAGGATTTGAAGTCAGGCCATCCTGACTCCAAATCCAGCGCACTAGCCCCTTCCTCGATTCTGTTAACCACAGCCTCTTGGAGACTAAGATCGCAAGCTGTGACCCCAGAGTTCCCACGTGGAGAAGGGAGCAGGGCGCGCCGCGGCAGGACCCCGGGCCTGGTTTGCGCCTGCTCCGTCGGCTCCACCTCAGCCTTGACGCCTCCTTCCTTCCCTCCTTCTCTCGGACTCTGGAGGGGCGGGGCCGGGGAAGAGTCACGACGGCCGCTGGCCCCGCCCTCCTCCGCCCTGGCCCGGCCTCCCGGGGAAGCCCCTTGGCCCCACCCTGGGCCAGAGCCCGCCCTCCTCCTTCCTTCCTGTGGGATGTGCCCGCTTGCTTCGAGTCCCCCACCCGCCGGCCGGCGCTGTCAGGTCGCGGAGGCCTCGGGGACCCCGAGACGCCGGTGGACGCGGGGGAGGGACCTTCCCTCTTCCCCTTCCTCCCCCCCGCGTCCTCACCTCGCCACCAATAGTTCTTGGACAGGTCATGCCACGTCTGGTGCCGGGTGTGGTGGGTGCCGTCGGGCCCCAGGTGCGCCGCCTCGATGAGCCCCCGACGCCTCTCGGGCTGCAGTACCACCTCGAGCTCGGCGAAGCGCTGGCGATGGCGTTGCCGCCGCTGGTAGTAGAGGGTTCCGCCGCGCACCACGTAGCAGGCGGCTGCCTTGCGGATCTTGCGCTTGGCGTTGCCCTCGGTGCCCGGCGCGTACGGCTCCCGCTCGTTCGTCAGGTAGCGTAGGATGGCCCGGTAGCTCTCCTCGCTCGACATCCCGGACAACTCGGTCACCTGACCTCTATCTCGGTCCCTGACCTGTGACACCAGCCCTGGGGAAGGCTGATCTTCCTGTCCGGCCACCCCTCCGACGGCGCCCGAGGAAAAGGGGTGGGGGTGGGGGGCGGTGACCGGAGGGTTTGTAACCAGGGGGAACTGCACTTCCCCAGCGCGCGGGATCCGCTTGTGGCAGACAAAATGGCTGCTGCACCACCGGAAGTGACGTAGGCTAAGAGGACGGCGTTAGCCCTCGGGTGGTGCGTATTCTACCTGAAGAGACACGAATAGACTTCGAGGGGCCTGGCCGTCATGTTGGAAATGGGCAGGCTAGGACCGGTAGTGCTTCTGATTGGCCATCGTAAGTCCTGGCACTTACCCTTTTGATTTTCCTCTCTTTTTCTGTGCCTGTTGTGCCGGGAGTAATCAGAAACGCTCAGTTTTTAAGGAACCGCGAGGTAAAGAACAGATAAAGTAGATATGCTTCTTTACTCTTCATCTTTTCGCCCACCTATCACAGAATTAAGGAGTCTTACTCCTCCCCCTCCTTCCCGAGGTGGGAGAGTCCACGGGAATCTTGTCATATTTTTTTCTATGTACTGATTGGTTTTGCTGATTATTTTGTCTTCACCCTCTTTTTTTCTTTTGTTAAAAGTATTTGTTGAAACGAAAAAAATTGCTTAAAAAAAGTCAGATGTAAGGAGTTTCCGTTCTAGTGAGGGAGACCTACTCACTGTCCAATTTGTGACACTTTAAAAGGGATGGCGCTCACAGGGGAGAGAGAGGGAAAACAAAAGATAAAAAGCGATTAAAAAAAAAAAGAAGGGACTTTAGACCCTATATTCAAAATCCCTTTGCTGTCAGCCATATCATATAGAATAGACTTAATAGTCGGTCTTTTAATCAGCTTTTGAGTAGAGGTTCTCAAAGCCCGTGTCTTTTTATGCATACTGCATATGTAGGTATATCTGTGTATAGTTGGTTTCCTTTTTAACCCTATGTATTTTATTTTATGCATTTAAAAACATCCCGAGACAGGTTCTCCAGACTGCTAGAAGCATCCATGACACACAGGAAAAGATTAAGGAACCCAGCACAAATTACCAGGACACACATTTCCCCAGTATTTAGCAGTTTATATTTGTTCTTAAAATCCCTCCCCCACCCACTTGTTAATTGTTTGGGGTTCTGACCTATAATGTTATTGATGGGGAGAACCATCAGTACAGGGAAGCCCTTGTAATTGTTCTGACACCTACCCTGGGGAAGATTTTGTCATTTATATCTTAGAAAGTTGACTGGCCACTGAGAGGTTGGGTTATTTTTCTCAAGGTCACTGAGTCTGTGTCAGTGGTAGGTCTTGAAATAATTAACTGAAGCCAAGTCTCCTAAGGCCAGCTCACTACCCTGATCTGCTCTCTTAACAAGAATTTCTGATCCTGAAAATACTGCATGTGCATAAAGTGATAATATTTTAAAGTGTTGAGCACAGTTTGTGGCCATAGGCACGATATAAATATTATTATCCTAAAAAACCTCTTGAATTCCAGTTCACATGATTAAGAGTCTTTGCTCAGCTTTTACCTAATCTGATCTTAAAGAAACAAAATCCTATCCTTTCTTTTGTCCTAGGAAAGAAAGGAAAGTAATTGAACGCCTCCCTCTCCATTACAATTTAATCTGGTTTCTTCTTAGTCTCTTTTACATCTGAATTACATGTACTTTCTAGGTACTAAAATCTGAGATGCCATTAAAAAAGCCATCTGTGCCAGTTAGGTGGATAGAGGACTGGGATTGGAGTCAGGAAGATTTGACTTCCACTCCGACCTCAGACTGTTACTACCTATGTGACACTGAGCAAATCACCTAACTCTATCTCAGTTTCCTCCTCTGTAAAATGAGCTGGAGAAGGAAATGGCAGAGCTCTCCAGTATCTGTCAAGAAAACCTCAAATGGAGTCCCAAGAATGTGACTGTAACAACAATCCACTGTTAAAAAGTTTACATTGTAACAAGACAAGACTATCCAAAGGCTAATTTGTGGCCACGGTGAGAGACTTTGATACTTAAAGTTACAGAGATGAGATGTGAAACCAAAGGGAGTAAATTGACACACTAGGAAAAATTAGTTGATTTGATCATGGTTCCCAAAATTGTAAAGGGGAAGGATAGGAAAGAAAGTAAAGGCTATGTGAGTCTAGAGGAGGACACTTGAAGGGAGTCAAGTGAAGGAAGGTGGTTGGGGCATTCCTGAAATAATGCTGGGTAAGAGAACTACCAATTAGGAGAGCCAGGTCCCAGGTAGTTCCTCTAAGAAGAGGTGAGGCCACGTGTAGCCTTCAGGGTCCTTGGGTGCACCCTTTTGACTGAGTCCAAGTTTTACAGAAATCTTTTTATTAAGGGTATTTGTTTGGTGAAGTCTGAATTCAAGGGCCACACTTGAAGACCTAGAGGGCCATGAGGCCCTGAGGCCACAGGTTCCCCACCTCTGGTGCTAGAGAAAGTGGCTGCGGTTGCCCACATAGCATTGGACAATAATACTTCCAATTGGAAAACACTTTAGGAAGAACCCTTATGGAGGTTTGGATAGTCTTGGGAAGATTAAAAAGTCCACCTCATAGGTTTAGTAGTTATTATCTGGTTGTCATTTAACCCTTTCTGTGCTTCAGTTTTCTCATCTAGAAAATGAGGCGGGGGAGGATGGACTTGATGAGTCTCTAAGGTCCCTTCTGGCTCCAAATCTATGATCCCTATGTTTGACTTTTCACTTCTATCTCTGCTTTCCTTTGCAAAACCCTACTCTTCATCCACACCTGACTTCTAGTCCCTTGATTCCTCAATTTTCTCCCAGGCCACCCCCGCCCCTGCACTTGCCATTCTTTTCCTGATCTTGACTCCTTGGTAAACCAATTCAACACTACACCTTCTCATCTCTTCAATTCCTAGGCCTCTTATTTCACCGAGTCCTGCCAAAATCTCTGCCTAGGATCATGCCCACCATTCATCCTTGCTCCTAAATATGTGCTGTTGAATACAGGTGGAGCAGCCGTTCTGACTGGGTCCACTACAGATCTGTTACTCAATCTCAACTGGGCCCTCACTGTAAAGGGGCCATCTGTAGTCATTCTGATGAATATGTGGTCACTGGATCCAAATGGCTCCAGAACAGAAGTGAGGCTGGTGATCTTGCTTACTCAAAATAGTCAAGTGCAAGTCATATCGTTTCTCTAGTGGCATGTCTTCTTCAGCAACTTAGGATGTACACAACTTCCCCATATATGCACTTCCGTTCAGTGACCCTGGCTCCTGGCTAAATAAACAAGATTTTTGTTTCTTGGCATTTTCTCCAGCCATCCACTCACTCTCAATTTTCCCTACTGACTTCCTTTAAATTCCAACTAAAATCTCATCTTTTACAGGAACACTTTTCCAATCTCTTAATTCTTGTATATAACTGGCTTTGCACATTTGTATATCTCCCCCATTAAGTTGTAAGCTCCTGGAAAATTAGTTCCTGCTTGGACTGAAAAACAGGTGACAAGGTGATCTAGACTTTTTAGACTAGTCTAAATTTCAAGACAAGCTAAATCAGTCTCTCCGACTGGTTTTAACGTGGCTCACTCTATTTTCCTTATCTATGCTTTTGCATAAAACCTACAGTATATTCTCACCTGCTGTCAACAATCAAGTTTCCTTAAAGCAAAAAGTGCTCTTTTTCTACATTATCAGTTCCTAGTGCCATGTATTTTTGTACACAGCCCCCTAGATTGGAGAAGCAAGACTGCTCATTTCCTTTTTATCCCCAGGACCTCTGGGAAAGTTTTAAAAAATGCTAGTTGATTGACATACTGACTTGGTCAAATAACCAGAATTGGATCCTAGAATTAGTTTTAGAATGCTAATGTAAAATAACTTAACTCATTAAAGAAGCTCACTAAATAGGGGAGAAATATGCACCCACATGCATATTTTCCAAGAGCAAAATGTCACAAAGATTTGCAAGTTACAGTGATTATTTCTGGGAAGAACACCTTTGAAACCACTATAGAATTAAGTACTCAGCTGACACAAATCTGAACAAATGTGTGATGTTTCTTTGACAAAACCACAATACTTTATTCTACTGTGTCAGAAGTAAAATACTATAAAAATCCTAAAATTAAAAAAATTGTTACCTAAGAATGTTAGAAGAACTTGATTACATTTAATAATAATTGATCAAGGAAACAGCCAAACAAATTATGGCACATGAATATTTCTGTGTTAATGACAGTGAATGCAGAAGACTGATGCAAAGCTGTCTGGGAGAAGGGAAAGGATAGTGGGTGAAATGTAGGCAATGTGGAAAGATAACATATACATATTATTTAAAATAGCTCTCTTTCTGGTGGCAAAGAACTGGAAATGGGATCCCTATCAGTTGGGGAATGGCTGAATAGGTTGTGATGGAATACTACTGTGCTATAAGAAATGATGAGCTCAATGTTCTTAGAAAAACATGCACAAGATAATGAAAAGCAAAATTGTTTTAAGCATTACTTTGAGTTATTTTTACTATTATAAATAAATGGTTAGTACTATATATAAATTAGTAAATTATTATGGAAGACACTATCTGCATCCAGAGGAAGAACTGATAAATAGAAAAATGAAAAGAATAATTTTACATATATAACCATGTGTTTAATGGTAGCCAGGAAGAAATGATAAATAGAAGAGTGAACAGAATTTCCCATGTAACTATTTGTGTTTAATGGTAGCCATCTCTAGACTGGGGAATGGAGAGGTACTGTGATTTTAATTTTGTACTTTAGATTTCACTTTCATGTGGGATCTTTTTTATTGTACCATTATGGAAATGGATGTTTTTATTCCATAATTAAAAAATAAAAATTGTTCTTTTCCTTTTTTTTTTTTTAATTTTAACATTGGCAGGTCTCGTAAGTGAAGTAAGAATCTAGCAATCTGCATGAATCAGCAAAATTACCTAATTTTATGGCTTTTATGTCATGAAAATAATACTGGAAATTCAACTTGATAAGAGTTAAGCAATGATCCTCCTCAAAAACTTTCACAATTTAAGGGCAATTCCATCATTTCCTTAGAACAGCTTGATTTTTAATTAAAACTGAAAGTATGCTTCGTAAGCTATCATTAACATTAAGCCACATCTTCATAGTTGAGGCAAAATTCACAAACCACTTGAAAGTCAACACAGTTGCTTTAAATTTTATTTTACTTAATCCAATTTAGTAGACAATTAACGTTTTCCACCAACTCGTGGTGCAGAAACTTTCACAGGCTTCACAATTTTTTGTTTAGGTGCTGCCTTTGTAGGAGCCTATGAAAAAGAAATGAATTAATGTTACATGATTCCAATTTTCCTACACATTGTTCAATACTTTAACATCTCAAATCAGGCACAAAAATAAAACAGCCAGCAACCTCATTCCTTCCCTTCCCTCTTCTTCAAACTGCTGTGTAGCCCCTTCGCAGATCTGGTCCTGAATCTAGTATTGGTATATACCTTGCTTAAGATTCTCTACAGTAGTTCTTAGGTAAACCTAGGTTAGCTTTGGGGTACGTTGATAAGGATAGGTGACTGGACCTGTTATTTCATTGGTAATAATAATGGCTAATATTTACATAGTGTTTACTAAGTGCAGGGCACTATGCCTACAAATACTTTACAAAAATTACCTCATCTGATTGTCACAACAACCATGAGAGACAGGTGCTGTTATTATCATTTTACTGAGGAAGACACTGAGGCACAGAGGTTAAGTGACTTGCCCAAGGTCACACAGCTATTAAGTGTCTCAGACTGGATCTGAACTTGGGGTTTCCTGACTCCAGGTCTAGACTCCATCCAAAGTAGGTTAGCATCTTCTCTGCAACTGAAACTAGGAAACAAAAGAAGCTGCTTATTTGTGACTGGAGATGATCTTGTTTATATACTTCTAATGTTCAAATGAGATCACTTCCAGTTTACCCGAAACAACCTCCATCTTCAATAGTCCCAACCACAAGTCACCCAACTTCTGCTTGAATTACTTTTTCCCATACTGCAGTGATTTAATATTCAAGGTAAATGTACTTCAGGAACCAGAGTATGACAATGATTACCTTAGCAGCAGATGCAGCTGTCTTCTTAGTTGCTTGCTTCGCTTTTTTGGCTTCCTTGGCAGCCCTGGAAAGTAAAAATTACCTTAAGCAGAAATACAAAATTGAAAAAGTGGAACCAGGCATTAGCAGCAAAACAGAAAACAGTTACCATTCATAACCATCTTCCCACTCTAAAGAACATCACTATTTCCAACATGAATCTGGGAATATTCATATGTCCCCAGAGCAAAGCACTCTTGGAGGGGTGGGGTTAGCAGTGTGGAATACACACTCAAAGAGTTGTCACTAAAACTCCAATTCAATAGATCATTCATACCTTAAAGCTACACAACCAATACACTTTCATTCAACTTCAATGTATGAAAACATATCACTAATCTTGAAGTTAGCAGAGCAGCAAATATTTTAAAAACTGTTTATTCACCATCCCATAACCAGTTTGTGATAACAACAAAATAACCTGACCTGCAGCCTATTTAAGAGAGCAAATTTTCATACACCACACAAAGGCCATAATGGCTATATACATCTTTTTAGGTATTAACTTTTGACATTACATACTTTACAGAAAAACTAATGAAGATAAGTGTGACCATTAACACTACAAACTAGTAAGTGATTCCTTACCTGATGGCCTGTTCTCTTTGGGCCTTCCGAACTTCAGGTTTTTGGTTCCTCTTGGCCATTATATCAGCAAGAGAAGCCCCAGTGATGGCCCTCTGGAATTTAACAGCCCGGCGAGTTCTTTTCTTTTGAATCTCTTCCTGAAGAAAATTAATAGCATTTCATTAACTAGGGAGTCTGAAGAAGAGGAATCATTAGAGCATTGACTTAGAAACAATCTAGTACAACTTCCCTCATTTTATAGATAAGGTCCAGAGAGGTAGAACAGCTTACCTGTTCTATATGGTTACTAATAGTCAAGTCAGGAACTGATCCCAATTTCTCACCAAATTCAGTGTTCTTTCTACTAATATATTTGACACAAATGCTGGCAAAAATGTGCCCCTTTTATTATTCCAAGGGTAGGAAGGCAAAACAATGCTTGTATTCAGTAAAAGAATTCCATTTCGAATATTCAGTTGCAAATGCCCCTTTCATTTGTCTACTCTGGCCATTTTTACTGCCTTTTAAAAGTTAGAAGATCCAAGTGCCCAGTTTTAATTTTACCTAGCCTTTCAGGACAAGCAATAGGAAATATTGATTCACTAAAACCTAACACCAAAAAACCAAAGTGAAATACACACACAAGACACCTGACAATACTCCCATACATTCTACATTCCTACTTTCTGTCAAAAGGCATCACTAATACTTCAGCAAGGTTCAAAGCGTCAGACACCCCCTTACCCCTCCCTTAATTACATACATCTAAATCAACTGCCAAGACCTGCCAATTCTACCTCCAGATCATCTCACCAATGTATTCTCCATCATCTCCATTTTCAAGCCTGCTGCTCTAATTCAAGCTCCACCAATGTTTTTTAATTGGTCTTTGGGCCTACACAGTCCATCTTACACTTTACTGCCAAAGCAATACTCCTAAAAACACATATCTGACCATGAAATTCTCTTGCTAAAAAGTTTTCAGTGAACTACACTACACAATGTGGCTGCCCTTCACTCATTACATACTTCACTCTACCAAAGAACCTTACATTCTAGTCAAACTGGCCTACTTCCTACTCTTTACACATGACGACCTCTATGTCTAGCATCTGATGTCTTCCTGACCTAAGCATATCAGAAGCTCTAGCTTATTTCAAACCTCAGCTTCTTCCACCTCCTAAACGAGGTCATTCAGCAGGTTTACCTGAAGTGCTAGGTATTCTTCTGCCCCAAATTCTTGTATTTACTTATATTTGCGCATGTTTTCCAGATCACTTGATATCAGATAATAAAGGAAGGTTGAGGGGAAGAGGTCATAAACAATTCGGGGGCTCAGAGGAAATAAGCATTTCCTAAGTACCTACTATGTGCCCAGCACTGTGCTAATCACTTATTATCTCACTGATTTTCACAACAACTCTGTGAGGTAGGAGCTATTATCCTTATTTTACACTTGAGGAAACTGAGGTTGACTTATGAGTTGCAGCATCACAAAAGTGAAGAATCTGATGCTGGAACTGACCTCAGGTTTTGATTCTGGGTCCAGGCTCTAGCCACATCTATCCTAGATCCTTCTTGGGTTGGCTAATATATTAGAGAGAAGTGTATATGTAAAAAAAATTGGAATCAGAAGGCCTGGATCATATCTACCTTTTTTTCCTTTGGCTACTAATTGTGACCCTGGAAAAGTCTCAGCTTTAATGAAAAGTTTCATTAATAAAACAAGGAGGTTAGACTAGGGTAAACTATGCACTATGATCCAACATGGTTCAAATGGCTATATAGAAAGTTGCATGTAAATGTAAACTGTTATTACTAGGTTACTAACGTTTGTTTTATTCCCAATGGCACATCCTTTGAAAAGACTTGATTCTTTAACTCTGTCGTACTCTCACATCTCATTTCCAAATTTTAGAGCCTCAAACTTTCAAAGTGCATACTATTTATGTGATTTAACCAACTGCTATGAGATTCTCTCTTACTATGACTCTCAACAGAATACCTTAGAGTATTCCAGAATTAAAACACAAGCAACTTTCAATTACATCAATATCAAATGTAACCATGTTAGAAATATCACTGAAAGAGGAAGACCAATCCAGTTATCACTGGAAAAATTCTTATAAACTAAACTATTAAAATCATTATTCTATTACCAAGGAAAACAGAATGACACAATTAGGGCTCTCCTTTAAGTTTACTTTTTAAAAAACACTTTAGCAATTTATTGATCTATTCTATTTCCATCATAATACCAGTCATGAAAGGTAAGTTGTAGTCCAGAAGGATGACTTGTTGAATCAAAGTCCTCCTTATGAGACATACTATCTGTATCCCTAAGTTGCTTAACCTTTCAGCATCTTAGGCGAATAAGATGCAACATTAATCATCTACTTTTCTGGACAAAGCTCCCCACAAGTTAAAGATAAAAAAAGGTCCGCCAAAATACCAAACACGTTTTACTAACCGACTGTCCCTTCTTGTGTTTTCTTCTATATAGAACAGTCCAGTTGATTTGCCTGGGGTTCCTCTTTGAAAGGAATGCAGACTCGCATTTTGCATTCAAAAACTGGAAAACCTACAGTGAGAAAGTTTTTACAGGTTATCTAGTCATACAAAATCTTCAAACATCAGTTATTACATAGTGGAAAGAATTATTATCCTGTTAGGCAAATGGCCAATGGGAAAGACAACTCCAACTTGTAGGAAGCCAAAAGAAATTATCATAAACTACCAGAACGATAGGCAAAGGATAAAACGGTTTACTAACAACCCTGACCCTTACGTACAAACAAATTTACAGCAACTTTCTGTTACTAGAAAAGAACTGGAAACTAAGGGGAATACCAATCAGTCGACTGGGAGAATGACTAAATTATGGTACATGAACACAATGGATTATATTGTGGCCTATGGGGTGAAAAGGATGGGGCGGGGGGCTTCTGAAAAACTTGTGAGAACTAATACAAAGTGAAGTCAGCAAAACCAGAACTTATACAGTAACATTGTAAAAGCAAAAAAATCTTCACAAGGAGTAAAATGACCGGCCATTACAGGGCTATACTACTCAGCAGGGCTGGGGTAATGGATTCAAAATGATGAATGAGCCATTTTGGGGACGATGTGGAAATTTGTATAACGCGATTATTTCTTATTTATAGAAGTTTTGCTTTACTTCCAAACTGGGATCGGGATGAAAATGAATGCTTACTCGAAAAATAAAATGAGAATAGAAAGTGAGCCCGGAGTGCGGTCACCCCGCGCAAAAGTGAAATGGTGGCAGCCTCCCCCCAGGTCGCGCGTCGGGCGCTGCGTGTCTGCTCGCGGTGGGTCCGGGCCGCCAGGCGGCTCCGTCACGTCCCGGAGCCGGGGGCGGCCGTGAATGCATCTCACCTTCCCGTCCGTGCGGGCGTAGCGCCTTCCGTGACCCGGGTAGATCTTGTACCCACTGAAGCTACACAGCTCGACCCTGAAACGAAAACCACGGAGGTCAGTCACGGAGGCCGTCCCCAGCGAGGAAATGCCATACCCGCCAACACGGCGGCCTGGGAGGCCCGAGGATGGACGCGGATTGGGAAGCAAGCATCTTTACTTACTTCATGGCGGTAAGCGGTAAGAAGATGGCGAAGAGAAAGAGAGGACTGTGGGAAGGATTCTTATATACGCGGGCGGCCTCCTCCCCCTCTTCCGTCGCGTGCTCACGTTGCACGTCCCGAAACGACACCACTTCCGGTGGTGGGCTGAACTTTTGGGTCCCGACGCTGTAGGCCTTTTTCCAGGGGAAGCGACGGAAGAAAACAAGTACGGTTTTTAGTCTGTAATCTAGTACTTTTTGGTTGAATTATATCGCACAATTTAGCTCACGTTTATACTTTAGGGCTTGATATAAAACCGCCCTGTAAACTAAGCAGGACTATAACTCCCGTTTTATAGATGAAGAAACAGAGGCTCCGGGAAGGGTAACAACTTGCACATAGTTACGAAGCGGCAGCCATCTACTCGGAACTGCCCGCTGAAGAAGAGTTCTTTTCCGGTGACAACTGATGAGAACCCAGCTCCTTGCCTCTGTGCCCGAGTGGACAGGTCAGGCTGGGCCACGGAGTCACAGTGTGACCGTGAACTTGACAAAGTTCTGCAGCCGCACCACCAGAACTCTATAGTCGCCCATTCGGCACGTTTACGCCTGGGCTGCCCACGACCACCCATCCCCTCCCACCTCTCTGCACCGGCGTCGGTCTTCAGTTTACTCGGCTCTGGGGATGCAGGGAAAACCGGCACCCTCGGGTCCGAGAGCCAGCGGGGCGGGCTCTAGCTTGAGGTGAGCATGAAGGCGGCATCAGTGACTCCCTCCTAGTTGGGAAAGGCGCAGAAGGAGAACTGCACATGCGCAGAGCCCGGAGCTGTGGAGCCGACGCGGAGGCGAGAGCCCCGCACCTTCACTCTTCTCTGCCCCGCCTCCCTGGTCCCTGGAGCTTAGCCTTTCCCCTGCCTTCTGGGGGGAAAAATCACCTAGACTGCTGGGAGTGCCCGGGCTCCCGCGTCAGGCCACCAGGGCCCAGGGTCTGTTCCCTCGCTTGGCACCTTTGTACGCTTTGGGCGAGTCACTTTCTCTGAGCCTCAGGTGTTTTAAACTTTTGTTAAATCTTGTCTTTTTTAAAGTCATTTTTTGTCTCTCCCATTACTCCCTCTACAGGAAGGAGGAATGGAAAGCTCTCTTAAAAAAAAGCGCTTAATTAAGCAAAACACATTCCCACAGTGGCCACATCCAAAAATGTGAGCTGCTTTCTGTATATGTAAACAGGTTATGGACTAAGTCTGCCTGAAGCCCCGTAAAATCTCTTCTGTTGGCTCCTTTCCTAATGCCTATGAACAGGCAGATCTCCCTCATTTTTCCTTTCACAATCTAAACCCTTCCTTTTCATTCTTAACCTTCTCTTTACCCCATTCCACCCTTCAGCTGCTTGCAGTCTGGCTTCTGATCCACCGCTAGACTCAAAACTACCCTCTCCTAAATTACCAAAAACTCTAAATTAATAGGTCCAATGACCTTTTTTCAACCTGTATCCTCAAGTCATCAGATGGTACAGGGGTCTAGACTGCTGCTGAGCTAGGGGTCAGGAAGATGTGAATTCAGTTATAGCCTTGGACACTGTGTGACCTTGGGCAAGTCACTTAACTACTGTCTGCCTCAATTTCCTCAGCTGTAAAATGGGGATAATAATAGCACGTATTTCCTAAGTTTGTTGTAAGAATCAAATGGGATAATATTTGTAAAATTCCTGGCATATAATACGTGCTTGATAAATGCCTTTTCCCCTTCACCTTTTTTTCTATTTGCAGCATTTGTCACTGCTCTCCACTCTTCTTTCTGTTGCTTGACAATTTTCAGCCACATTTGACACTGTTGACTTTCCCTGGCTGTTGGGTTTTAATGAAATTGTTCTCTCTAATCTATCGGATCCTACTAATTTTCTTTTGCAGAGTCACCATTTCCTACCCGTTCCCTGACTACTTCTTAAGGATACCTGTTCACTCAATGGGCATTAACTTCCCTCTGTGAGCACCCAAAAAGACCATCCCAAGAAGGCCAATATCTCCCATTGCATCCTGGGCTGTCTCCAGTCATCCTGATGAATATCTGGTCACTGAACCCATATGGCTCAGGAGGAAAAAGTGAGGTTGGTGACCTTGCACAGCCCTCCCTCACTCAAAACAAAGTCAAGTGCAAGTCATGTCGTCATTTCTCTGATGTCATGGTCTTGTTGAAAAACAAAGGATGAATACAACAATTATGATGCATCCTGTAGCCCAAAGTGTACTAAAAACCTCACGCTTTTTAAATGAATTACTCTCCAGCCACACGTCTCCCAGACCTTATATTTGTGAAATTATTAGTGCTCACTTCAGTAGCACAATACACTAAAACTGGAATAATACAGAGAAGATTAGCAATGGCCCCTGTGCAAGCATGACATGCAAATTCAGGAAGTGTTCCATATTTTTTTATATGTAGAACCTATATCAGATTACATGTCTTGGGGAGGGGGGAAGGAAGAAAGGGGGAGAAAACTTTAAATTCAAAATCTTATGAAAGCAAATGTTGAAAACTAAAAATAAATTAATTATTCAAAAAAGAAATTGATTTGTTAAACCCAAGTGCAAGACTTCAAATTTATTCCTTTTGAATTTCCTCCTACAAGACTCAGCCCACTGTTGAAGTACCTCAAGATCTTTTAGAATCCAACTCTGTCATCTAACTTGTTAGCTAATCCTCTCATTTTGTGCCACTGTTATAAATTTGATGAACATCCCACCTATACTTTTATCTGTATCATTGATAATAATGTTAAACACCAAAAAGACAAGTATATAGATCCCTGGGAGTACACTATATACCTTCTTTCAAGTCGATATAGAGTAAATTAATGATTACTCTGGGTTTGGCCATTTAACCAATCAATTAATAGACATTAAGTGCCTACTATGTGTCAGGCACTGTACTAAGCTGTGGGGATACAAAAAGAGGCAAAAGACAATCCTTGCTCTCAGGGAGTTTATGATCTAAATTTACCAACCTATACTATTATTATTTAGCCTATATCTCTCATCCAGAAAAATGGAAAGACTTTGTCAATTCCCCCAAAATATCTTAGACTTAGATTTTTGACAATGGCAAGAATGGTATTTCAGACTTCTAGTGGTGGCAGCAAAAGTGGGATATCTTGCCCCTAGTAAGTCAAATTAGTTATTACCTATTATCTTTGTGTTTCATTCCCCACCCTATCCCCACACGCATGCTTATGTCAGGGCAGGACTGAAACAGAAGCAATGGCATAGGGTGGTTACACACATTGTATTTGTAGATATAAATGTATGCAAAAACCATATAACCAGATGAAACAGTGGGACTTTGGGGTCTTAGAGTGAAAGATTACAGTTAGTTGGTCACATAAATTTTGATCATCACCTCAATTAGACCAGTTCATGAAATTTTTTCTGTTGATATTAATTTATATGTTTTTGTCATTCTGTACTTTATAAACACAATCGCACAAGCACCTCTGTATAAAATGAACAGAAAAAAAGATTTGTTCATGGAACCATAAATCTCTGTAATGTACAGCTTACAGTTTTAAAAAGAATATAATAGATTCAGTATTTTGGTTTTAAAGCTATCCTGTCTATCTCATTCTCTTATCCATAGAACTTTATGTAAGTAAGAGGCATGAATTTTTTTTTAAATGTTTTATTCATTTTGAACTTAAATACAAAAAGACAAAAAAGCACAATATAAAAAGAGGATACAGTATAAAATCATGAATTTCCATTTCACATTGTTTACTTTAAAAAAAAAAAACCCACTGTATAATAAATACTACACATTGTTTCCAAAGCTACCCTGCTTTTCTGTGCTTCCTTCTAATTTTCTTTTGGTCTCTGCTATGCACTTTTTTCTCCCTCCCCACCCAGCACTAGAGAAGGCTATCGTTAGATACAAATATATTCTATTTATCAGTTCTTTCTCTGGATAGCATCTTCCTCCATTGGTCCTTCATAGCTGATTTGAGTATTTATAATACTCAAATTTACTTAGTCATTCAAAGTTGTTCTCAAGGAAATATTGCTATTACTAAGTACGATGTTCTCTGGGTTCTGCTCATTTCACTCTTCGTTATCTCATTCAAGTCTTTCCATGTTTTCTGAAATCAACCTGCTCATCACTTCTTATAGCACAGTAGTATTACATCACAATCATATAACTTGTTAAACCA
Organism: Notamacropus eugenii; assembly: GCF_028372415.1. NCBI lineage: Eukaryota > Metazoa > Chordata > Mammalia > Diprotodontia > Macropodidae > Notamacropus > Notamacropus eugenii. The sequence goes on along the minus strand of NC_092876.1, from coordinate 368,391,601 downwards.
TTTCCCAATTGATGGGCATCCCCTCAATTTCTAGTTCTTTGCTACTACAAAGAGAACTGCTATAAATATTTTAGAAAATGTAAGTTCTTTTCCTTTTCCCCTAATCCCCTTTGGGAAGAGACTTAAGTGTAGTATTGCTGCATCAAAGTGTACACACAGTTTGGGCATATATCTTTGGTCATAATTTCAGATTGCTTTCTAAAATGTTAGGATTAGTTCATAGTTCCGCCAGCAATGAGTGTCCTGATTTTTCCACATCACTTCCAACATTTGTCACTTCACCCTTCTATTGTTAGTCAAACTGATTAGTATAAGATACCTCAAAATTGTTTCAACTTGCATTTTTCTAAGCAAGAATGATTTAGAGCATTTTTTCATATAACTATACATAACTCTGATTTCTTCATCAGAAGCTACTGGGTCATATTCTTTGACCATTTATCATTTGGAGAATGATTCGTGTTCTTACGAATTTGACAAAGTTCTTTATATGTTTGAGAAATTAGACCTTTGAAAAACTATTTATAAAGAATTTCCCCCCAATTTTCTACTTTCCTTCTAACTTTGGTTATATTGGTTTTATTTGTTCAATAACTTTAATTTAATGTAATTGAAATAATCCACTTTGTACCTCACAATGCTCTTTATCTTATTTTTATTCATAAATTGTTCTCCTATCCATAAATCGAATAGGTGATATGTTCCATGTTCTTCTAATTTTCTTGTGATATTTCCCTTTATATCTAGGTCATGTATCTATTTTGACTTTATCTTGATAAGTAGTGCAAGATATTGATCAGTACCCAATTTCTGCCAGACTGCTTTCCAGCTTTTGCAACAATTTTATTTTCTTTTACCAAATAATGAATTCTTATCCCCAAACTTTAAATCTTTACATTTGTCAAACACAAGGTTACCAGAGTCACTTGCTACTGTGTGTTGTAAGTCTACTTTGTTCCACTGATCTACCTTTCTATTTCTTAGCCAATACTAAATAGTTTTAATAATGCCTTATAGTATAGTTGAAGATCTGGTACTGCTAAACCACCTTCCTTATTTTTTTTTTTCACTAGTTCCTTTGATATTCTTAATCTTTTGTTCTCCCAAATGAATTTTTTTTCTAACTCAGTAAAAGAATTTTTTGGTAATTTAGTTGGAATGGAATTGAATAAATAAATTAGCTTGGGTAAAATTATCATTTTTATTATATTTGCTCTGCCTACCCATGAACAAGTAATGTTTCTCTAATTATTTAAATCTGGCTCTAAGTGTATAAAAAGTGTTTTATAATTCTGTTCATGTGGTTTCCGGGTTTGTTTTGGCAGGGATAATCCCAAGTGTTTTGTACTATCTATAGTGATTTTAAATGGGGTATCTCTTACTATCTTTTCTTGCAGGGTTTTGGTGATATATAGAAATGCTAATGATTTGTGTGGGTTTATTTTATATTTTACTACTTTGCTAAAATTATTGTTTCATCTGACTTTTTAATTGAATCTCTAGGATTTTCCAAATATATCATCATATCATCTACAAAAAGAGACAGTTTTATTATCTTGTTGTACATTCTGATTCCTTCAATTTCCTTTTCTTGTCTTATTGCTTTTGATAGCATTTCTAAAACAATATTGAGTAATATTGATGATAAGGGGCATCCTTGTTTTGCTCTTGATCTTATTGAGAAGGCTTCCAGATTCTCCTCATCACAAATAATGCTTGATGATGGTTTTACGTAGATGCTTATCATTTTAAGGAAAAATCCATTTATACCTATACTTTCAAGTGTTTTTTAATAGGAATGAGTATTGTATTTTATCAAAAGTTTTTTTCCACATATATTGATAAAATTGTATCTTTTTTGACTTTTATCATTGGTATTATGTTAATAGTTTTCCTTATATTAAACCATTCCTGGTATATAATTCCTACTTGGTCTCAATGTGTACTCTTTGTAATATATTGTTGTTGTCTCCTGGCTAGTATTTTGTTTAGGATTTTTGTATCCATATTCATTAATAAAATTGGTCCATAATTTTCTTTCTCTGTTTTTGCTCTCCTTGGTTTAGGTATCAGTACCATATTTGTTTCATAAAATAAATTTAGTAGGACTCCTTCTTTACCTATTATTTTAAATAATTTATTTAACATTGGAATGATTTGATCTTTAAATGTTGTAATGGTAATGTAAATGGGAAGATCTTTCCCATTCATTAATAGGCCCATGCAACCTGTCTGGGTCACATGGAAGTCTGAGTCATATGGTGGGAGGAGTTTGCTGAATCCTTTCCTGGTACAGAAAAGGATGTGATCTAAAAGGATGCACTTGATATTTTGTCTTTTCTATGTTTAACTTAAAGTTTTTATGTCACATTCAAAGTTATAATTACCAGTTATTTTTATTTATTTTTAATATAATTTTTATATATTTGTTTTATATTTATATGTTATATATAAATAATTTTATATTTATTTTATATATTTATACCTCCATCTTATTTTTCATCACTATTATCTTTCTCTTTTTACCCTATCTTTCATCACACATCTAATTTACTTCTAATTCCTACCTCCCTAATCTGTACCCTCAACTCTTTACCCTTCTATTCCTTAATCTATCCACCACTGTAAGAATCCCTCCTCCTACCCTCTTCTTGATCTACATACCCTTCCAGAATTTCCTCCCTTATCCTGTTCTCTTGCATTCTCATTTCTTTATAAATTTAGAAGATTTTTATGCCCTTCTAGATGTAAGTTATTCCCTCTTTAACCCAGTTCTGATGAGAATAAGTTCCTAGCACTACCAGCCCTCCAACTCTACCTGCTTCCACTGTAGCAGTTCTTCCATGCATGCCTCATTTGTATGAGATGTCTGCTCCATTTTACCTCTCCCTACCCAATTTAATTTTTAGAATCATCCCATCAGAGGGGTGGAGCCAAGATGGCGGAGTAGAAAGACACACATACGCTACCTCCGAACCCACTGCCCATAAAATATCTGTAAAAAAAGAACCACCGGCGAATTCTGGAGCAGCTGAAGCCACAGAACAACGGAGCGGAGGAGATTTCTGCTCCAGAGAGCCTGAAATCCTCTCGCAAAAGGTCCCTTGCACCCCGGACCTGGAGCAGAGTCCAACCCTGCCTCTGCGGCGCAGCGCCAAAAGGAGCGGATCCGAGCAGGGACAGAATCTCCAGCGGCCACGCGGGTCCCCTACCCACAGGTGACAAGGGTCGGTGAGAGGGTCTCTTCGGCGGGTCGAGAGGGGTGTGGGGTGCCCCCATAACTCAGGCCCCCTCGGGAGGCAGCAGCGGAGGCAGGAGCAGACCAGGGCTCCCCAAGCAGGCAGGAGCCTGGATCCATTGTTGAAGGTCTCTGCATAAATCCCCTGAGGGAACTGAGCCAGGGAGGTGGCCCTGCCCCCACCTGAGCACCTGAACTTGATCTCACACTGAATAGCAGCCCTGCCCCCGCCCAAAGCCCTGAGGCTGGGGAGCAGTATTTGAATCTCAGACCCCAAGTGCTGGCTGGGAGGATCTGGAGGCGAGGTGGGGGTGGAGAGGACACTCAGAAGTCAAGTCACTGGCTGGGAAAATGCCTAGAAAAGGGAAAAAAAATAAGACTATAGAAGGTTACTTTCTTGGTGAACAGGCATTTCCTCCCTTCCTTTCTGATGAGGAAGAACAATGCTTACCATCAGGGAAAGACACAGAAGTCAAGGCTTCTGTATCCCAGCCCACTCAATGGGCTCAGGCCATGGAAGAGCTCAAAAAGGATTTTGAAAATGAAGTTAAAGAGGTGAAGGGAAAACTGGGAAGAGAAATGAGTGACATGCAAGCAAAGCATGAAAAACAAGTAAACACCCTGCTAAAGGAGACCCCAAAAAATGCTGAAGAAAATAACACCTTGAAAAATAGGCTAACTCAATTGGCAAAAGAGGTTCAAAAAGCCAATGAGGAGAAGAATGCTTTCAAAAGCAGAATTAGCCAAATGGAAAAGGAGGTTCAAAAGCTCACGGAAGAAAATAGTTCTTTCAAAATTAGAATGGAACAGATGGAGGCTAATGACTTTATGAGAAACCAAGAAATCACAAAACAAAACCAAAAGAATGAAAAAATGGAAGAGAATGTGAAATATCTCATTGGAAAAACAACTGACCTGGAGAATAGATCCAGGAGAGACAATTTAAAAATTATGGGACTACCTGAAAGCCATGATCAAAAAAAGAGCCTAGACACCATCTTTCATGAAATTATCAAGGAAAACTGCCCTGAGATTCTAGAACCAGAGGCCAAAATAAGTATTCAAGGAATCCACAGATCACCGCCTGAAAGAGATCCCAAAAGAGAAACTCCTAGGAACATTGTGGCCAAATTCCAGAGTTCCCAGGTCAAGGAGAAAATATTGCAAGCAGCTAGAAAGAAACAATTCAAGTATTGTGGAAATACAATCAGGATAACACAAGATCTAGCAGCTTCTACATTAAGGGATCAAAGGGAGTGGAATATGATATTCCAGAAGTCAAAGGAACTAGGACTAAAACCAAGAATCACCTACCCAGCAAAACTGAGTATAATACTTCAGGGGAAAAATTGGTCTTTCAATGAAATAGAGGACTTTCAAGCATTCTTGATGAAAAGACCAGAGCTGAAAAGAAAATTTGACTTTCAAACACAAGAATGAAGAGAAGCATGAAAAGGTAAATAGCAAAGAGAAGTCATAAGGGACTTTAATAAAGTTGAACTGTTTACATTCCTGCATGGAAAGACAATATTTGTAACTCTTGAAACTATTCAGTATCTGGGTACTGGGTGGGATTACACACACACACATGCACACACACACACACACACACACACACACACACACACACACACACACATAGAGACAGAGTGCACAGAGTGAATTGAAGAGGATGGGATCATGTCTTAAAAAAATGAAATCAAGCAGTGAGAGAGAAATATATTGGAAGGAGAAAAGGAGAAATGGAATGAGGCAAATTATCTCTCATAAAAGAGGCAAGCAAAAGACTTATTAGTGGAAGGATAAAGAGGGGAGGTGAGAGAAAAACATGAAGTTTACTCTCATCACATTCCACTAAAGGAAGGAGTAAAATGCACACTCATTTTGGTATGAAAACCTATCTTACAATACAGGAAAGTGGGGGATAAGGGGATAAGCAGGGTGGGGGGGATGGTGGAAGGGAGGGCATGAGGAGGAGGGAGCAATTTGAGGTCAACACTCGTGGGGAGGGACAGGATCAAAAGAGAGAACAGAAGCAATGGGGAACAGGATAGGATGGAGGGAAATATAATTAGTTCTTACACAACACTACTATTATGGAAGTCATTTGCAAAACTACACAGATTTGGCCTATATTGAATTGCTTGCCTTCCAAAGGGAAGGGGTGGGGAGGGAGGGAGGAAGAGAAGTTGGAACTCAAAGTTTTAGGAAGAACTGTCGAGCACTGTTCTTGCCACTAGGAAATAAGAAATACAGGTAAAGGGGTATAGGATGGAGACAAGGGCAGAGAGGGATGATAGAAGAGAGGACAGATTGGCAGACAGGGGCAATTAGAATGCTCGGTGTTTTGGGGTGGGGGAGGGGACAAAAGGGGAGAAAATTTGGAACCCAAAATTTTGTGAAAATCAATGTTAAAAGTTAAATAAATAAATAAATGAAGAAGAAGAAAAAAAAAAGAATCATCCCATCAAACTCAACTCAACCCTAAGCCTTATATCTATGGAAGCTCTTTCAAACAACCTAAATAATGAAAACGTTTTTAAGAGTACACATTTTCCTATATTAGAAGTAAATAGCTTGACCTTATTGAGTCCCTTATAATTGATCTTTAAGGTTTACTTTATGTTCCTCCTGGATCTTATATGTCAAATTTTCCATTCAGTTCTGGTCTTATCACAAATACCTGAAAGTCTTTCAGTTCATTAAATGTTCTCTCTCTTGTTTTATTCAGGATTGTACTCAGCTTTGTTGGATAAGTTATTCTTGTTTGCATACCCAACTCCTTTGCTCTTTGAAATATAATGCTCCAAGCCATTCTGTCTTTTAATGTAGAAGCTTCTAGATCTTGTGTTATCCTGACTGTAGCTACACAACATTTTTTTCCCTCGTAGTATTTTCTTCTTGACTGGGCTATGATGTTCCTGTGAGTTTTCATCTTGGGATCTCTTTCAGGTGGTGACTGATGGGTTTTTTTTTTCTATTTCTCTTTTACCCTCTCATTCTAGAACTTCAGGGCAATTTTCCTTAATCATTTCTTATGATATAGTATCTAGACTCTTTTTTTGATCATAACTTTCAGGTGGTCCAATAATTCTTATGTTGTCTCTCCTCAATCTTTTCTCCAGATCAGTTGTTTTCTAATGAGATGTTTCACATTCTCTTCTATTCTTTCGTTCTTTTAATTTTGTTTTATTTTTCTTGGTGTCTTATAACATCAGTAGCTTTCCCTTGCCCAATTATAATTTTTAAAGAGTTATTTTCTTTCTTGAGTTTTTGGATCTCTTTTTCCAATTGGTTGACTTTTTTTTTCCCATAACTTTCTGGATTTTCTTGGATTGCTCTTATTTTTTTTCCCTAATTTTTACATTAGCCTCTCTCATTTGATTTTTAAAGTTCTATTTAAGCTCTTTCAAGAACTCCTTTTGGGCTTGTGACTATCTGACATTTTTCTTTGAAACAGAAGTGGCTTTTTTAACTTCACTGTCTTCTGAGAATGAACCCGGATCTTCTCTATCCTCATAGTTGCTATCTATGGTCAGGCTCTTTCTTCTTTACTTACCCCCTCTTTTTTTAAGTGGCTTATTATTATAGTCAGGTTCTACTCCCAAGGTGTGAGGAATGATGTCTCAGGCTTCGGGTTTTTTGTACTGTTGTTTTCTTAGCTTTGTCTAGGGGCCTGACTTAAAGCACTCCTCTCTACCCCTGAGCCACAGCTAGGGCCCCCAGTCACACTGCCACTGCAAATTCTCTTACTTCCTGTGGTCCCTCCTGGAGCTGCAAACTTCAGTTCACCCCTCTGAACTGGAATCTAACCCAGGGACTTTGCTTTCCTGCAACTGCCCACAGCTGGTAGGGTCCCTGACTACTCAGGTCCTCCTGACTCCAGGGCCAGTACTCTATCCACTGCACCACCTGGATGCCACCACTGTAATCTTAAGGCATCCATGTAGTTGTCAGAAATATCCTCACTAATGACAGCCACATTATGAGGAAATCAAATGGAACTTATCTTGTGGCTACATTATTTGTATTTAGTACTTTTTCTATAAATACCATAAAAACAATCAGTTTCTTTAAAAATGTTCATGACTAAGTAAAATATATTTGTTTCAGCACTTATACATTTATAACTTCAAGTGTTTTGTAAATTCAAAAAATGGAAGGTATCTATTATTCATATTTATGTTTATATTTAATATTTTAACCATCCATAAAGTATGTAATGTGATAATTTATAACCAAATTATGATCTCATATTACATGTTTGTGGAGGGAAAATTATTGCTTCTTCTTGGGTTTGAAAACTTCAATTATAGTTAAATCCTTCAAAAAAGAAAACATATTAAGTGGAGAGGATGATGTTTGCTCATTGTGATGCATTTGTTAACATTTCTAAAAGATTTTAGAGGAACTCAAACTTATGTGAATATTACTAAATTGCACAATTTTTGTTAATTATTTCTGAATGCTAGATTCACCTTAAAATCCATTCTTATAAGTCTATTGCTAGAGAAGAACTTTTTATTAAATGTTTTATCTTCATCAAATCTAACAATAATTTTGAGATTGTTGAATAGTTCTCTCTTTTCTCCATTTTCTATTATTATGATTCCACCCATTCTTAGTAGGGATTCTGTTTCTTTAAGCTTTTTCTGATCCCCAATATTAACTTTTAAAAAATAACCCTGTTGTCCTTAACTTTCTTTATTAGACTAAGCTTATTCTAAGCTTAAACACTTTTAAATTTATGCTTAGTGAACCGTGCCACATTTTTAAATTTATCCTGTTAACTGTACTTGTTCCCATCTTCTGCATGTGTCTTCTTAAAATTTAAATTAGTTGGTGAATTCTGTATATCTCCATTGACCCCTTTAGATAAATCCCCTTTTTTCTCCTCAGTGAAATTGTTTTTCTTTGTGTCTTTAGAATTTCGATCTTGAGAACTTCCCAGTCTTTCCCGGGCTTACTTCCCTTACAGAATTGTTGTCTGCAAGATCTATCTTTTCTGTTCTTTGAACAAAATCTGCTTTCCCAAAATCTAGGGTGCACATAAGACCAGCTTTCCCATCCTCTATAACAAAATCACTTCTCATACTTGCTTAATTCTACAACAGGCACAAGAAAAAAGGCCAAGAGTGAGTTCTCATGATCTGTTTTTCCTTTACCTTTGACTTTCTTCTCCTTTTTTTTTTTTTAATTGAGGTGGCACTTTTATGAAATGTTTATTTCACAGGTCAACCTTCCCACCCCCCACCCCCAGACTGGAGCTTCTTCTTGTTTCCATACTATGTGTGGGTAATGACAAAAATAGCTGCTAAGAAAGCTGAACAGAACAGACTATTTCAAGAGAGCATGGCTAACAGCGGCTTTAGCTTTGATTTTTCTTTCTAAAGGCAAAATATAAATATATATATATATTTATATTTTGCCTTTAGAAAGTATATATATATATGTACACATACTCTACAGATCACAACAATGGTTTAGACGCACTAAGGAAGTTCAAATGAGATCTGACAATAGACACACCCAGGAACCAACAAGGTGAGTTGAGCTGCTTTTGGGGTTCTCATTGCCCCATCTTCTAGCCACTGGTTGAGTCTTGAGGGAGAAATTTGCCTAATGCCAAGGAAAGGGACTGGAAGCACTGCAGGGTCATGTTGGAAGGGCTGTGCAGGGGAACCAGCAGGCAGGAAAGTGGCATCCTTTAGACATCCACCCCAGGAAGGACTTTGCCCTCCAGCAGCTCCAGACTGGCACCACCCCCAGTGCTCACATGGCTGACTTTGTCCTCAGTGTTCCATTTGGCACAGCAAGTGGCAGCATCCCCACCACCTATGATAGTGATGTAGCCCCTCTTGGTGGCCTCCACCACATTATTCATTAGCTCTTTGGTTCCTTGAGCAAAGGCTTCCCACTCAAATACTCCAACAGGTCCATTCCACACAGTCTGTTTGGCCTGGGCCACAGCTTCTGCTTACTTCTTGCTGCTCTTGGGGCCACAGTCCAAACCCATCCATCCAGCAGGGATGCCAGAAGCCAGTGTGGCTTGTCCAGTCTTGGCATTCTCATCAAACTTGTCTGCTGTGACGAAGTTGACAGGCAACGTGATCTTGACACTGTTCTTCTCAGCCTTGGCCATCAGGTCCTTGACAATCTTGGCCCCCTCTTCATCAAAAAGAGAAGTTCCGATCTCTATGTTGTTGAGCACCTTGAGGAAGGTGAAACCCATCCCACTACCAATGATCATCTCATTGACTTTGTCTGGCATATTGTTGATCAACTGGATTTTGTGGACAACTTTAGCTCCACTCAAGATGTCCAGGAAGGGCCTCTCAGGGCTCTTCAGAGCCTTGGCAAAATAGGTCAGCTCCTTTTTCATGAGGAAACCACATGCCTTCTGGGGCAGATTCACTCCCACCATGGAACTGTGGGCATGGTGAGGAGTTCCAAAAGCATCATTGACATAGATGTTCCCCAGCTTGGAGAAGGATGCTTGGAAGGCTTCCATTTTTACTAGCTCAGCTTTGATCTTGTTCCCAGAAGCATCTTTGTCTTTTCCTTCTTCTACATGGAAGCGAAGATTCTCCAGCAAAATGATAGAACCATTAGGTAGGTTAGCACAGGCTTGCTCCACTTCTGGACCCACACAATCCTTCAGGAACAGAACATCTTTGCCCAGCAAGGATTTGAGCTCCACAGGCTCCAAGGAGTATTTGTCAGGCATGGGGACACCATCAAGTCGGCCCAAGTGGCTCATCAGAACAACAGATTTGGCTCCATTATCCAAGCAGTAACTGATGCTAGGAAGAGCAGTCTTGATTCTCTAGTTGTTAGTTATCTCTTTGTTCTTCATAGGAACATTAAAATCCACCCTCATGATGACCCTTTTCCCCTTCAGGTCCACCTTATCCAAAGTCAGCTTGCTGGAAAGAGACATGTTGGCAGTGAGGAGACGGCAGGCTTGGCGGGGGAACAGTGGGCTTGGTGGGGGAACAGCGGGCTTGGCAGGGGAATGGCGGGCTTGGCGTGGTGGCAGTGGTAGCGGCTGGAACTCAGCTTGCCCTATTTGACTTTTTTCTTGACTAACTGCAGCTTGATTGATAGCAAAATCTGCTCATACTTGCTTGAAGTTTCAGTCCATTTTTTTTGTTGTTGCAAATGTCAGTGAAAAGGCAAAGAAAAGGGCACTGGCATAGACACAAATGAGTCACTCAGAAGTTCATGCTCTTTACATCTTGTGAGTATACCACTCAGGGTGGCCATTCAGGTTCTGGGAAGACCAACATGTTACAACTGGCAAATGTGACTGTTCAGAACTTGAAAGGGGCACCACCTTTATTTCTCTGTTGTCTGTGCCCTACATAAGCTAAAGTAGATCAAGAGACTCAGTTGAGTCCCCTACAAATTACATATATATGTGTGTGTGTACATATATACATATACATGTGTACATCTATAATATATATTATGCTGTGTATTTACATACTCCACAGGTATCCTCTGCTCAGCCTAGCCCTTCCAGGGGTCTTAGGAGGTCTGTTCACCCAACCCAGATTTCATTTGGTTAGCCCAGAAGAAGTAAGCACCGTGGGAAGCCCTTTCCTCTGAACACTCTTGTGACGGCTTCCTTTCCTTTTCCATCTCCTAGATTGATGCTATTGTTGGGTCAAAGCTGGGAGAGTTCGTTCAGATATGAAAGAATTTACTTAGACCTTCTCTTTAGTCAATGAGAGCTTTATTGACACACAAGCATGGACCTGAGATTTAGCAAGGAGCTAAACAAAGGCACTGATATAGGAAAAGAACCAAACTTATATAGACAGAAAGCTATACAGCCAATAGAATGATGATGTAAATTTTAGGGTTTCTAATGGGGATTGGAGATTTAAGGACAGGATGAGGAAGATGAATGACATAAGATAAGGCAGATGGGTGAAATTTTATGACCCAGAATGGGGGGAGACAAGGCCAGGATAAGGGAGAAGTTTTATGGTTTAAGGATTTAAGGACAGGGCAGGAGGACACAGGTTAAAGATTAAAGGATCTGGGGGAACACAGCATAAAGGAAACAAAAGTACTTCTTTTGATATAGGTTCAAGATAAGGGGGAATGGACTTTAGGGTGTTTTCAGGTTACAGAATAAACTAGGGGCTTCACATAGTCAACACTGAATATTATTTTTTAATTCTGAGGGTACTGTTTGTATCCTCATCACTATCTTCCCCCTTTTCATTCCAATGTAGAGATCCTGCTCTACTCTGATCTTTGAGCCTACTTCCCCCTTCCCAATGGTGGTGGGCTGTCTTCCCTCCTACCCCCTCACCCTTCCCTCCACCACAGTTTGCTAGGTGGACATGGTTACTTACACCCTTTGGATGAGCAGGGAATTGGATGAGCAAGTATAGAGGATACCTTGGCCATACCATCTCCTTTGCCACTAACCTTCTGCCATTAGGCATTGCCATCTGATCTGCTAGTGAACTCAAAGGACCTTTGAATCTTGCCATCCACCCTGCATCTTCACCCTTAGGCCAGTCATGTTCTTCCATCTACCTTGTAACTGAACCCACCCAAATGTGTTATGAACTCCAAGGGGAATGTGAACTTCTTAAGAGAAAGGATTGTCTTGTTTTTCTGTTTGTATTCTCAGTGCTTGACACATAGAAAGCACATGACAATTATTTTCTAGTTTATTTGTGTATATGTATAGATGTGGCATAGATAGATATACACAAATATGCTTATATACACACATACATATATGTGTGTGTATTTTATATACACACATGACCTGTATATACACATCATATATTTTTGTGAAAAATAAATCAGGAAAAAATTCAAGCAAGTAAATGAGATTTCAGATAGCTGTTACTTTCATATTCTTTCCATTCTTGATGGTTGATAATGGTGAAATTACAGGGAAAATAGAGTCATTGTTTAATTGTTATGAGACAGACTTGGAATAGAATAACCATTCAAAATGATATTCAATTCAAATCAGAGATACTGATTCTAACTTGGGAGCAAAGTTTATTATATGAAAATATCTCCTAATCAACAAACTTGGCTTTGTATAAAAGCAGTTTGTTGCCCTATCTAGCTCTGGAAGTCTTTATTTTTCCAGCAGGAAAATAACAGAAACAGATCAACTATGACGGTTTTCCACCTGACTAAATTTCTTTAAATTGATGCTGAATTTTTATGAAGTAGTTGATGCCTCCCACAAGCCTGCTCCAGTTCTGTCCCTGTAGCACAGTAGGGCCAAGGCTGGGCTGTGCTCTGCAGGCTGTGCTCCACTCTGTACCCGGTGCAACAGACTTTTCTTGTCAGTCTTCTAGGTTGTCTTGGGCTGGAAATCTATTTCACTCTGTTGTTTTGTGGCTTCTGCTGCTCTAGAATTTTTTTAGAGTCATTTTTTAACAGGTATTTTATGGACTGCGGGGGGAGAGCTTCTACAGGTCTATTCTTGTACTCTGCCATCTTGGCTCTGCCCCCAAAAATATTTTTGCCACTCAATAATTTCTCTTCTAACACTTGTCTTCATTGATTTCATGCAAAAATGTTTTAATTTTGTGGAGTCAAATGGCCTATTTTATCTTTTCTTCCCTATCCCTAATTTGATTAAGAATTTTTCCTCAGCTGTACTGATGAAAGATACCTCAGTTTGTTTTCTTTCTTTTTTCCATTCTATGTTATGATTTCTTGTATTAAGGTCTCATATCTGAGTTTGTTGTGGGAGATAATGTAAGATATTGGTCCAAACCTATTACTTCCAAGGTGCTTTCAGGTTTGCTTAGTTCATGTCAAAAAAGGAATGCTTACATGTAATTTATTGGGCTTATAATACGCTTGGCTATTGTTTTCAACTGGGCTATTTTTTTTTTTTTGCTTGTCTACATAGTCATTTCTACTCATCTATTTTTCATTTTTTTAACCAATAAGCAAAAAAAGTTCTAATGATTACTGTTTTCTAACATAGAGATATGGGGTTGTTATATCCCTTTCATTTGTACTTTTTTATCATTATTTTCCTTGAGATTAGAAACATCTTGTCCTTCAAAAGGAATTTTATTACTTTGTCTTGTTCTAAAAAGTATCATTTGAGGATCATGCTATACTGTCCATGTAATCTTTCTACAGTGTACCTCTCTATCCTGAATGCTTGATGTGTTATTTCAAAACAATCCAGTCTCTTGAGTTTTTAACTGCTCCACTTGACAGAACAATTTCACAACAATTACCTTGACAATTCAGAAGGAAAATTATCTGGATGTCCATAAATGAGTGAACCCTAGGGCCTTGACAGAATGGAATGAAGTTTAAAGGAGATGCAATTACATGGCTACCACTCCCTTAGCTATTTTATTCTCATTTACTTCCCCCTTCTAGTGATAATTAAAACCTAGTTTTCTTCTGAAAAACATATCTCTTGGCACCCTCTCCAAGCCTGTAGATATGGCATGATGTGGAGTCATAGACTCTGAATTTGAATCTTGACTCTGCCAATTACTACTTATGTGACCGGGGACAAGTCATTTAACTTCCATGAGCCTCAGTTTTCTTTCCTGTAAAATGAAGGGATTGGAATAGATGGCCTCTAGTAGGGTCCCTTTCAGCTTTAGATCTATGATTATATGATTCTCACAACCCCTGAAAGACAGGGCAAGAAGAGTAGTTGCTAGACATCTTTCTCCCCATTGCTCCTTTCAGATTCGCCTTGCCCCCATCACTCCATTACTACCTCTCTTCCTTCTCATATTCTGGTCATAACTACAAAGTCTTTAAATTTTTTTAAGCAAGCAACAGGATTGCCTTCCATAAAAGTACTCAGTGGTATAATATGAGCATCAGGTATGGAACAGCTTTTATTCTTTTCTCCTCCCCCCACCCCCAAAAGAAACAAAGTATCCTAAAGCATATGTGAGGAAATACAGAAAACATGCAATAAAATAAGAAATGCTCAAATAGCCCATTATTTTCATCATACTTCCCTGGAAGATAAAGAACCTTTGTAGGACTGTTGAATAAATATTTCATTTTCACATCAAATTTGTCTGTGTAATTCATAGCATTTATTGTAAAAGTTTGGCAAGGTCAGTATCTCCTGGGCAGTCAGGTCATGGCTTTCTTGGATCCTAGGAGCATAGATTTAGACCTGGTAGGAACTTCAAAAGCCGTGTAATCCAATCTTCTTAATTTATATAAAAGGAAACTTGGGCCCAGAAAAGTGAAGCAATTTGTCCAGGGTCCTACAAGTAGTTAATGTCAGAGACATAGGGTGATCCTGGCGATGGCCTTCTCCTTTGAGATATCCAGGGCTGTGAAAACCAGCTCCCCCTGTTCAACTGATGTCTGAATCTTGAATTCAGGAACTCTTGATTCATAAGGCATTACCTTTACATGTAGCTGGAAAAATAAAGAAAATACTATTTACAAAATAAAAAGATCAAGGAAAATGGACTCTTGTCTGAGGAAGTTCTCCTATGGATTACTAGAGTAAGCTATAAAAGAACTCTATCTCTCTTTTCAACCCTTCTATTTTATGATTTCCCTCCCTTGGATTTCTAGTAGTGTTAGAGGGAGGTGGTACGAAGAGAGAGAAAGGATTTCTCTTCTTTTTGCCTTCACACCAAGAGAACCAATGTCAGCAGAAATGCATGTTGAAGGGAGGCATATTATTTTTGAAATAGTCATCCAAAGATATAATTTCTAAGGCCAGAAACATTGATTTCTCAAGATAACATGTCACTGACTTGTGATCAGAAAATCAATTAGAAATGCAGAAGAAAACAGACAGAATTTGGAGGCCCAGGGACTCCAGGTTCAGCCTTGATAGAAACATGTCTCACAGCATCCAGTAGGGAAAATAGAAATGCTTCCAGAGATACAGACAGGGTTGGGATGCAGCTTTGAGGAGTGAGAGCAGACAAGAGTATGGATTCCAAAGAGAACTAGGTCTGGGAAGTGAGCACTAAACTGTGAAGACTTACCCACCTAGCAGAGACACTTTATCCAGGGGAAATAGTATGATGATACTATGAGAAATTAAATGACAACAGGGATCAGTTTTTTAATGTTATTTCTTATGAGCCTCCACTGATGTGCTTGCTGCCTCCCTGATTATCAGTTTATGTGAATCAGAGACATTTGTGTGTTCCCCATTTATATGCCTCACTACCAGTGTACTCTCAGTTTGGGGGCCCTCTTCCATTGGAAGTTGTGTGTATTGGTGAGAAAGTAAGCCTCAGAATAATGGGGAAAATGGTTTTGTAACTGCCATTCTTATTATGCTATCTTAACGAATGTCTTTATTTTAAATAAATTATGTCTTTTTGATGACTATTTAAAACAAAAAGAAACGTTTCCTTTCCACATGGATCTCTGACATTGGTTCTCTTAGTGTGAAGTCAAAAAGAAGAGAAATATTTTCTTCTTCTTCCACCCACTTCCCTCTACCTCTACTGGAAGTCCAAAGGAGGAAAATCATAAAAAAGAAGGATCCAAAAGAGAGGTGAAGCTCTTTTATAGCTTACTCTCATAAACCATAGAAGGGGAGATTCCTCAGAGAAGAGTCCATCTTCCTTGACTTTTTTTTTTTATGGTACTTTTAAATTTTTTCCAATTACATGTAAAGATAGTTTTCAACATTCATTTTTTATAAGATTTTGAGTTCCAAATTTTTCTCCCTCTTCCCCTCCTCCAGATGGCAAGCAATTTGATGTCATCTTCCTTGACTTTTAGTTGAAAGTCATCATGAGGCAGCTCCCACCCAGTCACTAGGGACCTATTGGGAACTCCCTGTGTCATCCTATCCAGGTGCTATAGGAGGAGCATCTGATTCCATGGGAGATGCCCTCCTTTTGACAAAGATCCATGCCTTGTAATCTCCTCATGCAGTTTGAAGGAACTCATTAAATTAAGCAGGGGAAGGGAGAAAAAAGGGTAAAATTCTTGGAACAAAAAAAGCACTGTCAATCAAAATGAATTCACACAGAGGCTGTGTCCAAAAAAGTACATCTCTTTTTCTCTTATGTCCCTCACCTCTTAGGAGGTAAGTAACAAGTTTCATCATTGGAGGCCCTCTGAAGACCATTAAAACATATTTTAAAATATACAGAAGAGGGGAGGTGGAGCCAAGGTGGCAGAGTAGAAAGATGCACATACACTAGCTCTTCCCCCACAGCCCATAAAATACCTGTAAAAAATGTCAGAGTGAAAGAGATTTCCAGCCCAAGGTAATCTGGAAGGCTGATAGGAAAGGTCAACTGCTTGGAGCACGAAGTGCAGCCCAGCCTTGGCAGCACGGCGCCAGGAGAAACAGGACCAGAACAGACCTTGGGGGAAGAATCCCCAGGAGCAGCAGCAGTTCTCAGATTCCTCAACCCACAAACATCAAAGACAACTTCAAAGGTCAGTGAGAGGGGTTTTTCAAGTGGGCAAGAAGGGAGCAGGGTCCTTCCCTAGCCCCAGCCCCAGGCAGTGGCAGTGGTGGCAGCAGGGGCAGAGTCCATTTGTGGAGCACTCAGCCTAAAACCCCTGGAGGAACTGAGCAGCTGATCTGAGTCTCAGCCCTGAGTGGCAGCCCTGCCCTCTGCCTAAAGCCCCTGGGGAATTGAGCAGTTGATCTGAATCTCAGCTCTGAGCACAGTCCAGAAGCATGGTAGAGGTGGAGGCGGTTGTGGAGTGGGAATTCTACTACTCCCAGAATCTGGGCAGAAAAATTTTTGGTTGCTCACAGACCAGTGCACAGGCCAGGAGAAGAGTAAACTCCTCTTGTAGAGGCCCAAAACTGGAAATCAAGGGGATGCCCATCAATTGGGGAATGACTGAATAAATTATGGTATATGAATGTAATGGAATACTATTGCATCATAAGAAATGATGAATAAGAAGACTTCAGAGAGGCCTGGAAAGACTTATATGATCTGATGCTGAGCAAAAGGAGCAGAACCAGGAGGACTTTGTGCACAGCAATGACCACAATGTGCGAGAGTTTTTTCTGGTAGACTTGGATCTTCATAGGACAAGGACATTAAAAAAAAAATTCCCAATGGTCTTCTAAGGCAAAATGCCTACCACATTCAGAGAAAGAACTATGGAATTCAATCACAGAATGTAGAAGATCATTTGTGTGTGTGTGTGTGTGTGTGTGTGTGTATGTGTATTATGTTTTGGTTTGTTATATGATTTCTCCTATTTATTTTAGTTCTTCTACACAGCATGACTATAATGAAAACGTATTCAATAGGAATGTATGTGTAGATCCTATATAGAATTGTATGCTGTCTTGGGGAGGGAGGGGGTTGGGGGGTAGATAAGGGGAAAAAAAATCTAAGTTTTATGGTAGTGATTGTAGAGTATTAAAAATAAATAAAATGAATATATTAAAAAAAGAACTATGCAGAAGAAAAAAGGATGCTAGGTGTCACAGTACCAAGTCTGGAGTCAAGAGGACTCGTGTTGCTGAGTTCAAATGTGGCCTCAAAAACTTACTAGCTGTGTGACTCTGGACAGATCATTTACCCCGCCTTCCTCAGTTTCCTCATCTATAAAATGAGTTGGTCAAGGAAATGGCAAATCACTTCAGTATCTTTGCCAAGAATTCTACAAATGGGCTCACAAAGAGTCAGATGTGACTGAACTGCAAAAACAAAATGCAGAGGAAAACTTAAATAATTTCACATATTAATTTATTTCATCTTTTCACAAGCTCCCACAAAGGTGCCACCTAAAAAAATCTGTGAAGCCTATCTACTTTTTGAGTTGGTGGGAGATATGTAATTGTTAACAAATTGGATGTTTAATAAAGCTTTGATTAACTTTGTGTGTAACCCAGGACTAAAGGCTAGGCATTGGCAATAGAGTCTCCTCATTGGTGGAGAGAAGGATTACTCACAACTCCATACTGCTCACCTAGGGAGACTTGGGAAGAAGAGAGTTGTTCATGTTTTCAAAAGAGGACACATAATATGATTCCTAGAGAGAAAAAAAAGACTATGGGAAGAATGAGACACAGAGAAAAGCTGGCACCTTGAGTGTATCCCTATTTTCAATCCCAGAGATTTTGTGAAATTTTCTTGTGGGTGAGACTGAATACTCAATGCTCTCTTTGTCTCATTCTCTATCTCTTTTTGTCTGTCTCTTTGTTAACTTAAGATAACTCACCCTACCACCCCTTCAGTGAGAGAGCATATTTTCCCAATGTTTTGTCTGGTACATTTTCATCTGCGTAATTTCTATGATTTCTTTGCTCTCTGATTGGGTAAAAGGATTTAATCACTATTGATTACATGTGGTGGTCTTTGTGTAACTAGTAATTGGTAGAAAGGCAATAGAGTCTTTGGATATAGCTTATGATACATCTTTATTATTAAGGGATGGTGACCAGGATAAGCAGCTTGAGACTAAAAATTGTTTTCCACATGCTAATAATATTTAGGGGATGGGGGGACTGATAAAATTCTAGCCCAGTCTCCCCTCTTGAAGAAAGACAGAGCAGACCAAACTTGTGGCCCCAATCTCCCTCTCACCTCCTGGCAAGAATCAAAGTCCTCCTTGAAAAGGGGTGGGTAATATATAAGATTGCTTGCTGTCTTGGGGAGAAAAGAGGGGAAAGAGGGAGAAAGAAAAAATTGGAACCCAAAATCTTTTTTAAAAAAATGAATGTTGGGGGGGCGGAGCCAAGATGGAGGAGTAGAAAGACGCACATACACATAGCTCCAAACCCACAACCCATAGAACATCTACAAAAAAGTAACTCACGGTGAATTCTGCACCCAGAGGCCACAGAACATTGGAGCGAGGGAGATTTCTGTTCCAGAGAGACCTGCAAACCTCTCGCAAAAGGTCCCTCGCGCCGCAGACTGGGCGCCGGGACTGGGAGCTGAGTACAGCCCTGCCGCGGCCGCGGCACTGAGAGGAAAAGATCCGAGCGGGCTTCAGGGATGGAATCTCCAGCGGCCACACGGGTCCCTCCACCCACAGGTGACAGGGGTCGGTGAGAGGGTCTCTTTGGCGGGTCAAGAGGGGAGTGGGGTGCCCCCATAACTCAGGCCCCCTCGGGAGGCAACAGCGGAGACGGGAACAGACCAGGGCTCCTCAAGCAGGCAGGAGCCTGGATCCATTGTTGAAGGTCTCTGCATAAACCCCCTGAGGGAACTGAGCCAGGGAGGTGGCCCTGCCCTGACCTGAGCACCTAAACTTAATCACACACTGAATAGCAGCCCTGCCACCGCCAAAAGCCCTGAGGCTGGCAAGCAGCATTTGAATCTCAAACCCCAAGTGTTGGCTGGGAGGATCCGGAGGCGAGGTGGTGTGAAGAGAATATTCAGAAGTCAAATCACTGGCTGGGAAAATGCCCAGAAAAGGGAAAAGAAATAAGACTATAGAAGGTTACTTTCTTGGTGAACAGGCATTTCCTCCCTTCCTTTCTGATGAGGAAGAACAATGCTTACCATCAGGCAAAGACACAGAAGTCAAGGCCTCTATATCCCAGCCCACTCAATGGGCTCAGGCCATAGAGGGCTCATAGAAAATCAAGTTAGAGAGGTGGAAGAAAAGCTGGGAAGAGAAATGAGAGACATGCAGTCAAAGCATGAACAGCAGATCAGCTCCGTGCTAAAGGAGACCCAAAAAAATGCTGAAGAAAATAACACCTTGAAAAATAGGCTAACTCAATTGGCAAAAGAGGTTCAAAAAGTCAATGAGGAGAAGAATGCTTTCAAAAGCAGAATCAGCCAGATGGAAAAGGAGATTCAAAAGCTCACTGAAGAAAATAATTCTTTCAAAATTAGAATGGAACAGATGGAGGCTAATGACTTTGTGAGAAACCAAGAAATCACAAAACAAAACCAAAAGAATGAAAAAATGGAAGAGAATGTGAAATATCTCATTGGAAAAACAACTGACCTGGAGAATAGATCCAGGAGAGACAATTTAAAAATTATGGGCCTACCTGAAAGCCATGATCAAAAAAAGAGCCTAGACATCATCTTTCATGAAATTATCAAGGAAAACTGCCCTGAGATTCTAGAACCAGAGGCCAAAATAAGTATTCAAGGAATCCACAGATCACCGCCTGAAAGAGATCCCAAAAGAGAAACTCCTAGGAACATTGTGGCCAAATTCCAGAGTTCCCAGGTCAAGGAGAAAATATTGCAAGCAGCTAGAAAGAAACAATTCAAGTATTGTGGAAATACAATCAGGATAACACAAGATCTAGCAGCTTCCACATTAAGGGATCGAAGGGCATGGAATAGGATATTCCAGAAGTCAAAGGAACTAGGACTAAAACTAAGAATCACCTACCCAGCAAAACTGAATATAATACTTCAGGGGAAAAATTGGTCTTTCAATGAAATAGAGGACTTTCAAGCATTCTTGATGAAAAGACCAGAGCTGAAAAGAAAATTTGACTTTCAAACACAAGAATGAAGAGAAGCATGAAAAAGTAAATAGCAAAGAGAAGTCATAAGGGACTTTACAACAGTTGAACTGTTTACATTCCTACATGGAAAGACAATATTTGTAACTCTTGAAACTATTCAGCATCTGGGTACAGGGTGGGATAACACACACACACATGCACATGCACACGCACACACACATAGAGACAGAGTGCACAGAGTGAACTGAAGAGGAGGGGATCATATCTTAAAAAAAAAATGAAATCAAGCAGTGAGAGAGAAATATATTGGGAGGAGAAAGGGAGAAAAGGAATGGGGCAAATTATCCCTCATAAAAGAGGCAAGCAAAAGACTTTTTAGTGAAGGGAAAAAGAGGGGAGGTGAGAGAAAAACATGAAGTTTACTCCCATCACATTCCACTAAAGGAAGGAATAAAATGCACAGTCATTTTGGTATGAAAACCTATCTTACAATACAGGAAAGTGGGGGATAAGGGGATAAGCAGGATGGGGGGGATGACGGAAGGGAGGGCACGGGGAGGAGGGAGCAATTTGAGGTCAACACTCATGGGGAGGGTCAGGATCAAAAGAGAGAACAGAAGTAATGGGGGACAGGATAGGATGGAGGGAAATATAATTAGTTCTTACACAACACTACTATTATGGAAGTCATTTGCAAACCTACACAGATCTGGCCTATATTGAATTGCTTGCCTTCCAAAGGGAAGGGGTGGGGAGGGAGGGAGGTGGAGAAGGTGTCTTCTCATATTTCTTCGCACTTTGGTTGCTCCACTTTGCATTAATTCATATAAATTAGGGATTGATTTTTAGTAGATTTCAAAGATAGGAATAGCACAAAAGAATGGAAAGGATCATAGATGATATTATTACTTCAAAGAAAAGAGCAATGAGGCTGGTATTAGCAACTACTGACCCATATGTCTACTTTTCCATCTCTATAAGATCTTTAAGAGAAAGGTCTATGAATATATCAAGGGTCTTTCTGGTTTGGATGTGATTTTGTTGTTGGTTGTGTTTGTTGTTGGGTCATTTTTCAGTTGTCTTGGAGACCTCATTTGGGGTTTTCTTGGCAAAGATACTGGAGTGGTTTGCCATTGTCTTCTCCAGCTTATTAAGCAAGGCAAACAAGGTTAAGTGACCAGTCACACTGTTAGTAAGTGTCTGAGTGTTTGAACTCAGGAAGATGAAGACCCCAGACTCTTGGCCTGGCATTCCATCCACTGTGCCACTTAGCTGAGTTCTTTGGTATAGGGAACTCTCAGTAAGGGGATTTCTTCTATCAATGCAGATAAGAAACTGCTCCAAACAAATTGTAGTTTCACAGGTTGTACAGAGTACTTCAAGGTTAAGAGACAACCGCCCCCTCTCCCTGTCTAGGCCGTACAACCACTGTTCATTGGAACCCTAACCCTGAATGCACCTCCAACTTGAAGCCAAGCTCTGAAGCCAGCTCTTTTTTCACCATGCCATACTGCCTACACGCAGTGAATGACTGTTTGTGAATGACTGTTTATAGCAGATCATACCTTCTCACCTGATTGAGAAGGGAAAGAATCCATTTACTACTCAACAAACATTTAATTAAGAACCTACTATGTGTCAGGCACTGTGCTAAGTGCTGGGAATACAAAGACAAATCTGAACCATTTTCTGAGTTTGTTATTTATTGATTACAGAAAAATGCATTTTACTTGCTAGAGGAAAATACAGCCTTAAGCCACCTTTCAAACAAGGCGTCATCTATTCATAAATTAAGGTTAAATAAAGTCCTTGAGTGAGATATAACTTTGTTCAATGATCTTCAACTTATCAATATCAAGTCCTGGACAAGGAGACATATTCGTGGAAAAGGTTTGCCTGCTGTGTTGGATGTTATTCTGCTCAAAGTTCAAACAGAAGAACAATTTCCTGTGGGTGGTGAAGTTTTCCTGCTGGATGTGGATGGCTTTGAATCATGGATTCATCGGCAAATGATCTATAGTCACTGATAACACAAGCCTCAGGTTTATTTGTGTCCCCTGGGTTCTCTTATTCTTGTGTGGTAATTAAAAGGGACTCAGATATACTGACCTCATTTAGTTCTTTTTTTTAATTGTCCCTCAAATGAATATGACTTCAGGGGAGGAAGCAAGGACTTAGAATATGCAAAAAAGTCTTTAAGGGCTCTGGACAAAGGTTAGGTACAAGAGCTTCTGCCCTTGGCCAAATCATACTCACTTTCCTTATGTTCCTTGAAGTCTTTTCCCTTCCCATACTTCAAACTTGTGGGTTCTTTAAAGCTCCTGTTCACTACCTCACTTCCACTCTTACCCTTCCTTTGGGACAGCTAGGTGGTGCAGTGGTTAGAGCACTAGGGCAGGCGTCAGGAGGACCTGAGTTCAAATCTCACCTCAGGCAAGACACTCACTAGCTGTGTGACCTTGGGCAAGTCACTTAACCCCAATTGCCTCATCCTGGGTCATCTCCAGTCATCCTGATGAATATCTGGTCACTGGATTCAGATGGCTCTGGAGGAGAAGTGAGGCTGGTGACCTGCACAGCCCTCCCTCGCTCAAAACAAAGTCAAGTGCAAGTCATGTCATTATTTCCCTGATGGCATGGTCTTCTTCGGCAACGAAGGAGGAACACACCCTTCCTTAGGACCAACTAACTCATATTCTCTCTCCTTTTTATTCTATATGATTAATCACTGTACTAACTTCACACGCCTACCGCCACTATTCAGTTACCACCTTCAAGAAGATATCTCCTAAGTATGTCTAGAGAATTACAGACAACCATTAAACGTGGTGCGATCTTCCTGTAGGATGATATTTAGTCGTTTTGCTCCCTTTCTGGGATAACACATTATAATGAGTGAACAGGCTTTCAATATGGGTTAAGAAGCAGGGGATGGAGGGAGGAGGTAGCAGGTATAGGAAACAATTTGCCAATTATTTAAACTACTGTTTCTAAGTTATTTCCAGCTGTATAATTGGACTCCAATATTACTTTAATTTATTAAACCCTCTCTACCAACCAGAAGGCAATGGGTTCTCCCTTCCCACTGGCCCTGGGGAGGAGGTTGTGAGTGGGGGGTGTTGAGGCATGGGCGCTGTGCATCTTGGGAATAGTAGTTTTGCGCTAGCCCAACTAGACTACATACCCCACAGAGCTTCGGGAAGTCAGTTGCCTGGTGTTAGCAAGCGGGAAGTATGGCAATGGCGGCGCGGAGCGACGCGGCTTTATTACCACGAGAAGGTAAAAGTACCTTGTTCGTTTAGTTTAGAAATCCTTTCGCTAAGCCCGTTTACAGTAATCGCCTCTCCACAGAAGTTGGAGTCCCCATTTTATTGCTGCGTTTCAGTTCATATCTTCTCTAGCTGCAGTTAAGCTTGGCGTCTGGGGCGGCGGGGAGTGCTGCCCTCTGGGAGTTGTAGTCTTCCCGCGCTCTGTAGCTCCTTCGGTGACAGGGCGAGGGCCAGAGGGGCTGGACTACAGCTCCCAGGGGACTTCGTTCAGCACCCCACCCCCCACCCCCCGCGCTGATCCCGCTGCTTGTTTGGTTTGTTTGGGGTTGGGGAAGAGTCCTCCCTGGTTGGGAACTGGGCCGAACTGGGAAGAATGAAGAGCTAAATTTGGCAAGAGCATACTCCCCACACCCTCACTCCCCTTCACTCTGCCCCTAGTCTCTCGTTCATCATCTTCCCGTAGGAGGGGACTGATGACTTTGATGAAGTGGGGGCCGGGCGGTCTCAGGTAGGAGCATCATTCATGGACCCACCTGGTCCTCAGGTGAGAGGCTGAGAGACTGGGCCTTGTCTACATGCGGATGGGATGGGTCCTTCCTTATCAGAGCATTCCTCCTCCGCCTTTGCCCAGGCAGGTTGTCACCTTTGTTTTGGCTGGGACTGCAGAGGTTGAGACTGTGTACCCGGTTCCCCCTGCTTGGAGAGGGAACCAGCATCAAAGGTTTTCCATAAAACATTTTTTGAGCCAGTGAACTCCAGATCCAGCGCTCATTCCACAGCATCATGGAAGCCCTTGTGATGAGAGAATACCCATACAGGTTCCCCCCTTTCTGTCCCCCCCACCCTCCCATTGTGAGGTTTATAGCCTATTCTGACACTAGGATCTGGGAGGAAATGAAAAAAAAAACTGGAAGGGGGGAGCACTAGGGGGAACGCCTGGCAGTTTGAGCCTCAAAAGTGGTTTTTGTTGGGTTTTTTTTAGGGAAGGCAGGAGAAGGAGAAGAAAGAGGTCTTCAAAGAGAAATTGTGCTTATCATACCCACTGGCCACCAGATCCTAGTGTCAGAATAGGCTATAAACCTCACGTGTTTTCTTTGGCTCTGGCATAAGGAGTCTTTTCATAACTGTCTAATTTATTTGTGATTTTGACAAGCATACTGTGTTTGTTTACCAGCACCCTTGTGGAGAGAGGAAATCTTCATTTTCTCTCCTCCCACTCCCCAACATAAATGCAGCCTTTAGGGGACTTGCCTCCTTGAGAATATGTTTGTAGCACAATTTGAAATACATGCTGTGACAGATTTAAAGCTAGAACTCTAGAACGCCTCAGTTTGTGAAAATTTGAAACTAGTTTTAACCTTTTCCAACTTAAGTCAATTTCTTATGCCTAGAAAAACAGCTGTGCAAAATATAGGGAAAAATCCTAGTTGAGGCCATTTCATTCCATCACTTCATCCATATCCCTAGAGTTGGCAGAAAATAATATGTTCACATACTTTCAACTCCCACTGCCCTTACTTTATATACTCCAAGAGGAGCTTCTTCCTTTAAACTTGAATATTGTCAAGAGGTTGGAAAGTGGAAGAATGTTACATAGAAGAGGAAGGGGAGAAAGGGAGAACTTTGTACTTGGAGTTAAAATAAGCAACAAACTTAAGGCTCTTTTTGAAGGAGAGAAAGATATGCCCTGAGTGAAAAGTGCCTCTTTTGTCCTCCAGAGCAGGCTAAAATAGAGCCACAGGAGTGATCAGGTGAGAAATCATCTAGTAAAAAGTCAGAGGAAGGAGAGAAAAATAGTGGTGATAAGTAATCTGGAGTTCTCAATTAGCTATTTGTTGACCTGATCATAACAGTGGAGAGGTCTGTTGTCTTTCTGAGACAAGTATCCAAGGCATAGCAGAAAACCTTCCAAATCTTGTCGAAAAGAATGACCGCTATGCACTTATTGTTATTCTGTGGTAGTTGTGCTATTTGGCTACAAATAACTATGAGAAGGAACCTAGAAAATATTAAATATTACAAAACCATGTGCTAAACATGGGCACTTTTCCTCATTATTCCCTATCAAAAGCAATGTATACAGAAAAGAAAAATTGATTTGAAAAGTTAATAGGTTAGTAACAAAGTGGTATCTGAGAATGGTTGGACTTTTGGATCATGGCTTAAAATAAAGGGATGGCTGACTACTGGCCAGGGATAGAATCTTCCTAACAAAGGCTGGTAACAATTTATCAGGTATTTTGCAAATCTAATCCAAAGGGCTTTAAATTAAAAGCGAGTGGGGAAGTAGTATGTCCGTATTGAAGAAAAGATACAGTGAAGGAAAATCAAAAACATCTGAGATGCCCAGAAGTTCACAGTAGACAAAAATCCAGGAAAAGGGCCTGTAGTAAAATCCATAGTTGCAAATGACAGGGGTGTGCTAGAGCTAGCTGGAACTGGCTTTCAAGCCAGTTGTTAAATTTTCAGTGTGAGCATTTAGGTATAAATCAAGTTTTGGTTTATATTTTTATTGACTATCTAGACTTAAGGACACGAGAAAATGTTAATTATTTAGGTTAAATTGAAAAGCTTTTTGGGGTACGTTTTCTTTTCCAGAGAGCCAATTAAACATTTATTAGCCACTTCTGACAATGCCCAAAGTTCAGGCAGCAAGCAAGAGGAATAGACATCATACTACAGGGAGGCAAATTTGGTTCATGTTGTGGATGGGGAAACTGAAGCTTTAAAAAGTCATGAAATTGTCTGCAGAATCTTGGAGGTAGTTTATCTTTACTCTCCAGTTTTGAGCAAATGTTTTCACTTCCTCTGGGCCTCATTGTTCTTATCTGTAAAATGAGGGGGCCGCAACTCACCTCTTTTAGTAGAGGGTGGAAGGCCACATCTTCTGAATGGCCCAGTTTTCCCTTAGCTCCTCCAACAATTGTCATCTTCCTTTTTAGTCATCTTTGCTAATCTGATGAATGTGAAGTGGAACTTCAGAGTTATTTTAATATGCATCTGTCTAATTATTAGTGCTTTGGAATACTTTTTAAAAAATATATTCATTTTATTTATTTTTAATGCTCTACAATCACTACCATAAAACTTAGATTTTTTTCCCCCTTGCCTACCCTCCCACCACTCCCCTCCCTCCCCAAGGTAGCATACAATTCTACATAGGATCTGCACATACAGTCCTATTGAATACATTTTCATTATAATCTTGCTGTGTAGAAGAACTAAAATAAATGGGAGAAATCATATAACAAACCAAAACATAATACACACACACACACACACACACACACACACACACACATGATCTGCTACATTCTGCAATTGAATTCCATAGTTCTTTCTCTGAATGTGGAAGGCATTTTGCCTTAGAAGACCATTGGGAATTTTTTTTTTTAATGGCCTTGCATTGCTATGAAGATCCAGGTCTACCAGAAAAAACTCTCGCACGCTGTAGATGTTGCTATGCACAAAGTTCTTCCGGTTCTGCTCGTTTCGCTCAGCATCAGATCATATAAGTCTTTCCAGGCCTCTCTGAAGTCTTCTTGTTCATCATTTCTTATGATGCAATAGTATTCCATTACATTCATAAACCATAATTTATTCAGCCATTCCCCAGTTGATGGGCATCCCCTTGATTTCCAGTTTTTGGCCACTAAAAAGAGTGCCGCTGTGAACATTTTTGTACATGTGGGACCCTTTTCCATTTTTATGATCTCTTGGGGATACAATCCTAGAAGCAGTATTGCTGGGTCAAAGGGTATGCACATTTTTGTAGCCCTTTGGGCATAGTTCCAAACCGCTCTCCAGGATGGTTGGATGGGCTCACAGCTCCACCAGCAATGAATTAGTGTTCCAACTCTCCCACATTCTCTCCAACATTTATCATTTTCCTGTTCTGTCATGTTTGCCAATGTAATTGGTGTGATGTGGTACCTCAGAGTTGTTTTGATTTGCATCTCTCTAATCCAAAGTGATTTAGAGCATTTTTTCATATGGTTATAGATGTCTTTAATTTCTTCCTCTCAAAATTGTCTGTTCTTATCCTTTGACCATTTATCAATTGGGGAATGACTTGTATTGTTGTACATTTGACTCAGTTCTCTTTATATTCTAGAAATGAGGCCTTTATCCCCGAGATTAACTATAAAAATTTTTTCCCAATGTACTACATCCCTCTGAATTTTGGTTGCATTGGGTTTGGTTGTGCAAAAACTTTTCAGTTTAATGTAATCAAAATTATCCAACTTGCACTTCATAATGCTTTCTATCTCTTCTTTAGTCAAAAATTCTTCCCTTCTCCATAAATCTGATAAATACACTATCCCTTGCTCCTCCATTTTGTCCATGATATCTATCTTTATACCTAGATCGTGTACTCGTTTGGACTTTATTCTTGTGTAGGGTGTCAGGCAAGGGTCTATGCCTAGTTTCTGCCACAATGTTATCCAGTTTTCCCAGCAATTTTTGTCGAACAGTGAGTTCTTATCCAAGAAGCTGGGGTCCTTGGGTTTATCAAACAGAAGATTGCTGTATTCATTGCCTATTGTGTCTTGAGTACCTAGCATATTCCACTTGTCTACCCTTCTGTTTCTTAGCCAGTACCAAGTGGTTTTGATAATTGCTGCTTTATAATGCAATTTGAGATCTGGTAGCACTAGGCCACCTTCCCTCGAATTTCTTTTCATTAGTCCCTTTGATATTCTAGACCTTTTGTTCTTCCAGATGAGTTTTGATATTATTTTATCCAGCTCTAGAAAACAGAAAATCTGATAGTTTGATTGGTATGGCACTAAATAAGTAAATTAATTCAGGTAGAATTGTCATTTTTATTATATTGGGTCAGTTTACCCATGAGCAACTGATGCTTTTCGACTTACTTAGATCTGACTTTATTTGTGCAAAAAGTGTTTTGTAATTGTGTTCATATAGTCCCTGAGTTTGTTTTGGCAGGTAGACTCCCAGATATTTTATAGTGTCTACCGTAGCATTAAATGGGATTTCTCTTTCTATCTCTTGCTGTTGGACTTTGTTATTAATATATAGGAATGCAGAAGATTTGTGCGGGTTTATTTTGTAACCTGCAACTTTGCCAAAGTTGTTTATTATTTCAAGGAGTTTTTTACTTGAATCTCTGGGATTCCCTAAGTATATCATCATATCATCTGCAAAGAGTGATAGCTTAATTTCTTCTTTGCCTGTTCTTATTCCTTCAATTTCTTTATCTTGTCTAATTGCTACAGCTAACATGTCTAGTACCATACTGAATAATAGTGGTGATAATGGACATCCTTGTTTCACCCCTGGACATGCATCTAGCTTATCTCCATTGCATATAATGCTTGCTGATGGTTTTAGGTAGATACTGCTAATTATTTTATGGAAAGTTCCCTTTATTCCTATGTTCTCCAGTGTTTTTAATAGGAATGGGTGTTGCATTTTGTTGAAAGCATTTTCTGCATTTATTGAGATAATCATGTGGTTTTTGTTAGTTTTATTGCTGATATGATCAATAATGCTAATAGTTTTATTGATTTGATTGATTGAATTAATTGAATAATTGAACCAGCCCTGCATTCCTGGTATGAATCCTACCTGATCATAATGTATTATTCTTGTGATAAGATGCTGTATTTGTTTTGCTAAAATCTTATTTAAAATTTTTGCATCTATATTCATTAGAGAAATTGGTCTATAATTTTCTTTCTCTGTTTTGGCTCTTCCTGGTTTAGGTATCAAAACCATATTTGTATCAAAAAAGAATTTGGGAGGACCCCTTCTTCCCCAATTTTCAAAAATAGTCTATATAGTATTGGAATTAACTGTTCTTTAAATGTTTGATAGAATTCACTTGTAAATCCATATGGCCTTGGAGATTTTTTCCTAGGGAGTTCATTGATGGTTTGTTCAATTTCTTTTTCTGAGATGGGGTTGTTTAGGTATTCAACTTCCTGTTTTGTTAATCTGGGCAATTTGTATTTTTTAAAATACTCATCCATCTCATTTAGATTGTTGAATTTGTGGGCATAAAGTTGGGCAAAATAATTTCTAATTATTGTTTTAATTTCCTCCTCAATGGAGGTGAGTTCACCCCTTTCATTTTTGATATTAGTAATTTGATTTTTTCTTTCTTTTTTTTAATCAAATTGACCAAAGGTTTATCAATTTTATTAGTTTTTTCGTAAAACCAACTATTGGTTTTATTTATTAATTCAATAGTTTTCTTAATTTCAATTTTATTAATCTCTCCTTTGGTTTTCAGTATTTCTAATTTAGTATTTACTTGAGGATTTTCAGTTTGTTCTTTTTCTAGCCTTTTCAGATGTGTGCCCAGGTCATTGATCTCCTCTTTCTCTATTTTATTTATGTCGGCATTCAAAGATATGAAACTTCCCCTAAGAACTGCTTTTGCAGTATCCCATAAGATTTGGTATCTTGTGTCATTATTGTCATTCTTTTGAATAAAGTTGTTGATTGTTTCTATGATTTGTTGTTTAACCCACTCCTTCTTTAGGATTAGATTATTTAGTTTCCATTTGATTTTTGGTTTATCTTTCCATGGCCTTTTATCACATATAATTTTTTTTTTTTGCATTATGATCTGCGAAGGATGCATTGATTATCTCTGCCTTTCTGCACTGGATTGTGAGGTTTTTATGTCCTAGTACATGGTCAGTTTTTGCATATGTGCCATGTACTGCTGAGAAAAAAGTATATTCCTTTCTATTCCCATTCAGTTTTCTCCAGAGGTCTATCATATCTACCTTATCCAGAGTTTTATTTACCTCCTTAACGTCTTTCTTATTTGTTTTGAGGTTAGATTTATCAAGTTCAGAGATGGGGAGGTTGAGGTCCCCCACTAGTATAGTTTTGCTGTCAGTTTCTTCCTTCAATTCCTCCAACCTCTCCTCTAAGAATTTGGATGCTATATCACTTGGAGCATACATGTTTAGTAATGATATTGCTTCATTGTCTATGGTGCCTTTTAGCAGGATATAGTTTCCTTCCCTATCTCTTTTGATTAGATCTATTTCTGCTTTTGCTTTGTCTGAGATTAGGATTGCTACTCCTACTTTTCTTACATCAGCTGAAGCACAATATATTCTGCTCCAAGCTTTGACCTTTACCCTGTGTGTATCCCCCTGTTTCAAATGTGTTTCTTGTAAACAACATATTATTGGATTATGGCTTTTAATCCATTCTGCTGTCCGTCTCCATTTTATGGGAGAGTTCATCCCATTCACATTCACAGTTACAATTACAATCTGTGTATTTCCCTCCATCCTCTTTTTCACCGTTTGTGCTTTTAGTACTCCCATCTTCCTTTCCCTCCTCAGTAGTTTTCACGTTTCACCACCACCTCCTGCAGCCTTCCCTTCCTTCTTTTAGCCCTGCTTCCTTTTACTCCCCTTTACCCTTACTGTTTCTTCCCTCCCTTTTCTTCCCCCTTCCCCTCCTACTGCCTATAGAGTTAGTTAGAATTATATACTTAAGTTTATTGTTCCCTCCTTGAACCAAATCAGATGAAAGTACCTCTCAAACAACGCTCATCTCCCTCCCCTCTTTCCCTCTACTATAGTTTTGTACTTCTCCCTGTGATGTAATTTACCATTTTCTGCTTCCTCCTTTTCACATCTCCTGTTACAATCCCTTTGCATGCTTAAATCATATTTTTAACATGACATCATTTACTTTATACCTGTTTCCTCTATGTATATCCCTTTTATATGTCATAATAGATGTACAATTCTCAAGATTAACAGGTATCATCTTCCATTATAGGGAGGTAAACAGTTTGCCCAAATTGAGTAAGAGATTCCCCCCCCCCCCCCCCCCCCCAGTTTACCTTTTTATGCCTCTCTTTAGACCTGCATTTGAAGATCGAATTTTCTATTAAGTTCTGGCGTTTTTGTCAGGAAGGTCTGGAAATCCCTTACTTCGTTGAATGACCATCTCCTTGCCTGAAATATTATGCTGAACTTTTCTGGGTAGTTGATTCTTGGTTGTAGTCCCATCTCCTTTGCCTTACGGAATATCAGATTCCAGTTCCTTTGATCTTTTAATGTAGAAGCTGCAAGGTCCTATGTGATCCTGACTGTAGCTCCTCGATATTTGAATGGTTTCTTTCTGACTGGTGTAGTATTTTCTCCTTCACTTGATCGTTCTGGAATTTGGCAATGATATTTCTTCGGGTTTTGAGTTTGGGATTCCTTTTGGGAGGTGAACAGTAGATTCTTTCAATGACTATTTTGTCCTCCGGATCTAGCACTAATGGGCAATTTTCCTTGATTTCCTAGAAGATGTTGTCTAGACTCTTTTCTTCATCATGGCTTTCTGGCAGGCCAATAATTCTTAAATTTTCTCTCCTGGATCTATTTTCCAGGTCAGTTGTTTTTCCAATTAGATGTTTTACATTTTCTTCTATCTTTTCATTCTTTAGATTTTGTTTGACTGATTCTTGTTGTCTCAAAGAGTCATTAGTTTCTACTTTCCCAATTCTAATTTTTATCAAATTGTTTTCTTCAGTTAACTTTTGTATCTCCTTTTCCGTCTGACCAATTTTTCCTTTTAAGGAGTTATTTTCTCCAGTTAATTTTTGTACTTCTTTTTCCATTTGTTCAGTTATTCCTTTTTAAAGAGATGTTCTCATCAGTGAATTCTTTTTTTATACTTTTAAAATAATTGGCCAGTTTTTCTTCTATTTCCTTCTTCAGCTGTTCCAGGAGAGCTATTTGTGCATTCGAGCAGTTCATAGTCCCTTCTGAAGTTTCAGATGGAAGTACAGTCTCACTACTGACCTCTTTGGTATTTGTGTTTTGGTCCTTGTCCCCATAGAAAGATTCTATGGTTTTTTTCGTGCTTGTTTTGCTTTTTCTTGTTCATTATGGTGATTGTGTGTTGTGGCTTCTGGTTCTTTCAGTTAGAAGCTGCAGAACTTGATGTTGAACTGACTTGTGTGAAAAAGCTAAAAGCAAGTGTCTTTTTATCTTTTTGTTTTGTGTTTCCCCCATCTGCCCTGGGGTTAACTTGTTAAGTGTGGGGGAGGAGTGGTCTGGTCACGGTAGATCTCCTCAGCTGAACTGAAGCAAAGGCAAGCTCAGGGGATGGTGATCCCAGCTGCTCTATTGTCTTCCCCTTTCCCCTGGAGTGCTGAGGCATGCCTAGATCCTAGTGCGAGTTTCCATCCCTCCTGGGGCTCCTAGCACTGAGCCTTGCCTGGGTCCTAGTGTGAATTTCCTCCACCCTGGGGCCTCTCTCCTTCCGATTCACCTCTGCCACAGTATCAGGTGTTATGAGACTATTTGCCCCCTCTTCTGTTCCTGCTGATCCAGAATTTTTCTGGGGAAATATTTTATGGTTTTTTCGAGGTCATCAGGTGGGGAGGAGAGAGCATTTACTGATCACTCCACCATCCTGGCTCCTGGACGTTCAAGTAGGTGATTTACAGATGTTTAATCTGCGGGCTGAAAGTCTTAGGAGCTGCTGCAGCTGATATCTGGTGCTCAGTGGCTGTCATTAGCTTGGCTATGCTGGTCTCTCACCCTGGGCCAGTGGATGCGCTGCGTTGTGCGCTGTGGGCTCACTCCTGTGGAACAGATCCTTCCCGTGGACCTTCCAGTTTGTCTTGGGCTTTGAATCTGCCACAGTCTGTCTCCTATTGGATTCTGCACCTCCAAAATTTGGTCAGATTCTTTTTAGAGGTATCTGAAGGGGTTTGTCTAAGAGCTTAGGTGAGTCATTGCTCTCACTCTGCCATCTTGGCTCCGCCCCGGAACACCTTTTTTATATGGTTATTGATAGATTGGATTTCTTCCAATTGATCATTTATCTAGTGATGAATGACTCTAAAAGCCATTCATTCTGTGGTCTGAAAGTACTATTAATTGTTAGGAAGGGTGGATTTTTTTCAGATCTGGAATCTATGGCTATGAGAGAGCAGCTGATTTCCCCATGATTCTTTAATTCCTTAAGTGAAACTCACCTACCATTAATTACATCCTCTTCATCCTAATTCTTGCTCTAAGCTGAATAAGTCTAATTACTCTTCTACTTGACAGCTCTTCACAATGTTTGAAGATTATTTTCCTCCTCAGCTTTCCCCTTCCAGGCTAAATACCCCCAGTTCCTTCAGCTGCTCCTGTATGACATGTATTTGACTCCCTTAGTTTATCTATGTTTTATTTTGGAACATGATTTGCAGAGCTGTACATAATATTTTGAATGTGGTTTGACTAATCCAGTTTATGTTGGAGAGATTTCTTCCATTGTTCTGGATGTTGTACTTCTAATAATACAGCTGTGACTCATCACACTTTTGGCCCACATTGCAGTCTTAGTCTTCTAAAACTTCTGTTTTTTTTTACATAAGTCTAAATGTAAAACTTCACATTTATCTCAGTGCAGTTTCATCTTAAATATCCATTATTACTTTTGTTCTCAGTCTGGTTAAAAAACTAATTTCTCTATACAAAATTATGCAACTGTCTTTATTTTCTAACTGTTTTCCCTCATTTTTCAAGGTGCAGTGGTTGACTGGTCAGGCCAAGGATTGCAGAAATTGGGTCCAAATTTGTCCTGTGATGCTGATACACATACTTTGATTCTTGACAAAAATCAGATTATTAAATTGGAAAATCTTGAGAAGTGCCGAAGACTAATACAGGTCAGTATTAAGTGATACTTGGGAAAATGGTTGATTTAGGAACTTATTGCCTTGGAAAACTACAGACATTAAAAAAAACAAGACCATCTTGTTTTTACGATGAACGCATCCATGCCAACTTTACACGAATCTGAAAAAAATTGTTAAAGTGATTAAGGTTTCTATTAAAGCGAAAATAATTATGTTGATAATATATTGATATGATAAAATATTAAATTAAATGTTAATATAATGAAATAATTATAATGACAGTATACTAATATTATACTGTATTCACAAGGTACCCCCATTCTCAGTATATGGCTAAAAGCTTGCTCTTTTATGAAAATTTTCTTGGCCTGTGTAACAAATTGTTCCATTTTGTTCTGCATATTATTTACAGATTCTCAGTTTTAATTTTGTTTTGCTTGGAAATTAAAGAACAATATATACTATATGATGTTGGATAATGGTGAAAAGGTCTTTAAAACATGAACAGAAACAATTGTGCATAGCTGTTGAAGGGAGATTTTTTTCTTTTTGTTTTAATGTCACCATGAAGTTTGTATATATCTTTACTGAGAATAATTGTTTTTCTTTGTCCTTACACAGTTGTCAGTTGCCAATAATCGACTGGTTCGGATGATGGGTGTGGCCAAACTGACTCAGCTCCGAGTGCTGAACCTGCCTCATAATAGTATTGGCTATGTGGAGGGTCTGAAGGAGCTAGTACAATTGGAATGGCTGAATTTGGCAGGAAATAATCTAAAGGTAAACAGTTTTTAAAAAGTAGAGATTAGAAAAGTAGGAACCTTTGAAAAAATTGTTTTAGATGTCATTTGAATGGAAGTAAACAAATTACTTTTTCCTTTCTTTACTGTGCATGTTATATTCCAGATACTCAAATACCTAGGTACTTTAAAAAAACAATGAAAATACATAAAGTGATACATTAAAATCAGACCTCTCAAAAGAAGGATTCATCTACAGTAAAATTAAATATCTTAAAGGAATGATTTGTCACCCTTTAAATCAAACTTCCCAAGGATTTATCAC
Source organism: Notamacropus eugenii (assembly GCF_028372415.1). Classification (NCBI taxonomy): domain Eukaryota; kingdom Metazoa; phylum Chordata; class Mammalia; order Diprotodontia; family Macropodidae; genus Notamacropus; species Notamacropus eugenii. The sequence continues at coordinate 368,356,007 of NC_092876.1, read as the reverse complement.
ATAAATTAGTTTCAGATAGAGATGATTTGAGGCTTACGCAACATAGTTGGGGCAAGCCCTGGAAAAGGAGACCAGGGACCTGCGTTCTAGTGCTGCTTCTGCCAACCAACTCGGCTGAGTCATTTCATTCCTTTGGGACTTAGTTTTCTCATCTGCAAGGTTGCCTCAAGACTCCTAACTTTTTTTTCTCTTTTTAAAATTCAATATTTTTTCCCCTGATTACATGTAAAAACAATTTTTAACATTCGTTACTTAAAATTTTTGAGTTCTGATTCTCTCCCTCCCTTTCCCCTTGCCCCCTCATTGAGAAGGCAAGCAGTTTGATGTAGGTTATACATGTACAGTCATACAAAACTTATTTCCATGTGATAAGACTTTGAGCTCTAAGATTTTCTAAAAACCCTGTTAAACATGCCACAATATCACGATATGGGAGTCCATTGCTTAGTCTCTCTCTCATTTTCTCTTTCTCTTTCTCTCTCTCTCTCTCTCTCTCTCTCTCTCTCTCTTTCTCTCTCTCTCTGTCTCTCTGTGTCTCTGTCTTTATGTCTTTGTTTTATCTTGACTTGTGGTTTTAGCTCATGGTGAGAAACTTCCTCTATCTATGTGCATCAGTGCCTTCTCTATAAATTATAGACTTTTAAAATATATTTGAAAAATTTACTCCAAACTTAAATGCCAAATAAAGTTAGTGTTTCTGTGTACTGCCTCTCATAGTATTAAAGAGTTGTCTGGAGTGCCAGGAAGTTAAGAGTTTTGTCTAGGGTCACTACAGCAGAATGTGTCAGGGGTGGTACTTGAACCCAGGGCTTTCTGCTTCCAAGGACAACTCTGTAGCCACTGGATTGGTATGATGTTCTCCCTGATTGTTCTGATTCTTCCCAAGAGTCCCTTCTTTTGCCAGCTTCTGTCTAACCTGCTTCCAGTCATTACAGAAGTCAGAAGAGGAGATTTGTAAGAGTTGTGAACTAAAGAAGTGTTTTGTTTTATGGGGCTCATGCATAAATTAATATAATTAATTTTTTCTCATCTTAGGCAATAGACCAGATCAGTAACTGCACAACTCTACAACATCTTGATTTATCAGACAATAATATATCCCAAATAGGTGATATTTCTAAACTGATAGCTCTAAAGGTAAGTGTGCCCTCTGACCTCATGTCTTCTTTGAGATTTGAAGACACTATGTTGACAGTTAATGATCTGATCAGTATAAAATCATGCTTCTGTGTGAGAAGAGTAGATTATGTTAAAATTAGCATTTCAATAATTCCTTGAAAAATTGCTTCTTTCTATGTTTCCTTCTAGCTCTCTTCACCATCTCCTGAATATTGGAATTGTATTTGAAACTGATGTCTAGGTCTGCTCTTTTTTTTTTCCTAAATGCAGCATTTTTTAAACGGAGTATCTTATTTTTTCCAGTCATATGTAAAGACCAATTTTAACATTCATTTTTAAAAAATTTTTGAGTTCTCAGTTTTCTCCCTTCCTCTCACCTCCTTCCTCCTTAAGTAAGCAATTTGGTATACATTATGTATGTTCATTCATGCTAAATATAATTTCATATTAGTCATGTTGTGAAAGAAGAAACAAACCAAAAGAAAAAGCCATAAAAAATAATTTGAAAATAGTATGCTTAGATCTGCATTCAGACTCTATCAGTTCTTTCTCTGGATGTGAATAGCATTTTTCTTCATGAGTGCTTTAGAATTATCTTGGATCATTGTAATACTGAGACTAGCTAAGTCATTCGTAGTTGATCATTGTACAGTGTTGTTACTATATACAATGTACTCCTGGTTTTTAGACCTTGTCTTACAAGATAAAAAGTTGACAATTCTTAACTAAGGATAATCTTTATCTCCTATCTGCACATGTTGGCATTTCCTTCTCTTGAGCCAATAAAGGTTATTGGCCTTTAGAATATAATATAGAAACCCTTGATTTGACTGAATTTCTAGAGCAGTGATTCCCAAATATAGTTTTGTGACACTCCCAGACATCTCTGCAGTTATCTTAATGGTGTGATTTAAAAACCCCAAATTTTAAAGATAGGATTAATTTTAATTTTCTTTACTTTTTAAAGATAAAACACATGCCCTCTGGAACTGTTATGAAGTGGAAGATAATTGGAAATCAGATAACAGTTAGAAATTCCTGCTTTTTAGAGACTATCTCTAAGATAGTTTTTTTGTCTTTGTGCTTCATTTGGATTATTAGCAGCTGGTGGAGTCAATCAACCTTGAAGTCAATAACATTAGCTCAATTACTCCACCTTTCTTAGTAGAAATCATCTTTATTAGTAATTATCATAAAAGATTTGGGGCAGTCAGATTTTTAAGATAATAGATGGAAGGAGAGTCTAGTAAATAAACTAAGGATGATTAAAATAGCTTTTTTTTAAAAAAAAGAGGTTTGGTTGATATATTGTCAAAACTCCAGATCAGTCTTTTTTTTCTAATTTCTGTTGACTTGAGATCAAATGATTCCCATCATCTCAGCTTTAGAAATTATTATCTGCTTTCTTCATGTATTCTCTTGATCAGGCACTTCAGTTTTTAAAAAATGACCTAAAATTGCCAAATAATATATTTAAAGAGAAATTTTACTTTACCTATTATTTCTCTAGTGCATTTATTTTTCTGTTTTGATTCAAAATAAAGAAATATCACTAAGATATAATTATAAATCTCATAGCCTCTCACTAACTGGTTGAGTGACCCTGGGCATGTCACTAGCCCTGGGCAAGTCCTGGGCCTTAGTTTTCTCCTCTGTAAAGTGATGGGGTAGTAGCTATCTAAGGTTCTTAATAGTTCTAACATTTTATAACTATGCTTTCTACAGCATAACTAAATCTGTCTCTGTATCAAATTTAGACAATATTGCAACACTGCCAAAGTAGATTTTCTTTTGCACTGCTTTAATTCGTGTCTGTTATTTGGTCTTGCTTTAAAGACTCTCTTGCTACATGGAAATATCATCACCTCTCTTAGAATGGCTCCAGCTTGTCTCCCTCGAAGCCTTGTTATCCTTTCACTGGCAGAGAATGAAATACGAGACCTAAATGAGGTACATATTTGATAACCATTTATGTGAAGGAGAGAGCTAAAAAAGATCCATTGGGGGGGGGGGGGGTAGTTTCATATTTTCAGCACTTTGGAAGAATTTAAAAATCATTTTTACTTTTTGTATGTGATTTCATTCTTCTTTCTCTTCCCTTCCATCCCCTCTTTATCCTAGTATATTAGTGTAGGATTGGACTGCATTCACTTTAATGTGCTAAGCTCATAATAATCCATCTGCGACCATCTGGGTAAAAGAAGTTTGACACCATGCATATACCTTTCCCTCGGTTACCATAGATGGTTTTACAAATAATCTAGTTTCTTTGTGTCAGGGAAGCTGATAGATGATACTTTTCTAAAGGATAATCCAAGCCTAAGTATAGCAGGACAGATGGCCATGTTGTTGCTGATTTTTTTTAAAGTTAGCAGATAGAGCAGAGGGTGGCCCATTTTCAGAACAATAGGGAAATTGTTGCCTTCTCCAGTTTTGTTAAGATGTGAATCATCAGAAATCCGGTGCTTGACACTAAGTAGTTCTTTGGTTTCAACAAAAATCTCCTTTGTTCCAGATTTCTTTCTTGGCATCCCTTTCTGAGTTGGAACAGTTGTCAATCATGAACAATCCCTGTGTGATGGCCACACCCTCCATTCCAGGCTTTGACTATCGGCCATACATTGTCAGCTGGTGCTTAAACCTCAAAGTCCTAGATGGATATGTGATTTCTCAAAAGGAAAGGTGAATATAACCTCTTTAGCATCACACATCATAGAAATCAATAAAAAAAGACTTTTTATTTCTAGGTAACAGGAAATGGATGAGTTATACAATTCTTAATTCTTAAAATTCACACTGTGAAAAGAAAGTCACTGAAAAGTCACTTAGGTTCTCTCTTAATGGTGTTTTTCTTTTACTTTTGATATCTAAGTCATACTGGTCTGTGTCCTAAACATGCAAATTCTGCTGTAGAGTGTCTGGTTATAAAAGATTAAATATATTTAACATATACAGGCTTTAGATACAGTTTTAAATTCTAGACATAGAATGTAGCTATTATTTTTCTTATATTTTCTAATTCTTGAAAAATTAGAATTCTGCTGTCTCTTTTGTTTCTCAGCACAATGTACTCTGTGAATTTGAATGAGCAGAGTATTTTGTGAGGATGTATAAAGGAATTTAATTTTAATCTATTCTTGGTTAAATATAGATTTTTTTTTTGAGTGAAGCATTAAGGGTAGATTTTTATGGTTGAGCAAAAAAAAATTAGAGAATAGTGAAAACTCTTTACTAAATCGATATTGTTTGGAACAACAGAAAAAATATCCCTGGGGCTTCTTCTTTGTCAGTATAGTGATATCCCTGCAGATTCATGATTACTATAACCTCTGATGAAAAGTTAAATTGAACAAAGACCTTGAAAACTGAAATGATTTCAATCCTTTTTCTACCTCAGTTATTTTTAGGGAGCAGGTTTCTTTAGTGATAGCATATGGAACTTTATTTCACATTCAGGTGCTGGATCTTTTAAAGAAAATAGGCACATGCCTGTAATCCCAGCTACCAAGAAGGCTGAAGCTTGTGGATCTTTGGAGCTCAGGAGTTTTGAGCTACAATAGGCTATGCAAATTGGGGTGCACAGTTTGACACAGTATGATGGGCCTCTTGGAGCAGGGTCACACCTAGTTGCCCATGGAGGGGCAAACCTGTTCAGGTTGGAAACAAAGTCAGGACCATGAGTACCCCAGGAGATTCTAGCCTGAGTGAGATGGTGAGATGAAATCTTAAAAAAAAGAGAGATAAAAGAAAAGAAAAAGAAAATAGGACTCCCAAACTCCTTATGTTTTTTTCTCTAATTATTTTAGAATTGGCATCCTTAAAAATCATTTTGTTAACTTGAACATCATATCCCATTTCAGAATTTTTTTGTTCTGCTCATTTCAACATTTTGTCATTTTATGTGGCAGAAGCATGTAAATAGTCCTTATAGTATATAAAAAGAGTATAAAAAGAGTACTAGATGTAGAAGACAGTTTCTGCCCAGATGTACCTTGCATAATTTCATCAACTGATTCCCCAAAACGAGGCTTTACCTGGGGGCAGTGCTATAGAAATAAAGTTGAGCAGCCTAGAATTCCCAGTGGGATGCCAGAATTGCCCAGGTGGTCTCAGGCAGAGATTGCCCTGGGAATGAGAATTAGAAAGTGGACTGAGCTGAAAGGAAGTAGAAATTGGAATGGGGGCTGTGCTGCAGTAGTTGGCTTAATGCCATTACAAGTGGGAATGGGAGCATTCAGGTGGCATTGGTGTAATTGATGTGTATTTGATATTAAAATGTATATTTGATAGTAAAAAAAGATATTAGCGTTGTGGTGTAGTCCTAAAGAGAAACAGTATAAAACCTGGGAATATTTAGTGTAACATTTGTATGTCATGCAAGTAGAGCACAGCATTTGTGACTTTTAGTCTGTATTTATTGGTATCCATTTTAACATCAGCAAAAAAGAAAAAATTCATTCCCTCAAACACTCATTAGTTGTGTGACCCTGGGCAACTCTGTGTGCCTTAATTTCTTCTACTGTAAAATGGGAGTAATAATAGCATTTACCTCCTAGGGTTAATGAGATAATAATTGTAAAGCTCTTAGCAAAGTACCTGCCCCAAAGTAAGCATGATATGAATGTTAGCCTTTTATTACTTAACCTCTGTGTTTCAGAGGTTAACTGCAAAATAGAGATAATAACATCTACCTCACTGGCTTTTTGGAGGATCAAATAATAAAATATTTGTAAAGCACTTAGCGCAGTGCCTGGCAGACAATAGGTGCTTAAAACATGCATGTTTCCTCTATCACTTCCTCCCTTCTACAAAACCCCAGCTGGTGATTATCTCCCTAGCACACTCCATAGAAGCCTTTGTAAATTGTATTGCAATTAAAGTACAATATTGTTGAGCCTAACCATCATATATAAATGTGTTTCTATGGGAAAATGCGTTTAATGTTCCAACCTGTTACCCTGACAGTGGAAATTGAGGACTTCCCTTCCCTTCATCCACCACAAACTTTGTGCTGGCAGTAGGGATGTCCCTAACGCCAAGCCTAGATCAAGGGCTCAAATAAAACCAGGAGTAGGTTAGGGAGAGGGGTCCCAAAGGATTAGGGGAAGAGGAATTGGTGGAGGGGAATAGTGTTCTGGAATGAGAAGTTGAATGAGGGTTAGTGAGGAAAGGATATCGAATAGGGTTACCTTCTTGCTCCACTTTTTTTTTTTGCTTTTTCCCTCTTTCTCCTCCTTTAACAATCCCCTCCTTTCCCCCACATGGGGCAGCTAGGTGGTGCAGTGAATGGAGCACCATTGCAGGAGTCAGGAGGACCTGAGTTCAAATTTCACCTCAGACACTTGACACTCATTAGCTGTGTGACCTTGGGCAAGTCACTTAACCTCAATTGCCTCATCCTGGGTCATCTCTAGTCATCCTGATGAATATCTGGTCCCTGGATTCAGATGGCTCTGGAGGAGAAGTGAGACCTTCACAGCCCTTCCTCACTCAAAACAAAGCCAAGTGCAAGTCATGTCATCATTTCTCTGATGGCATGGTCTTCTTTGGCAATAAAGAATGAACACACACACACCTCTCCTCTATCCAAAAAAGGGCAAGGAAAAGAAACAGTAGCTTGTCTTTTCCTCTACTTTAAAACAATTTTAAAATTCATTTATATTTTTATTTTGAACTTAATGAACCCCAAATAGAACAGGCATTTGCATCTATGTGAAACTGCAAATGTCTCCTAGGTATAGCTTGCTTTCCTTTTTAAATATGTCATAATATCAGCTTACGGCTATCAAAGCTGTCCTGTATGTGTAACCTTCTTTCCAGCCTTCCTTCTGTTCCCTCTTGGTTTAAAAAAAGAGAAAAAGATGTCTCAGTGACCCTCTTTTCTTTCTTTGTTTTTTTCTTTTTCCCTCCACTTTCCCTCATTACTGGCTACTTTGACCAATTAGAAGGATGAACAGCTGCAGCTGGAAGGGGTTTTTCTCTCTTCCTTACTTTCCCTTCCTCTTCCTCTTTCCACAACCATTCCTCTCTACCCTGTTCTTCTCTCTCTCTCTGAAATATGCCTGACAACACTGGTAGATGGCAGGGAGTGGAATGAATTTATTGCTTAACCAGAGTATAAGTGTCAGTAGGTAAGTGACTCATTTAAGTCTTGGACTACCTAAATTAGAAAGACAGTTTCTCCCTTTTTTAACAGTTGATGGTGCTCTAGTAATTTTTTAGTTTGTGTTTGAGGGAACTTCATTATTAAATTAATCTTGTTATATTCAGTGTGCATGAGTGATAAAGTCTGTTTTAGAAATGCCCCTTTTTTTCCTCTGCTCAGGGAGTCAATAACATTCTTATGTCCATGTTACCTGAAAGTTTATGGGTAAGGATTTTGGAGAGCACTTAAACCAGTAGAAGTTAAAGGGGACTTTAAGGAAAATAGAGCATAATTATACAAAGTCTAAGTGTCTGCACTTGCAAATAATTTTCTTTTGGGTTTGGATTCTCTTTAAACATTCTGTACAAAACTTTGCAGTGATTGCAGTAGTGTTTTGATTCTTTTTATATAGAAAGGCCATCAGTGGGGTTTTTTCTTTTCTTTTAAAGCAAGCCATCTATTCATAATCTTGAATCTGAGAGTAAAAGAAGTAGTAAGATGAATAAAATCTTCAAACCATTTTCCTGGTTTACACATCAGCCTTAGATCTCAGGAGCCTGGGGATAAGTTTTTGATTTTTGTTTGCACTCAGTTTAATTGTTATTGCCAAGAACATACAGGTTTCTGTAAAAATGCTCACCATCCATATGGTGTCAGTAGTTCTCTCAGTGAGTTATCTCTCTAAACAAATTTGATTTATGTCAGGCAGTCTGTATGTAGAGAGCACTGCTGTGCACATTCTAAGACTATAGGACGCCTGTCTAAGGCACGATCCCTGCATTGGGGAGCTTGCAGTAGGAAAAGAAGACATGAACATTGGTAAATACTTCATATTCTTAAGTGGATCTGGGATCTCATCAGTTCCTTTACTCCTTTAGTTCTACTTATCCTCCCTGTGACTTTCCAAACCAAAACACTCATCCCTAGCCATTATTCCCCTATATCTCTTGTCTGCCTCTATTAAAATGTTGCTCATTGAGAGTAGGGTTCATCTGCTTTTTGTATTTAGCACTTAATACAGTGTCAGTGATGCATATCACAAACTATCTGAGCTTGGCCATCTTGTGCAATACTTTTCCATGTCCTCCCAGAATATCTGCCCCATGTGCTTCTGAGCATCTCATTCACTTTCTCCTCACATTGCTAGGATGCCATTGGAGCGCATGTACATCCCATCATCTTTCCTGTTATCTGATGGTCAGCCCATCTTATTGTTGGAGCATTCATTTCCTTGACAGCATCCTTTACTGACATTTGTCTTTTTACCTTTGTATTTTTTATGCAGTGCAGCCTGATCATATCTATCTTGTGCTCCTTCACTGTTCTCTTAGTGATACACATTTTGATTCTTTGTGGATGATAATATTCTATGATTTACAGCCTCATTAGCATATCCTAGGGTCCTAGAGCTAGAGCTGGAGGGGACATGAGAAGATATCTTGTCCAACCCCCTTATTTTACAGATGAAGAAACAGGAGGTTAACCTCAAGGAGGTTAAATGATTTGCTTGAAGTCACAGTTTCCTGAAGGTAAACCAGTCTTCCCTAGAATTTTAAAACAGTTTTCCTCATTATGATGCTGATACTGTAGGTCCATAAATGATTCACTTAGATTCTGTAATTGCACAATTTTATGTACACAGAGAAAATTTTTTCATGTTAATCTTGACAGTTAACTAGACCAGAACTTCAGGAGTGTTAAGAAGTTAGGAAAATTATCTTTTCCCCCATAGTCTGTGGCAGAGCCTCTAGTGGGCCAGTGGTATGTGTATTGGTGGTGATGAGGACATAAATTGTGCATTTTTAAGGCTGCAGAGGGCTTTTACATCTTTGTAATAATTGTCAGGATGAGAATAGATTTCTGTGTCAAAATGATAGCACTCCTTCTTTGTTTTGGTGCATAGTTATCACAAAAATATCCCCAAATTTGCAATCAATGTTAAAGGTGTTTAGCTATTAGAAATATGGTTTCAAATGTAGATTAGGAAGGAGAGTGAGGCCAGTTTTTAAGACTCTGAATTTTGTGAACAAAGAAAAGATCATTACTACTTTTATAAGAAGTTAGCATTAAGTATATGAGCAAAAGACTCCAAGAGCCAGAGTTGTCCTCAGGCTTTTTCTGTGGTCTGCTCTGGACTTTTACTTGTTCTGCAGTACTGCTGCATTGGGGCAAGCATATCTTGAGATCATAAGATGAGGATGAGGCTTGAAGAGAAGATCAGCAATAGCAAAATGCTTTCTATTGGGCCATGCCATCCTAGACTATTCTTTTTCTTTTTAGTTTGAAAGCTGAATGGCTTTATAGTCAAGGCAAGGGAAGATCATATCGACCTGGTCAGCACATCCAGCTGGTCCAGTATCTGGCAACTGTTTGTCCTCTTACTTCTACTCTGGGCCTTCAAACTGCAGAGGATGCCAAACTGGAGAAGATACTGAGCAAACAAAGGTGAGCATGTCAAATATAGAGCAGCTGATGGATTCCAAAGGAAAAACAGTTTTGGCTCAGCAGTATGGCATTATTAGTTCTAATTCCAGCATATGGTTAAAAGGTTCCTAGCACAGTGTCTAACACGTAATAAGTGTTTAATAAAGGCTTGTTGATTGATGCCTGTAAGTGCTGCACCTTCTATTACTGAGCATTCAAAACTCCTTGTTGCTGTTGGGGATACAGAAGCAGAGACACCATACTATGTTGCCAGCCATAAAACTTAGGGCTCCATTGCCTTTCATTGTTGAGGGGGAAGAGGTCTAGGTAGACAGAGAGTGAAGGCATACTCCATACATATTTGTAGATGTACAGTGTGTATGCATGTATATATTGGTATGTACTTAGAGTATTGTTTACCCAATTAATATTTCCAAATGTGCTTGCTTATGAAGACAATAGAAAACATTTAGTTATATGTAGAGATCAGGTTATTGCTGGGTAAAGCTTTAAAGGGTTTTGTGTATCTAAGTGCCATGTGCAGAATTATTTCTAGCCTTTCTTTTTTAATTCTTCAAGACAAGGCTTTGGAATTTGGAAGGAGGTGGTGTTGGGAAGCTACCTGATGAGAAACAATGAACTGCCACCTGATGTAAACTATAATTTAAAATTGATATGTTTCTAGGCTTCACCAGAGGCAATTGATGTGCCAAAGCCAAAATGAAGAATCTTTGTCTTCAGTTGCTAGTGAAATAGAGGTAGCCATTGCACCTGAGCACTTGGATCCAGCTCCAGGGAGCCCAATAGTTATGGAAAGTGGTAAGATTCCTGTGTGTACCTGTGAAGGGTACCTGTGGCAACATGCGTGTGTTCTGTGTACATATGTGCACAGAATACCATATATATGTTTTGGTTTTTATTAGGGTTTTAGTTTTAAAATACAGATCAATTTCTAAATTAATTTCTAAAATACAGATCTATTTCTGAATTCTTCTAAAATTTTGTTGGTAGCTTTTGTTTTTATGTCACCTTGATTTCCAAAACCATCCTCATTCCCTTTGCCCATCAAGCTGTCCCTTGTAACAAAGTTTAAGAAAGTAAGGGGAAATATACTAATTCAGCAAAACTAACCAATTTTTCTGGAGGAGCTGCAGGAGAACAGGCACATTAATGCACTATTGATGGAGCTTTGAATTAGTCTAGCCATTCTGGAGAACAATTTGGAACTGTTCTAAAAGTTACTAAACTACATAGCCTTTAACCCAGCCATACCATTATTAGGTCTATATCTCAAAGAGATCAAAGACAGGGAAGGACACATGTGTACAAAAATATTTATTACAGTTCTTTTTTTGCTGTTATTGTTGGAAAAATTACACTAAGGGGGGTGCTCATCATTTGGAGAATAGTGAACAAATGATGATATATGGATATTACGTCCTGTTGTGCTATAAGAAATGATGAAAGGGATCATTTCAGTGAATCCTGGGAAAATATGAACTGATGTGGACTGAAGTGAGCAGAACAAATAGAACAATTTATACAATTAACAACACTGAACAAATAAATTTGAAAGCTTTAAGGGTCCTGATTAATACAATGATTGACCATGATTCTAGAAGACCAGTGCTGAAGCATGTCTTAACAGAGAAACAATGGACTCAGACTACAGAGTGAAACATATATGGACATGGCCAATGTTGGAGTCCGGTTTTCTTGATAGGCTTATTTGTTGCATACTTTTCACTTCTCCAAGAGTCCATGAATGTAGCCAACTTTCTACAATCCTTCCAACTCTTCGCTATTCTTATTTTTTTGTTATTTTTGTTAATTTTCTGGATATAAGGTAAAATCTCAGAGTTCTTTTGATTTTTGTTTTACTATTGATGATTTCAAATGATTATACTTATGGTTGATTATTTTTTGCAATTCTTTTGAGAATTCTTTGTTCTTTTGGTTTAAATTATTTAAAAATTTTATTTATAGCATCATTATTTTGGAATAAGAAAATAGCACCCTGTTTATATAAGTCTGATAGCTCTTATTAAGAACTATGTAGTCACTGGATTTTTAGAAAACATGGTTTGGAATTTAGGGAATATTGTGGGGAATCACTGTTATTTGTTTGCTTATTTTTTTTTTTAGATACTTGATATTAATGCAGAATTTTAGGTAAAAATTCAAATTCTTAGTAATTCAAATGAAACTATCTTTGTTTCTTCTAGAACCTGTCATTCAAGTAAATTCTTGGGTTGGGGCAAGTGCCCATGAGGATCACTTATATGCTGTTAAGAGTAACCTGGCAGCCTCAGTACAGACTGTGAGATTTTCTCGAAATGACCTACACCTAGAAGACATACAGACAGATGAAGACAAGCTGAACTGTAGTCTTCTCTCTTCAGAGTCGACTTTTATGCCTGTTGCCTCAGGATTATCCCCAGTATCTCCTACTATTGAACTGAGATTACATGGTATAAACTTGGAGCTGGAAGATGATGGCACTGTGGTTGAATCTCTGAAAGAAATGAAAAAACAGGATGTGGACAAAGAAGTAGAAAAGACTTTGTGGGTTTCAAAAGAGAGTTCTGTTAAACCAGCAAGTGGTGAAGGAAATCCAGAGACCAGTGACAGAGATGGAATATTGCTCCTCCCTGAGATGGCCACAGCAAGTGATGTCTCAAGAGATGGTGTTAATCATTCCTCCATAGCCTTTCCTGAGACAGATGGTTTCAGGCTTTCTAGTGCCCAGCTTATTGATGAAGGCCCATTGTCTCAAATCATTTCAGAAAAAGTACCCTACAGGCTTTTCCCTGAGGGATCTTTTGCTTTGGACAAAGATTCCACCGTACTTCAAAGAATGAATGATGCAGCCACCAAGCTCCAGGCCTGCTGGAGGGGATTTTACATCAGGAACTACCATCCTCGAGCCAAAGAAGTGCGCTATGAAATCCGTCTGAGGAGGATGCAAGAGCACATTGTTTGCTTAACGGATGAAATGAGGAGGTGGGTCCGAAGTTCTGTTTCTGGTGGCACCTGGTTTGTGAATAGAGGTCTTAGTTTGTCTTGGAAGATTGAATTATCACTCTGTATCTGGGATGTGGGTTAAACTTACTGTACACAGCAGGATTTCCTTTTTGGAAATCTACACTTAGGTCTTCCACTGATGCCTCTTTATGGTATGGAGACAACCTGGGCCCCTGAGGGCTATGTCACTGGAATGTATGTTTTGTCGTGTTGTATGTTGTGCTGGAAAGGCTTTGAATGTGGGCCAGCCCCAGACTGTGTGTCTGTTGAATGAAGCTAGCCTGCATAAGTCTAGACAAGTTAATTACCAGTTTGGCTACAGGGTGATAAATTTCCCAGCAAGAGCAACTCATGAAGGCCTATTACTAAGGCGTAGTAGTAGGGCTTGTGATGTGTGGCAAGAGAGAGTGAAATTTCACACAAGTGAAATTGCATATCCTTGGAAATTAAAGTATTTGTTTCTGGACATGCAAAAGAACTGTACGAGCAAGAAAAGACTCTCAACAGGGTCAGAGTCAGTCATTCACCAAACGTTTATTAAGCACCTACTATGTGCCAGACACTTGGCAAGTACTGTGAACAGAGTAACTGAAATGAAATTGTTCTCGTACTCAAGGAACTTGTGTTTTCTCAGATTCTGAAGAGATGGAAATAAAATCAGTAAATAGCATAAGGCTTATTGATAGCCCAGAAACAGCAGGAAGCCAGAAGATGCTATTATTTTTCGGAAAATAAATATGATTATTGGTTGGATTGGTTTAGTAGACTCTTAAAGTTTGCAGAGCTCCTTCTTAAGTTTCATAGCTCACATGATCTATTTACTTTATCAGACAAAACAGTTAAAATTTCATAGATTTTTGTTGAATAATGATGATATTTATTAAGGCTGCCTTACTTAAAATGTAAATACATTGACTTCTTTGCAGTTAAAGAATTCATCGAGTATATTACCCTCACCTGGGGTCATGGATGAACTATACCAAAATAAATATAAAAGGAGAGATTAAAATTATTGGGTATGTTATGGTTTCTAACATAAACCTATTTATTTTTATTAATGCTGAACTGGGAAACCTGTTAAGTGACCTTTCATTATCTTTATTCTCTTAAAAAAAAACTGTTAGGGATTCATTTTGTTTTGACATATCAGTCAATTCCCACAAAGCAATCCCCCTGATTCTTTCCTAGTGTGAATGACAGTCTACTTTTCATTAACTTTAAAGAGGTTAAATTTAAAACTGTATCTGTATCTATATCTATAATTCTTCAGCATCCATTAGTTGGGACAGAATAATACTGAATTACTACTTTATAATCAATTTCTCACAAGCCTAGCTAAAATTATGTGGTATTTTGTTTTATGCATGCCATTCTGGTTGTTACTGTTACTGTGACTGTGTTGCCGTTCTACAGAGTGAGTGCTGTGTAGAAGTAAGATCTTTATTTGTTGATTGTGATATTAATTCATATTTATTAGGCGTTCACATGGCTATTTTACTTCCACTTAAGGTTTTCATTTAAGATGAGATACAGAAGTAGGAAGATCATTATTGGGCCATTAGAAAATTAATCTCTTGAAACTGTATGCATTGACTGTGCTAATCAGAAATTCATAGTTCTACCTTCTGTTGGTAACATTTTTAATTATAGATTGAAAAAAGAAAGAGATGAAGAGCATATTCAAAAGCTTGTGCAAGAAGAAGCTGTCAGATTCCTTTGGAACCAGGTAAACACCCTTCCATTGATTTAACTCTGTGTAAACAAAAGATTCATTTCTGGGAAAAGGAGTAAATCTGCCCACCCTGGCACCCTAACTACCCTTTGCAAAGATTAAGGATAGCAAGTGTGTTAATTGCCATTTATTTTCCTATGCGGGAGTAGCAGATTGAATGGGTGACATTTTAAGTTTTATTTTGGATGAAAAAATTTTTGTTTTCTGAGTAATTCAAGGAAATGAAGATAAAATTCAGAGGAGAAGGGAAATGACTAATAGAATTTCTATGAAAACATGCTTTTAGGCAGAAGAGCATTACAGGGACAAGGTTTGATTACAATTTATTAATGACTTTTATTTCAGACTTCAGGCCCACATCTTCAGACTTTTTCTGCCTTGCACTCAAGACACTCCAAGTGGGGTACCATCCAACCTGTTTCTGTCTCATATTGCTCTTATCTCTTCTATACTGTGCTCTGGGCAAAAAAACCTTTCCTTTCTATCCTCTGAACACTTTTCTGTTTTTGGCTTTTGCTTACACTAATTGCCATTCATCTGTTTAAGTTTGACCTTTTAAGTTCAATTTAAGTTAATACTGGCTTCTCCATTGAAGCCTTTTGAACCACCATCACAGCTACTGGCTTCCTCTCTCCCTTGTCTCTAATGACCCTGCCCTGGTACTTTGTTTTATATCTTTCCAATCACTTACCATGTAATCTTGTATAGTATCATAATTCATGTTTGTGTCTTGTCACTCTCCTAGACTGTAAATTTTATGAAGTACTTTATTTGAATTTTGTACCATAACTGGTGTTATGTTTGTAGCAGATATTTTTGCCTATTGGATCAATGAATATTAAAATGACATTGGCTAGGGCAGTAATTGCTTGGGACATAATAGGCACTTGATAAATGTTTGCTGAGTGAGGGACTGACTGATAGGTAGAATATACTTATAAGGAAAACTCCTATTATTTCTTCTAACAAATAGCAACAACTGAATTTAAGGTTGTTTTGTATGGAGTATCTAGCTACTTTGTGGGATACTATTTAACTTACATTTGACCATGAGTTGAGTTTTTTAAAAAGTGTATAACTACATGATTGTATGTCCTGAGAAATATAGCATAAGCTGCTTTGTCAAGTGAATTCAGGTTGACTTTTATTTATAAGGGGCCATCTGAATTATTTTCTATTCTGAAATTTTACTGTGTCAGATACTGCTTGATGATTTCTGGTTAATCATCCGATATTTGGAATCTTTTTGTGATGTTATTTGTAGCAGGAATTTGACATATAGGCTTTTTAGAATCTTCATATGATTTGACTCTAGTAGCCATGAACCAGAAGTTACTGAGGTATTTTCAGAGAATACATTTACTCTGTCATTGATTAACATTTAGGAAACTCTTCTGTCTGTCTGCAGGTCCAAATCATGGTTATAGTTGTATATATCATATAGTATTTTCTGCTTTCACATTTGCTGGATTTAATCTGTCATATTTAATAGCTTTGTCTCTCACTTGTAAAAGGTGTATCCTGTGTTTCACGTAGAAAGATAATACTAGTGACTCACTGTTCCTTTGAATTATTTTTCCACTTGGTTCATCCTTGTTTCCTCACCCAATTTGCTTTGGGACCAAGGTGTTCATTCTGTGGCCAAAAGTTGGAGTATATTCTGTAGTCATTAAACATGGCAGACAAGGCCCTGCTCACTACTTGGATTTCATCAGTAACTGGGCTAACTGGACATTGATACTGTTGCTTTATAACAACTGGAAAAATAACTTAAGAAGTGCATGCCGTACTGATAAATTTATGTTTGTGTTTTAAAGTCCACTGCATAATTATGAGCCTGTTACTCCATAATGAGACTTCATTCTGTGGTTTGCAGGTGAGATCCCTACAAGATTGGCAACAGACAGTGAACCAGCACCTCAGTTCTGCCTGGCAATCTAGTGCTCCCGTATCCAGCACCCTGTTGTCCTCCCAGTCTTCTCCATTATTTATCTCAAGTCAGGAGCCCTCTTCAGCCAGTGCTTCTGACTGGTTTATTTCAGATGTTGAGGCTCCCCAGGAGAAAGTCTTACCTGAATTCCCAGACTCTGGCTTTCACTCCTCCCTTGCAGAACAAGTTCACTTGCAGTATTCATTTGATTCTGAAAAGAGTTCCATGGGAGGGAGTGATATTTCTTTAATGGGGAATTCCTTGGAAACAGTTAGATATTTCAAAGATCCAGATACAGGGAATGCCAGTGAAGGGCATAATGAATGGAATAAAGATAGCTCTAATAATGAACAAGATAACAGTCTTCTCGAGCAGTATTTAACTTCAGTTCGGCAGCTAGAAGATGCTGATGAGAGGACCAGTCTTGAGGATGGCATAGAAGATGGTAGTCTTCAAACTCCTTCAGCTCCAAGTTCATGTTCCTTGTCTGACTCAGCTGCTGTCGCTAATGTAGCTGATAACAACGCTGCCCCTTTGCAAGATGACACCACTCAGACACCAGACACTTGTAAATCAAACGCAGAAGTTCAAGGTCATCAATCAGAATGTGACTCTGCATTTCAGGTGCTGCCTGTTGGTATTGCTGTGTAGTGTTTCTGGTGCCATGGAAAACTGAGTAATTTAATTCTTCCTAATTTCGCTTGTCCTTATATTTTCTTTCAGATATGTTTAAAAAAAAAATCTTCATAATTTATATAGAATTTATATTCTCATCTCTTGTTTCCCATTTTTCAGATGTCATACTGGGGCTTCATTTCTGACAGCAGTTTGCTACTCTAGTATGTTCAAATACTTAGCTATATGATGCAGAGTAATATTTATATTGAAAGCTATATGCACTTTATGTCTTAATAATTGAATTATATCAGAATAGCTTTTTCTTCTGTGAAATGTACTAAGATTATAGCTTCCTCCAAAGAGAATTAAACTAAAGCATCTTCAAATTTAGGAAATTTTATCTAAATGGTTATTGCATTACTTCTGTTCTTTTTTGTTAATGTAGAAAATAATTATATAATACATTCTATATAAAAAGAAATCTAATGCAATGAACCAGTTATGTACAGGACAGTGAACTGTTGAGAGGGGAACAAAAGCTAGCTGCTTTGCCTTCTGAAGCAGCAAGAAGGTTCCAGCCTTGCTTTGTTTTTTTCTCCTTTTGAGGCAGGGAAAAAACTTTGCAAGCATATCCAATAGGACACAATAAATCCACAGAAATTTTTCAATAAAGATGATTAATTGCCTTAAGAAACAGAACTTTAATGAATATCAAAAAGATACTAAAGAACAGGATCTTTAAAAGAACAGGATCTTCAACAGTGAAGTGTTTTATCCAACTCTGTAACTTGTCTTACTTAAAGGAAGCAATAATAGAAACCCTTCTCTCAAATGGGAGAAAGCAAGCACAAAGATAATTCCATTTGTTAGTAATACCACTGAATGTGTTCTTACTCTTTGATTTAAAAGCATACTGGAATGAGGTTTATTTTTATTTTTAAGCACTGTTGACATGTTTCCCAATTGTGTACCTTTTTCAGTATTTTAAATAAGAGTTCCTATTTCTATGTCCCTTTACAACACACTTTGCTCACATTAACCCCATTTTTTGATTTTGTTTTTTTATCCCCAGCATAGTGCCTTGCATGTACATACTAGGGAGTTAGTAAATGCTGTTTGGATTTTGGAGATAGCAAAAATATTATTAAAGCCATTTTATTTTGTTTTGTTTGTAAATACTTGATTAATATCACTGTCACTTCATTCTTGCTCCCTTACTCCCTAGCACAACTCGTTCCTGTAACAAATAAGTACAGCCAAATCAACACATTAGCCATACCTAAGAACATGCTTTGTTCTGCACCCATGGCCTGCTCTTCTCCGAGAAGCTTGAAGCACTCTTCACACTTAGTCTTCTGAAGTTGCAACTGATCCCTGCATTTATCAGAATTCTGATGTCTTTCAAATTATATTCACTTTACAGATAAACTTTTTTTGTGGAATCTGTTTTTTTTTTAAATGATTTACCAAGGGTCACATAGCTACTAAATATGAGAACTGGGATCCGAGCCTAGGTATTCTGACTCCAAATATTTCCTTTTTTACCATTTTGCCATACTGCTTCATCTCTATTTAGGTAGGAAATATTCTCCCCCCTTTTCTGGGGGATGGGGGAGGAATTAGTACTTAGATTTGGCAATGGATGTCAATAGATGACCCATACACTGTCACCTTTTTAATTTTGCTCTTAGCTAAAGCATGTACAGACTTGAAGATAAATACTGATTGAAGAACTTGAGCTGCCCTCTTCTCCCCCATCTTTGTTTTTAGAGGAATATTTCTCACAGCATTTAAAAAGTCCTACATTTTGGGTAGAAATTAGTGGTGGTGGGAAACCATCTCTTTTGCCCTTCATTTGGTTAAAGAATTCCCCAAATGTACAAAGAAAGTATTTTGTTTTGAAGTCATCAAAAGTAGATCTATAAATCAAAACATGCATAATCTAACCTTGGGGAAATGTTTTAATTGTTGGGAAGTCATCAAAAAATGTTCCAATATCTTTTAACCACAAGCATATAGAATCATGGTATCTATGGAATGTTAGAGTTGTGATTCAGTTCTATTTAACAAACATTTTTAAAGCCTCTACTAATGTGTGTAAGGCCCTAGTGGTACAAAACCAAAAATGAAACAATTCCCACTCTCACTCTCAAGTTTACATTCTTTTGGGAAATTTTATGTAACACACGTAAACTAATACAAACTATAAAAAGTAATTTCAGGAGCAAGAGAGTACTAAACTGTGCTAGAGATTATAATTTCTAATCAGATTCCGAGGATTACCACAATTTAGAACATTCAAATAATCTGAGATTTAAGTTAGAAGTTGAAGACCTATTTGTCATTCCCTGGAACTCACTGGGAATCCATTCTCTAGAATTATATAAAATAAACACTGAAACCTTCCAGAATAAATACGGTTAACGTTGGTAATATTTATGCTGGGAATTATTTTTTCTGTGTTCATGAATAGGTAGCACTCAGGTTAAGGACTCTCATAATTCCAGAATATTTTGCTCAGGAAAATTTCCATCTGCTTTCTTTGGCTATCTAATCCTAGAGTGAACACAGTAGTGTTATGTTTGTAGTCATTAAGTGGACTTATTGTATAGTTTTTTTTACCCCCTCTACTGATAACATGTCTTATTGGTAGCTTGTTAAATAATAATTGAAGGATTTTTCAGTCTTTGGATTATGCTAATTGTTTTTTATGGATCATTTTAGATTTCTTCTTAAATGCACCCTATTTTTCACAATTAATTGCCTAATTTCATTCCAGGAGTTAGACAGAAAAACTGTCCTGTGTTGCCCTAGTACCAGAGTTCTACTTCTCATAACATTAAAATTTTCCAGAAAAGCTGCTAAAATTTCCTAGTTCAGTATTACCTAATCAGACATTAGCTTGCTCACACCTTTTCTTTTTCTTTTGCTAAGCTCATTCGTGTACTAACATTTATCCACAGTATTTTCTTTCTTTTGCTATGTGAATTTCATTACTCATAAGTAACCTTCAAAAGAACTTAATTTCACAAAGATTTAGCAAAATACCCCATCAACTAATATTTTCATTTCTCTTTTACCTTTACTAAAGTTTTGAAGTACAAGAATATTAAGATGTCCCTTCCTTTTCTTTTGGACCTTTACAGTTTATCTTGCAAGTAGTTGAGATTAAAAGTTGTTTAAAGTTAGAATGTACGAAATGTGTGGACCAGGCTTAATATATCCTGAGGGGTTTAAAATAGTTAAAAACTAATTTTTATAAAATTTTTGGTTTCAAAGTCACAGTGTGTAATAGCAGATTGATATAAGAGACTAGTGTTAGTTTAACAAGATTTGGTAGTTGGCGAAAAGGATGGGTATGGGAGCTAGTTATTTGAGTATATTGGCCTTGTTTTAAAGTGTCTTAGTTAAAGGTTAGTTAAGGCAATTCAACAATATTACTTCACTTAAAACTTTTTCCAGTCTGTAGAATTATACAGATTTAGTATATGTCCATTAGAAACAATTACAAAAACTGAACTTGTTGAGATTTTGATATAAAAAATTTTGTACTTTACAGCAGTGAGTAGACAGAGTTACCCTGTTTATTTTTTCTGTCTTTGAAAGGAAAACAGAGTTTTGCCATCGAAGGTAGAACAATCATTAAAAAATAAGAAACAACAAAATAACTGTGATTCTTTTCTAAGATACATAGTTGTATTAATTATGTGTTATAAAAAAAAATGGAAACTATGTAAAAGTTTAGCAAAGGATCCCTTCGTCTATACATCAAGGATCTGTAATTTCTTCAATATGAATAGGTACTCCTGCCAACTGAGATCTTTCCACATTCTTAGTTAAAAACAATTTCATAAGTTGCTGGGGCCAAAAAATTTATCCTTTGATGGTCAGCTCTTTGAACTTGGCTGTTTTAGTCCTTAGTTAATGTACATTGCTGGGCCTGTACTAGAAACTTTTCCAACTTGGTGAAAGGCCTGTTACAGTTACGGCTTAGATTTTGAGAACCCAAGGTCGTCTTGATACCATGATGAGATATAATTGTACCTTAATCAGAGAACATCTGATAATAAAAAGTGACATGTTGTTAATCAGAATAAAGATCTAGTGAATCTTTGAATTTGATCACTTCAGATTTCAAGGTTTACTGAGCCAGCGGGGTGTGAAAGTACAAGCCATCCTAATTGTTACAGAAAGCACTTGTCAGGCTAGTCAACAAATATGTAAGTTATTTGTATATTTAATTATAAAAAGCCTCATGCATGCTACAGGTAGAAATATAAATGATTGATGACAAAGCTATTCTTGTGAGTGTGCAGATAACTTTTTTTGATCTAATAATGTAGATCTTGAGAATTGTAGTATTTTAAAGGGGTTTGTGGGGAGGGATGGTATTTTTGTTAAAATAACAAAAAACCCTCTGTAGTGGTGTGTTTCTGTGTGCCTACTTAATTCTCTCTTATTCCCACTTTTGTTAGTATTTTTTGGGAATTGAGCTTAATTGTCTAATTCCTGGTGGTCCATTCTGATGATTTGTATAGTTGTATTTACAGTACATTAAATACCATAGTACTTTCAGCACGATAGGCAAAAAGGACAGAAGCAGTACTATCAAAAATTGAAATGAATACAGTATAAAAATATAGGAGAAGATATTCCTAGGAAATAGATACAGCATGAAAAAGGTTAGTTACCTGTTCATAAACCAGGTGGAAAGATGGTTTGCTTATTTAGTATGGCAGTTGTTTATTTTGCTGATTATATACCTAGTTGAAGTAAATTTGCTATAATGTGGTCCTTCCTCATAGTCACTTCTAGGTAAAGTTTATGACTATTTTGCCATGGATTTAAACAGAAAATTTAGTCAAAAAACACTTTAAAGGTTTTCTGAGTTTGCTTTCCAAGATAGAACCTATTGTGCCATATTAATATTTTATAAATAAAGTAAATGACAGAAAAAATAGTAAAAAACAGCCTTGGAGAGTATCCTTGTACTTAATTGTATTTTTCCAAAAATGAGGTGTTTTTTTGACCTTGTATACCATTCTGAATCCAGTTGACTCCATTCATTACAGTACATGGGGAAATCATGCTGTGGTGGGTTTGTTCATTTTACAGTTGCCTTTCTGTGTTTTTTAGGAAGGAGAAGTCATGTTTTATGTAGATAATGGAGTTTTAAAAATTCATTTGTGGTTTATTTTTAGTTTTTTTCCCTTCTAGGACCTATAGAAAAAGTATATGGTTAAAGTGATTACAGTGTGCCTTTTTTTTAAATGACTGCTAACTTTTAAAATTGTGCTTAAATGTTTAGTTTGTATTTTTGAGGTTCTAATTTTAAATAAATTATTTGTATCTTTGCTTTAGACTTAATCTATTTTTTTAAACTGCTATAATAATTGTGCTTATTCATGCTTCTAATGATTAAAGGATATATGTTGTTGTGTTGTTTCAATTATATCCAACCCTTCTTGACCTGTTTTGGGGTTTTCTTGGCAAAGATACTGGAGTGGTTTGCCATTTCCTTCTCCAGCTTATTTCATAGATTAGTAAGCTGAAGCAAACAGGGTTAAGTGACTTGCCCAAGGTCACGCAGCTAATAAATGGCTGAGGCTGGATTTGAACTTATGAAGATGAATCTTCCTGAGTCCATGCCTGGTGCTCTATCCATTTACTACCCCAAAGGATTTATACATTATACAAAACAAATTGCATATGTAATATTGTATTGTGTGCTTCAGTATAGTGATAGAGATCATTGTTAACTGGGAAGTAGTCGGGTAAATTGATGTTTGACACTTTTTTCAAGCAACTGAAAAGTGCATGGGAAATGACAAGAATAATTATGTGTATTTGTAGAAGGAAAGGATACAGGTCCTTTAGTACTATTCCTAGAAATAACTACATGTATTGATAAATTTTACATATGTTATATATAATACAATTTTATTCCACATTCTGACCTTTTTATGAAGAATTCAAAGCACTCTCAGATATGTCTTATTGTTTAAAAATTTTTCCTGACAATCCTTTAGGAGAGAAGGGTAATTACTTAATCATTTTACAGGTTAAGAAACTTAGTTACTGAGGGGTCTGATTGATGTCTGCGAAGAGTGGAATGTGGTAACCAAAAACACGAATTTAATCTGAAGTTACATGAAGAGGGGTCTAGTTTTCAGGATGCAGAAAGTGGTATATTGTGATGTATATTTTATATTGTCCTGTATACTGTCTTGATCAGACTACATTTGAAGTATTATGTACAGCTTTAGATGTCACATTTTAGGGAAGGGCATTGGTAAGCTGGGAACAATCTAGAGGAGTGTGACTAGGATGGCGAAATATCAGTTTAAAAAATCAGGATCATCCTGAAGGAGAAAGAATATAACACTGCAGACATGATCACTATCTTTGTTATTTAAAGGGCTGTCACATGGAAAGAGGATTAGATGAGTTTTGTTTGGCCTTGGAGGGCAGATTTAGGAGCAGTGAGTTATAAAGAGTTAAATTTAAAACATGAGATAAAGAAAACTTCTTTGCAATGACCTAAAAGTGTAATGGACTTCTTCAGGAATTAGTGGGCTTCCTCCTCCCTGGTGGTCTTCAGGGAAAGGCTGAAAGATCACTTGGTGAGCATCTTGTAGAGGGGACCTTTTACGTGTATGATTTGGACAAAGTGGCCCTTCCCATCTCAATCCCCATCCAACTCTTCAGATTCTATGATAATGCAGGAAATACCAGTCCTGAAATTTGATTTCAGTTTTCTAACAGGCTAGTGCTCTTTCCTAGGTAGCATTTCCAGCAGGTAAGGCATTTATAAATAAATGTTTAAAATTGTGTTTTACGAATAGAATTTGGGTCTAGGAATTTGTGATTACCACAAACCTGCTGAATCCGTGGATTCCCACTTCTCTTCCATCAGCCCTCCTCTCTCTACCTCAACCTCCTTTCTAGCAGTCACCTGGAATCAAGCATCCAAGTGTCCAAAAGGACTTATGAGGCCATTGAGTCCACCTCACACTCAGTCCTCTACAAGTCCTGATGTGGTGGTCATCCTCCAATGAAGGAAAGCCTTTACTTTCTGAAGCAGCCCATTTCACTTTTGGATAACTCTACTTACTTGGAAGTTTTTCCTTATATGTAGCCTAAATCTGACTCCATAACTTTCACTCATTACACCTGGTTCTGTTTGAGACCAAAGAGAAGTGATAGTCCTTCAAATGCTCAAACTCCTGTCATGTCATGTTCCTTCTAAGTCTTCTTTTCTCTAGGCTAAATGTTCCCAGTTACTTCAAGCAATCTTTATATGGCATGGTTTCTAATTTCATAATCCTGATTGTCCAATTTTTGAATGCTCCAACTTCTCTATATCCTTCTTAAAGTGTGGTTTGAAGAACTGAACAGAACACCTAGGGCAGAGAGGAGTATAAATGACATCTCCCTGGTTCTGGATATTATTTTTTTTCATAAAGACCAATTTTTTTTCAGATTTGGAAAAAATTGAGCCATATTGTATATATAATTCATCTTGCAAGACATCAGAAAATAATCAGGTTGATCATTTCTCAATGTGTTTTCTGACCATGCTGATATTTCTTTCTCCTGTACTAATTCCCCTGTACTTTCACCTCTACTCAAATTAGCTTGGCAAAAGTGTAAGTTTCTACAGTAACTTTAGGAAATAAAAATGCCTTCTTAAAAAAAGAAGGAATGAGGAAGGACCAACTGAACTAGATTTCTAGCAGTGTAATAAAGGGGGAAAGTGAAACTTCAGAATTGGGAACTGAGGCAGTACACCTTCCCCAATTCCTAACCAGGTCTGGATATTATTTTTCAACATGGCCTGGGAATACCATTAGGCCTCTCACAGTGAGCTTGTAGTCCACTTAAAACTCAAGATATTTTTTGTAAGAATTGCTCCCTAACCAACTAACATTCATCCAGTACTTGTGAAGTTGATTTTTTTTAATCCAAGTGTAGAACTTCACATTTATCCCTATTAAATTGCATCTTTTTTAGGTTTCCCCAGTTTTCTAGCCTATTGATTTTTTAGATCCCAGGTCTATCATCCAGTATGTTAGTTATTCTCTTCAGCTTTATCATCTGAAAATATCACAAGTATGCATTATATGGTTTCATACACAGAGCTCCAATTCCTGTTGGCTTTTTTTCCACTAGAAGTATACCTCCTCTTCACGTAGACCTAGACCTTGGAGTGGATGCATGTTTCTATTACTCTCCTGCTGCCCCTGAAATCAGAGCACAAGCCTCCAGTATTTTAAAAGGAAAGTTTTACCAGGAAACCTTAGTTGTTTACTTAAAAAACAAATAAAAAAAAGTACTAATCTTTAACATTGAGGAGTTGCTGCTGGGCCTACAGCAGTCAGGGCACTGTACCTCTCTTGTCCACTAAGGGGGCTGGCCCTCTGCTCTGGACATGTGATCTAACTGGATACAGTCCTAGGGAGTATGGCCTCTAAAAAGAGAATTTAGGTTGCCTATTCTCACATTCTTTGACTCTCTAAAACCCCATCCCAGCATCCTGGAAACAAGTTTAGTTATAGCTTAGAGTTATGGTTGATGTCTTGGGTTTCCCCCAAAAGAGGGCAGTAAAAAAGTGCTAAGTGTATGATATAGATAAGGTATTACATGTATATTTTATTCCTATGTACAAAAGAAGTACTAAACATTAAAAACAAACAAGAAAACAAACCCTTATGTTTCAATATTTTTAAAAACCTCCCTTCTACTACCAATGTACTTTCCCCCCCAAAGGCAGGGTTTTCTCAAGGTATGAGGCCATTTGGTCATTATACCAAGTAGCTTCCAAATTCTATATGAGGCAGAGGTAATACCAGATTGCGGTGGGTATTTTCATCAATTCTTTCAGCTATTATATAATTGTTTCTCTTGTTTTGTACATTTAAACACATAATTCATTTAAATCAATTGACTAACAAAGCCAGTGCAGTTCAAATTAGAAGAGAATCAAGAAACTGGGAAACACAATATTTGCAGTAAATTTCTCTGATAAAGGTCTCATTTCCAAGATATATAGGAAACTAATTGAAATTTATAAGAATAAGACCTATTCCCAAATTGATAAATAATCAAAGGATAAAAATAAGCGGTTTCAGAGGATGAAATCTAGGCCATAAAAAGCCATATGAAAAATGTTCTAAATCAACAGTTGCAAATGCTGATTAAAACGACCCTGAGATACCACCTTATCCCCATTAATCATATTTGCAAAGTTGGCAAAAAAAGTATAAAATGACAAAGGCCAGAGGGGCTAAGGGAAAATAGCTACATTAATGCATTGTTGATGGAGTTGTGAACTTATCCAGTCATTCTGGAAAGTAATAGGAAAGCTACTAAACTTTAATATGTCCTTTGACCCAGCAAGGCCACTCTGTTGTTGTTTAGTCATGTCCAGGTCTTCATGTCCCCATTTGGAATTTTCTTGGCAGAGATGCTGGGGTGGTTTGCATTTTCTTCTTCAGCTCATTTTTCAGATGAAGAACTGAGACAAACAAGGTTAAGTGACTTGCCCAGGATCACACAGCTAGTAAGTGTCTGAGGCCAGATTTGAACTTAGGAAGATGAGTCTTCCTGATTTTAAGTCCAGTGCTCTATTCACTGCCTTTTAACCTACTCTCTGAGGTTAGCAGAATCCACATAATTGTCCCAAGTCTTTATCTGACTTATGATTAGAAAGTCCCTGTAACTCCTTTGAACTAGAGACTCCATTATTAGATTTATGCCCTAAAGAAGCCATTGATAATTGTTATAAAAGGAAATATGGTTATTCTATCACGACCTGGTTAAAAGGCAGCTTAAATTCCTGAAGGTTTAATTAGCTATGTGGTGTGGGTTCCAAAAGAGTTTAGGTCGTAGAGACTAAGATTCTGGGAAGTGACGGATTTCTAGAAAGATGATGAGCAGCTAAAACTCTGGGAATTGGTTGATCTTGCTCTCATTATGGATAGAAAAAGTGCTGAGTATCTTTTTTTACTCTTGTGACTAGACCTGCCTTTCCCACTAAAATAGCTCTCTCTGGTCTCTAGTCTAAAAAAAGATTTTTTTTTAGTTGAATGAATTGTGTCCTCTTGCTGGCTAGTAAAAATGAACATGGTTATGGCTAGATGCAGACCCACAGATTACCTTGCATTTGTGATAGATTTTCTGGAGGGGGGGGCTTCCTAGGGGAGAGGTAAGCACCTCAGCAGAGGCCCAGTTGAGCACAGCTAGTGAAGGAAGAGGGAATAATAGCAGAGACAAAAGAATCAGAAAAAAAAAAAAAGCAAGGAGCTACAGAGACATGGAATGCCCAATCCAAATGTGACAGAACAATCAGGTAGAAGGTCCAGCAGAAATCACATAATGATATCACTAAAAGTCCTCATTGACCCCTATGAAATGCCTCTCAACGTGTGTACTTTGGCTACACATTCTTTCCACGTATATGTTCTTCCAAGTATATGTTCTGGCCATACATGTTCCCTATATATGTACCTTCTATTCATTTACCCTAACCACAGGTATTCCGTACATGTGTGCCCTCTACATATTTCCCCAGTCACATATATTCCTTATATCTGACCCTCCATTGATGTGGAAGGCCACATATGTGTGCCCTTTCATGTGTTCCCAGTGGGTACATGTGAGACCAGTCTTTACGCTTGTGGCATATATATTTGTGGGAAGGTGTGCCCCAGTTTATGTGGGAAATATTGAGGCAGCTAGGTGGTTCAATAGACGGAATGCTAGTCCTGGAGCCAGGAAGTTCTGAGTTCAAATCTAGCCTAAGATACTAGCTGTGTGACTCTGGGTAAGTCACTTCACCTCTGTGTGCTTCACTTTCCTTATTTGTAAAGTAGGGATAATCACAGCACCTAAATCCCAGAGCTATTATGAGGATCAAATGTGATAATAATTATAAAGTGCTTAGCACAGTGCCTGGGACATAGTAAGTGCTATATAAATGTGAGCTTTCTGTCTATCTATAAATGCCTGATTGTCAATTTTCTTACTGTGCTCTTTCATTAAATGAATTGTGTCCTCTTGATGATAAGTAAAAATGAGCATC
Organism: Notamacropus eugenii; assembly: GCF_028372415.1. Classification (NCBI taxonomy): domain Eukaryota; kingdom Metazoa; phylum Chordata; class Mammalia; order Diprotodontia; family Macropodidae; genus Notamacropus; species Notamacropus eugenii. The sequence continues at coordinate 368,327,932 of NC_092876.1, read as the reverse complement.
ATGGGGGTTTTGAGTGGATGAAGACCCAAATATTACCTTAAATCTAGGGCAGTTTTTAGGGGGGCTTATATATAAGACATTATACCCAACCTCATGGAGATTACTCTCTAGTAGAGATTTGAGGCAAATACAGACACCAAATAGTGTATAATGTTACACAGTCAGCACATCAGATAATTGCAAAACAAAGGGCTATGTAAGGCCCAAAGGGGTAGGTTTTGCTAGCAAGAGGTAGCATTTGAGCTGAGGCCTTAAAGGGAAATTAGGAATTAGGTGAAGTGGGAAGGATGCTATTCCAGGAAAAGAAAAACAGTCTGAGCAAAGGCCCAGGTGGGAATGTACAGGATGGCAGAAAGGGGCAGAAAGTAGCTTAATATGGCTAAGTATAGAGTGGCAGGAGTGGAACAATATGAAATAGCATAAAGCACCATGGCCAGCCTGGTGATGAGACTGAATTTAACCATGTTGTTTCTCAGATTACAGGCACACACAGTTGTTTATCCTAGAATCCATACTTGAAACCTTTTCAAGTGGTAGGCCCTGTCACAGCCTTAAGAATCTGGAATTATATTCATGCCATGATGGGGCTGTAGAAGAAGACTTTAGTAGAAGCTAATTACTACTGGTTCTAACCAAGTAGAAGCTACAGAGAAGGCAGGAAGATCACATGCTGTATCTCAACAATGGCTGTGTGAAATGTTATAGTAGAAAGAAAGATTACTAAAGCAGCAGAGGAAATTACAGTCTCCTTGGGTTATATGCTACTTTCTTTCTGAAAGAAAAAGCATAGCTATCTACACACCAACCCATATTGGAGTACTGTCTGACACTGATCATCAGGAGCTGAGGAGAAAAAGCTAGGAGAGAGGAAAGGGAACAGAAAAGGCAAACGGATTTATCACAGTGACGTTGCAGGAAGTTCAGAATCTCCCTGGTCTGAAGAGAAAGGCTCATTCCTGGATGACAGCTCTGCTGGGCAATTATGGGTGAGGTAGTAGGCTCTTGCATATCACCCCTCATATCTTTTGGAGTCTTCAAACAGAGATTGGATGCAGGAAATATTGTTGCAAAGGCTATGACTTGACTAAATCCTTAGCTCTGTGAGAACTGTACACCTAGTAGTAGAGACAGACCCCTCCAAGACTATCAGTAGGTTACTGCTCTCAAGTGGAAAGTCATTCGGTTTTGCTGGGAAAACTGGAGAGCAGTCAGGCAGAAACTAGATATAATAGACCAATATTTTACATCATTTACTAAGATATGGTCAAAATGTCTATGGCTATGTTATGTCTATGTCATAAAAGGAGATATCAGGTAAATTAGAAGAACATGGAACATTTTACCTATTAGATTTCTGGACAGGTGAAGAATTTATGAATAAGTAAGAGAAGGCATTGTGGGATATAAAATGGGTAATTTTGGTTACATTAAATTAAAAAGGTTTTGTACAAAAAAAATAACCCGATGTAGCCAAGATTAAAAGGAAAGCAGAAAATTGAGGAAAAATTTATCGACAGTTTCTCAGATAAAGGCCTCATATCTCAAATGTATAAAACACTGAGTCAAATTTGTAAGGATGTGAATAATTGCCCAATTAATAAATGACCAAAGGATATGAACAGGCAGTCTTTGGAAGAAGAAATCAAAGACACACATAGTCATATGAAAAGTGCTGTCTATCATTGATTAGAGAAATAAAAATTAAAACAATATGGAGGTACCATCTCATAGCTATCAGGTTGGCTAAAATGATAGAAGGGGAGAATAACAAATGTTGAAAAAGATGTGAAAAAATTGGGACACTGTTGGTAAAACTGAACTACTCCAACCATTTTGGAGAGCAAATTGGAGCTATGTCCAAAGAGTTATAAAACTGTGTACTGTGTATGTCCTTTGACCTAGCAATGCCACTATTAGGTCTATTTCCCAAGATGATCAGGTAAAAAGGAAAAGAATTTATATATTTTAAAATATTTAAAGCTGTCCTCTTTGTAGTAGCAAAGAACTGGAAATTGCAGGCATGTCCATCAATTGGGGAATGACTGAATAAGTCGTGATATATGATTATGATGGAATAGTATTGTGCTATAAGAAATGAGGAGCATGTTGATTTTAGAAAAGACATGAGATTTAAGGTAATCTGTGGGTCTTCATCTACTCAAAACCATAGTTCAGCCCCCACCGTGTTCATCTTTATTAGTCAGCAAGAGGACACAATTCATTCAATAAAAAACTATTTAATGAAAGAGAAAAGTGACAACCAAGACAATACTGAATGCAGTAACAGCCATATTGTTCAAAGAGTAACTGAATGACTAAGCTGTTCTGAGTAATATGAATATTTAAATAAACTGAAAGGACTTAAAAAGAAAAATGCTGTCTTTCTACAAAGAAGAAACTGATATATTCAAGTATGTATTGTACCATATATATATAATGTATGTATATGTATATATATACATATATAGCTATGATGGCATTCTCTAATATAGGGTTTAAAGAAAAATGCTATCCACCTCCAAAAAAAAAACCTAATATATGGAAGTATGTATTGTATAATTCCATATATATGTAGCTATATCAAATGATTGTATTCCTTAATGTAGGATTGGGAGGGAGGGTGGGAGGGAGACAACTTAGAATTCAAAATGTAACAAAAAATAAATATTTAAAAAAGTCATTCAGTTCAAGATTGCTTCTGCTAACATATTCTTATGATTTGCTAACAAATCTTTGTGAAATGAATCAATGAATGGATTAAGAACCTACTGTAAGTATGACCTCAAACAAGAGCATTGAGAAGACACTCCCCAAAATTCCTTTGCAGAACTGTGTGTGTGTGTGGATGGGGACGGTCCCCAGGTAAGGAGCATTGAATATTATTTTCAGGTTTTTGGAATGCAGTGTTTAGTTTTGCTGATTATTTTTCTCTATTTTTTCCCTTAAAAAATTCTTTGCTATCTGGGATGGTTCTCTTGGAGAACAAAGAGGAAGCAATAGAGGGAAAAATTTAGGTGATATAAAAACAAGAAATATCTATCTGTCTGTCTGTCTGTCTGTCTGTCTGTCTATCGTACCCTAAGCACAGCACTATTAATGATATTATTGAAGAATACAACAGAAAGAGAAAAATAAGTCTCTCCTTTTGGTTAGTAAATGATTTTGTACTCCCTCACAAAATTATCAATTTACTTTTTAAAAATCTGCTGAAATTATTGCTTTTGTTTTACTATTAGTCACTTCTACATATACTCTCTACTCTCCAAGTGAACCTTCCTTTCTAACAAAGAAAGTAGGTTAACAAAAATGAGGGACAAAATGAACCTATTGACAGGGTATGCAACATTCCAGACCAGGAGTCTCCCATCTTCCTACTAAAGGGGGGACTTGCTTTCTTGTCTCTTCTCCAGGCCTAGATTGGTCATTACACTTAGTCATAAATCTTGGTTTGGTATTGTTTTTGTTTACGTTAATGTAGTTAAGGTGTTACTGTTCTTTTGGTTCTGTTCACCTTAACTTATTGGTTTAGTTTTTACAACAGGAAACAATCATAAAGGACTTTGGTACTTCTAAAGATAAATGTACCATCTTAAGTACAAAAGACTAAGAAAGGGGATACAAAGCAAATAAAGGGCAGCTAGGTGGCACAATGGATAGAGTGCCAGGCCTGGGGTCAGGAAGACTCATCTTCATTAGTTCAAATCTGGCCTCAAATAGTTTCTAGCTGTGTGACCCTGGGTAAGTCACTTAACCCTATTTGCCTCAGTTTCCTCATCTGTAAAATGAACTGGAGAAGGAAATGGCAAACTACTACCCGTGTGTAGCCAAGAAAACCCTAAATAAGGTCACAAATTGGGCATGACTGAACAACAACAAAGCAAATACATTAAGGCTCTTATTTTTTGTGATGAAAGGTATCTCATGTAGCATACTCAGAGTTGACCTTCGTGGTTCTATTTGACCATACTAGGAGCTTTGGGACCTGTTTCTGGCTTTGTGGTAACTCAGCATTGAAAGAAGATGGAATGATGTGTTTCCTTGGTCCCTACTCCACCCTGGTAGGGTGTTGTGACAGTTAAAAGGAGAGACTGACTGCCTGTAAATTGTGTGTTCTGTCTCTAGATTCTCAATGATGGGAGTTGAAGGAATGGGTTGAGTTCTTTCCCTTCGTCCTACTATTATTTCCACTTGAAGCAACTCAACTAGGTGAACTTTGGTCTTGGACTGACTGCCTTTTTCTATTTATGTTTACTTTCCTGACCGGGTGATCAGATATTCTTCTTGAGATAGATATGTCCAGGAAGTGACCCTGAGGATTCAAGAGATCTGGAGGTCCATTGCTGAAGCTAATGCAAGGAAAGTGTCTTCTTTGGAGGAGATGACCATGGACAAGAAGAAGAATGGTATAAGGCTGGCTGCTTTTACCATGGATGGATACTGCAAATTGTTTGAACATTTCAGAGCCAAAGTATATGCCTAATCAGCTGTACTAAAAACTGCTTTATGTTCTGATGAGGTTTACATATCAGCTTCTCAGGTGATTATAACAGTAGTCAAGTTATTGAATCTTGCTTTAAGTTATTTTGTTAATGCATGCTTCTAGTCTTCTTTTGTGTAAAATACCTATCCCATACCTGATTCATAGTGTAGACTGAGTACCTTTCTAAACTCCCATTTGGGGAAATCCTGGATATAAACCTAAACTCAAATTTTAAAAAATTTGTCCTCTCAGGCCACCAATGGAAGGATGAACCTAGGTAAAAAGGGAACTTAGCACTCTTCTTATTAGAGAGAGAACTTTCCCTGGACTGAAACAAGTGGGGACAATGACTCTGGATCCACTGTAGAGAGGCCCTTTAGGGAAAGGGAATAGGTGCATTTTCCAGGATTCTCTGAGCCGAAGAGAAGTTCCGCAATGTTAGGTTTTGTTAAAATTTACATACATAATAATTTAAAGACAAAATATTTGAATTTTGTATTGCTACTTAATGAATACTTCTTAGTGTTTGTCAGTGGATACAGTTTGCCACGTCATCTAGGTCCAGTTCCTGGCCAAAATCTAGCAAGAGTAAACAACAAAGTAAAGGAAAAAAAAAGAAGACAGCTGCTGAAGAGGATTGCCTTCAACTCAAAAGAGGATGCTGTTTTTTCATGTGTAAAACGGGAATCTCAAAGGTGCTCTTCGAACTCTAAGGCGTGACCTGCCCACTCACTTGTGCTTGTTTTGGGAGACAGTAGGAAGGGGGGTAAGACTCTCCAAATAAATGAATGAATGAATGAATGAATGAGCCTCTAGTTTTTACGGAGACGCATTTCTTTCGGAAATAAATGATGACTCTCCTCTCCGGCCAAGCACAAGTTAGTCGTCCATGGGTGTGGGTGAGATGAGCGGCAGACCCAGAGCCCAGAGGAGGGGAAAGAGGGAGCGAGTATCATCCAGAGGCAAGTCCAGGTAGCAGCAGCGGAGGCTACGGAGGCAGGAGGTCAGCAGAGGTGGGGAGGTGATGATAAAGGGAGTTCCTAGGCTAGGAGGGAAGGCGGTGCTGGGATGGAGAAGCCTCGGTCTAACAGACTTGCACTCATAGTTCCATCCACGACTGTCAGTCACCGTCCCAGGCTCCGCCTCTCCCGCACCGACCAATGCTTGACTGCGGACGGGTGAGGGGAGACGTATTGGGCTCACAGCCGCTGAGACACCGGGAAGTGGGAGGCTGGAGGCTGGGCACGCTCCGGGTCGACCCTGGACGCTGCCCTGGTTGGTTTGGCGGCTCCTGAGCTTCCCAGCAGTTAAGTGAGGGTGGGGCTGTGGGAGGGATGGGAGCGGGGGATCCCTGGGCGGTGGTGGCGTCTGCAGCGGCTGCTCTGGGTGGTGAGTAGCAGGTCCTCCTCCCCACCCCAAGCCCTCCTTCCCCGTACCTCCCTAGACAAACTCCCTGACTCCCCCGGCCCCTTCTGCCGTTTCCAGCCTCCCGTTTGCTTTCCCCTTTCTCTTTATTCCGCGTTTTTTGTCCAGTCTCCCTGGGCTGGGGGCACAAGGAGCCCCCGGAGCTCGCTTGCTGCTGCTGGTGCTGGTGCTGGTGCTGGTGCTGGTGCTGGTGCTGGTGGTGCTGGTGGTGCTGGTGCTGGTGCTGGTGCTGGTGCTGGTGCTGGTGCTGGTGCTGGTGCTGCTGGTGCTGCTGCTGCTGCTGCAGCTGCAGGGCCGGCTGCGGAGGAACCCCACCTCCCGGGTGGTGTTCCATCTGGGCATGATGTGGGTGGTTTCCTTCGGTATTATAATACAATCCTGAGAAAAGGAGAGCTGGAAGAGAGGCAGGGGATGGGAGTAGGGGAATGTGGAATGAAGGCAGGCCTTATTAGGGCATCCTTTGGGAGGCCAGGACCTTGTGACCATCCCTCAGCTGGCTAGGACCTCCTGAGATGATCTCCAACTGTCTTCTCTTTTGCTTTTCTTTGGCAGCGGGGACCCCTTTTCCTCTGTTCTCTCTAGGGCAAACAGGGGCCTTTGGCCGCATTGTTTTTCTAAAAGCAGAGTTTTCCCTTGGGGGAAGCAGGGTTAGGGCATGCTATTGATGATAGAGATATTTGAAGGAAAGTGTGTCTGAGAATGAGTGCAAGAGTGTGTGAAAGGGAACTGAGCAGGGAGAGCCATGCCCTATTAGAAGATATGGATTTGAAGTATCCTTGTCATATCTTTGTCAGGTCTCACACATACAACAGTCGACCTGCTTCTCCTACATTTTTTCTTGAGGCCTTAGAATAAGCTTGCTGCCAATACCAGCAAGGACTCCTAAAACCCCACTCTAGTTTAATTGACCTTATTCCAGAAAGTGGGAGCCAAATTATATTGTTATATTTCCCTCTCACCTCCCCCCCCCCCCCAAAGTGCTATGCTATAGGATCTGGAATTAGAAGCAGCCATAGGGATCATTTCTTCAACCCTGTCCCCCCTACTCCTTTTTCAGAAGAAGAAATTGAGGTCAAGAGAGTAATTTAAATAGCTCACTCTTATTGTCTGTAGTAGAGGCAGAATTGGAACCCAAGTCTTGTTGCTGCCCAGACAAAATGCTGTTCTCAGATATCATTATAAAATTGGTATATTTCCTCAGTCTGCTCAGTCTGCCTATTATTGTGTGTGTATGTGTGTGTGTGTGTGTGTGTGTGTGTGTGTGTGTGTGTGTGTGATATTTTTAGGCTGGCACTTAGGTATGTTTGCAAGTTATTTTAGAGGTACCTCTGGTCCAGGGGTTCTTATTTGTGTATGTCATTATGTCATGGACCTCTCAGGCAGTCGGGTAGAACCTATGGACCCCTTCTTAGAATAATAGATTTAAATACATAAAATAAAATACATAGGATTTCAGAAGAAACCAATTGTAATGAAATTCAATTACCAAACTATATGTTAAAAAAAAAAAGTTCACAGAGCCCAGGTTAAGATATCTTGCTCTGGTACAACTCTTACCTGACACACAAATCTCTTCAATAATATATCATTCAGTCTGCTTGAAAACTTTAGTGATAGAGAGCTCACTATTCGTCAACCCATGCTATTATTAGGCATTGTTGTTCAGTCAAGTTTGACTCTGCATGATCTTATTTGGAGTTTTCTTGGCAAATATGCTGGAGTGGTTTGCCATTTCCTTCTCCAGCTCATTTTATAGAGCAGAAACTGAAGCAAAACAGGGTTAAGTGATTTGCTCAGGGTCACACTGCTAGGAAGTGTCTGAAGCTAGATTTGAACTCAGGAAGATGTCTTCCTGAGAATAGGCCGGGCACTCTATCAACTTCACCACCTACCTGGCATTATTAGACCTTTCGTATATTAAAATGAAATTTGTCTTCCTATAACTTTTATTTATTGGTTATTGTTCTTGACAAACCAGATTGACTCTTTTCCATGAAATAACTTGCCCAGTTTGAAATCCTATCATCCTAAGGAACTTCCTGAGAGGAATGGTACCAAAAGGAAGAGTGCATAATTTCTCTACAGTTTTGTCTAAGATTGGCTTTGTATTTTTCACTCTCCAGTGAAATCTCTCATCCTTCCTCATTATTTAGGTAAAGTCCAAATAAAATTTGCTTTCGAGTAAAATCCAAAATATAGTAATCAGATACAAAGAAGAAAAGAAAAGACAACTGCTGTCATAGAGGAATGGTTCCCAACTTTAGGATGTACCTAAATTAAGGTCACAAGGTCTTTAAGAGTCATCTGTAAAGCCTCAAAATGGTAGATGAGAATATCTGATTAGGATATTTACTGGGCCATACATAGGCCAGGTGGTCTGTAACTTCTCCTATACAATTAAGGCCCTTATCCTCCCCTCAAGTTTTATAGGAACAGGAAATATTTGAGGATTTCCCAGAAGCATCCTCACTGAAGCTCACTCATCTTGAAGAGGCAACCTTTGGAAGGAACACTAGAGCAGGGGCTCCTGGGATCTGTCTTTGATCTTATCATGTTTAACAGTTTTATATTAACTTGGAAAATAGGTAGATGGCACATACCAACTTTTGAGATGACAAGATGCTAATAGGAACAATTATTATAGTTGATCACAAAATTACTATTTAAAAATTTTGGCAGCCTGGAAGACTAGTCATGGTGATGAACTGGGAGCAGTAAACTGGGTCAGCTCCATGGCAAGCTGGGGGCAGATTGTAGTGTATCATTTGGAGGAGGAGTACTGCTCATAGTTAGAGAATAGCTGCTCTTCTGCAGTTTTGTGGCCATTGCTTTTCTTTTCTTTTGGGAGAACAACTCCAGATCCATGATTTAGGAAGAAGGTAGGGGAACCTTCTCTAATATCAACATTTCTTTTTTTCCCAGAGTGCAGGGCTTTGGGAATGTGGCCCCTGGAGTCACATGTGGTTCTCTGTTGTCCTTCTCTTTGGATATCTTGTGTATTTTGACTATGCTTGGATTCCTGTTGATTTTTGGGGTGGTATTGGTGGTCAGACTTCCTATATACATTAAACCTTGAGAAAACCTAATACTGATTGTCTCAAAACCTCTGCCTTGTCAAAATTTGGGAGCTTATATTGTTTATGTATTTTTACATTGTCTTGGTGATAGCTTCATAAAAGATATTTAGTACTGATGATGATGAAGATGATGATGATAATGATAATGATAACAAATTCTTTGGACTTTGCCATCAGGATGCCTCAACTGCTGTCTCACCCTGGAACTTCCCTCAGAACCTGGAGCTTCTTCACCCTGGAACATCCATCCTTTCCCTGAGGCCTTCTTTCCCTTGAACATCTCCCTGCCATGCTGGCCCCTTTCTCCCATGGGTGAGTTCCTCCCAGGATCTCCATTTTGGAGAAGGACCTTTTGACATTTTTTGGAATTCAGCATCAGGCCCATGAACAGATCACTCCCTCATCCCCTTTTCAACACTTTTTTGTATGTTTTCTTCCTCCATTGCAATGGAAGCTCCTTGAAGACAGAGACTGTCTTTCTCTTTGCTTGTATTTGTATGGCCAGTATTTCTTAGCACATTAACTAGTACATTAGCAAGTGCATAATAAATATTTGTTGCTTTGCCTCCTTGAGAGTAAGGATTGTTTCATCCTTTTGTATTTGTATTTACAGCATCTGGCACGTAATAAGTGCTTAAAAATGCTTGTGGATTGATTGAAATATAAAAGTTTGCACTTGGTTTAAAAAAGTCAGTTACTTAAAAACAATATGGAAGAAAATGACTTTTTTGTGTAAAAATGTTCTGGTGATTTTTTTTTGGAGCAGTAGTAAATCAACATTGATGTGGCAGGTTAAAAATCCAGTGTGATTTTATATTTTAAGAGTTAAGTGGATCTGTAACCTTATTATTTGTCTATGCCTTTCAGTAGTATAGCTCATAACTCATCTCTGCCTTATTATCCTATGTGACTGTTTTCCAAGTCATACAATAAATACTCTATGAGGAGCTCCCCTCAAGATGGGGACCTAGCTCTATTTTTCTTACCATTACATAGATATCAATGCAGCATTCAGATTATCTCTTATTCCTTGTTATTGTTACATGACCAGCCAACCCCCTTTTCTGGTCATGCATCTCTTTGATATCTTTTGTGCCACTACTTAAAAGTAATTTATCGTGGGTAATATATTATACTCACAGTGTGCCTCTTCACTGACTTTTGGGTGACCTACAATTTTGATTCTGCCAAGATTATAATTTGCCTGATTTGCAGCCATCTAAATATCACTGCAGGAATAGTGATAGAAAAAAAGAAAGGTTTTCATTTTGGAGAGGTAGGTGCTATTATTATCCCCATTTTACAGTTGAGGAAACTGAGGAACCACACAGCTAGTAAGTGTTTGAAACCACCTTTGCATTTAGGTTTTCCTAACTCCAGACCCAGCACTGTGCTACCTAGCTGTCTGCATGGAAACTATTAAATAACTGTCAAATTGTGAAGGCCTCAAGGCTATTTACTACCTCCAATTTGTTGAGAGCTGAGCTATATGGATTCTTATCCAGGCTGTTCCTTAATCCTTGTCTGCTTCAGATTTTATGATAACTCATCACTGTGAAGTGAAATCAACTTTTTGCTTGTTCATAATTTAAATCTTTAACATATTTATTTGATTTCTCATATTACCTGTGCATTGTGGAATATTTCTTTGTGAAACTAAAGTCATAACTTCTCTGCACCTTAATTTCTGTGTCTATTTCTGTGTCTAGATACAATTGGTGCCTCTGCTCCTATCTATCTACACTGCCTTCCTCACGGGGTTGTAAAGTTCACATGAGATAATTTATGGGAAAGCAATAAGAATACATAAGATGTTATTATTATTACCTTAACTTCAATCTTCTGCTTCTGATATTTGTTTCTTCTTTAGAAACTCATTGAATGATATTTGCTATTTAAATCTATTATATGAATACAAGGAACTCTAAATGTTCTAACAGAGAGAAGCACCGTTACCTGGAAGTTTGTTTGTAACCCTGAGAAATAATGACATTGACTTCTGTGGAGCAAAGGCAGCATCACCATGACTGATGGAGACACAAGTAGACAATGTGGACGAATTTCTGCAAACCATGGTTTTTCTGCTGTCTCCTGGCAGCATTGACCATTGTGCTACTAGTCCTCAATGTTAATCAGTTAGAGGTGAGTTTCATTTCATTCCCACAGAACAGAGACCCGAGGATTCTTGGGATATAGATTGTGTATGTTAGAGGGTAAGGGCATGAGAGAATGAGCGGGTCATCAGAGAAACTTACTTTGCTTTAAGATTTTTTTAAAAATCATATTATCAGAGGTATCCTTTTATGTATCTTTCCTCATTTAGCACTGTGTTAGCTGTTCTGCGTTGTGTGATTCCCTGGTCATGTAGGTATTCGGGACCCAGGATTGACAAAACTGATTTGTACAGTGATGTGTACAGAGGTTAGAGGGACATATAGAAAACTGAGCAATACCGAAAATAGTACAGATAACTACCATATTGACTTTCTGTAAAAGTGAAAGGATAGCAGGGTACCTGAGGGTGACAGAAATTCTAAGAGTGATAGACTGGTTTTCACCACCGGTGGAGAGAGCATTTTCCTCTGTTGATTGAAATTGTCTTCCCCCTCAGCAATTTCCACTCATTTTATAAAGATCCTGAAAAAAACCCAAAACAACAACAAAAAAATCAAAACCAGAATTCTACAGCAAAGGAGAACAAAGGTACATAGTTTTAATTTAGGATTTTTTAAAAAAATTATCAAACAGAGCAATAGTAATAAATTAATGCAGAGTGCATCCTTAGAGAAACTATCTTCCTGAAACCAACCATTCCTTATTTAATTTCTCTCCATTCAATTTGATCAAAGGTGGACAAAGGATACTCCTCTTTATTGAATTTAACAAAGACTTTATTTGGTCACTTCAGATTTTTAATTTCAAGAAATTATAATCTTTACCCCAAATTGATTGTTTTCTATTCAAGAACAACTGATTATGTCTCAGATTCAAGTGAGATGGAAGACTGTAGACTGATTGCTCCAATTGGTCTTAGACGTGAACTGTGTGACCTCATTTAATGTCTTTTTGCCTCAGTTTCCTCAACTATAATAATAATAATATAATTTCTTAATATTTCAAGGGACAGTTGTTATAAGGATGAAATAGAAAATATTTGTAAAATATTTAGCACAGTGCCTGGCATGTAGTATATGCTATGTAAATTCTAGCTATTATTAATAATAATAATTTCTTAATATTTTATAATAGATGACCATAGGGCTAGATGTTTCTATGCTGTCAAGCTAGGTGATGCAGTGGACTTAGAGTGAGGAAGAACAAAGTTTCAACCCAGCCTCATAACACTTTCTGTTACCTTGGACAAGTCTCTGTAAGCCTCAATCTATAGAATGGGGATAATGATAGTACCTACCTCACAGAGTTGAATTTTTAACTTAAATGAGGAAAGTGCTTTGCAAGCTTTAAAATGGTACATAAATGCTTATTGTTAATCATTACTATTATAGTCTATAAGCCTCCCTGATCATATTATTAAAGTGGTATTCTATATCTCTGTTTAATGTCTATCATAATTAGCACTTGGCACTTAGATCTGCAATGTCAAATGCAGCCTACTGGCCTTATGCAATCTACAACACTCTGTAGTGAGACCTGAACAAAATTAAAGTGTTAATGTATTCATGTATCAATCTAAAATTATATAAATACAAACATATGTAAATAAATAAAGAATATATAAATTAAAATATATTTTATGTGTAAATTTACATATAATTCCTTATTTAAGCATTATTTTTCAATGTGGTCAAAGTGAACAAAGAAGTACTCCTCTTTATTGAATTAAACAAAAATATTTCTTGTTTTTGTTTGGTCACCTCAGATTCTCAATTTAGAAATATATAAATATATTTATAGAATACACACACACACACACACACACACACACACACTCACTCACTCTCGCCGCCCCTCCCCACACACACATACACCAACCTGGAGTCAGGAAGACTCATCTTTCGGAGTTCAAGTCTGACCGTAGATACTTACTACTTCTGTAACCCAGACCTGTAACCTGGACAAGTCACTTAACCTTGCTTGCCACGGTTCCTCATTTGTAAAATGAACTAGAGAAGGAAATGGCAAATCACTCCAGTACCTTTGCCAAGGAAACCCCAAATGGGGTCATAAAGAGTCAAACACAATTGAAATAACTGAGCATATCATATTGTTCCAAGTTTCCTGAACTGTTTCTAGTTCCTTCCTTCCTTTTTCTTAATTAGTTTCTTTAATTCTGTAGGTATAGCTTCTCTCCATTTCTGTGTTTCCTTTTTACATTTTTTTGAGATGCAATAGCTTATGCTTTCACTATATCTTTCTGCTCACACCTTAAAGTTCTTTGGTTTGTTCATTATTTTAGATAATTTTTAACTTTGTTTTAAGGATTTGGGATCATCTGGTTTCTTTGAGGGCATTTCTCTGTCTCTTCTTTTAATTCTTTGAATTTCTTTTTCTTTTTTTAAAAATTATTTGTTTTCAATTTTCTACAATCACTTCCTTAAATTTTAATTTTCTCCCCTTCTCCCCCTGCCCTCCTCAAGACAGCATGCAATCTTATATGGGCTCTACACATATTCTTTGTCTCTTTTTGGGGGCATGTTAATGAGGGAGGTTTCTTGTGATTTCTTGCTTTGCCATTTTTCTGGAAGCTTCCCCATCTTCATTTTATAGACACATCTAGTGAGCCACTTTATCTTTTTGTGAAGTGCATGTAGTGGAGCCATTGAGAACGATATCTATGAAAGTGCTTTGATCTTTAGTTAGAAAGGGATTAATCAAGGATACAGTATCAGTTGACATTGGGTTGCAAGGTACAATGAAGTCTTTGCAGTTAAGAGGCCTAGGTTAAAATTCTGTCCAACCTACTGCACCTTAGTTTCCCCACTTCTTCATTGTTTAGTCATTTCAGTCATGTCAGATTCTTCACAGCTCCACTTGGCAAAGATACTGGAGTGGTTTTGCCATTTCCTTCTCCAGTTCATTTTACAGATGAGGAAACTGAGGCAAGCAAGGTCCAGGGTAGTAAGTGTCTAAAGCCATATTTGACCTCAGGAAGATGAGTCTTCCATGATTCCAGGCTCAGCACCCTATCTACTGGGCCACCTAGCTGCCCTTTCCTCACCTCTGAAAGAGATGATGGTATACTTAACACTTTCTTCACAGGATTATTGAGGAAAGTATTTTGTAAGCCAAAAAGAACTTTCCAAATGTGAATTATAACTTTATTTTGTTTAAATATGATTCAGTGGAGTCCTCAACAGATTATAAATCAGAATTAAGGTTAGAATGGAATAAAAGAGAATCAGATATTTTAGGAAAGGGATTTTCAACTTCTCACAATTATAGACTATCCCAGCCCCTAATTTCAGTAAATTTTGGCTAATACTTGAGTAGGCTTTAAAAATGTTTGCCAGTTTTCTGCAATTCCAAATTTGTTTTGTAGCTATAAAAATCAGATTTTTTTCCTTTACTTGTCTGACATCTCTCACTGTCCTCACTTTGGCATAGCAGCTTAATATGTTGTTCTTTAAATTAAAATGAGGCAGGAGTTCCAAGCTTTGGCTAAAATCTCTCCTTTTTAGGGAATTTTTTTTGCATTGTCTTTAAAAAATTACTGCTTCGCATGTTCTCTTCAGTTTTGTTTGCAGACATCCAGTTTAATGTGTGACTCTAATTGTGTATTTCAGCAGAAATGATGACACCTCACATTTTGATTGGATGGAATTTATGTTTGCTCTGGGTCAGATCAGTTTGTATAGTACCATCCTAATTTTTTTTGTTGCCATTATCTACTTTTCTCTTACTTATCTCATGGTACAGTAAAAAGGGCACTGGATTTGGAATCAGAGGATGAGGGTTCAAACTGTGGCTTTGCTGTGTCTTCTCACCTATAAAATGAGAAATTGGGTTAAGTGGTCTCTGAGGTCCCTTCTAGCTCTAGCTCTGTGATCCTCTTGAGCAGATATGTGACACATGCATCTCATGGCCACATATAGCCCATAACACTCCTAGATGCAGCCTGAACCAGATTAAAGAATAATGGGGAAATATATCACAACATAACTAAAAATACAATAAAGCATGGATAATGTTAATTTGTGGTTTTCTAAGTTAATATGACACCTGGTTAGTGTCCTCTGTTTTTGAGCTTGACACCACTGCTCTAAATCAAGGGTTCTTGATCCTGTAGTTCATTAATTTGTTTATTTTTAAAAATACAATGTATCCTAAAAGTCTTAGTGAAGTTTTATGGTTTAATACCTCAAAAACTACACATACTAGATTAAAATTGACAGACTGACATAACTGTGTATTTTCTGGTACCTCAACCTTGAAATAAGGGACCAAGAATTTGGGCAAATCTCAATATCTGTCATTGTTGTTGGGTACCCCCCCCCCAAAATTTAAAATCCCCTGCTCTAGATCTATGATTCTATGATCTGGAAGCTGATAATTTATAGATACTCTGAAAGTAATAAAATCTTCTTGAATTCATTGGGGATATTTCTCTACCCCAAGTGGAACTTTTTTTTTTTTTACTTTTTCAGTAGTTTTTAATTTTTTTCCAATTACATGTAAAGATAATTTTCAACATCCTTTTTTTCATAAAATTTTGAGTTCCGAATTTTCTTTCTCCTTCCCTAAGATTGATATAGGTTATATATATGCAGTCATGTAAAATGTCTGTCCGCATTAGTCATGTTTTGAAAGAAGAAACAGAACAAAAGGAAAAAAAAACATGAAAAAATTAAAGTAAAAATAGTATGCTTTGATCTGCATTCAGACTCCATCAGTTCTTGCTTTGGATGTGGACAGCATTTTCCATCATGAGTCTTTTGGAGTTGTCTTGGAGTTGTCTGAGAAGACCCAAGTCAGTCATAGTTAATCATTGCACAGTGTTGCTGTTACTGTGTACAGTGTTTTCCTGGTTCTCCTCACTTCTTTTTGCATCAGTTCATGTAAGTTTTTCCAGGTTTTTATGAAATCTGCTTGCTCATCATTTCTTATAACATGGCAGTTTTTCATCATATTCATATACCACAACTTGTTTGGCCATTCCCCAGTTGTTGGATGTCCCCTCAATTTTCAGTTCTTTGCCACCACATAAAGAACTACTATAAATATGTTTGTACATATAGGTCCTTTCCCATTTTTTCAATGCTCTCTTTGGGATACAGACCTAGAAGTGGTATTCCTGGGTAAAAGGGTATGCACAGCTTGATTACCCTTTGGGCATAGTTCCAAATTGCTCCCCAGAATGATTGGATCAGTTCACAATTCCACCAACAGTGCATTAGCGTCCCAACTTTCCCACATCCTCACCAACATTTGTCATTTTCCTTTTCTGTCATAATTGTCAATCTGATAGATGTGAGGTGGTATCTCAGAGTTGATTTAATCTGCATTTCTCTAATCAATAGTGATTTAGAGTATATTTTCATATGTCTATAGATAGCTTTGATTTCTATATTTGAAAACTGCTTATTCATATCCTTTGACCATTTATCAATTGGGGAATAACTTGTATCCTTATAAATTTGACTCAGTTATCTATATATTTGAGAGATACCTTTATTGGAGACATTTGCTGTAAAAAATATTTCCTGCCTTTCTGCTTTCTTTCTGATCTTGGTTGCACTGGTTTTGTTTGTACAAAACCTTTTTAATGTCATATAACCAAAATTATCCATTTTACATCTCTTAATGCTCTCTATCTCTTGTTTAGTCAAAAATTCTTCCCTTCAGTAAACTATTCTTTACTCTCTCAATTTGCTTATGGTATCACCTTTTATGTCTAAAACACCTACCAATATTGACCTTATCTTGGTATATGGTGTAAGATGTTGGTCTCTATCTAGTTTCTGTCATACTGTTAAGTTTTTCCAGTTTATGTCAAATAGCCTAGTGGAACATTAAAAGGGTCAAAGGAGACTTGTTACGTGTTGGTAAGTGGGGAAAGGATAGTGCAAACCTTTAGGACTGAAGAGATTGGGGATGTCACTTCCACCTGTGCCATGCTAATTTGAACAGGCTGTTATTTAAAATAAAATAAATGACCAGTATGGAAAAATCAACGGACAGGCTTAGTGAGATGGAAAAAAATGATGAGAAATTTGTACCTTTCCTTTCTCCATTATATGCCTATAAGGAAAAACACATTAATCTGCTAAGTCATGAGTGAGGACAGTGAGAGATGTCAGAGAGGTATAGAAAGGGGGTCTGATTTTTAAAGCCTTAAACAAACTGCTCTGAACTATTGCAAAACCACTTGGAATGGAAGCACGTTCCTTAATTTAATCTTTCATTTGGGAATTCACAGAGCAACACACAAACACTTTCCAAATTATCTACAAGGGAATATGGAGGACAGTCTGGTGTATGTCCTCATGTAGAGGAACAGATATGTCTATAGCTGGAAATTGTAGACACCTGGGGAAATTCTGGCCGAATTCAGGCAATCTGGAAAACTTGGCAGGCCTAAGAGGTTTTAAAATTCCACAAATAAAAGGTTGTTGTATTGGCTCATTTCCTCGTTGCAGAGATACAGATAAGTGTTCCTCTGAGATCAGACACCTTCATTTGTTTTGTATTGGCTCTCATACCCATGAAATGTGGCTTAGTTAGTGATGGTTCTGTATTGAGGACTTTGATAGCTAAATTGTATCCTTCTTGGGTCATTTATGAATTGAGTTCTATCAAAAGAGCAACTTGGTGTACTTGGAGTCAAGAAATATGGTATGAATCCCACCTCAGATATTTAATTAGGTATATGATCATGGCCAAATCCCTTAACCTTTCCTTACATGCAAAAATATCTCAGATGGAGAACCTTTTCACCACCACGATTTCAGGGTTTTTGTTAAGGAAATCATTTTGTAAAACCTTGCAAAAACGCCTATGTGGTGTAGTGGATGGAACACCTGGCTAGGAGTCAAGAAGACCTGAATTCAATTTCGGCCTTAGACATTTGCCAACTGTGCCATTGGGGAAGTCACTTAACCCTGTTTGCCTCAGTTTCCTCTTCTATAAAATGAGCTGGAGAAGGAAGTGGCAAATCAGTCTAGTATTGTTGCCAAGAAAAACCCTAAATGGGGTCACAAAGGCAGCTGTTGGCACACTTGATAGAACACTGGTCCTGGAGTCAGAAAGATGTGAGTTCAAATCTAGTTGCTGATATTTTCTAGCTGTGTGACCCTGAACAAAGCAGTTAACCTTTGTTTACTTTAGTTTCCTCAGTTATAAAATGGGGACCACAATAGCATCCACTTTATAGGGTTATTGTCAGGATCACATGAGGAAATATTTGTAAAAGTACTCAGCACAGTGCCTGGCACATAGTAGGTGCTATATAAATGCTTATTCTCTCTCCTCCCTTTAGAAAAGTGGATCATAACCACCATTTGCATCTCTTTCATTCTACATATAAGGCAAGGTTTTGAACACCAGTTAATTTGTGTCAGAGTGCAGAAGACCTGTAGAGTACTGTGCTATTAAAATAGCTCAGTTTGTTGCTAGAATATTCATTTTGTCCCATATCTACAAAGACTGCTGAATCTTTTAATCCTTTCACCCAATTTAGTGATAGACTTTCTTTGACTGTTTATTGACCCACCACAGAGATTTTTATTAGTTTAGATTGGTTGAGGTACAGGAGACAGAGTAATTCAACCAGCAAATCACAGACTTCGCAGTCTTTCATCTTCCTTTCCACTGAGTGAGTAATCTAAAAGATCTGACTTCACCATTTTTGCTCATCTGTGAAATGGGAACAACCAAATTGTTAAGATAATTTTTGTGAAATCTGGTGGTAAAAATGGTTGTGCCTTCAATATGATATAAAATGATTCCATTAGCAATTTCTTATTAGACTAATTATCTTGAAATTTTCAGTCTATCATTTACTTTTTCCTTGAATAAAATGTTTGTGCCTGTGTTAAAAGGAAACAGGCTTTGCAAATTCCATACTCACAAATGTTTTGACGTTTGTGAGATGTCATTAAATCATAGGGATAGGGACTGGACTTGTGATTTCAGTAATATAAGGAATTCCTTGGTGAGACAATTCCCTCTACCAGTGTGGGTTGGCACCTTCTGTGCATTGCTTAGATAATGACAAGTTAAATGACTTGCTCAGGGTCACATAAATAGTTTATGTCAAATAGCACCAAAGAACATTACCTCCTAGCTATGCTGTTTGCTGATTATTTCTATTTCTGTTTTGGGTTCTTTAATCCTGGGGCTTTGGTGCATAAATATCTCCATCACCTTTCTTTTCTTTCTCTCTGTCTTTCTCCCTCCCTCCTTTCTTCCTTTCTTCCTTCCTTCCTTCCTCCCACCTTCCTTCCTTCCTTCCTTCCTTCCTTCCTTCCTTCCTTCCTTCCTTCCTTCCTTCCTTCCTTCCTTCCTTCCTTCCTTCCTTTCTCCTCCCCTCCTCTGTCTTTGAAATAGGCAAGAATTATTTTTATTTCTAAGTTTGACATGACATTCAATATGAATCTCAAAGTATTTATGACCTAATCCAGGAATACTTAACCTTTGTTTTATCTTGGACCCCTTTGGCAGTCTGGTGAAGCCTATAGTCCCCTTCGCAGAATAATGTTTTTAAATTCATAAAATACACAAGATTACAAAGGAAATTAGTTATATTGACATAAAGATTTTTTTTTTCCCATCCAAACTCATGGACCTCCTGAAATCTATCCATGTATCCCTTTGGGGTCTGTGAATTCCAGTTTAAAAATCCCAGATCTAGTCCAAATCCCTCATCTTATACATGGGTAAACTGAAATATCCTTTCATGCCAGTAGTCAGTAATAGATCTGGGATTTGAACCCAGGAACTCTTACTCTAGATCCACTAATTTAATAATGTTATGACAAAACCTCAGTTATATAGAATCCTACCATCTTAGGGCTCTCACTTAACTGGAATTGTTATTCTGCATGCATAAAAAAAAAAAAAACAGAAAAAGGCAAATAACAAGAAAATAAAAACCAAGGATTTATTCTAAAATGTTACTTCTAGGCTATATTCTGGTCTCAGGACATATTCCAACTTCCTATACTTTCTCTAGCTATGCAGGTAGATTTTACATGTAGAATGATGCCTATGAAGCACTAAATGATTCTCAGTCAATAACAAAAATTCTAAAAAAAACAATTAAAACAAGTAGAGTATAATAAAAAGCCCACCAGGATATCTTTGGGAAAGGAAGAATGCATTCATAGGCAGACCTAGCATATTGTAGTCCCCAAATAGGAAGTGGCCCCAGGGTAAATGGTTAGAGCAAGGGTTCTCAACCTGGAGTTCACAAGTTTATTTTAAAACTCCTTTGACAACTTATTTCACTATTATTGATTTCCTCCATAATCTTATTATTTTATCTTATTCTTTTGAAAATACTATCCTGAGATGGGATCCAGAGGCTTTGCCAGACTACCAAAAGAGTCCATAATACAAAAAAAGTTAAGAGCCCTAACCCTAGTAACTTCAGTGTTTCTGGGGAGAGTGAAAGGACTGACTAGAGTGAGGAGAGGGAAGGTGATGAGAAAGCCTTTGCAAAGTTTTCCTTAGAGGAATAAAGCTTATACTACTGAAGAGATGCCATCATCAGTAGATTCAGATCACCTGTACCTAAGGGAATTCCCTAAGAAGAGCTAGCCTGCTTGAAGAACCATTTACTACAGTGCTGTCAGAGTGTTTTGGAAATGTTCAGCAAAACAGATGTGCCGTATCATTCCTCTTTTGGTTTGTTTTGTTAAATTCACATTTGTTTTAAAGCAAGAAGGGAATATGGAAATGTTTTGTTAATCCTAATGACAGTATTTGCTAAGCCTCTGGAATGTATATTAAATAAAATCTGTAATTATCCTAAAAACAGTTGAATTGAGCATTGGATGGGGGGGGATTTAAAAAATAAATCCTGTCAAGAGAAATCTGATAGGATAAAAATGAATTGAAAAGTAGATGGATAGGGCTTTTTGTGACTGTGGTAGAGCATTTTTACTTTCAGAATGAGGTTAGTTTGGCAAGACATGAACAGTGTCATGCATTGGAAACTCCTGGAATTTCAATTGTAAAGGCCACTGGTAAACAGAATAGCTCCCTACCACCTTTTACCCGCCCGTATTCCCTATTTTCCATACTCAGTAAATGAGATTCCACAAAGGGACTTTGTCCAAGTGAGTTCTGTAAGTCAACATGACCTATTAATACAAAAATCATAGAATTCCATTAAAAGAATTGTAGACTGTCAGAGTTGAAGGAGACCTCAGCTTATTTAGCCTGATACACAGTTAAATCACAAGTCCACTTCCCAGTGTATCTGACATAGGATCCTTTCATTTCTGCCTGAACACATCCTATGATGGGTTTACTTCTCTTCTGAGACAATCCATTTCGGTTTTAGACATTTCTGTTTGCTAGGAGGTTGGTTTTTAGACCAATGCTGAGTGTAATTTATATTATGGGTCACACAGTTAATTAGACTCAGAATGGGGGAATGGGAGCCCAGGTCTTCCTCACTCTAGGCCCAATATTGTAGCCAACCCAGTGATTATCAAGGTGAGAATGAAGTGTCACAGTTTAATATATTTTGGCCAGGGCAGCTTTGATGTGCTGTATTTCTGTGATTTCAACCAATTTTAGCCCATTGAAGTGTTAAAATAAATTTCCAAAGATTACATATAATTTCTTTGGAAATACACCTACCTTCTCCTCACTATGGGCTATCAGGTGGTGTTTTTTCCTTGAACTGTAGGAAACTGCTTTGAGTTACCCAAGGCACTTATATTCCTCTTTTTGGCCTTAATTACTTACTAGTTCTATTTTGGTTATTTGGTCTTTGAACTCCCAGGGTACCATCTCAAGCCTTCCCTAAAAAGATGTGTCCTTGGTTTGGGCTTTCCAGGGAGCCTCTGGGACCTGGGACAGTGTGAGACTGTTCTTTTGGACAAGAGGGCATTTACTTGGTATCCTTGGGATTATACCTAAATTTAAATTTTTTCCAGGTGTTGGGAAGCTGTCAAGCTATAGTCATAGCCATATGCTTAGGTCAACAGTCTAGGCTTTCTTCAGGTGTGAGTCACCACCTTGGAGGCATTTTCATAGGAGGAAGAGGTAAATATGGTATCTTCTGGACGTTTGCATAAAATTATAGTAATTATGCATAGTAATTATGATAACTAGTAATTTATATAGCAGTATCCTCACAGTCACCCTGTGAGTTTGGTGCTATTACTGTCTCCATTTTACAGTTGAGAAAACTGAGACTTAGAGATTTTAAGAGATTTAACCAGGGTCACACAGCTAGAAAGGGTCTGAAGTACAATTTGAACTGAGGCCTTCCTGACTATCAAGTCCAGTGCTCCATCCACCATGCCACTTTTTGACTAGGTGTAATGGGAGTTTTGCCTGTTTTTAGGGCTGGCTCTAGTGTAGGTACTTGCTTTTATGGTATGTTGAATCATCTGAGCAAAACTGTTTCCTGGGTTATCTGAAGCCCTTTAAATGTCAGTCTTAAGAGCTGTTTTTATGCTAGGGTTATGGTTTCGCTTTATCATATCACATATATTAGCAGGAACTATTTTAGTTTATCTGGTAACTAGGAAAACTTAGATTCCCCCCTGGCTTCCCTCTCCTTCACCTTCTAGCCAGCATATTATAGTGGTTAGAGCACTGGACTTGGCATCTGGATTGGATCCTGGACAAGTCACGCAATTTATCTGGGCCTCAGTTTCCTCATCTGTTAAATAAGGGGGTTGGACTTAATGACCTCTGAGTTCCCTTCCGGGTCTGAATCTGTGTTTTATGCTCCATTGCATTGTAGTCCACATGCTAATCTTGGCCTTTTCCTCCCCTCTTCAGTTTCTATGATGTATCCCAGCATGTCAAATCATTGAATTTGCTCTGTTATATAAAAAATAGTATACTTCAAGTTTTGCAAAGCCTTTGATGCTTCCTTCTATACAGTGTGATACTGACTCAAGCTCTAGACCCTAGTGAATGGTGGGTCTTATATCATCTAAATGTGAAGAGGAAACTGAGATCCTTTCAAAAAGTTATGTACTTGACTTAAAAAATAGGAGCAAAAGCCAATAGAAAAGGTTCCTTAGACTTAATTCCATTTTTCCTTTTGAGTTACTTTTAATTGAAATAATAATGTTACCTCCTCTGTCAAAGTGTTATCCCTGCTCCAGCTTGCCTCTGTCTGCCATATAAGGACTATTACCTCTATACATATACATACATATACATGTACATTACCTCTGTGCATACAAGGACTCATTACCTCTATTTCAGAGAATCCTCTTCCCTATAGACACAGCTCAAGCTCTGCTTTCTCCTTGAAAACTTTCTAGATCCCCTCAACTACTAGTAGTTTCATTCCTTCTCAAGCTAACTTGTATTTAATTACTTTGTATTCATTTTTTTCATTCTCGTGTTTATTCTGTATGTATTTATATATGTTCTTGTCATCCCCATTGCAATGTGATGTTGTTAGGAACCGATTCATTCATTGTGTTTATATTCTCAGTATCTAAACAGTGCTAGGCACATAATAGGTGCTTAATAAATATTCGTCAATTAATTGATTTAAATGAATTAATTGTATAAATGTCCAAAATAAGAAAAAAAACATTATAATAGCTCAGTTGCTGAAAATCCTTGCTGCAATCTAGGATTACCTCTGCTTCATATGCAGTTTGGGAGCTATTTGGTAGCAGGGGTTTGACCAAATGGCCTCACACCTTGAGAAAATTCTGGCTTTGGGGAAAAGTACTTTGGCAGTAAAGGGGAGAAACGTGGACCTTTACTGAATTACCACACTTTCATTCATTTCTGGGGCATGATAGGGTTTGCTAGAGTGCTTGATGCCTTTTGGAAATCCGAAGAATGATTTATTATGTTCAAAGGACATTCATCATAACAAAATTGAATATAGGATTTAAAATACCTTGAAAAACTCTGTCTACTGTAAGAAGAGAATTTCTAAGAAAGATAGCTAATATCTCCCACAAAATCAGATAATAGTATTTCCTGGGAAATTAGACTATTGAATTATAGATTTTAGAGTTAGAATGTACCCCAGAAGTCATTGGATCTAACTCCCTCTTTATACAAGGGAATCACAGTCTTTATTCTTGGATTATATAGGCATTAAGCACCTGAGGTAGGTTTTGAACCTAGGTTTTTCTGACTCCAAGTCCAATGCCCTATTCATGCTGTTTCTCTTTTGATTATAATCACTTAGCTTCTAGATGTATTTATGAAAGATTATTAATTATAATAATACCCACATTGGAATGAAAAGAGCTCGGTATTGTTTGGAGCTCTGTCATTCTAAATAGCTATGTGACTGGGCAAGTATGTCTCACCTGGGCTATGATTAAGTAATCATTTACCTCTAATGTCACAGACAGGGAGCTAAGAAGTAGTGGCCAGGGGATGGCTCCCTGCTGTCAATCAAGGGACATGGAAGTTTATAGCATAGAGAGTTGTAATTAGAGCAGAGATAGTCTTTCACAAGAAAAGTAGGGCTGGGAAAAAAAGAACCAGGATTACTGCTGGTTTGCATTTGATCAGAACAAGCTCCACATTCCCTTTATGAGAGAAGTAGTTCCCAAGTAGCTAAAAATTAAGCCGTATATCTATAAAATATTAAATCATAGATCACAACTGAAAATGACCTTGGCAGGTTTAAGGCATCATATATACTTATATGTATATAACTCTTTCTCTCTATATATACATATATAGATGACTTGAATACCACTTCTGTCATTTATTACCTGTATGACCTTGAACAAGTCGTTTAACCTCAGTTTTAGAATTCTCTTATTCTGTGGATGTCCAGTATAAGGGTGGTAGCAGACATTCTATTCCTTTTCTCCTATCTTGAATGGATAGTAATATGTTAGATATTCCCATAAAACTGTACTTCTTGTAAACATCTTAAACTTTTTATCCAATACCTTTTATTAAACACCTTTTATTCAAACCATTAATCCTCTTTTCAAACACAATTTTTCCCCAAAATTTATTAATATTACTTTAAAATTTAACCTCAATAATGTTAGGGGTTTACTTGACTGAATAGAAGGAAATTTTGTTTTATTTTGTTTCTTTGTGTTTTTCTCCTCAGCATTTGAATCATGAAAGTGTTTTAGCTACCGTCATTGATAGCAGTGGGCAGGATATTTCCCCTCAAGCAACAGGACTTGGCAGAAAGCCCTACTGCGGTTATGAACATCAAACCCTGTCTAAGAGGGAGCGTTTGGAAGAGGATTCTTTGTTGGCAGCCTTGCAGAGCCATGAGCCATATGCAGATTTGGTCCCGTTCGTGAAGAGCACTAACCCCTCCTCTAGCTATTTTGTGATATTGAACTCTGGAGCTTTCTTCAAGGTGGGGAGCCAGCTTGAGGTGCTGGTTCAAGTACAGGATTTTCAAGGGAGGCCCAAAAAGTATGGTGGAGACTACTTACAGGCCAGAATCCACTCCCCCAAATTACAAGCTGGTGCAGTGGGGAGAGTTGTAGACTACCAAAATGGATTCTACAAAGTTTTTTTTACTTTGCTTTGGCCAGGCAATGTGACTGTATCTATAGTTCTGGTTCACCCCAGTGAAGCAGTCCAGGTCCTTCAGCATCTACAAGAGGTGAGACCAGATAGAGTCTATTTTAAAAGTCTCTTCCGGTCAGGGAGGATTTCAGAGACCACCATATGTAATGTATGTCTACCAGGAAACCTTCCTGTGTGTAACTTCACGGATCTCTACACGGG
Source organism: Notamacropus eugenii (assembly GCF_028372415.1). NCBI lineage: Eukaryota > Metazoa > Chordata > Mammalia > Diprotodontia > Macropodidae > Notamacropus > Notamacropus eugenii. The sequence goes on along the minus strand of NC_092876.1, from coordinate 368,302,111 downwards.
AGAGCCCTGGTTTTGTTTCCAACCAAAAAAACTCCCTTGTAGCAGCAGAATCAACCATTACAAAGGAGGGTACCTCAAGGGTCTTCTAACTACCGCAGAGAGTGCCTTCTTCCAAAGGTATGTGGTATATATCAGAGTGATCATTTCTGATTTGGGGCAGTTCTTTATAAATCTACGCTTTCTACCCTTTGTTATTAGTAATGATCATTAATATGTTATTACACGAATATAGTAATAATTATTAGTATTAACTATTAATAATAGTTTTCCTACTGTGATTATGTTTTCCTTTTATCTTACCCTACAGAACTCAAAATAAAACATAAGCATGGAGGAGCATCCAGATTTATAGTCATTTCTATATACATACACACACATATATGTACACACATATACATATATGCATATCTATGTAGATTTACATGTCTTTTACATATGTGTGTTAGCTATTTTCATGAAAATTAAGTGGATCCTGGTAAATCCATATGCTCTCTTTTTGTCACTGTATATACCTCCTGATTTGATATTTGTGCATACAAAAAGAATTTCTGCAGAGTATATTCATATTTATTTTTGCTGAAATAGCGTCAGTATTCCTTCACTATCCATTCATTGTTTAATGGTGGGAAGGGAAAAGGAAGACTGACTTTGGTGGTAGTTGGAGAAAGCTAGTCACTGAGATAAAATTACACTTATTTAAAAAAAAAATTAGAGTTGGATTTTGCTCCTTTCAGCTTCTTTTTTTAATTAAATTTTTTTCCCAATCATCATCATTTTTGGTCCTTTCCACCTCACCCCTACTAAAGAAAAAAAGGAAAACAAAACCTTATAACAAATATGAAAAGCAAATTCCTACTAGCTTCTAAAATATATTGTGCCTCATTCTATAATGATGTAAAGTTGATAGGGAGTGTACTACTCATAGGAGCCTGAATTGGGAACTAGATGGAAACTTAGAGGTCATCTAGTTCCCTCTTCCTTCCTATTTTGCAGATGAGAAACTGAGGCCCAGAGACTTGGCTAAAATCACAGATATTAAGTCACAGAGGTGGAATTTGAAGCCAGGTCCTTTGGTTCCAAAACTATCATCCTTTCAATTGTATCTCTCCATGTAAAATAATAAACTGTTTTGCAGTTTGAAAATTGAATTAAATATTTTAAAAAGACTACTTGGCCTTATGCACTGTGTGATGGGAAAGCACATGGAAAACCCAGAATACTACATTAAGGTAACTTGATCATTATCTTAATAGTTATAGCTGGGAACAAATAGGCTTAATCTTGAGTTTAAATCCCAGGTGGGCAAAATGCTTTCTTCTTATCTGACTGTGGGCAAATTATTTTTTAAATGCATCCTAAATACTAGCTGATTATCGAGAACAGTATATAACTTAGAGCTATGTTTTAATATTTCATTTGTAAGTTTATCTGAAAGTAAATTAAGTTCTATGAATTCATATCCATGCCTTTGCAGTCAAAGATAAGCAAGTGGGAAAAAACCCAAATGTTTGCCACTCTCAGCTCATAATTATTTCTCTTCCTCTTCAAGTGATGTCAATATCAAAATGCCAATACACTCCAGTGGACTTGATTGGGTGACTGTGATTCCTCTAGGAGTAAAAGGTAAAAAATGAATGAGTCCAGTGACCTTACTTTTAATTGTTAAATTGAACACAGAAAATAGAATATATATATTTTTAATTTAACTTACTTGGGGCTCTTTTTTTCACTACTGTTTATAAAACTTTTCCCTCTGTTAATTTGTTTGTTCCCTGGGCACAAAGGAAGATACAAGTGAAGATACTGAAAGAACATTTAGGATTAAACAGAATAAACTAGTTTGGACCTTTTGTGTAAACTCCTGAGTTTTGTTCCCTCTGTTTATATAGAAGGCAGCTTAATTTCTTTGTTCCATATGAGTATCTGAAGGTGCTTTTGAGATATATGAGAGGATGGAAATTTTTCAAGGAAAGGTGGTATTTAAAATGAGAATATTAACTAGTATAAGAAAATAACCCCAAAGACACTAACAAATGAAGTGTATTAATGCAGAATAGGTATTATTAGATGTAGAGACTTTGAAGAGGAATGCATGAATATTATGCAGAGAGCTTCCATATATATTAGAAGTGGCAGACTTCATTGTGCAGGAGGACAAATGAGTAATAATATCATGCACAATATCACATGTGACAAGGATCCTCAGCAATTTCCTCCCCCCCCCCCATGTTCAGGGGGGAGAAAGACTTTTATACATAAAAACAATCAAATAAGGCCAATTAATTAAAAAGGAGCAATATAACATTAGGTAATCTGACTTCTAATTGGGTGAAAGATTAGAGACTTCCCAAATGTGGAGAGGGAGAGTGAAAGGTACAATTCTCTGAATTCAGAAAAGGCTTTGTCCCACTCCCTAAGTATCTGTAAATATTCAAGGGAACATGGAAACAATAACTGATTGATTGGCAGGGGCCGATTTTCAGATAAGACATATGGGTTGCTCTCAGCCATTTCCTAATGAGTAGCAACTTTTGGTTTGCTGGAAAATTATTATACACCAATGTATGGTCTGTTAAAAAAGGAATTATTCAAATAAAACTTACCATTAATGAGAATCGGTTAGTATTCTTTTTTTCGGGGGAAGGGAGAGGAGGGTGAAGGACTCAGAAAATCCAAATCCAATTTGTCTTAGATGAGAGTTTAATTGATATCTTGAAAAAGTGCTTAGTGATTGTTAAGGCATTAATGAAGCTTCTTGAAAAAGGCCTTTGGAGAACAAAATTCTTCTCACACAAGTTATCTTTACTCAGAGTTCAACGTAATCTCTTCCCTCATTAAGATGCTTGCTTGATGAGAGATCCTTCAGTGTAATTCAATCAATTCTTCAGTGTTTCCCATCACTAATAGGACCTCTAACAGTCCCCTCTCTGAAGAACCTTCTCTACCTCAAACTCGCTCACTAATTGGATTTCTTGTCCTTTTCCTTACAGGACTTTCCTCAAGCACAAACAGACACACAGACCCAGATACACATACATAGACCCAGACCCAGATACACACACACACACACACACACACACACATACACATACACATATACACACACATACGGTACACAAACCCCTCGGCTCTTTATCATGTCTCATTTCTTTGAACATCTCCATCCCTTTTCTTACCACCTCCTTCCATCTTCTCCTTCCTACTTTCTGGAAAAGTTCCAGAATGAGATGGCATTGCCTGCCAGACATGTATACTTACTGTTCTCTCCACCACATACTCTATAAACTAAAGCGGTCACATTAGAAGTTTCCTAAGACCTCTTCCAGCTCTGATTTCTTATGATTATATGAGTAATCTCTCTGTTCTTTTTAATTTGAAAGACTTCCATCTTTCCTTGATGTTGATAGGTGGCTTTGTGAAGAAATCTCCTGAGAGGAGTCTGAATTTTGGAATGGTTTAGTGGTTTATGATAAGAATATCTATAGGTTTTAGACACTGAATCTACCATACATTATTTAGTAGGAAATATTAGGAAGGATAGAAAGGACCTCAAGAACTGGTGAAGATGATAGTGGGAATTTTGATGAAGGAACCAAATTTAGATGAGGGTAAATAGGATAGTTTTGTAAAGTAAAAATTGGTAGTAAATATAAACAGAGTTGACAAGTACAAAGTATAATCATTGCATTATAATAATACATTTTAACCTGAAAGAGCTTGGTTGGAATTACCTGCATAACATTCTAGTGATCACCAGGGAGCACTGTAGCTCAAACTAAAATATACTTAGGAACTAGTGATTTGGAAGACACTAACAAGAAGACACTAACATGATGATTATGGGATCACAACTTTTTTTTTAATAGCTAAATCATTCACTTTGGCTTTAACCTTAGGCCACACCTAATGTTCCCCTCAAAGCAGGTCAGGATGACTAGCTACCATCTAGAGTTGTTCCAAGAAAGGTCCCAGAAAGCAGTCATAAGATCCTGGAATATTGTAACTGAGAAGGGACATTAGAGCAAACCCTTTACTTTCACAGATATGGAAATTCAGAAGGGTTACTTGCCTACACAATTAGTGGTGGAGAAGGGATTAGCAACCAGTTTTCCTTGAGGTAGTTGGGTGGTACAACGGACAGAGTGCTGAGACCTCTAATAAGGAAGACCTGAGTTCATATTTTGCCTCAGGCAGTACTAGCTGTTTGACCCTGGGCAAGTCACCTAACCTTTGCCTGCCTCAGTTTCTTCAACCCTGAACTGTGGATCATAATAGTTTCTACCTCAAAAAGTTGTTGTGAGGATCAAGTGAGATCATATTTATAAAGTACTTAGTACAGTTCCTGGCACATGGTACATGCTTAATAAATAAGGATGTGTTCCCTCTCCTGCAAGTCCAGTGCTCTTGCAACACAGCCTCTCAAAAGCTCCTATGGAGTATCTGATCTTTATCTTGGGTAGGGGCCTGCATTTAATTCAATTCAATTCGAATTTATAAAGCACTTGCTATGTGCTGTGGGCAAGGTATTATACTAAGCATTAGAACAGTGATTCCTAAAAGATGTGACACAAAAACCCCCTCCCCAGAAGGCTTCTACGTTGCTCAGCCTCCATTCTGCCCCACCCCCGAGCTGAAATTTGCTGCTTCTTTTTCTGGCCTGGTGTGGAAAAGTTTACAGTTGCAGCTTTATCCCCAGAGGTGTTCTTCTGCCAACTTAAATATGAAACATGCCACAGTTCTTCGTGGCAAAGAATGTTATGCCATGTGCAAAAGAAGTTTGGGAACTATTGTGCTAGGGATACAAAGAAAGAATGAGAGACAGTCCTTGTCCTTAGTGAGCTTACATTCTGTAGGGAAGATATAACTTTTTGTTGTTCATTTGTATCTGACTCTTCATGACCCCATTAGGGGTTTTCTTTGGCAAAGATTATGGAGTGGTTTGCCATTTCCTTTTCCAGGTCATTTTACAGATGAGGAAATTGAGGCATATGGGGTTAAGTGACTTGCCCAGGGTCACACAGCTCAAAATGTCTAAGGCCAGAGTTGAACTCATGAAGAAGAGTCTTCTTGTCTTCAAGCCTGGCATTCTATCCACTGTGCCACCTAGCTACCCCATTATAATAATAAATGCATTATGGTTTGAGAGGGGAAGAGAGCATTAGGTCCTCAAGAGGACTCAGGCTGGATCAGTAGTACTTCTATAGCTAGATTTTGATCAGGAAATGACTCAAACTTATCATAATAATAGTAACAACTGGGCCATAAGCTCCTGAGTTCAAATCCTCCCCCTGACATATACTGACTGTGAGACCTTGGGCAAATCACTTAAGTCCTCCGTACCTCAGACAGTTCTCTGAGACTACAATGTTGCAAAGAAAGTGTTGATTTGCATGGGTAAAGAGAGTTTCTCTGTAAATTTAGAACTATGTTTATTGATTTAATGACTGATTTAGTGTTTCAATCTTCTAGGTAGCTAGGCATTGCAAAAGAAAAAGCAGGAATAATAATTATGTTTGAACTATCTGCCAAATTGCTTTCTAGTTTTCTTAGTAATTCGTGTTGAATAGAAGTCTTTCCCCCATTAACTTGTTTTCTGGGATTTATAAAACTCTAATTATTGTTTTTTCCTTGGTCTTGTTTATTTAATCTGTTTTACTGATCAAGTTTTCTACTTTTTGCCAGTACCAAATAGTTCAAATTCTTCTGTATAGGTTTTGCCTATATAGAAATGCTACCAGTATTCCTCTGCTACCAGTACTCCTCTGGTTCCTAGAATTTTTCTTGTGAATACATCTTCTTCCTTTATTATGCTGTTCCATATTTAGTTATTAAATATTCCATATTTAGCTTAGCTATATTTAGTTGTATAACTATTTTACAGTTATATAATTAATAATTTGTTATTTAAAAATCTATATTTAGTTAGTATTTGAAATACTACGTATCCTTCTAGAGCCGTCTTCCAATCTTGGGGTCCAGTATTACCAAATTTCAGTGAACACTGAGGTTAAACTTGTCTTCTTGAATTAAGATTTTTGGTTTTATTCCCAGTTCTTTTCTTGGATTTTATCTTGTGCTCTTTACTACCGTTCTTCTTTCTGTGTTATGCCTGTTATCTGATATTAACATTGGTAGCTAAGTATAGGCAGTTTTCTCCCACCTATCTTTTCACCTTGAAGTCCTTTTGCTTGGATATGCAAGACTCCAGGTAAGGACATTTTTGACTCGTCTGTATTAATTATATATGTAAAGAGCTTTACAAACCCTTACAGTATTACATAAATGCTAGCTATTATTATATAACCCTCTCATTTTGAAAATGAGGGTAGTGAGACTGAGTTAAGTGAATTTACCGGCTGTAGCATGAATGGTCAAAAGCCTGTCATTGCTGTTCTGAGTCATGATCCATGGATCCAAGTCCTGTTCTCAGCCACTATCATCTTAACTAGCTACTTACATCCTAAATCTGTCTTACTCTTAAGAAGCCCCTTGTTTTTTCTTGGTAGCAGTGATGAATACACACCACCAGTGCCCCTTAGGTCTGCACATTTCAGTCCAGTATTTCATATTCTTTACCAGTGGTTCTCAGGTTCCTTTTGGCATGATCACTGTGATCTTTCTCTTGCATCACCAGAAGTGTGTATTGCCCATCAGTTTTAGCAAGCATTGGGAGGTTCTCTGTCATGTATTAGATATGTGCCCTAGAAAGGTAGCATACCTCTCTATTATTAGTGTAATAGCCACTCTTGGTACCCCTCAGTACCAGCAAGAAAAACCGTGGGTAGCTAGGTAGCACAGATAGAACGCCAGTCCTGGAGTCAGAAAGACTCATCTTCATGAGTTCAAATCCTGTCTCAGACACTTACTAGCTGTGTGACCCTGAGCAAGTTATTTAACCCTGTTTGCCTCAGTTTCCTCATATGTAAAGTGAGCCTTAGAAGTAAATGGCAAGCAACTCTTTGCCAAGAAAACCCAAATGGGATCACAAAGAGTCAGACACAACCAAAGAACAACTGAACAACACCAAACCTGCTCAGTGGGTATCTTCCACCATCACTCCTTATCTTTATTCTTCTCTTTTATTCTTCTGACCCTTATTGGTTGATCTCTCTCCTGTTGGCATCTGTGGATCATGCGAGTGTGGTTTGACTTTCCTCTTCAGAGTATTCAATTCCTCAAGAAGAACCTCAGATATTACTTAACTTTTTAAATTGTTCCTCTTACCTTGTTAAATCTTCCACCTTCCTATCTCATGACATAGATCAGAATTTCCTTCTGCTCGTTCAGGTTGTTTTTACTTCTTTATTTTTACTCTATTTATGTTTATTTTCTTGTCTTTCATAAGGAAAAATTCCCAGGTTAATCTGCTCAACGGTTTTTGATCAGCAGTTATCAACTTTCTGCCAATGGCCTAGTGCAAAGACATTGTAATCCATTAGGCATGGGAAGTGCTGGGATATAGACTATGCCTGAAAAGCATTCCCTTTTATGTCTCTTCCAGTCACAGCATTCCAAGATTCTTTGATTCTGTCTTCTGGGACCCTTCTTGGAATAAATCTAGTCTGTGGCTAGATATCCTGACTCACCATGAGGGGAACATTAAATATGCTCTAAGGTGAAGGCCAAATGTGAATGAGATAAAGGAATGAGAGCATGAAGGGAAGGGAGATGGTATTATATTAATATTGTTTTCTACCATGTTTTATTGCAAATTACAGCATATACACATATGTATATAAGTCTGTATAGACAGGCACACATATATATGCCTACATATACATGCATATGGAAACTCTTAAAGGATGCTAAATTTCTTGTTGCTTCTCTCTTTTAAAAATATTAAGAAGTCATCTTTTCTCAGCTTTTGTTTAAAATCTTTAGTCCTGCCAGAATAAAAAACCTTTTTTAACCCTTAATATCTTCATCTGAAGTCCTTTTAACATTCTTTTTAAACCACTTTCTAAAAGCAAACTAACTCAGAGTTCAAGGAAGAACTTTATTCTCCCTCAAAATAAAATTGTTGTTGTTCGTCATTTGTTCTTACAGAGGACCAGATAACAATAACCCAAGGACTGGGGCAGCTAGATGGCTTGGTGGATACAGCTCTGGGCCTGGAGTCAGGAAGTCCTGAGTTCAAATCTAGCCTCAGACATTTAGCAGCTATGTGACCCTGGGCAAGTTACTCAACCTCTGTTTGGTTTAATCTACTGGAGAAGAAAATGGGAAATCACTCAAGTATCTTTGCTAAGAAAACTTCATGAACAGTATGGGCCACAGAGTCCCAAAGAGTGGGACACATCTGAGCAACAAGGACTGGAAGGCCTTGATTAATCCATATAAAAGCTGTAATCTAGTGAGTGGTCGGCCTGATCTAGGCTTTTTACCCTGTTCTGGAATAAAATGAGACTCTCCTAGGTTGTTCAAGAGTTAACAAAAGAAGGTTTACTTAACTATAACAGAAAGGATATCCAATAAGGATATTCTAGCACTTAGCTTGGCTAGACATCCATCCTCCTGCACTGGAAATGGATCATCTGGTCAGCAGGGCAAGGTGTTTCTTGGGATGTCTTTAAATCTGAAGGACCTCCCTTCATTTCAGTGTGGCCCTTTTTTATTTCTTAAGTGACTACGAAGATATGTTAATTTAGCAGTGGCTACCAGGAAGCTATATGAAGGGAGGTATAACTTATGCCTTAATACCTCCCACCCCCAATCAAGTTTCAAGTTGGGGGGTGGGATAGAAACCAGCCCAACTCATGTTGGCAGGGATGGCGAGGACTCATGGTCCTAAGCACTACTTGCTTCCCTTTATCTATGTCTTGGCCAGGTTAGAGAGATAATTCAACAGGAGGCACCCAGAGTTGTCACTTTTATGACAAAATTGTTGCTTGGATTTTGTCTTCTGCTTAATCTTGATAATGAAATTTATCTTTGTTCTAGAACCTTAAAAATGATCATTAAAAAATGGTTTGGGTAGAGAGTTTGAAAAAAAACCAAACAAACCCTTAGCTTTTTAAAGGCAAGATGGGCCTCTTTCCCTTTTGATTTTTATCCCTCTAATTAAGAATTTAATTTCTTAAATTTTATTTTATATTCAGATCTGCATTCTCTTTCTTCCCTCTGTACTGTTGAGAAAGCAAGAAAAACAAAACCTGTTATAAACATGTATAGTCAAGCAAAACAAAATTTCATATTGTCCATGTCCAAAAACAGTCTTATTCTGCACATCTAATTAATTTAGTTAATAAATTTGCCTCTGGGAAAATATGCTCAAAATGCAGAATACTGATTTTTCCTTCACAAAACACAGTTATCTATATTTCAGTTATGTGTGTTAAATAGGATTTTGTGGAATAGCTGTGTGACTCTAAGCAAGTCACTTAACCTAGATTGCCTTAAACATCTTACTCTGGGAATTTCCCCCCTGACTTCTAAACACAGCTGACATACAAATGATTCACAACCTAATTATAGTTTGATTGAAATAATGATATTGCATCTGGAATATGACTCCTGCATCAAATGACCATTGGGGGGCAATCTAAGCATATGTTTTCACTTTTCTGTTATTGTCACATCCCTTAAGAATGGGTGTCACGTACAGTAATTGATTTGATTTGCTTGACTTATATTCCTGAATAATGCCTCCAATTAACCTAATTTAGATGCCTTAGATGTGTAAATTTAGATTTTAAGCCCATGAAAAATTGTCACTTGTCCAAGGAGGATGTTTAACTATATGCCCTAGTACAATAGGACATGTTTAGCTAAAGTTCTTTGGAAAGAATGAGAAACAGAAGAGTTCTAAGTAGCACAGATAATACCAAGGGCTCTAGATAATAGTTAAGCAGTTATATAATTGTTTCTGTGAAAGAAGATATATTTACATTTCATTTGCTGACTCTTAAGAATTTGTATTTCAAACACTAGACAGTAGGTGGACGGTCAGAGTGTCTTTAAATGTAGAACTCAGATTTTGGAAGGGAATGATGTAAAAGAGAATTCAAAATTGCCCATAAAAAAAAAACCTGTTTGAATGAGAAATATAAGTTATCAAGTGTAAACTTTCAACAAAAATCCAAGAGAAAATAAAAAATGTCTTGGAAGCATTTTTGTTTTCAAAGTACATTAACATTTTTCCTATTCATACTCCCCATCAGTCAACAAGCAAGAAACTTACTTGGTTCTAGTTAGGAAAAATTTTCTGAAGGTTGATCTGGATCTCATAAAGCCGAGTTTGATATATATTTGGTGGCCAATTTGGAGGGGGGGGGTGTCTTTGAAGGGTTTTCATCAGTGGAGTGATATGATCCCTCCTGTCCACTAGAAGGACCAACATGTAAGGTGTGTATAGTATAGATTAGATGGAGGCTGGACTGGAAGTATAGAGACTACATAAGAGGCCATTGCTATAATTCAGTTGAGAGACTATATATGTATAAAAACATTGGACAGTGAACGGGCTATGAAAGACAACTTTATACCCTTGTCACTGGTTTACTACAGACTAGTTAGTTATATTATTTCTCTGTGATTGAGCGTATCTATTTATGAAGTACCTGTATAAGGTGGCATCTGCCTCTGGTGAGAAATGAAACAGTACCTGTCAAGTGTTTTGAATCTGATGCTTATATTCGTGTAATTGCTTCTTTTGATCTTCTTCCATTTCCTTCAACCATAATGAGAATGTACATACCCACAGGAAAAATTGAACTGCTTTTTTCTTCCTTTCCCCCCAGAGCATCCTCATACTCAATACGCACCTGTAAGAACAGTATTTGTGTGTAGTGCAGAGCCTTCTGTGTGTCACTGGACAAAGTAAGGGGGAATTCTTTTAGGACTTAGAGCAGGAATAAAAAGTTACATTATATTGGTACATTTATGTCATCACACTGGGATTTTCTTTTTTCTTTTTTTTGTTCTGTGTCTAGGAGATGTTCAACGATTTTCTTTTGTCTTTCCAGAAGCAAATGACCCTGAACCCTCTCAAAGTATGGAAAACTTCCCTTCTGGTTATTATTACAAAAACCAGTGGAGGCCTAGAAAGTTCAAGATGCACCAGTTTAATGAACCTGACAACATTACAGAATGTTTACAAGGAAAAATGATCTATTTATTTGGTGACTCTACCATAAGGCAGTGGTTTGACTATCTGATCACATTTGTTCCAGGTTGGTACTTTGGTTTTTCTAACAAATACTTCAGAAATACAGGGAATAATTGTACATATACCCAGGTGTTTGCGGGTAGTGTGGGGAAAGCACTCATGTAGTCTAGAAAGGTGAGGGCCTTTTCTCCTCACTAGAAAAGTAGGGAACTATGGATATGGAATGTTATGCATGCTGTCAGAAGAGATTGATGTCTTAGTTGGTTTTGCTTAACTGATTTTCTTTGATATAGGAGAAGATTTTTGGGGTGAGAGGGGGAGAAGAGAATACTAGGAAGTGAATGTGATGTAAAAACAAAAGGCATGAATAAAATGTTTAAAAAAAAATAGTCTCAGTTCAAGAAAAATGTTTGGCAGCTGATGTTACTAGGAAAAATACAATGTTTTTGCAGAGAACTGTGGGTTGTGAATGAGAGACCAGGATTCTGATTTTAGCTCTGCCACTAACTAGATCTGTGACCTTGGAAAAAGTCAATTTCTTCCTTTTTGAAATGAGGAGATGAAATGAAAACATAATAATAATAATATTAGTTCCTCATATGCATCTAGTTCTCTGTTGTATATAAATGCTTTTCTCATAACAACTGTGGTGGGGAGGGCTGGAGGGAGGGTTGGATAGTAGCCTACTTCTGGTGCAGTAGACTCTCAGACCCAGAGCTTTTAAACAAACATTTCTTTTACTAAAATCATTTCTATACCCTTAGGTGCAAGGAGTTTCAAATTGCTTTTAAAAACAGTCCAAAGGGTAAGAACCAATAAAAACCACTGGCAAGGAAGTTTAAAAAATATAGCATTCATTAAGGAGGTTCCCTGGGGTCTCAGGAGCTCCTCACCAAAGTCTCAAAAAACCTTTTGATACTTCTGTTGTCCAAAGGAGCAGCTGGGATGTCAGATCAATCCACCTGGAAGCAAAGTTATACCCAATTGCCCCAGGTCTGCAGTCACAACTTGATTGCTTACAACATTGCTGTCCGGTATTGTGAGATTGTGGAGGGTTAACCTATACCTACCCAATTTCTTCCCCATTGCAATAATCCTGTGAGGTAGTCAGGGCATTATCCTCATTTTACAAGTGAAGAATCTGAGGTGTAGAAATTTTATGATTCATCCATGGTTAAAGTTAGTAAAGGGCAGTCAATAGAGGAACTCATACTTTCCAGCTACATGTTCTGTGCTCTTTCTGTATTCTGTATTCCACTGCTTCTAAGATGATCTCTTAGTCTAAGTTTCTGTTATTCAATTATGCAAAAATGTTGGCATCTTCTAGACCTTTGACTTGTTCAGTTCCCAACTTTACCTGGGAAACAAGTAGGGAAAAGCATTGACATTAGATTTGTAAGCTTCTCAAGGACAGGACTATCTTTTGGCCCTTTATTTTACTTCTTGCTTCATGGTGCTTTGGGTGAGTGGAAAACTTGCCCTCCATTAAGTAAGATGCTAAATGGTTTAAGAGAGTGCTGTGTGTGTAGAGAATGAATATGGGGATAGATTTGGGGGTATTGTGAATTCTAAGATTAATTATAACCTCTTTCTAGTGTGATGGCATGTCCATCACTTAATTTATTGCATCTTATTGAAAGAGGCATACTCTCTGTTGCTTAGGGGAAAAAAGTTACATTTACTAATTTATTTTTACAAAAGGAAGAAAGAAGTAGATGCTACCATAAAAGGAGAAAGAAACTCAGGCTTTTTTTTTTTTTTTAAACAGTGATACAACCTACTCTGTCAGAGAGCACAGAATTGAGAGTTCACAGCTGGGGAAAACTGTGTGATTCCTCCCTGTCTTCCCTCCCACACATTCATTTGCTTAATCAATCACTAAACACTTTTCCCTCTCAAGTGTCTCTCTGAAACATCTCTTATATCTGTCTTTTCCACTCCACTGGTATCATCATAGATCAGCCTCTCAGTCTTACTTTAATTGTTGCAAGTCTCTTCACTGGTTTGCTTGTCTCCTGTCTCATCTTTCTCTAATCCATCTCACACACAGATTTCTATGCACATAGGGGTGTGGGGTTGAAGAGGGTGAAGGGAATAAGCATTTATATAGGACCTGCTATGTTGCATTTATTATGTCAGGCACTATGTTAAAGCACTTTACAAATATTATCTCATTTGATCCTCAGAACAGTCCTGGGTGGGAGGTGGTGTTATTTTCTCCTCATTTTTATAGTTGAGGAAACTAAGTCAAACAGAGGTTAAGTAACTCTTCTGGGGTCACATAGCTAGTAAAATGTCTAAAGGCAGATTTGAATTTGGGTCTTCCTGTTTCTAGGTCTAGAGCATGATTTGTGTCACCTAGCTGTCCAAATGACCCTTGGTGCAGGAGCATTATCATCACTCCACTGCTTATCAGCCTTCAGTGGATTCCCATTGCTTATCAGATATATAATAGAATCCTTTACCTTACATTCTATACCCTTCTCCATTTGGCTCTGACCTGTTATTTCAGACTTAACTCTCACGTACTCTAGGCTCTTGGATAGCTAGGTGGTACAGTGTATAGAGCGCCAGACTCATCTTCCTGAGTTCCAATCTGGCCTCAGACACTTCCTAGCTGTGTGACCCTGGACAAATCACTTAACCCTGTTTGCCTTAGTTTCCTCATCTGTAAAATGAGCTGGAGAAGGTAATGGCAAACCATTCCAGTCTCCTTGCCAAGAATAGCCCAAATGGGATCACAAAGAGTTAGACACGACAGAAACTACTGAACAACAACAATGCTCTAGGCTCCTGCCATCTTTCTAAGACATTCCATGCTTTCCCTCTTTTCATGCTGTTCCTTTTGGAATTCCTTCTCTCCTTCCTCATTTCTGTCTGTTGGCAACTTACCCATGTTACAAAACCTAGTCCAACTGCCTTCTCCTCAATGAGGCTTTTTCTGATTTACACAGTTGATAGCATTTCCTCCTATATCTGATTTCAGAATACCTTATGAAAACTTCATATCTTAATTTGTTTTCAATTTAACTGTGCCACATGCCTCAGCTCTGTGTGATAGATTATTACAATTATGAGGATAATATATAGATTAACTTACGGAGGCCCATAGGATCACAGATCCAAAGCTGGAAGAAATCTGAGGTTAGTCCAACAACTTAATTTTACAGATGACAAAACAGAGGCCCAGGGAAATTAAGTGACTTGCCCAAGGTAACACAGGGTAAAAAGCTTCGAAGGTAGCATTTGAACCCAGGTCTCTTGGTTTCAGAGCCAGTACTTGTTCTTCTATTCCACAGCACCTCCTTTGGGGAGTGAATTTCTCCCCACTACCTAGCATAGGTGCTATTTGTTGAATGAATGAAAATATGAATCAAAACCATCAAGAAACATTAACTGGAAGTTTGCTTATAGTACAGATGCCAGGTACTGAACAAAGTAGATTGTCATAGCCCAGGAGGTTATAGCTACTTACCCTTTATCTTTCTTCCAGAACTGGTTGGTATTTTCTTTGATGATTGAAAGGCTTCAGGATCATCTTGATTAGTTTCTCATTCTATAGCCACCAATTGTTACCTAGGTAAAGCATAATCCTGGTAATCAAACGTGATCCATTCAGAAGGAAGTGGGACTTATTATTATTTTTGGAGGACTTCAGCTTTTATTCCATTTAATTGTGGCTGGAAGGTAAACAGTAATGAATTAAGTGGGAGGATTACAAGAGGCCAAGGATTGCCCAAGACATTTTCTAAACTAATTTGGCCACAGAATACTGTTGGGCTTGAAAATGACTTAAGAAATACTGATCTAGGGAAACTGAAAATATGGAAGATTCCACAAATCAAATGGGTTAGTTGGGTAATTTTGGAAGCATAATAGAGGAAATGAAGTTTATTTTCAACGATCACCCCCACCCTCCAAATTGATGTAGGTACTAAATATTGTTATTATGAACCTCTCCTTAAATGCATAAAATACCTAGGGTTACAAAGGAAAATAACTATATTGAAATACAGTTATCAAAACATATTGAAACAATGAGAAGCTCACAGACCCCAGACAAAGAACTCCTGTATTTAGGAATTCAGAGGAGGAGTGTTATGGCATTGCTGAGGACTGGGGAAATCTGAGGTTTTGAAGAGGACATAGGACGTGAACTGGATTGTGTTTAGATAATGAGACTGGAAAGCGGAAAGTATTTCTTTTAGCTTGAGAGTTAGTTACTAGTCTTTTTGCACCTGTTTGAGAGACAGATTTCTCTTTAGGAAAATTGACAGGACCATAGGATGAAACCAATAGATGAAAGATATGTCATTGCTACCTTGCTTCATTTTCTTTTTCCTTTTGTTTTTATATCCCTTTCATTTCTGAATATATCCCTCCCCCCAGCACCCAGAAAGCAGCCCAGAAAGAGAAAAAAAAGCAGTTCAGCAAAACCAATCAGACATTGACCACGTTTGCCAGTATACAGTGGTCCATTCCCATAGTCCTTTACCTTTGCAATGAAGGAAAGGAGGTCCATTTTCTCAACTATTCTCTAGGACCAAGCTTATTAAATATAATCGGATAGCATTTGTTTCCATTGTTCTTTCCATTTACATGACTATAATCATTCTTTGTATTATTTTCCTGACTTTGTTTATTCCACTCTACATCTTCCTTTGCTTCTCTGAATTGGTCATGTTCATTATATTTTATGATATCCCATTACATTCATGTACTGCAATTTATTTAGTCATTCTCCAGTTTATACTTCACGTCATTTTCAAGTCTATGTATTTTCTGTGTGCCCAGCACTAATTCTCTGCCCTTACTTAATAATAGTGCCTTTCCTCTGTTGGTCATTTCCAATTTGTCCTGCATCTATCTTGTTGTGTTGAAAACAGGAACTGTCCTTTGCCTTTCTTTGTTTCTGTAGTGCTTAGCACGACACCTAGAACATAGTAGATTCTTAAAAAATGCTTCTTGACTATCTGACTTATAAAGTTTTTATTTTGCTTCTTGGAGAAATGAAATGAAAGTAGCAGGCTGATTTTCTTGAATACAATAAACACCTAATAAAACAAGATTTCTTGGTCTGGTGGACAAAGTTACACTGAAATGAGCTTTTTTTTTCCTCTAAGGAGAAGCTATGGATGCAAAAAACCTCAGTGGTTACATTTCTGGCAATTGAACTTTTTTTTTTAAAGCAAAGTCAGTCTCAACTATGTTAGAGTAATAAGGTAATAGGTTTAAAGGGGTTTGTGGCATCATAAATTTAGAACTGTAGGGGACCTCAGAGGTTTATTAATGATACCAGCCCACTAATTTTTTTACATATAAGGAAACTGAGGCTCATGGAAGTCACATGACTCACCCAAGGTAACAAGTAATAAGTGACAGAACTGGTATTTGAAAACAGGCTGTTTGACTCCAAATCAAATGCTCTTTCAACTATATCCCCAGGTGAAGCATTTCCTTCTTCCATTTCCTTTGTAAATAAATGTATACTATCCTTCCTCCTTACATTTTAGAGGTTCCTAGCTGTTAACTTATTTTTGCTTTCATTCAGATAGATATTCTTTGATTCCTTTAGATATGTGGGGTAAGAGAGAGAAGTATTCTGTTTTTGTTGTTGAACATCTTTATGCAAATATATGTTTCAGATTTGGTGGAGTTTAACCTGGGCAGTCCTAAAAATGTGGGCCCCTACCTCGCAGTGGATTTGAAACACAACATTTTGCTACAGTACCGCTGTCATGGGCCTCCCATCCGATTCTCTACTGTCTTAAGCAACGAGCTACACTATGTGGCCAACGAGCTGAACAGGATTGTGGGAGGGAGGAGCACCGTGGTGGCCATAGCCATATGGTCTCACTTCAGCACTTTTCCCTTAGAAGTTTACATCCGGCGGCTGAGGAACATTCGCCAGGCAATTGTCCGACTCCTAGACCGGAGCCCAAAAACTGTGGTAGTTATTCGAACAGCCAATGTCCAGGAACTGGGACCTGAGGTTAGCCTTTTCAACAGTGACTGGTTCTCCTTTCAGCTTGACACCATTCTAAGGAAGATGTTCTCAGGAGTAGGTGTGTACTTAGTGGATGCCTGGGAAATGACACTTGCCCACTACCTGCCACACAAGCTACATCCAGATGTAGTAATTGTCAAGAACCAGCTTGACATGTTTTTGTCTTTTGTGTGTCCAGCGAAGACTTAGCTTTGTCCTTTGGGGAGTCCTTCTAAGGGGATTATTGGCATTAAATTTTGTGAAAAGTGTTTTGTACTTGTGTTCATATAGTTCCTGGGTTTGGCTCGGCAGGTAGACTTTCAAGTATTTTATATTGTCTACAGTTATTTTAAATAGAATTTCTCTATCTCTTATTTATGGACTTTATTGGTAATATATAGAAATACTGATGACTTATTTATATCCTGCAACTTTGCTAAAGTTGTTATTTCAAGTAGTTTTTTAGTTACTTCTCTAAGATTATTTAAGTAAAATCATCATGTCATCTGCAGAGTGATAGTTTTGTTTCCTCACTGTCTATTCTAATTCTTCCATTTTCTTTTTCTTCTCATTGTTAAAGCTAACATTTCCAGTACAATATTGAATAATAGAAATGATAATGGGCATCCTTGTTTTGCGCTGATCTTACTGGGAAGGCTTGTAGCTTATCCCTATTACAGATAATGCTTGTTGATGGTTTTAGATAGATACTACTTATCATTTTAAGGAAAACTCCATTTATTCTTATAATCTCTGGTGTTTCTATTAAAACAATCACATGATTTCTGTTGGTTTTGTTATTGATATGGTCAGTTGTGGTGATAGTTTTCCTAATATTGAACCAGCCCTAGTGTATAGTTTTACTGTCTATTTCCTCCTGTAACTCATTTAACTTCTCCTTTAGAAATTTGGATGCTATACCATTTGGTGCATATATATTTAGTATTGTTATTAATTGTTATGGTACCTTTTAGCAAGATGTAGTTTCTTTCCTTGTCTCTTTTAATTAGATCTCTTTTTGCTTTTGCTTTATCTGAGATCATGATTGCTATTCTTTTTTTTTTTACTTCAGCTGAAGCATAATAGATTCTGCTCCACCCTTTTGCCTTTATTCTGTGTGTGTCTCTCTACTTCAGATGTGTTTCTGGTAAATAAAATATTGTAGGATTATTGTTTTTAATCCACTCTGCTATCTGCTTCCATTTTATGGAAGAGTTCATTTCATTCACATTCAGAGTTATAATTTCTAACTGTATATTTTCTTCCATCCTATTTTCCACATTTATACTTTTGTCTCTCTCTCCTTTCACCCTATTCCTTCTTGCCATGCTTCTGACTATCGTCTCCCTCAATTTGCCCTCCCTTCTATCAACTCCCCTCTCCCCAACTTTTCTTGTTCCTCTCTCCTCCTACTTCCCTATAAGGTAAGATAGATTTTTACACCCAGCTGAGTGTGTATGTTATTCTTCCTTGAGTTGGCATTAAATTGAATGAAGATTTCCTTTTCTTCCTTCACTCCATATAGAAGCTACAGTTGGAGAAATGGCTAAAAAGACTGTGCTTTATATAATAGCTTTATATTATAGTAAGAACAGGGCTTTTATAAACTCAGGTTTTAATTAATACCCTCTTAGCCATGGGAATACCATCTCAAAGTAATGGCAATAATGTCACAGGTATCCATTCACTGCATCAACATTGTGACCAAAGAGCAGGAGTTCTTGACTCTGTGTGTGTGTGTGTGTGTGTGTGTGTGTGTGTGAGAGAGAGAGAGAGAGAGAGAGAGAGAGAGAGAGAGAGAGAGAAACCTATGGATACATTGTTAGAATAATGTTTTTAAGTGTATAAAATAAAATACATATGATTAAAAGGAAATCAATTATACAGAAATAGTTATAAAAATATAAAAAGTCACTGACTCCAAGTTAAAAACTGCTGCCAAGAAGATAATTAATATATTTGTTCAGAAAATTTTCTTTTGCAGAGGACTGCTGTTCTCAAGAGTGTAATATGTAAACTGGTCTAGGTAATGAACAGACAACTTTGATTGCAAAAGGAGTATTTCTAATCTCAGCATGAGTTGAGCACCTCTGAATGAAATGAGTGAATATTCTTCTCCAGTCAGCGTCTTAGAAGGTTAGGCAAAGACATGGTTTCTGGGTCTTCTTTGAGCTTGATGGAAAACGTTGGATTACATTGTGTTGGGAGATCCTCTTCTTGATCTCCTAGTAAAATGCCTTGAAAAAGGCATTATGCTTGGTCAGAATTTTATTTAATGATCTTTTAAATAAGGAAATGTTTATTTATACACACACATACAGTATTTTCTGCTTTTCTGTTATGCAGGATATGCTATTATCAGAGAACTGAAGCAAAAGAAAATTAATGATATGAAGGCGGTGATTGTAAAATAGATACTCTAAACTGATGCTTGCACTGTGTGATTGTGTCTAATTTAATAGAGTCAGTTAAATTTGCCACAGTAATTTACTCAACAATTGGCCAATAGCTGCTATTTATTACTAATGTTCTCAGGTTTTAGACTTTTTTGAGATTGATCCTTCCATAGAGAAAGTTAATAATTCACATGAAGTTGTAGTGACAAATTCCATAGATTTCAAAAACTGTTTACTTTTAATTATTACTATTATTTTGGTTGCCATATTGAGCTTTGACACTATAGTCTCTTTTGATGCAGAAAATTTAATGTTTCTGGCATATACCCTCTGTTATTTGGCAGTAAAAAGCTGCTACTTCTGCTTATTACTAATTGGTTTGGTTTTTTTTAATCATTGGATCCCATGAATTGTAACACTGATATAATCTGACTTTTTAAAATTAATGAGATAAACTCATTTGGGGCCAGTAACCTTCTGGGCTGTGTCCTTTAAATGCTATGCAAGATAATCTTTTTTTTACTGTCAGCAATGTAATACTGCTGGGGGAAAGGGCAACAAACAAACATACCAAGATATACTGATAGTGAAAAGAGAATGATTGTGTAAAGATTAGGAAATACTCTCTGACTTTCATTATAATATTGCTTATGACCTTGCATTAAAAGATACGGAGAAACTAGAAAGTGCATGAAATAGTTATTTAATTATATTAAAACATGAATAATAATAGCTGACTTTTGTATAGTGCTTTCAGGTTTACAAAGTGACTTATCTTTTCCGAATAGGTCTTATGAAGAAAAGTTGGAGCAATGGGGGTTTTTAGAGTAAAAAAAACCTTTATTTTATCATTAGAGCATATGAAGAGGGTGCTACTGATCACTCTACCTGCTGAAAACTAAACAAAAGGATTTAAGTCAAAATGTACTTAAATCAGAAGAGATTTCAATTACGATAGACTTAAACTAGCATTATTTTTAAGAATCAGCGTATTTTATTTTTAAAATTTTAAAAATGAATGATATATATTTTGTTTTTATATCACTTTTATTTCCAAGCATATTTTCCATTCCTTGTAATAAATAAAAAAAAAAAGGGGGGGAAACAGTTTAGCAAAACTAAACAGCACATTACCAATTTTGACAATATGAACTATTCCATACCTCTGCTGGGTTGGGCACCTCCGCCGAAAAGAGAGGTAGGTTTTCTCATCACTTCCTTGGGGATAATCTTGGTAATTATTATTATACAGTATTCATTTTCACCTTTCTGTTTGTTGTTTCTATTTACATGGTAGTCAGCCAATCAACCAATAAGCATTTATTAAATAGCTACTATGTACTTGATTCTGTGCTAAGAACCAGAGGAGGAGAGAAAGGGGGTGTGCAAAGAAAGGCAAAAGACAGTCTCTCTTCTTAAGAAGCACACAGCTAATGGGAGACGCAGCATAAGAACAACTACGTACAAATAAGCTGTATCAGGATAAATAGAAATAAAAGAGGGAAGACACTGGAATTAAAGAGAATGGGGAAAGGCTTCCTGTAAAAGGGGGGATTTTAGCTGGAATTTAAAGGAAACCAGGAGGCAGGGATGAGGAGGGAGAGAATCCCAAGAATGAGGAACAACCAGTGAAAATGCCTGTAGTCAGGAGACAGAATGTCTTGTGTCACTGCGTGGTCCTTGTGCATATGATTTTCCTAGTTTGCTTACTTCATTCTATATCAGTTCATGTACATCTTCAAAATGGACTTAAATCGTGATTTAAGAGATTTATTTTAACTTAAGAATTTCTTCATTTAGTGAGAAATGACATTGGAATGGATTTGACATCTTTTCCTGAAAAGATTTAAGATGAAAGCAGACTTTGTACTGTCTCTCTGGCATCATTTAGATATTCACTTGCTCCTCCAGATGCAACTTCAAGGTTTTTTTTTAAACTCAGTACAGATTCTGTGATATCAGGCCACAGTGATTTGACTACTTACAATTTCTTTTAGATATTCTTCAATCATTAAAAGTATAGTTCATTGGGAATTAAAAGAACTGAGTTCTGAGCCTCGCCTACCTAACTGTGTGTCCTTGGGTATGTCATTTAAATTTCCTCTCTAGGACTCAGTTTTCTCTTCTCTCAGATAAAGGGATTAGACTTGATGAATTCTAAAGGCCTTTCCAGTTCTAACATTTTATGTCTCTAATTTTTTTTTACATCTTATAGGGAAACTGTGAAAAGAAAAAGCCTTCCAAATCCAAAGAATTAAACTGTCATCTACACATCAAAAATATGAGTTTTTTCAAGCATAGTATCTTTTTCAAACCATACTTTGAAAAAAAAAATCTGTTTTTATTTCATTTTAATATTTAATTAAATAATATTTATTTAATCCTTTAAATTATGATATCGAGGTATGGAATGACTGGCTAGGGTGTGACAGAGACCAGATTAGAATTGAGAGAGCTACCAGGTCAGATAGACCCCAGCTATAAAGCATCTCTTCTATTATCCTGTTTCTGATACTTGAAGTTCTACCCTGAGGAATTGTGCTAAACATTGGTTTCTTCCTATTATTTTAAAATGGATGTACTCCTGGTAGAAGTAACACATAGTTATTAGCACTATTGATTTTCCCCCCTTGTCAGAAGAGGGACAACAGTGAGTATAAGAAGGAGGGGGGCACATAAAAGGATTATGGAGAATAGCAAAGTCAAAAACTCTACCTTCTGGACAGTTTGGCCTGTTGCCTAAGAGTGCAACTGAAATATTAGCAGCTTAATCCATTTTTGCTTTAAAATTCCTCTGCTAAATAAGAGGAAACTGACCCATTTCAAGTATAAAGGAAGCCTCAGTACGCAGCTCCTGATTGACCATTTCTGTACAAGGACACAGCATCATTTCCTGTGTGGTTACAAAGCCCGATTGCAACATGAAAAGGACCCTTTAAGAAAAAGGGGGAAATACAGAATATATTACAGTATCAACCCCCCTCACCCCACCCGTTCCCTCTCCAAAAGGAAAAAGAATTAGCACTTAAGCAAATTTAGCAAAAAATCCTTTCCCAGGTCTAATGTGTTCACAGAATCAAGTCCCAGTTGATATTTGATGTTACTTTGAAAAATGGGTTCTATTGAAGAACATGATTTTTATTATGTATCACAAACAGGTGATATAGATAGACTTGTGAATGACTTGCTTAATAAGTTCTTGGTCTTCAACTTTTTGACCTCCCTCAGCCTCAGTTTCCTGTGTGTAAAATGGGAATAGTAATAATAGCACCTACTTCCCAGTGTTGTCATGAAGAACAAATAAGATAAGGGGAAGGCAATAAGTACTTGTTATGTGCCAGACACTGTGTGAAACACATTTACAAATGTCTCGTTTGATCCTTACAATTATGAAGCAGGTGCTATTCTGATTCTCATTTTACAGCTGAGGAAACTGAGGCAAACAGGTTCAGTGACTTGCCCAAGGTCACACAGCTAGTAAATGTCTGAGGCTAGATTTGAGCTCAGGTCTTCCTGACTCCAGGCCCAATGCTTTATCCACTGCACCACCTATAATATATGTGAAAATAACATATGTAAAGTGCTTTCCAAACCTTAAAGCTCTATATAAAGGCTAGCTATCATTATTATCAATTAAGGCATACAAGGAGGTCCTATTTGCTTGTCGTTCACCTTTTGTTATATTAAGATTTTTTTTTGTAGTACTGTGCAGAAGGTGGTAACCTCTCAGAGACTTTCAGAGGCTGCCTCAAAATTATGTACAAAGTAATGAAACTCAAAGTGAATGTGAATACCAATGAAATAGTGATGAATTAATACCATCAAATTTTGGCAGTTTAAAATACATTTAAAAAAAAAAGCTTTCTTTGACTCCCTTGTAGCTGTGTTCCAGTCCAGGTTTTCTAGCAAGCCCCGCCAGGGAATGTCCAAGACTCATTTAGTACTAGCTTGGGAATTTCCACTTAGCTGAAAAAGTCCAAGAGTCTATCGCATCCCCTCCCCCCTTCCCTACCCTCCTGGTTGCCCACGCAGTCACTATACATAAGTGGATGCCCCCTGTTGTATGGACTAACCCTGAGCTTCCCCCACCCCCACCCGTTCTTACATATTCTGGTGAATTAAGATAGTTCTTTAACACAGAGTCACAAAGAGATCGCTTTCCTCTTGACACAAGGTTAGGCAACGGAGCAGACTAGTAGAAAGGGCTCAGCTGCCGCTTAGCATGTAACCTCAAAAGGAAATTCAGATCATCTTACACTGGCTCATATTTGACTTATTATCGCTGTTTCTACCTGGAAACAAATTCTTTGTTTTTAGGTATATGTATGACTTGACTCTTCAGACATGAAGGTATTGTTTTTTTTTTATATAAAGCCATTATTTATAAGTTTCTTAAATGCTAATGTTTTTCTACCTTTTCCTCTGATGAGAAAGGTTTCTTAAGAGAACATAGAGCAACTGTGTGTGTGTGTGTGTGTGTGTGTGTGTGTGTGTGTGTGTGTGTGATCATGGAATGAAGACTTAAGGGAGACAGACTTGTAGGAAATAATGAATGAGTTCACATTTTGGATTCTGTTGTGAGTTGTGTCTGCTCTTATTGGCTAAGGGAAGATGGGACTGGTGGAAACTGGTTGAAAGAAAAAGTGATGATTGTACAGTATCTCTAATGTAACAGTTTGTTTATAATCAGTGATATAATTAATGTTAGATATAGTCATAACAGGAAGACGTCTGATAATTATACAATGTGTATTAATAAGAGAAAGTATGAATTTTTAGAAAAAATTTTTTCAGTAGTTGAGAGTACTTTCTTTACAGGCATTATTACATAAATCTTTTGATCTTGTAAAGTTAGAGACAAGTGTCTTCATGATTATTTTATAAATGAGGGTGATTGTGACTTACCAGTTCATAGACTCATAAGAGTAATCTATATGAAAATGTTCATCATTAAATTCTCCTTTGCAAAAATAATAATAGCCAATATTTGTATAATACTTTAAGGTTTGCAAAATGCTTTGCAAATATTATCTCATCCTCATAATAATCCTGGGAGATATGTACTTTACTAACCCCATTTTACAGGTGTGGCAACTGAGGAAGATAGAAGTTATGTAGTTTGCTCAGGATCACTCACCTAATAAGTCTCTGAGGCTGGATTGGAACTCAGGTTTTCCTATTTCCAGGTTAAGTACACTATCTACTGTATCACCTAGATGCCTTTGTAATAAGGACATAAAATAAACAAGAGTTTCCTTGAGGGAACTGACTTTGAAGATTCTTGCCCAAGAAATGAAAATTGTTTATTTAAACAACAAGATGTGGGGGGGGAGGGGAGGAAGATAGGGAACAAGCATTTAATAAGGGCCTACCATATGCTAGTCACTGTGCTAAGCACTTTATAAATGTTATCTGATTTGACCCTCACAACAACCCTGGGAGGTAGGTGCAGTTATTATCCTCATTTTGCAGTTGAGAAAATTGAGGCAGACAGGTTAAAATGATTTGCCCAAGGTCATATGGTGTCTGAGGTCAGATCTGAAATCAGATTTCCTGATTCCAGTTCCAGTACTCCATTCACTATGCCACCTAGCTGCTATAAACAGCCACAACAACCACAACCTACAGCACTACCACCACTAACAACAAACGCAAGCTAACGTTAAAACTAGCAAATAAAGAGAAGTTTCCTGACTAGGTAAGGTACTATTCCTTCATGAAAGTAGGAATAGATAATTTGGGGACTTAAAGGAGGAAGAGAATTCCTAAAGCCTTAATTATTCCCATTAATAGAGGAGAGAAATCAGTTACTATTCAAATCTGTGGATTATTCAAAAATCATTTAAATTTGAATGTAAACAGCATGATAAACTTTTGGGGGTCAGCATTTTGATCTCTCTAATAATATTTTGCTTAAACTAATGAATATATAGACGGTGAATAGAAATGAATGGTCCAGGAGAATTCTGGTTATAGGGCAGGGGGACAAAAATCATCCTGACATGGAAAGTTAGCTGAATAATCAATCTACAAGGCAAGTAAACTTCATGGATATTCAAGAGATGGATTTCTGCTCTTTAAGCAAGTGATCTTTGAGGAGAGGCCCTTCTCATGATGAAATTATCTAATTCTAATCCTATAATAATAATTATTTTTGCAGCATTCCTTTCAAAACATAGATGCTTAGGATCTCCAGTGCAGCTTAGTCGTTTATCAATAGAAGATAACCTCATGATTGAAATCCCTTCTATCTGGATTTATGGAATTAGAGAAGTTAAAGGGATAGGGGAAAAATGGGAGAACAATGGGATTGAGGAGAATTTTTTTATTCCAGACTGTTCCTAGACCAAGCATTGATTGTTTCTGAGGAATAAGAGCTGTTTCCTTTGGGTTAACAGCTGGCTACTGCTTTTCACATGGTGGTTCCCCCCTCAGGTTTACAGGAAGATTATGAGACAGTAGTAGATCTTCATCTTGTGGCTTGATTGGCCTGTTGCTGAACTCCTGAGGGTGAAAGCAGTGGATGGTTTCTATCAGGCCAGAGTAGGTCACTTCCTGGGTATTTGTTGGTCTGTTCCTCAAAATGAACACTGGAAACAGTTTTTGACAAATCATGGATTTTTTTAAAAATCACAGTTACAAATTTTACTGTGAATACTTAGAAATATCCTTCTAAGAGATGATTAGTGAATGCCTAGAAAAGGAAGTGGTGATTACCAAAAGGTAGCATGGCATGGCTTTGTCATGATAGGTCATGCTAGAGTAACCTTACTTTTTTTCTAATAGGTTTATTTACTAAACCAAGAGCTCAATCAGGGGCATGCTATAGGTTTTAGCAAAACATTTGATAAAATATCTCATACTACCATTTCAAAAACAATGAAGTGCTATGGATCAGACAGTAATACAAGTAAGATGAATTCAATACTGATTGAATGGCTTGGGCCCAAAGAGTACTTATCAGTGATTCAATGTCAGCTTGCCAGAAGATCTCAGTGGAGTGCTCTGGAGATCTGCACCATTTAACACTTTAATCAGTGGCTTGGATAAAGGCATGGATGATACGCTCATCAAATTTGCCTGTGACACAAAGCCGAGATAGACAGGTAACTACATACTAGATCCAAAAACATCTTGACAAGTTGGAGCATTTGACTGAATGTAATCAGATGAATTTCAATAGAGATAAATGTACATACAGTTTTACATTTGGGTTAAAAAAAATTGGCTTCAGATGTAAAGGATGAAAGAATGAGTGAGAAAGTATTTATTAAATGCTTGCTATGTTGTGTTATGTCCTGGGTATACAAATATAGAAGTAAGATAGTCCCTGCCTTCAAGGATCTTATATTCTAATAGGGAAAGAGGATACATATAGGTGGGCACAGCTTCAGGGTAGATAGATGGCAAGGCCCAGAGATATTTAATATGCATGGTTAACATGGATGCAAATCATAGCAGTTTGGAGGACACCAATGTCAAACCCTGGGTTTCTGGGGCTTCTACTTCAGAGCAGAGGTCAAAGCCTGGCAATTTGGGGAGTAAAGTGAAAGGGCAAATGGCAACCTGGGTTTCTAGGACATACCGGCAGTGGAGATGGTAAGAACCAGGTGTCTGAAAGGTGACCATCATGAATAAGTAATTATAGTTGGTGGCTCCCACCTCAAAAAAAAGGTTCACTGTGACTAGTTCTCATTTTGCCAGCTTGTGGGTTGCTTTATCCAACCAGAGTCAAGGGGCTAAAGGGGACTTGGCCCATGACTGTTGAGAAGGGATCCAAGGATGGAAGTCAGAACCTATTCTAGGCTTCCTCTTACAAGGGTAGGGATGGAGGTTCTCATCCATTCAAGAGGGGGAATGCTGAAAGTGTGTTGGCATGAAGGTTGAGCACTAGTAGAAAGGAAGCCGAAGAAGGGATGTGGAGAGGGAGGGAGCTTTCTTGGTCCCACCCTTTACCAGTACCATCTTCCCTTAGTCATCCCAAACCTAGAAGCCACCTTGGTAAGGAGATAGGCAAGAAATAGATAGCAATTTGAAAAAAAAAATTCTGGGGTCTTAGTGGACTGAAAACTTAGTCTGAGTTAGTGTGTGATATGGTAGCAAAAATAGAAACAAATGAAAAAAAAACCAGCCTGATGTGATCTTGGACGCAGGGAGTGTGGTTACTCTTCTGTACCACTGCCCTGGTTAGACCACATCTAGGGTATTGTGTTCAGTTCTGGGTGTCACAGTTTAAGATGACATTGAGAAGCAGAAGAACATCCAGAATGGTGAAAGACTAAATCCATGTCATCTGAGGATCAGCTCAAAGAAGTGTTGATGAGGGGTGAGGCAGAGTGGGGATTATGATAGCTATCTTCAGATACAGATACAGATACAGATACAGATACAGATGGGAAAAATATTAAAGTTGGTCTGTTTAGTCCTAGAGAGATTTAGGCTACTGATGATGTAGTAGATAGAGGACAGGACCTGGAGTCAGGAAGGCCTGAGTTCATATCTAGCCTCAGATACTTACTGTATGACCACTTGTATTACTCAGATTACTGAACTGTAAAATGGAGATGATAATAGTTCCTACCTTGCAGGATTCTTGTGAGGACAGAGTAAGCATATTTGTAAAAAAAAAAAAAGTACATCAAGGAACTATACAATAGGAATAGAAAATGGACTGCTGATATCAAGAACAAGGGATATCTGTTGGACAGTCTGAGTGTTCTATCAGTACTCTCAAAATGTCAGAAGAAAGTAAGGCCTCTGTGATATTGGATGGACCTCTTCTGGAGAAATTATGGGAGGACATGGAAAAGTGTCATAGTGAAATGGCAGGCAGGGATGGACTGCTTATCTGCATTATTGGAGGTGCCTGGCACATAGTAGGTGCTACATAAAGGCTTATTCCCTTTCCCCTTCCCTCCCCTAGAAGGTAGGATCAAGCTTAGCTGATGGAAAATGAAACAAGAAGAAAAAAGAAGTGCAGTGAGAGACTTCTTAGTAATTAGAATTGTTCAAAAGGTGAAATGAGATGCCTTGAGAGGTGGCAGGTTCCTTCTTGTTGGAGATTTTTAAGCAGAAATCTAATGACTGCTTGTGCAGGATGTTATAACAAGGATTTCTTTGGGGCCTGTGTTGGACTAGATGTCTGCTGAGGTCCCTCCCAGCTCCAAAATTCTGTGTTTTCTGGAAAATTTTCTGAAAATTTTCAACAAGACATAAATTAACTTAACATGATTTTGTTCTTGCATTTAATTAACACTGGTTAAGTTTTTACTCTGGTATGCATATTCTTAGTTACTCCTCTCAGTGGGAGCAGTACATATATGTGCACATGTAAAAGCGGAATTCAGTCTCTTCTACAGAGGCTGTGTCATGTCAACACTATTAATAGCTATCACTTATGGAGGACCTTTAAGGTTGGTAAAACACATGGCATCTAGTAACTCATTTGGCTCCCACAACCGACCTGTGGGGTAGGTGCTATTATTATTATTCCTTTTGGAGATGAGGAAGTTGACATAGGCACAAGTAGCTAAGTGACTGACTCAGGGTCACACAGCTATTAAGGTTTTAAGTGTTGTACTCTATCCACTGAACCACCGAGCTTCTTTTAGTAAGTGCTTTACTATGTGTCAGTCAGCCAGTCAATAAGCATTTATTAACTACCTACTATATAAGAGGCACTATGCTAAGGACCAAGAATATCAAAACAGAGGCAAAAGATAGTCCCTGCCCTCAGGGAGCTCACAATCAAATGGGGAAGACATCAAGCAAGCAAATAGGTACAAAAAAAGCTATATACAGGATAAATAAATATACAGGATAAATCATTAAGAGGGGGAACTAATCAAGGGTTGGAAAAGGCCTCCTTCAGAAGGTGGGATTTTAGTAGGGACTCAAAGGAAACCAAGGGGCAGAGATGAGGAGGGAGAACTTTCCAGGCATGGGGAACAGCCAGGAAAAATACCTGGAGCTGAGAGATGGAATATCTTGTTGGTAGAACTTCAAAGAAGTCAGTCAGTGGATTGAAGAGTGATGCATGGTGGAGTGTAAGGTGTAAAAAGATTGGAAAGGTTGGAAGGGGCTAGATCATGAGGGGCTTTGCTTGCCAAACAAAGGATTTTCCATTTGCTCCTGGAGGTGATAGGGAGCTACTGGAGTTTATTCAGGAGGGGGATGACATAGTCCATGTAGGAAGGTCTCTTTGCCAGCTGAGTGAAGAATGCGCTGGAGTAAGGAGAGATTTGTGACAAGAAGACAATACTCCAGGCCTGAGGAGATGAGGGTCTGTACCAGAGTAGTGACAGTGTCAAAAGAGAAAAGGGGCTATATGCTACAGATGTAGTGAGGGTAGAATCAACAAGGCCTGGCAACTGATTGTATATGGGGAGTGGGGAGGCAGCTAGAGTCAGTGTGAGCTGGTGCAGGAGAGTCAATTGTTAAAAGTTCAGCGTGAGCATCTGCACATTGGGAAACAGGCAAATGTTACAAATCAGGGCTTGATTTGTTGTTTGTTCATTGTATGGGCTTAAAGGGATGGAGGAAATGTTAATAATGCAACTTAAATTTAAAAGTATATCTTCCAGAGAGCAGATTGTTGAACATTTACCAGTTTACTCTTGTGTGAGAGTGAGATGAAGGTGACACTTTTATCTCTACCAATGCTTGTTAAATACCAGTCTTCCTCACTTCCTCACTTTCTGGTGAACTAATTTCCTGTTCTTTAGTGCTGTTATTATTTGATTGTTGAAACATAGTTTATAAAAAAATCCAAGAATCATGGAAGATACAGCCAATGCCATGAGTGCCAGTGAAATTCAATTCAACTCATTCAATAAACATGTATTAAGTACTAGCTGGGTCAAGCAAAGGCTGTAATGGGACTACCAAAGAAGAGGAGTAGAAGATGTCGTTAAAAAAAAAAAAAGAGTAGTAAATTGGGAAAGAATTTTTACAGCTAAGCTCGCGGATAAAGGCCTCATTTCTAGAATATATAGAGAACTGATCCAAATGTATAATCATACAAGTCATTCCCCAATTGATAAATGGTCAAAGGATATGAACAGGCAATTTTCAGAGGAAGAAATTAAAGCTATCTATAATCATATGAAAAAATGCTCTAAATCACTATTGGTTAGAGAGATGCAAATCAAAACAACTCTGAGGTACCACATCACACCTATAAGATTGGCAAACATGACAGAACAAGAAAATGATAAATGCTGGAGAGGATGTGGGAGAGTTGGAACACTAATTCATAGTTGGTGGAGCTGCGAGCGCATCCAACCATTCTGGAGAGCAATTTGGAACTATGCCCAAAGGGCTACAAAAATGTGCATACCCTTTGACCCAGCAATATCGCTACTAGGACTATATCCCCAAGAGATCATAAAAATGGGAAAGGGTCCCACATGTACAAAAATATTTATAGCAGCACTCTATGTAGTTGCCAAAAACTGGAAGTCAAGGGGATGTCCATCAATTGGGGAATGGCTGAATAAATTATGGTATATGAATGTAATGGAGTACTATTGTGCCATAAGAAATGATGAACAAGAAGACTTCAGAGAGGCCTGGAAGGCCTTATATGACCTGATGCCGAGTGAAAGGAGCAGAACCAGGAGAACTTTATGCACAGCAACAACCACAGTGTGTGAGAGTTTTTTCTGGTAGACTTAGATTTTTGTAATAACGCAAGAACTTATTACCAAAAAAAAAAAAAAAATCCCAATGGAGGATCTCAAGGCAAAATGCCTGCCACACTCAGAGAGAGAAATATGGAAGTCACTCACATATTGTAGCAGATCATGTTTGTGTATGTGTATGTGTTTGTGTATCATGTTCTGATTTGTTATACGATTTCTTTCATTTATCTTAGTCTGACTACATAGCATGACTATAGTGAAAATATACTCAATAGGAAAGTATATGTAGAATCTATACAGAATTGTATGCAGTCGTGGGGAGGGAGGGGGGTAGTGGGGAGTAGGTGGGGAGGGATAAAATCGCAATTGTATGGCAGTGATTGTTAAACATTACAAAATAAAAAAAAAAAGATTTCATCAGGGATCTGTATGATAGGAATAGAAGATATATTGTTCATATCAAGAACAAGGGATGTTAGTTGGACAGCTTGAGTGTTCCATTGGTACTTCTAAAATGTCAGAAGAAATTAAGGCCTCCAGCACATTGGATGGACCTTTTCTGAAGAACTTAAGGGAGGAAATGGAAAAGAATCATGTAGAAAGGGCAGGCAGGGATGAGTTGCTATCTGCGTTATTGAAAGGAAGCCCTGAATTGATGATCCAGCAGAGTCTTTGAGCGTGTAAAGAAAGCGTTGTGCTAGGTCCTGGAGGGAGATGAAAAATTTTGAGAAGCCACGGTTTCTTTGTTATGGAACTCACAATGCTACAACCAAAGCTGCCCTCAGGCAAAACTGTGAAATCAATGTCTAACACCCTTTTAAAAAAAACCTTTCCTATCAGCACCTTTTCTTGTAAGTAGCTAGGCATAGAGCTCTGGTTCTGGAATCTGGAAGACCTGAGTTTAAACCTGGCCTCAGAAGCACAATATCTATGTGACCTGAGCAAGCCAACTTAATTTGTGTGCCTCAGTTTCTTCAGTTGTAAATAGGGGTAATAATACCAACTTACCTCAGAGGATTGTTGTGAGAATCAATTGAAACAACATTTATAAAGTGTTTAGCACAGTACCTGACACATGAGTATTTAATAAATTTTGCCTCCATCTTCATTTCTTTTATCCCTAACCATTTCAACCCACCTCAGGTTGTCTCATTAATTTAATGACTTCCTGACATTTGTGGTGTTCAACTGAATTCAATTCAAGAAACACCTGCTATGTGTCAGCAACCATGCCAGGCTCTGAGGGTACAAAATTAAAAACTAAACAGCCCCTTCCCTCAAAGACCTTATATTTTATTGGAGAAAATTACATGTACAGAGTTAAATGAATACAAAATAATTTCTGGACGTGGGATTAGAGAGAATAAGGAATAAGGAGAGCCCTCTTCTAGGAGATGGTACTTGAGCTAAGACTTGATGGGTCCCAGGGGTTCCAAGAGGCAGCGGTGAGGAGCGAAAACATTGCAAGCATGGGGAATAATAGCCTGTATGAAGATACAGAGATGAGAGGTCGAATGTTATGCAAGCAGAACAACTGGTAGGGCAGTTAGACTAGCAAAAAGAGTACATGAAGGGTATTCAGCTTAGAAAGATAGGTCAGAGCCATATTATGAAGGGCTTTAAATGCCAAACAGAGGAGTTTGTATTTTATCCTGGAGGGCAGTAGGGAGCCACTGAAGCTTCCCTAGTGACTGTGTGGAGGATAGATTGGAAAGGGGAGAAGGGAGAGATTGTAGGGATATCAGTTTTATTGTTGTTGTTCAATTGTTTCAGTCTTGTCCAAGTCTTTGTGACCCTATTTGGGGTTTTCTTGGCAAAGAAACAGGAGTAGTTTGCATTTCCTTCTTTAGCTTATTTTACAGATGAGAAAACTGAGGCAGAGTTAAGTGACTTACCCAAGGTGACACAGTATCTGAGGCTGGATTTGAACTTAAATCTTCCTGACTCTAGACCCAGTCCTCTATCCACTGCAACACATAGTTGCCCCAGGGATATCAGAGAACTGTTAAAATGTCTGCTTGAGAGATGGTGAGGGATTGAATTAGACTCATGAGAGTGTAAGAAGGGAAGAGATGTGAGAAATATTGTGGAGGTAGAATGGACAAGACTTGACAATTGATTAGATATGGGGAGGTGAGTGAGAATTAAGGAAATCCCTCTTTGATTTGGATTCTGTGCTGGGCCTTCCTATGAACACGACAAATACTTTTGCTGAAGCTGTATTTCCCTACCTTATGCCTCATTTGATATTGATAATCATAGGGCAGTCAAAGCAACATTATTTTTGTTGTAGCATGTATCAAGGAAACTGGTATGACATTAATATATACGTTGAAGATGCATTATTGGAAAACCTGTAGGGTGACATTTTGCTCCACCAAATCAATTTTTAAAAAATGAACTACTAACACAGTGGGATATTGTAGTTTCTTCCTGTTGGTTGATTGTGTGACAATAAAGATGTGGTCTGCTATTGAATTTTGTTTACAAAATCTTCCTTGTTTCCTTCCCATATCTTCATCAATATGTTTAGAATTTTGGAGGTGTCTGTCTGACGCTATGGCCCCATCCTTTCCCAGAACCAAATTAAAATGTAGTTAGGAAATACTTAACAAAATAATTAAAAATACAATAGATTATAGATAATGTTAATATGTGGTTTTTAAAGTCTTCATTTTTGGTTTAGTGGCCTCCATTTCTATTTGAATTTGACGCCACTGAAGTATATTATAATCATAAAGGTTTTATAGAGATAAGAAAGCAACCATATGGGTAGGTCTGTTATTGATATTTCCTCAATCACCTTTTGTTATTAGTAATGAGGTCCCAGATTTTTTCCTTCTCTTTTTCAGATATTTTGAGAATTGGCCCTTGAATTAGCTCCAAATTATATCATCTCCTATGAGGACGTCCTCTGTGTAAGCTTCATCTGGTTTAGCTGCTTCTTCTGTATCTTTTGTTTTTACTGCCATTTCTATTCCCTCATACAACCTTTTTGGGATTATGTTGTTATAATCTCAATGAGGTGTCTTTACTGTGATAATTAGATAAAACAGACATAGAAATATTGAAAGATCTTTTTCATTTTCTATGTTCTCCTTCTATGTTAAATGCTCCTGGGGTGACCTGACCTCAGGAAGTTTTCAGTAAACTCTTTCCCCTCTTTTATTTCTGACTATCTTATGAGACAGTATTACTCATAATTTTCTTCTTTTATAAGATTTAACGAGAGTTCATATTTTAAACTGGAGTTACTTTTTGGTGCTCTATCTTTCTGTCTGGCAAGGAGATCAAGTGTTTGCTGGCTATAGTTGTTTCCAGGCTTTTAAAAATGTCCTCATTGTGAAGACTGGTTGAACTTCTTCTGGATAGTCCATGTTATTGCCTGTTCTTTTATCCATTTCTCATTGTTCAGCGAAAATAGCTTGTTTTAAAAGGTCAGGTTGGGGCTGTTTTAATTGCATGTTATAGATTCTGATTTTTAGTTCTCTTCTAACTTGGCGTTCAATTTTTCTTAAACAAGTAGATGGCCTTCCAGGGCACAAACAAATGATTCAGAAATTACTCCCCCCTTAGTGACTAATCATTTCCTGTTTCTTAACATGTAGTCAACTTCATTTTCGAAGATGTTATTGATGCTTGCCATGTCCAGCATCTCAATCCTTTCCTAAAAGAAAGTATTTATGATGTATAAATATGAAACTATTGCATCATCTCTAAGTCCCTGGTCTTTCACTTCCTAAAGACAAGACATATTTTCAAACATACTTTTACCATCTTTCCTTATGTGTTCATTTATAATGAAGTCTCTGAGAACTAAAATCTATGTTGATTTAATTGGGACGGTCTAACAGCTTTTTTTTTTTTATAGCATTTCTCTTATCTTTTCAACTGTTGACCTTGGCACTAGGTGTTGGTAATTATTTGAGATTATTTAGATGGCAAAACTTTTGATAATGTTCACTGTGATCATGGAAATATGAGACCACTAAATTTCTCTTGAAATTATTTTTCTCTTTGGTTTTGGACAAATGATACAACCACGTTTACCAGTTCTTTTATTTGCCCCTTCCATTTAGCTGAAACTTCCTTTTGTCTTCTAGTTTCATTGATCATGAGAAAGGTCAAGACTGATATATGAAGCTTCTTCCAGTAAATATGTCAGCCTATTGCTTCCATGTTATACTTAGAGTGCCAACAATTAAGTTATGGATGGTCTAAACACTATATGATTCTTAGTACCCTCTGTCTCCTTTTCTGCTTCACTCCTAGCAGAAATAGAAGGGAACCACATAGGACCAAAGGCCATCTTCCATTTTTCTTAATTTCATGCCTTCATTTATTTAACGAGCATTTATTAAATAGCTACTGTATACTAGACATTGTGGGTGCTTGGGATATAGAGACAAAAACAAAACATTACCTCTTTTCAAGGGGGGGAAAATGATATGTTTACATTCATATAGTATGTATACAAAGTAATTTTTTTTGTGGGAGACAGCACTGGCTACAGGGGATCAGGGAAGACCTCATATTGGAGGTGGCACTTTAGCTCAGATTTGAAGGAAACTAAGGATTCTAAGGGGAGCAGCTAGGTGGTGCAGTGGATAGAACACTGGGCCTAGGAAAATCTGAGTTCAAATCTGGCCTCACTCATGTGACATTGGGCTTAACTTAACTTCTATTTGCCTCAGTCCCTCATCTGTAAAAATGAGGACACCCTGGAGAAGGAAATGACAAACCACTCCAGTATCTTTGCCAGGAAAACCCCATGGACAAGTCCATGGAGTCGCAAAGAACTGGATACAACTGAATGACTAACAACAACAAGGATTCTAGGAGGTAGAAATGAGGAAAGGCTGCATTTCAAGGATAGGATGATGCATTTAGAACTGGAAAGGACCTTAAAGGCCATCTATTCCAACCCTCTCATTTTACAGATGAAGAAACCAAGCCCTAAAGAGTGAAGTAACTTGCCTGAGATCACACAAGTAGTAAATGGATTTGAACTCAGCCTCTCTGACTCCAAAACCCATCTTACTTTCCACTGCATCATCCCCACTGGAGGACAGTTTGCAAAACTACACATGACACAGAACGGTGAGAAATGGAATGTTGTGTTTGAAGGACAGTGAGCAGATCAGATTGCCTAGAACAGAGTATATAAAGGGAAATAATTTGTCATAAGCCTGGAAAGGAAGCCCGGAGGCAGATGATAAAGGGCTTTAAATGCCATAGTAATATTTTATCCTGGAAACAGTAGTGAGACATTGGAACTTATTAAGCAGAGAAGTGACATGGTCAAACCCTTGCTTTAGGAATATCAATTTGGAAACTGTGAAGGATGGACTGGAGAGGGGGACCAATTAGGATATTATTATAGTAGTCTTGGCCATAAGTGATGAGGGTCTGAATCAGAGTGGTGACTGTGGAAAGAAGGGGACAGATATGAAATGTGATTGTGACAGAATGCATAAGAAGTGGCAGCTGAGTAGTCTGAGGGAAAGTGAAAAGTCAGAATACCTCCTTGTTTGCAAAACTGCTGTGGTCTAAGAATTTGTCATTTAGTGGCTGGCCTACTGGTTCTAAGTCTGTCTGTACTATTTTGGTAATCAAAGTAAATTAATCCATCAACAAGCCTACTTTATCAAATGCCTGCCTTGCACCAGGCATTGTGCTAGGGGAAACATAAAACTGGACAGTTTCTGTCCTCAAGGTACTTGTAGTGTGGGGAAAACAATACATGTACACATATATAAATACAAAACATATACTTAATAAACAGGATTATTTCAGTGAATCAGGGAGAGGAACTAGCAGTTGGGGGATCAGAAAAGGCCTTGTGTAGGCAGGATGCATGATCCCTGAAGGAAGCTAGAGCATCTATATATAAGGCAGAGATGAGGAAGAGATGCATTTAAGGCATGAGGAATAGACAGTGACAACTGGTGAGGACTGAGGGAGAGTTAAGAGTGAAGATCTCTCAGACTGTGAACATGAATGTGGAGATATGCCTTCCATATAAAAAGAGAAATTAAGAAGAGGAGGTTCAGGGACCATCTTTGGAGTCTTCCTAGCATAGAAGTATTTGCCATATCTTGTACTTTGCTGGCACAGACTTTAAAAATCCAGGATCACCCCATATCATAATCAAGGAATGGAGTAGGATTCTAGTAGTTTCAACAGCATAAGAAAAGTAAGAGAAACATGCATGCAAGAAGCAGCAAAACTACCCACCAAGAAATTGTAAATGACTTCAAACTACTATTAGTTACTGATTGATGTCCCCCAAAATATATATATTGATTTTTGACAGATGAGTGCCTACATTATTAAAGAGGACTTTCAATATAGGTAAGCCATTAAAACCCAAATGGTTGAAATTATGGTGGTATAATGATAATGATAGCGGTGGCTTGATGTTTTTGGATCTTCCAGCTACTTTATTTATTATCTGTGTACTAACTTATGTACATGTTGTCTCCTCTTTTAGAATGTAAGCTCTTTCAGGGAAGGGATTGTTTTTGCTTTTTCTTTGTGTTTCCAGCCTGGCACACAGGAAGAGCTCAATAAATGTTTGTGATTGATTGCTTGATTATTTGACTGGTTTGATCAGGGACCACCTTTTTTGAGTACAGGCTTGGGCATAACTGCTGGCTTTGTAGGCAAAGATGTTGGCTCTACTGAGCACACCACCCACTACCCTTCCATCCATTTGCTTCCTTCAGAGGAACAAGAAGCTTGGGAGAGAGTTTCTTCAGAGATTTCTATACTTTCGGTAGCAGGTTTGACTGGGCCAGCTGCCATAGTAGCTTCCTTGTGCATAAATTGTGGGCAGCTTACCCAACCCTAACTCCTGATCCCCAGTTTTCTATTTATGAAGGAGAATGAGGAAGTGAAAAAAAATTATGTCTTCACATACAACCTCTGAAGGGCTGCTTCATCCTGCGCTAGAACTTTGTATCTGTACTCTGCTTTGTCTGTCATTTACTATACATGATTCTGTCTAGTGTAGAAACAAGGTCACACTCATCTGATGGAACCTAGATATACAAAGGACAAAAAAAGGAGGGAGATTTAAGTAAGTGTATGTGTATGTGTGTCTATTTTGGAGGCAAGGGGAAAAATATCAAAGAAAAGGAATTGCTTAGAGTGGATGGCATGATGGCAGAACTACTCAATTTTTCTCTGCCAGAGAAAATTATCTTTACCCTGGAAAGATAGAACAACAATGATTAATTAACAGGGAATTGATACTCAGGATTAGAGCACATATCTGTCCTCATTCAGGTCAAATCGCCAGGTCCAGACAAACTACATCCAATGGTATTGACACCCATAGAACTGTTGAATATGACTGAGTAGACATTGTTCCAGTGCTGAGCATAGTGCCTGGCACATAGTAGGTGCTTAATAAATGTTTATTGATTGATTAGTTCTCAGAGGAATGTAACTGGTTGGTGTCATGGCAGAGGAAACTTTTGCATCAGTGAAGCCAGTCATCAACAGGAGCTAAGGCTGTACAAGCCTGGCCATTTTACCTGAAATTTGGGACCAGGCATAAACCTACTTAATGGAGTCCATGAAGAACATGTTGTTGTTGTTGTTGTTGTTGTTGTTGTGTTCATCCTTTGTTTTCAAAGAAGATTATGACATCAGAGAAATGATGACATGACTTGTACTTGACTTTGTTTTGAGTGAGGTAGGGCTGTGCAAGGTCACCAACCTCACTTTCTCCTCCTGAGCCATCTGGATCCAGTGACCAGTGATTCTTCAGGGTTACTGGAGATGATCCAGGATACAATGAGAGACCTTGGCCTTTTTTAGGCTAAGGACTTTTACTCACTTAGAGGGAGGTAACACCCATTTGGTGAATAGATCTCTTTAAGAAGTAGTCAGAGAATGACTGCTTTAATGAACAAAAGAAAAAAATAACTAAATCAAGCTGGGGGAAGGAAAACAGTTACTATTGATAATCACTCTAAGCCAGGAGGGTCCAGAGAACAATCATTAAATGGAGCTTGGGCAGGGACCTATTGTCCAATCTATGGCTTCAGAGTACACTGTGTTTAAGGTTTTGAGAAAGACAAGAAACAGACCGAGAGAGAGAAGCAGAGAGAGAGAGAGAGAGAGAGAGAGAGAGAGAGAGAGAGAGAGAGAGAGGGAGAGAGAGAGAGAGAGAGAGAAGGAAAGAAGAAAAAAAGAAAGAAAGAAAGACATTCAGCCAGTAAACCCCAAGTTAACTAGGCAACCTCTGGCCATCCAGATTAACATTCCTTTGTCTGAAGCAAGAAGAGATAAGGTTTTCTTAAATAAGCAAAGAAAAGAAATAGAAAGGGGGGCGGAGCCAAGATGGCGGAGTAGAAAGACACACATACGCTAGCTCCGAACCCACAGCCCATAAAATATCTGTAAAGAAGAACTCCCAACAAATTCTGGAGCAGCAGAAGCCACAGAACAACAGAGCAGGCGAGATTTCTGTTCCAGAGAGCCCTGAAAACCTCTCGCAAAAGGTCTGTCGCACCCCGGACCTGGAGCCGAGCCCAGCCCTGCCTTGGCCACACGGCACCGAGAGGAGTGGATCCGAGCAGGCTTCAGGGGTGGAATCTCCAGCGGCCGTGCAGGTCCCTCCACCCACGGGCCCCAAAGGTTGGTGAGAGGGTCTTCTCGGCTTGCTGAGAGGGGAGTGGGGTCCCCCCATAACTCAGGCCCCCTTGGGAGGCAGCACCAGAGGCAGCAGAGGAAGCAGGCAGGAGCCTGGATCCATTGTTGAAAGTCTCCCCATAAACCCCCTGAGGGAACTGAGCCCAGTGTGGTGGCCCTGCCCTGCCCTGAGCACTTGACCTTAATCTCACACTGAATAGCAGTCCTGCCCCTGCCAAAAGCCCTGAGGCTGGGAAGCAGCATTTGAATCTCAGACCCCAAGCGCTGGCTGGGAGGATCAGGAGGCAAAGTGGATGTGAAGAGAATACTCAGAAGTCGTCACTGGCTGGGAAAATGCCCAGAAAAGGGAAAAAAAATAAGACTATAGAAGGTTACTTTCTTGGTGAACAGGCATTTCCTCCCTTCCTTTCTGATGAGGAAGAACAATGCTTACCATCAGGGAAAGACACAGCAGTCAAGAATTCTGTATCCCAGCTCACCCAATGGGTTCAGGCCATGGAAGAGCTCAAAAAGGATTTTGAAAATGAAGTTAAAGAGGTGGAGGAAAAACTGGGAAGAGAAATGAGAGAAATGAAAGAAAAGCATGAAAAGCAGGTCCACACCCTGCTAAAGGAGACCCCAAAAAAATGCTAAAGAAAATAACACCTTGAAAAATAGGCTAACTCAACTGGCAAAAGAGGTTCAAAAAGCCAATGAGGAGAAGAATGCTTTCAAAAGCAGAATTAGCCAAATGGAAAAGGAGGTTCAAAAGCTCACTGAAGAAAATAGTTCTTTCAAAATTAGAATGGAACAGATGGAAGCCAATGACTTTATGAGAAACCAAGAAATCACAAAAAAAACCCAAAAGAGTGAAAAAATGGAAGATAATGTGAAATATCTCATTGGAAAAACAACTGACCTGGAAAATAGATTCAGGAGACACAATTTAAAAATTATGGGCCTACCTGAAAGCCATGATCAAAAAAAGAGCCTAGACATCATCTTTCATGAAATTATCAAGGAAAGCTGCCCTGAGATTTTAGAACCAGAGGGCAAAATAAGTATTCAAGGAATCCACAGAACACCTCCTGAAAGAGATCCAAAAAGAGAAACTCCTAGGAACATTGTGGAACAAATTCCAGAGTTCCCAGGTCAAGGAGAAAATATTGCAAGCAGCTAGAAAGAAACAATTCAAGTATTGTGGAAATACAATCAGGATAACACAAGATCTAGCAGCTTCTACATTAAGGGATCAAAGGGCATGGAATATGATATTCCAGAAGTCAAAGGAACTAGGACTAAAACCAAGAATCACCTACCCAGCAAAACTGAATATAATACTTCAGGGGAAAAATTGGTCTTTCAGTGAAATTGAGGACTTTCAAGCATTCTTGATGAAAAGGCCAGAGCTGAAAAGAAAATTTGACTTTCAAACATTAGAATCAAGAGAAGCATGAAAAGGTAAACAGTAAAGAGAAGTCATAAGGGACTTACTAAAGTCGAACTGTTTACATTCCTACATGGAAAGACAATATTTGTAACTCTTGAAACTTTTCAGTATCTGGGTACTGGGTGGGATTACGCACACACACACACACACATAGAGACAAAGTGCACAGAGTGAATTGAAGAGGATGGGATCATATCTTAAAAAAATGAAATCAAGCAGTGAGAGAGAAATATATTGGGAGGAGAAAGGGAGAAATGGAATAGGGCAAATTATCTCTCATAAAAGAGGCAAGCAAAAGACTTTTTAGTGGAGGGAAAAAGAGGGGAGGTGAGAGAAAAACATGAAGTTTACTCTCATCACATTCCACTAAAGGAAGGAATGAAATGCACACTTATTTTGGTATGAAAACCTATCTTACAATACAGGAAAGTGAGGGATAAGGGGATAAGCAGGGTGGGGGGGGATGATGGAAGGAAGGTCATGGGGAGGAGGGAGCAATTTGAGGTCAACACTCATGGGGAGGGACAGGATTAAAAGAGAGAATAGAAGTAATGGGGGACAGGATAGGATGAAGGGAAGTACAGTTAATCTTATACAACACGACTATTATGGAAGTCATTTGCAAAACTACGCAGATATGGCCTATATTGAATTGCTTGCCTTCCAAAGGGAAGGGGTGGGGAGGGAGGGAGGAAGAGAAGTTGGAACTCAAAGTTTTAGGAACAACTGTCGAGTACTGTTCTCGCTACTAGGAAACAAGAAATACAGGTAAAGGGGTATGGAAAGTTATTTGGCCCTACAGGACAAAAGAGAAGATGGAGACAAGGGCAGAGAGGGATGATAGAAGAGAGGGCAGATTGGTGATTGGGACAATTAGAATGCTCAGTGTTTTGGGGTGGGGGGAGGGGACAAAAGGGGAGAAAATTTGGAACCCAAAATTTTGTGAAAATGAATGTTAAAAGTTAAATAAATAAATAAATAAATAAATAAATAAGAAAAGAAATAGTAGGAAACAATGGAATGGAAAAGACAGCTGACCTCTTAAACAAACTTAGAGATTCCAAGGGAACTTTTCATGCAAATAAAAGTGTGAAAAAATACAAAAAATAATGGGAGCTTCAAAGAAGCAAAAAAGATTAAGAAGAGGTGACAAGAATATACAGAAGAACTATACTAGACAGATATACCACAATGATGTCCTGATCTAGAGCCAGTCATCCTGGAGAATGAATTGAAGATAATAGAATTCTAGTTGAGCTTTTTAAATCATAAAGATGTTGGTGCTAAAGTGTTGTACTCAGTGTACCAGTAAATTTGGAAAACTCAGCAGTGGCCAAAGGACTGGAAAAGATCAGCTTATGGTTAGACATTTTACTTTTCACCTCAAAGCTGAGGTAAAAACTAAAATGCCTAACCATCAATCCTATAGATCACTTAACTCTGATGAGGATTAAATCTAACCTTCTCAGTGGACTTTAACCGTAGTTATGAGTGCCAAGCCTAGAGGCCTGTATTGGGCTACCCGAGTCTTTCTTACCTGTCCAGGTCTTCGGCTGGCCACGCCGGATGCACGTATGAGAGAAAGGACGTTCCAGAGTCAAACAGGGGTTGAGCTTTATTACAGGGTTTCGGTTACAAGTGCAGGGGGTCTTCTTTCTTAGGACAAAGAGGGGGAGATTTCCTAAGGAGGCTAAGCTTAAGGGATTGGAAGTAGAAGTATAAGCGGGGAGAGAGGGGGAGGGGAGAGAGGAAAGAAAAGAAGCGGAGCCCTACTTTTCTCTTTGGCTCCACACGTGCTAAGAGAGCTTTTAGGCTTCCTCAGTCCTACTTAATCTTCAGCCACACAGTTTGCATCTCAGTACCGTGCTGTTAGGTAACTAGGTGTGCTCCAATCCGGGACGACCTCGAGGGCAGGGAGACTCCACCCATCAGGTATCTCCGGGGGAGAGGCGGAAATACCCGAGCTAGCCGAGCTAGCTCGGTCTGACCTTCTCGAACCCCCGCTGTTCATGGAGGGCCTCGTAAGACTCTAAGATTTAGAAGTCCCACTTTTACCTGCCCGAGACTGTCCACACGGAATTGAGCTTCCAGTCCCAACATATGAGGTATTACTGAATTCTATTGTAAATTTGTTTTTGCCAAATGTAACACTCTGTGAATGTTCTGTGTTTAGCATTCCTTCTATGTATAAGTTCTTGTCCCATACCTGAGTCATCCTGTACATACAGTGAGTGCTTTTTAAACTCTCCTTTTGAGCAAACCATAGACATGATCCTAACACTGAAGCTTAAGCAATTTTTCCTGCAGTGTAGGAGACTTAATGAATCCAAGTATGTGAGGGGATCTCATTAGAGGATAGCACCCTCCCCCCCCCCCCATTATTGAATACAGGCAAACTACATGCCTGGGTCTAGAACAGATAGCCTCTTTAGAGAGAGGAAATGGGATCATGCCCCAGCTCCTTGGTTCCAGAAACAGGTCCTTATGGTTAGTCTAACAAGGATTTATGACTAGAAAAACTAGAGGTGATGACTAAACCAAGAAGAGGTCTAACCAATGCTATTCACCTCCTGACAAAGAAGTGATGGACTCAAGTTGCAGAATGAAACATACATTTTTGGATGTGGTCAATGTGGGAATTTAATTTGCTTGACTCTGCATATTTGTTACAAGGGTTTTATTTTAATTTTTCCCTAAGCAGGAGGGGTGAGCATATGGAATGGAGAGAAAATAAATGTTTTTTAATTGAAAAAACATTTTAAAAATCAAGAATAGGTCATGACAGACTGACTTCATTTCCTTTTAGGTTAGGCAGGGTTGCTATAATAAATGGTTGTTGAATGACATATCCATAGAATGCTAGTTTTTTAGCAAAGCATTTGGCAAAGTCTTGTGGTTTTCTTTGTGTGAAAAAAATTTGGTATTTGAATGGATTGCAAATTCATTCTGAATCAACAGTGCGACATAACAGTTAAAAGCTGACCAGTCATAGCCTGCATGATGTTCAGAATTAAGGAGGTTGTGCATGCTGTGATCTATTCTGGTCAGAGCACATCTGAAGTTACTTTGATTTGTTCTGGGAGTTATGTTTTAGGAGAGACATTCACAAGCCTATACATGTCCAGAAGAATTTCACCAGGATAGTGAAGGGATTAGGGTCTGTAGAATAGAAACATTCATTGAAAGATTTAAGAATGCTTAGCCTGAAGAAAGGAAGGCTTGGCAGAGGTAGGGATGTGATTGTAGACTATAAGCATTTAAAAGGCTGAGATGTAAAATATGGATTATTAGATTTGTGGTGTTTAGCTCCAGAGGACAGAGCTAGAAACAATGGATGCAAGTTCTAGAAGGGTAGATTTATACTTGACATAAGGGAAAAAAATTCTTAATAATCAGAA
Organism: Notamacropus eugenii; assembly: GCF_028372415.1. Lineage (NCBI taxonomy): Eukaryota > Metazoa > Chordata > Mammalia > Diprotodontia > Macropodidae > Notamacropus > Notamacropus eugenii. The sequence continues at coordinate 368,257,489 of NC_092876.1, read as the reverse complement.
CTCTCCAAGAGTGGAATGAATTTCCTTGGGAAAGAATTCCTTTCTTTTCATGAGGGATTTTCAAGTAGAGGCTTGATGACAACTTTCTATGCTTCAAGAATAAGTTGAGCAAGATGATTGTGATGTGCCTTCGAACTCTAATATTCTGTCTTCTATGATTCTCAGTAATAAAGGTTATAAAGAGTAGAGAAATTGAGAGAGCAGATTGGTCACAGGGGCAATTAGAATGCTTGGGTTTGGGGGGGGAGGGGATAAAAGGGGAGAAAATTTGTAACCCAAAATGTTGTGAAAATAAATGTTAAAAGTTAAATAAAAAAAAAAAGAGTAGAGAAATTAAGAACTGGAAGAGATCATGAATGTTATTGTAATGCTAACATAATATTCATAGCACCTACAGCAGCTATGAATAATTCTGATTTATAAAAATATAACAGATTCTCCACATGAAAGACAGAACCAAAATATTTATTCAAACACCGGAAAGCCGAATCCCAATACTGGAAAACCAAATCCATCATAGCAACAAAGAAATCTATACACAATAACAATGCAGGGGGCACTACCTCTGTTGGGCTTCCCACAAACCAACTCCTTTGAACAAATCACCAACAAGCTTCCTTAAACAAAATCACAGACAAACTGTCTCACTCATGCTAGTTGCTGCCTACTCTCTCTTTTTCAGCTCTGACTGTTCTGACTCACTTCCTGCTCCACCCCTTCCTGTTCCACCCATTAAACAAAATTCCTCCTACCACAGACTCCCTGTGACTTAGACTTCCATGTGACCTAGGCAGATCACATGGGCCTGTTAATGGATGGGTAAGATCTTCCCATTTAAATTACCATTACAGCTATCCATTCCAACTTCTTGAAATATGAGTCTTTCTGCACTTTCTGCACTTCTGACTTCTCTGGGGTCTTTGGAAATACCACTAGTTCTTGTATTTGAGTCCTTACCCAAAGATGGAGGTGATTTTACTAGATCAGAGGTGCCAGGCAATTGGGAATTGTTTAACAAAAGAAATAAAAACACAATACAACTTACATACATAATATTAATTTGTGGTTTTCAAAGTCAATCTGTAGTCCTCAGGAATCTATATGAGTTTAATACCATTGTACTAAACAACTTTTCTGGGACCGTTTCATTCCTGTGATTTTTTTTTTTAATTTCAGAAAGAAGGGACTTTATTCTGAGCTCCTATTGAAAGGCTTTCATCCTTAACATAAATGCTTAAACAATATATTAATATAAAAAGATATAAGAATATTTGACAGCGTTCAGGACCAGATAGCACAAGACTGTAATCTGGAAAAAGGAAGTGGTACCCTATAATAACGATCATTTATATTCACGTAGTGCTTTATGGTAAGAAAGTGCTTCTGTACGTGCTATCTTATTTCATCTTCACAGCAACTTCAAGTTAGTGTAAATGTTGTTATACCCATTTTTCCTGTAAGGAATCTGAGGCTTGTCCAAAGTTACACAGATAAGTAAATATTGGAATCAGGACTCAAACCTAGGTCTTCCAGTTCCAAGTCCAGTGCTCTTGTATTGAGAGTGTGAAGACTAAGGGTAGTCAAAAATATTTAGCTTACCTCACATTTTTACTTGAGACTAGAACTACTATAATAGAAAAAACTTGAGTATTAATGTTAATTAAGTGTCTAACTTTTATAAATTATAAATAAATAACAGTGCAAAATTGTTTTTGAGTGAGCCACAAGTGTTCCTTAACTCTACTGCACAATTGTGTGTGTGTATATATATGTAATGCTAATGAAAGCATTACATGATAACATACAGTGATAGCATTTTATAGTGTTTTTGGGAATCAAAAAGGAAAAAAAAGATTTGAACTTATTTTATATATATTAAGTATAGTCAGAATGGAGAGCTCTTTCATTTTAGATCTGTATTTTCTTAAAATTCATTATAAAGGATTAAATATCAATAATTATGTATCTTTTTAGAGATTATTTAGTAATCATAAAAGGACATCTGGATCTGATTGGATTTAGGAATTATTTTTGAAATGATATTGAACTATCCTGTGAGCAGGATATCATGGATCCTGTGAGCAGGATGGATATCATGGACTGGAGATCTATGAGACTTTAGGACTGCCACCAAAACATCAAATATGATCATTCCCCAAGAGATGCTATATGATTCTATTCTGGAAAATAATAATTTTATGAGTCAAAACCATGGGAATCCCAAATGGCAATGGGAAGACACATGATAAAGGTAGCCTACAGCAAATTAACAATGATAATGTGTAGGCAAGAAGTAGTATGAAAGACAGAATAGAAGTCATTGTGTGACCAGAAAAGGAGGTCATGTAGTAAGAGTGAGAATTCACCTTTGGACAGACTAAATATTGCACTGATATTTACAAAACACTCAAGAATCTAGAAGACTCAAGTGTATCGAGTAGATTCTCTCTGGAGATTTATAGACATGGACAAGAACCATTCCAGAGAAAGTATGGATGGAGTGTACTGCTCAGTGATGATGAGAGTACATGACAAGGAGATTCCTAGCATTCTTTTGCTAATATGGTGCAATATTTATAGTTAGATCTGCAGAAAATAATAATTCTTAAAAACACTGGCCCAACACTTTTTGTTTGTGCTTGACTCTCCCACAATGCTTATACACAGTGTCCCAAAGGTCTTAGTGCAGTTTCAAGTTTTAAAGGCTATTAAAGCATAAAGCTACATATCTGAAATTTATAGGTATCTGATTCATGGATAGCAAATCAAGAGATTTTTTAAAAAATTCTTTTTAAACAGAAGTGGAAGGGGGGGTGTAATTAATTTTTAGGATTAAAATAGTACATTCTACAACCAAACAGAATGATTTTATTCTTTGGCAAAGGGAGAGGTGAGATAATATTAGACATATTTCAAAATAAGAAATGACCAATCTTGGTGCCATTCATAGGTTCATAGATTTAGAGCATAGATTTGGAGACCACCAAATTCAGATCCTCATTGTATAAATGAGGAAACAGAGGCACAGAAATGTGAAATAACTTGTCCAGGTTGTATATAACTAGTAAATTAAGGGGCAACTAGGTGGTGCAGAGGGTAGAGCATGAGTGCAGGAGTCAGGAGGACCTGAGTTCAAATCTCACCTCAGACACTTGACATTCACTAGCTGTGTTGACCTTGGGCATGTCACTTAACCCCAATTCCCTCATCCTGGGATATCTCCAGTCATCCTGATGAATATCTGGTCACTGGATTCAGATGGCTTTGGAGGAGAAGTGAGGCTGGTGACCTGCACAGCCCTCCCTCACTCAAAACAAAGTCTAGTGCAAGTCATGTCATTATTTCTCTGATGGCATGGTCTTCTTCAGCAATAAAGGATGAACACACACAGCTAGTAAATTAGAAAAGCAACAAATTTAAAACTCCAAATAGAGCCCCAAAATAGAAAAATTGTAAAACAGAGAAGACATTTAAAAACAAACAAAAAAACTCCATTAGACCCACAAATAATGCTAGAATTTTTTTAAAAAGAAATAGACAAATCATTTGCTACTCAGATTTGAAAAAAGAGAACAGAATTCCAGTTTATTAGTATCAAAAATAAAAAGGCAGAGTTCATAACAAATGAAAATGAAATGAAAGAAATTATATAAACTCTTTTGCCCAGTTAAATGCCAACAAAATTGATTACTGTCAAAGAGAAAAACTCAAGGGCCAGATGGATTTACAAATGAATTCTACCAAGTATTAGAAGAATAATTAATTCCAAAATTATATAAACAGTGGGCAAAAATAAAAAAATTATACTATCAACTTCCTTCTATTAGACAAATTTAATAGTAATACCTAAACCAGGGACAGACAAGTCAGAGAAAGAAAATTATAGACCTACACAGCTAATGAATATCAGTGCAAAAATGCTGAATAAAATGTTAGCAACAACAGCATATCAAAAAGTTCATCAATTTTGATTAGGTTGGATTTACACCAGGAATGCAGGGTATGGTTATTATTCCAAAAAAATTATGAACATGATAGATTATATTATTAAAAAATTAAAATTATAAAATTATGCCAACATATGGAAAAAAAGCTTTAGACAAAAAATGCAAAACTGATTTTTTAAAGACATTAAAATGTATAGAAATAAATAGACCTTTCCATAATATGACAAGTAGTACCTATTTAAAACCAAAAGACAGCATTACAGACTGGAGAAATGCTAGACCCTTTCCTGATAGCATGTAGGTTAAAGCAAGAATGTTTATTATCACCACTATTATTTACTATATTACTTTAAAGTTTAGCTATAAGATAAGAGAATAAAGACAAGAATAAATAATAAGACAATAAGAAGTTGAAGGAACAAGCTTAGGCAAAGAAGAAACAAAACTGTTACTTTCTGAAGATGATATAATTATCTATCTAGAAAACCTTAGAGATTCAACTCAAAAACTGATTGAAAAAGCAGATCCACAGAAATTGTCATCTTTTTCTGTAAATTATCAACAAGCCGCAATAGGATAAGATCAAAGGATAAATTCTATTTAACCACAAACTATATGAAATATCAGGGAGTCCACTTACCAAAACATACATGTAATAATGAAATTAACTACAACTACAAAACTCTCTTTACAGAAATAATAACACACCTGAATAATTGGGAATATGTTAATTGTTCAAGGTTAGGCCATGCCAATATGGCAAAAATGAGAATACTGCCTAAATTAATGTAGTTATTCAGTACCATACCAATTCATCAAGAGCTAAAAAATAGAAAATTAATGTGGAGGAACAAAAAGTCAAGAATATCAAGAGAAATAATGAAAAGAAATGGAAAGAATGAGGGTCTAGCCATAAACACTCATTGATCAGTGGAACAGATTAGGAACACAATATCCATAAATGAACATAGTAGCATTGTGGTCAATAATTAGCCAATCAAAATGATCAAAATGAATTTATTAAGTACTTAGTACACATCTGACAATGTGCTGTGCTGATAAACAAAGCAATATAAAAACAATCTCTGCCTCAAAGATTCTAGTAGGAGAGAAAATTTAAATAATCATATACAAGATACATACAGAGGAGAGGGAAAATGATGTGAGAAGGGAAGGCTGTAGGAACTGGAGTGGAGGAAGGAACCCAAAAGGCCTCCTGTAGCAGATAGAGTTTGCATTAATAAACTTAAAGATCCCGGATACTGGGGTAAGAGTTCACTACTATAGAAAAGTCCCTGAGAAAACTAAAAAGTAGTTGGGTAGAAATTAGGTGTAGAGCAACACCATATCATATACCACCATAAGCTCCAAATGCATATATGACTTAGACATAAAAGGTCATATCATAAACAAATTAGAGGAACATGAAAGGATATGCCTTTAACAACTATGTAGAAGGGAAGAGTTTCTGATTAAATAAGGGATAGAGATGATCACAGGAGATAAAATTGTCAATTCTTCCAAGTATTTGAATTAAACAATCAAAGGTATAAACCAATATTAAAAAGTGCTTAATCAATATGAAAGGGACTGAAGTATGTTGGTCATTGGATGTAAACCTATGACACCACATAGGAAATATTTTGTGAAAAGATTAAGTCACACCCTGTAAGGGGAACAGGAAATAGGTCAGTTTGGTAGGAAAGAGAATATATGAAGGGGATTAAAGTGAAATAAGACTAGAAAGATAGACTGATACCAGATGCAAAGGGATTTATATGCCAAACTGTGGAGTTGGTGTTTTGTCCTGAGGGCAAGAGGGAAGCACTAAAAAGTTTTGAGCAGGGGACTGACATTTTCTAACTTGAATTATAGGAAGAAAATTTTAGCAGCTGTGTGGAGGATGAATTAGAGAGGGGATAGCCTTGCAACAGTCCAGGTAAGAAGTGGGGGCCACTCACATGAGAGGTAGAGGAGATAGATGCAATAATTGTTATGGAGGAAGAGTTGACAAGAGTTGTGACTGAATACAGTTGATGATTGAGAGGGAAGATTTGCAGATTACTCTGAGGTTTTGACCTGAAGTGACTGGAAAGATTATAGTACCTGTAGTTTAGAGGACAGGGGGTTTTAGTGGAGAAAATGTTGAGACCCATAATGGACACACTGAGCCTGTGATGCTCACAGGGAATCTGGATGGAAATGTCTAGCAGACAGCTTATGATGCTGGATTGGAGATACAGTATAATTGCACCTTACATTGATGTAGAGTTAGTTTCTAAAGCAAGAGCATAAGGTGAGAATTAAAAGAAGACAGTCTGTTGAAAAGCAGATGAATCTTGTTATGGAAACAATTAAATATAAATTTTATTTTTCACAAAACCCAGCTAAGCTAATGACTAAGACACAGGTAGGAGCCAGGGCTTCTATTCAAACAGAAGATTTAGACATATCAAATAAGAGGAAAGAAATTCTCTTACTAGGGCTTCATGCATAAATGTATAAATTACAGGTTGTCCCCAAAGTCTCCATGCAGTTTTAAATTTTAATAATTTCAGAAGTATAAATGTTACAAATTTACAAAAATAAGTTTAATGTTCAATTACCTAAATTTCACTTGTACTTGTTGTCATGTCCAGATTGTCACATATACATCAAAACTTCATCCTTTGAATGATCTTTAGGCTAGGTTATAAATGCAATCCTTACAGTCATTAAACAGCATCTGATAAAAGTTTTTACAGAGTTCAAAAATGGACTAGAGAAATCTATAGCATAAGACAGTAAAAATTTAAATAACTAAACTCAGTTTTTAAAAAATAAGTTTATAGCATTTATATTTCTGAAGTTATTAAAGCCTAATGTCATATAATTTATGTTAGATCTTAGTACTGACTTTTGGGATAGTCTCTGTTAGTGATTGATTACAGTACAGCATAGCAGATTTTTTTTCTTCTTCCTGATAAAACAAGAGAGGACACAAGGAAGTCACAGGGAACCTAGCAGAGACCTTCTTATTGAGCAGCAATACTCAGAAAGCCATTGGGCTGCTGCTTTCATTAGCCTAAGAAGAAAGGATAGACTATCCTTGATCATGTTGCATAGAAGATTCTGGAATCACTGTCAGATAACTGAGATGCTCACACTATGAGAAATATGAGAAATTGATACTTACTGAGGAAATTCTATATTCATCTTTCTCTTTCCACTTTAGATCATGTAGTCATCCAGTGAAATGACAGTCCCTTCTTTTCTCTCTCCATTTCCTTTTTCCCCTCTCACTCAAGGTATGTAGTTGGATTGGAATCTGTGTAAGTTAAATGTGTGTTTGATACAACTTAAGCCTGGAGATCATTTGAATAGAGATTATAGTTGAATTCATGGGAGTTAATGAGATCATTAAGAGAGAATATAAAGAAAATCAGAAGGCCCAGGGTATAGACTTGGAGGATATCTGAAATAAAAGTTAGCATTTATATAATCAGTTTGTATAATATAATGAATTTATATAATAAGTATATATAATAAGTTTGCAGAGCTCTTTATGAATACCATATCATTTTATCTTCACAACTCTGAAAGATTAGTGCTACTATTATCTTCACTTTCCAGATGAGGAAACTGAGGCAGACAAGTTAAGTGACTTGCCCAGGATTACATAGGTAGCAAGTGTCAGAGGCTGGATTTGCATTCAAGTCTTTCTGACTGTAGATATAGCTCTCCTCTGTGCCACTTAGCTATCCATGTTCAGAAGGTGGGACCTGAGGAAAAAGAATGGACGAACAGGTGGGAAGATCAGAAAGATTATGAAAGCTGAAGAATAAAGTAACCAGAAAAAGGGGATGATTTATATCAGCAGAACTCAAACTTTTTGGTCTCAGTATCCCTTTTATACTCTTAAAAATTATTGAGGATTCTTCCTATCAAGAATTTTTATTTATGTAAGTTATATCTGTTGATAGTTTCTGTATTATAAATTTAAATGTCTTAATATTGTAAAAAATCATTTTGACCTTGTGGATCCCCTGAAAGGATCTCAGGGACCCCCAAGCATCCCTGGATCACACTGTGAGAGATTCTTTTGAAGTAAATGGTGCTTGAATTGAGTCTTGAATGAAGACAAGCATTCTATGTGGCTGAAATGAGGAGGAAGCACATTCCAGATGTAGGAGAACAGCCAGTGCAGTCACCAAGATGGGAAATGGAGTGTCATTGTGTGAGGAACAGAGAGAAAGCCAGTTTGGCTGGATTATAGAGTGTGGGAGAGGGAATAATAAAGATTGAGGCTGGAAAGATAGCTGGGGCTAGGAGGAGAAAGGCTTAAAAAACTAAATAGAGTAGAATATATTTTACCCTACAGTCACTCAAGTTGAGTAGGGGTTAGAGCTATGCTGGAAGAAAATCACTTTGGAAGCAGTGTGTAGGATGGACTGGAATGGGGAGAAACTTGACATAGTAGAATAACTATGAGGCTGTTGCAATAATCTAGGCAAGGGTTGATGAGGTCCAGAAACTAGGATAAATAGAGAGAAGGAGTTGGATGTGAAACATGTGGAAGAAGCAGAAAGAGTAAGATTTAGCAACTGATTAGATATATGGGATGAGGGAAAGGGAAGATTTGAGGATAATGCTGACAATAAATGAAGAAGGGTGACAGATTTGACAGAAACAGGAAAGCTTAGGAGAGGAGAATCTTGGAAGAGGGAATTTGGAGGGAAAGATAAAACCATGCTGGCTCTTTGTGATGTCTGATCCTTTCCTAGATCTTCACTAGCCATTTCTTAAGAATTAGTTCCAGAATTTTTCCAGGAATTGAAGTTAAGCTCTGTAATAAGCAGACTATTCTCACTTTAAAAATATCAGAATATTTGTCCTTCTCCAGTGCTGAAGAACCTTTCCCATTCTTCAGGATCTTTTGAAAATGACTGGTGATGGTCTAATAATCGTAGCTGTCAATTATTTCAGTACCCGAGGTTATGTAGCTCATCTGAGTCCTCTTAGTGCTGTTTTGCTATCTCTCTACTTATTTTTTGGTTTCAAGTGCCTACTAGTTATACTTATGTTTTTTTTTTCAAGTCCAAAGAACACAAGCAAAATAAGCATTAACTGCTCCCTCCTTCTGTGATCATTGTCCCATCTGTCCCAAGCAGTTGTCTTTGACATACTTTTCCCCAAAATAAATAACTCTTCGTCCTTCAAATGCCCATTTTGTTATTAGACCACTTTCCAGTTTTCTAGTAGTTATTGTTAAATAATTAGTTCCTATAACTGAAATCTTTGGATTTATCAAACACTAGGTTACTGTGTTCATTTGCTTCTGTATGTTGTGTGTTAATCTATTCCATTGGTCAACCACCACTTCTTATCTAGTACCAAATTGTTTCTATGATTATCACCTTGTAGCATAGTTTGAGATCTTTTACTGCCATGCTCCCTTCCCTCACATTTTTATTAATTTATTCCCTTGATATTCTTGACCCTTTTTTCCTCCAGATGAATTTTTTTTAGCTCTATGAAGTAATTCTTTGGTAGTTAACTGGTATGGGACCGAATAAGTAAAATAAGTTAAGGTAGAATTGTCATTTTTTAATATTCTCCATTTATTTAGACCTATTTTCATTTGTATGAAGAGTGTTTTGTAATTGCAATCATATAATTCCTGTGTATACCTTGGCAGGTTAGATTCTCAAATATTTTGCGTTGGCTGAAGTTACTTTAGATGAAGTTTCTTCTGTCTTTTTTTTTTTTTTTTTACTGGGTTTTGTTATAGAAATGCTGATGATTTGCATGGGTTTATTTTGTGTCCTCCAACTTTGCAAAAGGCATTAATTGTTTTGACTAACTTGTTGGCTCTCTAAGGTTCACTAAATAAACTATCATATCATTGACAAAGAGAGATAGCTTTGTCTCCTTGTTGCCTATATTCTTTCAATTTCTTGTTTTATTGCTGTAGCTTGTTTTTCTAGTACAATCTTAAATAATAACAATGATAATAAGCATCCATAATTCACCCTTCATGTTATTGGAAAGACTTCCATTAAAGATAATGCTTGCTCTTAGTTTTATATAAATAGTACCTATTTTAAGAAAAACTCCATTTATTCCTATGCTTTCTAATGTTTTTTAATAGGAAAGGGAGCTCTATCTTATCAAAAATGTTTTCTGCATCTGTTGATATAGTCACATGATTTTTGCTGGTTTTGTTATTGATATGATCAATTATATTTATAGTTTTACTGATATTGAACCAGCCCTGGTATACTAGGAATCTAGCCTAGTCATAGTGTATTAGTATTTTTTTTTTGATAAATTGCTGTAATCTTCTTGCTAGTTAGTATTTCAGTTTTTTCTTTAAAATTGTAATGCTTAGGCCTCATTTCTAAAATATATAGAGAACTGAGTCAAATGTACAAGAGTACAAGTCATTCCCCAACTGATAAATGGTCAAAGGATATGAACAGGCAGTTTTCAGAGAAAGAAATTAAAGCTATCTATAGTCATATGAAAAAATGCTCTAAAGCACTATTGATTAGAGAGATGCAAATCAAAACAACTCTGAGGTACCACATCATACCTATCAGATTGGCTAACATGACAAAACAAGAAGATGATAAATGTTGGAGAAGACGTAGGAGAGTTGGAACACCCATTCATTGTTGGTGGAGCTGTGAGCTGATTCAACCATTCTGGAGAGCAATTTGGAACTATGACCAAAGGGCTACAAAAATGTGCATATCCTTTGACCCAGCAATATCGCTTCTAGGACTATATCCCAAAGAGATCATAAAAATGGGAAAGGGTCCCATGTGTACAAAAATATTCACTGCAGCTCTTTTTGTGGTGGCCAAGAACTGGGCATCAAGAGGATGTCCATCAATTGGGGAATGGCTGAACAAGTTGTGGTATATGAATGTAATGGAATGCTATTGTACTATAAAGAAATGATGAACAGGAAGATTTCAGAGAGGCCTGGAAGGACCTATATGAACTGATGCTGAATGATAGGAGCAGAACCAGTAGAACTTTGTATACAACAACAACCACAGGGTGCAAGGAATTTTTCTGGTAGACTTAGCCCTTCACAGCAATGAAGGGACCTAAAAAAATTCCCAATGGATTCTTGAGGCAAAATGCCTTCCACATCCAGAGAAAGAATTATGGAATTGAATTGCAGAATGAAGCAGATCATTTTTTCTTGTGTTGTTTTGTTTCCATTCATTTTTTAAAATTAATTAATTTATTTATTTTTTAGTGTTCTACAATCACTACCAAAAATCTTAGATTTTTACCCTCCCCCTCCCCCACCTCCCTCCCTCCCCTAGACTCCATACAATTCTATATAGGCTCTACATATACTTTCCTTTTGAATATGTTTTCACTATAGTCATGCTGTGTAGACAAACTAAAGTAAATGGAAGAAATCATATAACAAATCAAAACATAATACACACACACATATACAAACATGATCTGCTACATTCTGCAGATGAATTCCATATTTCTCTGAGTGTGGAAGGCATTTTGTCGTAGAAAACCATTGGGAATTATTATTTTTTTTAAAGTTCTTGCGTTATTACGAAGTTCCAAGTCTACCAGAAAAAACTCTCACACACTGTCATCGTTGCTGTGCACGAAATTCTCCTGATTCTGCTCCTTTTGCTCAGCATCAGATCATATAAGTCCTTCCAGGCCTCTCTGAAGTCTTCTTGTTCATCATTTCTTATGGCGCAATAGTACTCCATTACATTCATATACCACAACTTATTCAACCATTCCCCAATTGATGGGAATCCCCTTGATTTCCAGTTTTTGCCAACTACAAAGAGTGCTGCTATAAATAATTTTGTACATGTGGGACCCTTTCTCATTTTTATGATCTCTTTGGGATATATTCCTAGAAGTGATATTGCTGGGTCAAAAGGTATGCACATTTTTGTAGCCCTTTGGGCATAGTTCCAAATTGCTCTCCAGAATGGTTGGATGAGCTCACAGCTCCACCAACAATGAATTAGTGTTCCAACTCTCCCACATCCTCTCCAACATTTATCATTTTCCAGTTCTGTCATGTTTGCCAATCTTATAGGTGTGATGTGGTACCTCAGAGTTGTTTTGATTTGCATCTCTCTAATCTAAAGTGATTTAGAGCATTTTTTCATATGATTATAGATATCTTTAATTTCTTCCTCTGAAAATTGCCTATTCATGTCCTTTGACCATTTATCAATTGAGGAACTCCCATTCATTTTAATTCTTCTATGCAACGTGACTAAAGTGAAAATGTATTTAATAAGAATTTATGCGTAGAACCTATATAAGATTGCATGCCGTCTTGGGAAGGGAGGAGGGAGGTGGAGGAGGGAGGGGGAAAAATTTAAGATATATGGAAGTGATTATAAAAAACTGAAAACAAATAAATTACTTAATTAAAATTTTTTTTCTCCCCCTCCTCTCCCTCCTTCCTTTCCCCTCCCTCTCCAAGATGGCATGCAATCTTATATGGGTTCTACAGATACATTCCTATTAAACACCTTTTCACATTAGTCATGTTGCATAGAAAAATTAAAACAAATGGGAGAAACCATGAGAAAAACAAAACATAACACAAGAGAAAAAAGTCTGCTTCATTCTGTGTTTCAATTCCATAGTTCTTTCTCTGGATGTGAATGACATTTTGCCTCGAGTCCTTTGGAGATGTTTTAAGTTCTTGCATTGCTGTGAAGGGCTTAATCTATCAGAAATAGTCCTTGCATACTGTGGCTGTTACTGTGTATAATGTTCTCCTAGTTCTGCTCCTTTCACTCAGCATCAGTTCATATAAGTGTTTTCAGGTTTTTCTGAAGTCTGTTCATCATTTCTTATAGCACCATAATATTCCATTGCATTCATATATCACAACTTGTTTAGCCATTCCCAAATTTATGGGCATCCCCTTGACATCCAACTCTTGGCCACCACAAAAAGAGATGCTGTAAATATATTTGTACATGTGGGACCCTTTCCCGTTTTTATGATCTCTTTGGCATACAGAAGCAATATTGCTGGGTCAAAAGGTATGCACATTTTTGTAGCCCTTTGGCTATAGTTCCAAATTGCTCTTCAGAGTGGTTGGATCAGCTCATAGCTACATCAACAATGAATTAATGTTCCAATTCACCCATATCTTCTCCAACATTTATCATCTTCCGATTTTGTCATGTTAGCCAATCTGACAGGTGTGATGTGGTACTTCAGAGTTTCAACATATAATTTTCAAAGCTGTCCTGTTTGTTGTGATTCTTTCTATTATCTTCTATTTTAAATAAAATGCTTCAATAGCCCTTTTTCTTTCTTCTTTTTTTTGGTAGGTGCTTACTTTGTACAAAGCACAGAGATGGTACCTCCTTTTGTGCAGATTGCAATCACTAGAGGAGGGATTTCTGGTTGATGATAGAAAATTAGTTAAGCTCAGAGTCTTGATCTCCTCATCTATAAAATGGGTGTAATAGTAAATTTTCCCTTCTATTTCAGATGTATTATAAAGAAAGCACTCAGCCTACCTTAAAGGGCTAGAAAAATGTGTATTATTCAGCAGTTACTTTGTGCAAGTCACTGTGCTCTGTCCTGGGGGTCAGGAGGCAAAGATAACAAGTGGCAGTCCGTGTTTTTGTTGGTTTATTTACCTTTTTTTTTTTTTTGCTTTGACTCAATTCATTTTAGATTCAATAGTCATACCAGATTCAACAGTGAATAGATAATAAGAGTGAATAGATGCCTGTGATGGATTTTTATTGGTGTCCTAATCCATTGCAGTACTTTGTAGTCTCTGAGTTTACAGCAAGAGAAACAAGAGGATTTAATGATAGTCCTGAAGAGAGGCTGGTAGTCTACCTTTGGCACTCTCAGCTTCCAGTCTGTGGTGATTCCTTCCATTTGCATGGGAGATGGCTTGAACCTCACTTCCTCCACTATGGAGGCATGCCAAACCCTTAAGCTGCGACTAGCAGGTGACACCTCACAAATTAGGTAGCACAGTTACCGGAAACACTGGCTCTGCATGGGTGTAAAGCTCATCCACTCGCGCAGACACCCTAGGGCAAACCAGAGCAGTCAGCCTCTGGGTCATCTGTGGAACTGGTGAGGCCCAGGGGTTTTACCGGGAGGGGCAGTGTTTCAGGCTGATTGCTTTCCCGTCTCTTATGACAGAGGTCAAATATTGCGGGGGAGTGGTCAGAAAGTGGCACCTGATTAACAATCGTGGAGGACTGAAGGAAGATTTCGGAAAAGTAATGGAGTCTGGCTTTAGCAGAGACAGCCTGGTGCAAGCAAATGTTGTACTCTCCTATTCCAAAATAGAGATTTTTTTTTTTCAAAGCATTTCAACCATCAGCTCTTTTTACCAGTGGCCTGACCCATTATAGGCTCATAGATATAGAAATGGAAGGGACCTCAGAACACATCTAGTTCAGTCTCCTCATTTTTACAGATGAGGCAATGGAGGTCTATGAGAATTAAATGACTTATTTTAACCCATGAGGTATTATCACAGGGGGGATTGAACCTAGCTCCTCTGATTCCAGAGTCAGGGTCAGTTATTACGTATAGAAATAGGTAATCTATGTCTACAATAGCTCAAAACTAAAATAAATGTCTTTATATTATCATATCATAGAATTTTAGTTTGGAATGTGACCTTAGAGATCATCTTAGGTATTGTAATGTGATTATTATTGAGACTATCGGATTTGTAATCAGAGGAACTGCTGACTTTTATTCCCATTTCTACTACTTAACTGCTTGTGTATGGCTTTGGGCAATTTTCCTTCCCTTTCTGGGCCCCATTTCCTCATTTGTAAAATGAATGTGTTGGATTAGATAAGGTCCAAATTCCTTTCAGCACTGAATCGTTATCCTAAACAGCTTCCCTTTTCAGAGATAAGGAAATAGGTAGAGTGACTTGCAGACAGTGAGTAAATTGTCTGGAGAAAGAAATCCATCATAATCTCTTAAATATTGTGGTTTTATTTTAAAGATAAAGAATTAGACTATTTTATGTTAGTTAACTCAAGTTAATTCAAGGTGATGAACTGGTGGGGGAAGCTTCTTATACAATTTGACAGATCTTTAGCTTATTGCTGGTAGTTGGGGCATAAGCAAAAAATAAAGGAGAAGGTAATCACGTGGAAATTCTTTGAAAAGCATAAATTACTGTGTACATATGTATGTACACACAGACACATATATGTTTATGTATACTATATCTCAACCAATTAATCATTAAAACTTATTAGGTACTTACTATCTGTAGGTACCTGTATGTAGCTTGAGTGTACAGTGGATAGAGCACTGGGCTTGGAATCAGGAAGACTCATCTTCACAAGTTCAAATATGGCCTTGGACATTTATTAGCTGAGTGACCCCGGGCAAGTTACTTAACCTGGTTTGCCTCAGTTCCTCATCTATAAAATGAGCTGGAGAAGGAAATGACAAACTACTGCAGTATCTTTGCCATGAAAACCCCAAATGGTGTAAGGAAGAGTCAGACATGTCCAACTCTTGTGCCCAGCACTTATGTGCCCAGCACTTATGAATGCAAGCTATAATTAAATGATTATTTAATTAATTATTAATGTAACTAATTAATTACTTTATTTAATATTATTATTTATGATGATTATTAAATATATTCAACACAAGTTAGCCTGATTTCCTAATTTAAAATTTTCTCCTCAATTAAGAGAGGAAGTTTGAACCCATGAATGAGGATTTGACATGATATTTAAGAGAAAGTAGAAATTATTTTAAATAATTTAGTTTTTTAATCTGAATAGTGTCTAAAGGGTTGGTCTTGGAAGTCAGAAAGCTACATTGAATTCCTGTCTCTGATAGATGCTAGGTGTGACTCTGTGGCAATCATTGTCTCAGGTAATGTTCTAATATATAAATTGCAGAGCAACTGCAGATTTGTATTGATAGAGGAAGTGTCCATAATAGTAATTCCATACACCAATGATGGGTCAGAAATGAAACCAAAAATTATACTGTGCTAACACAAGTATAGGCCAGGGAGTTGCACGCAGGAAGAAAAGAAGGTTGCTAGGGAGTGTGAGTTCAAGAACCCTGGGATGCCTTCTTCCCTGATAGCTTATAAGCACCCTGAAACTTTCATTGGGACACGTATGGAGCTGTGCACAGCTGAAAGTCATCAAATCAGCAGTATGAAAACACAAGCACTTTTTTTGTTAGTTATTTCTTTTTTCTCCTGCCTACCTCTCCCTACAACTGAATAAAAATTCAAAAAGGAAAACAAAGCCCTTGCAACAAATATGCATAGCCAAGCAAAACAAATTTCCCATTGTCCATATCCTAAAATGCATGTCTCTTACTTTCTCTTGGATCCATCACATTTGTGTCAGAGGGTGAGTAGCATAGTTCTTCAGTCCTCTGGAATCATGGTTGGTCATTGCATTGACCAAAGTTCTTAAGTCTATCAAAGTTGTTTGTTTTTATAATGTTGTTATAGTATAAATTGTTCCACTGGTTCTGCTTACTTTACTCTCTATTAGTTCATACCACTCTTCTCAGATTTTCTGAAAACTTCAGTTTCATCATGTCTTATGGCAAACATTATTCCATTTCCCAATTGATGGACACTCCCTTAGTTTCCAGTTTTTGGTAGCCACAAAAAAATGTAGCTATAGATATTATTGTGCATATGGATGCTTTTTCTTTTTATATCTTTTGGGTATAGTCTTGATCTTGGTATAGCTAGGTCAAGGAGTATGCACAGTTTAGTGATAGTTCCAGTTTGCTTTCCAGAATGGCTAAATCAGTTTACAGTCCTGCTAACAATACAGAATTTGCTTGCTTTCTTATAGCTCCTCCAACATTTATGACTCTTTTTTTCAAAATCATTTTTCCTAATCTGATGGTGTGAGGAGTTGTTTTAATTTGCATTTCTCTAATTATTAGTGATTTTTATATGGCTATTGATAGTTTGGATTTTTTCCCTTGAGAACTTAAGCAGCCCTTTCCTTCCTTCCTTCTTTCCTTTATTTTTTCATTTGTTCATTTGTTTGTTCCTCTTTCCCTCCCTCTCTCTCTCTCTCTCTCCTTCCTTCCTTCCTCTCTTTTCTTTCTTCTTTACTTTCATCATAGGCAAACAAAACAAATCTACACATTTGCCACATCCAAAATTGTGTCTCATTCTGCTCTTAGGGAAGATCACTCTTGTGTCAGGATGTGGATAGCATGCTTTATCACTGGTCCTCTGGAGTTGTGGCTGGTCACTGCATTGGTCAGAGTTCTTAAGTCATTCCAGGTTGATTTTCTTTACAATACTGTTGTTATGGTATAAGTTGTTCTCCTGTTTCTGTTTTCTTCAGTCACCATTAATAAATGCAAAGCTTTCCAGTTTCCTTTAAAAGAATTACTTTCATTCTTTCTTACAGCATAACAAGTATTCCATTTACATTCACATACCATTTCTTCAGCCATTCCCCAATTGATGGGCACCCCACTGGTTTCAGGTTCTTTACTGCAATAAAAAAAAAAACTACTATAAATATTTGTGTAGACATGCTTCTTTCTCCTTTCTTTTTTATCTTCTTTGGATATAGGCCAGTGGTGGTATTACTAGATCAAATGATATGCACAGTTGAATGACTTTTTGACCATAGTTCCAAATTGCTTTCTAGAATACCTGGACCAATTTATAGTTCTACCAACAATGCACTGGTATGCCTTTCTTTCCACAACTTCTCTACCATTTATTATTTTCCCTTTTTGTTATCTTTGCCAATCTGACAGGTGTGAGGTGGAAACTTGGACTTATTTTAATTCAGTCAATTTCTTCTTTATCAGTTACAACTTGTTTATGGAGGCTGGCATCCCTCAGCCATGGTAGGCATAGCACAGTTTATAGTGTTATCTCTTGCTGTCTTCAGGTTGATACTTCAGGCTGAACTTTTACTATTTTATCAGGTAGCTCCAGAGGGAAAGCATAGTTCCCACCATCTTGTTGGTAAGGAGAGACTACAAAGAGGGAAATAGAGTTGAGATGTAAAGAAGGTGGCACAGAAGAAGCACCATAATAATGTCAAGATCTAAAGGGTACCTAGAGTCTGAGTCTGAATGAATAGGAAAAAGAGAAATAGCAAAGAAGGAATAAGGTGGTGTAATAGATACAGTGTTAGTTAGATGGAGTCAGGAAGACCTGAACTTAAATCCTGTCTCAGACCCTTTCTAACTCTGTGACTCTAGGTTAGTCACCTAATCTTTCCATGCCTTAGTTTCTTTATATATCAAATGAGAAGGTTGGACTCTATACCTTCTAAGGGCCCTTCTGGTTCTAAAATGACTGTATGATCCCAAGGCAGAAAGTATTTACTAAATCTCAGTCATGATATTTGATCAGGGACTAGTCCACTCAGTGGAGTATGGAACACCAGGAACAAAGTGCTAAGAGATCATTAGAACAGGAGCTGTAACCAGTTAGTCAAGCATGGGACCAGGAAACAATGAGTAAGCAAGGAAGACGGGCATAGATTTCATACAGCTCCCAAGTAGCAAAGTGATGTTTTGTTTGCACAAGGACTACAAGAAGCCATTTGTTCTGTAAGCCTTCCTCATTCACAGAGTTGCTGAACATCAGGTGGTACTGGCAGGGTGGGAAGGTTGCCATGAGCGGCATGAACAGAGGGACAGCTAGCAAAGGGTGTGTGTGTGTGTGTGTGTGTGTGTGTGTGTGTGTGTGTGTGTGTGTGTGTGTGTGTGTGTGTGTGTGTGTGTGTGTGTGTGTGTATGTGTGTGTGTGTGATAGAAATGGAGAACTTAGGAAATATACACACTGAAGACAAACCCAACCTTTACCTTCTTAATACAGGTAACAATAAAAGTAAAAGTTCCCAATTACCAAGTGCTTTTGTGTATACTATCTCATTGATTTTCAAAACAGCTCTGTGAGGTACTTAATGCAATTATTATCCCCATCTTAAAGACAAAGAAACTGAAGCTTAAGGAGGCTTCTTGACTTCCCTGAAGCCATATTACTGTAATAATTGTTATTTATATAGTGTCTAAAACCTTTCTGCCCTTAGGGCATATATCATCTCACTGAGCTTTGCAATAACTATGTGAAATAGATGATATTATCCCCACTTTAGGAAACTGGGGGCCCATGTCCACACAGCTGGTAAGTGTAGGAGGCAGAATTTGAAACCAGGACTCTTGACCCAAGCCCAGCACATTATCCACTACTTCACACAATCTCTCTTGTTTTTCAGTGGGGGAATGGGTGGGGAGGGATGTGATCGGCATCAGTGGAGGGAACATACACACGGGGGATGAAATCAGGGTTCTTGGACATAGGGAGCACTATTATGCCTAATATTCACTTTTGTAAACTAAAGATCAGGAAGTACTCAAATGAAGAGTAAAGTTTGCTACGCTGCTTTATATACAGTCTCAGGAAAGATGCAATAGAAAAATCTAGTCATACCTCAAGTAGGTGTGTTCTTTTATTTGGAACATTTCATAATAGAACTCTGAACATTAGTTCATCAGGCTAAGGCAAATCATAACACTTTTTAATTTTTAACATGTATCTCATATATATGTTCAGTGTATTAATATTTTTTAATTAAAATATAACCTGTTGAGTTTATCTCTTGCATATGCTTCCTTCTCTCCTCTGACACTGCCACCACCCTGGTATAGGTCCTCATTACCTCATGCCTGGATTATTGCAATAGCCTGCTGGCTGGATTCTCTGCTTTAATTCTCTCTCCATTCCAGTCTATCCTCCATTCAGCTATCAAAGCGATTGTCCTTAAGTGAAAATACGATCATGTTGCTTCCCTACTCGATAAACTCCAGAGGCTCCCTATCACCTCCAGGATAAAACAGAAAATTCCCTGTTTGGCATTCAAAACTCTGCAAATATTGCCCCTTCCCCACCCCCCACCCCCCACCCCCCATCCTCCCCAAGTCTTCTCATATCTTATGCCGCCCTCCCAGGTACTCTTTAGACTTGGTACACTGGCCTCATGGTTTTTCCATCTCTCAGCCCCAGGTATTCTCTCTGGCTATCCCTTATGACTAGAATTTTTAACCTCGTAATTGCCACTTCTTGGCTTCTCTGGCTTCCTTCAAGTTCCAGATTAAATCCTACTTTCTATAGAAAGCCTTTCCTGATCTCCCTTTATTTTAGTGCCTTCTGTCTGTTGATTATCTCCAATATATCTTGTTTGTACCTAGTTGTTTGTATGTTGTCTCCCCCCTTAGATTGTGAGATCCTTGAGGGCAAGGACTGTTTTTTGCCTTTCTTTGTGTCCCTTGGACTTAAGAAAGTACTTGGCAAACAGTAGATGCTTAATCAATACTTACTGACAGACACTAATTTGACTAAGGGAAGTCTTAATGTTGCAATTCAATCAATAAACAAAGTGATAAGGTAGTTAACTATATATTTGAAGTTTAATTTTAGGTTGCAATAAACAAACCACAGTGGCTGGAATTAGGAAGGTAATAATATCAATGCATTCTCCCCTATTCAGACCATCTCTGGAGTATGTGTTCAGCTCTGGGTACCATATTTTAGGAAGAATGTTTACAAGCTGAAAACTGTCCAGAGGAGTGTGATCAAGATGGTGAAAGTCCTTGAGATAATAGGGTCATTGATTTAGAGTTTGGAATAAAATGTGGAGGTTATTTAGTTCAACCCTTTCCTTTTATTGATGAGGAAATTGAGGCCCTGAGAGTTCAGCCACTTGCCTAATAACACACATATTAAGTGCCATAGCCAAAAAATGAACCCAAGTCCTCTACCTTTTCTATTGCACCATTTTGCAATATGAGGATTGGTTGAATGAAATAGAGATGTTTAAACTGGACAACAGAAGATTTAGTGGAGATGTGACTGCTTTCTTCCTGTAGATGAAGGGATCTCATATGTGAAAAGGACTAGACGTATCCTCCTTGGCCGTAGAGAGCAGAGCTAGGAGCAATGAATGAGTGCAAAGAGATAAATTTAAATTTAATACAAGGAAAAATTAGCTGACAGACCTGCTTACTAGTGGAGTGGGCCACCTCTTGGGAGACAGAAGGTTCCCTGTTACTGGAGGTCTTTGCGGAGAGGCCAAATGATCTCTTTTAGGTTGAGTTGTAGACGGGATTCATGTTCAAGAACAGATTAGGCCAATTGACCTCACAAGTTTTTTTCAACTCTGAGATGCTCTGATTTATTTATTGCTGTGTTAGCAGGATGGAATATTGTGAAGTAAAAATAGCACCACTTCTTGGACTAACTCTACCAGCCCCCTAGCTTATTTGGATCATGGAGCCATGGAACCAAACGAGGAAAAAGGCAACATCTCTAGTCCTTCATGAACAGATCTTACCATCTTGAAATTTAATGGATATTGGAGGGACTGTCTAGCATATACTTATAAAATGAGCAATCTTCCCTTGTTTGGGTCTTCTTCATATCCTGTCCTACAAGGGAGGGATACTGAGACATTTTTATGAAACCTTGATTAGTATATCATAGTTTGGATCCAGTAAACCCACCCATAGACAGTTCTTGCTTTATATATTCCATAGACATCTATGTAAAGTGATTTTTTTACATAATGCAAATTTGCCTCTACTTACCCACTTCACTTAGCCTTTATGACAATGGCACACACAAACTAATACTTTTATGCAAGTCATAAAATGTACTAAAATGCGGATATATTAAATATTGTACCATGATAATAATTAGATATGAAATGAGAAGTAAAGTTAATGATAAAGTATGCACAGTACTGTACAGGAAAGTTAACATCAGTATACAGTATGCTGCCCCTTCCCTACCCAGTGTGCTTTATCAGACTGCACATTTCTTTTTTTTTTTTTTTTTTTAACAAAGCTATCTGTTGGTGAGATGTTTGAACAGTATCTCTCTATTTTTCTCCCTTGTATATCTGATGGCAATGAACAATATTATTCTCATTAAGCCTTTGAACTTTTAACAATGTTGAAGCATTTGGATCTGTCCATTCTTTCAGAATTCTTTTTTTTCAATTTATTTATTTATTTTATTTTTTTTAATGTTCTGCAATCACTACCATAAAACTTAGATTTTTACCCCCCCTCCTACACCCCACCAAGACGGCATATAATTCTATATAGGCTCTACATATACTTTCCTGCCAGGCCTAGAGGCCTGAGGGCTACCCGAGTCTTCTTACCTCACCTCCCGAGGTCTTCGGTTGGCCAAACCGGATGCTCGTATGAGAGAAAGGACATTCCAGAGTCGAACAAGGGTTGAGCTTTATTTCAGGGTCTAGTTACAAGTGCAGGGGAATTCTTCCTTAGGAGGGAAAGAGAAAGATCTCCCAAGGAGGCAAAGATCTTACAATAAGAGATTGGAAGTAGAAGTATAAGCGGGGAGAGAGGGGGAGGGGAGAGAGGAGAGAGGAAAAGCGGAGCCTTGTTGTCCTCACCGCTCTGAGCCCCTCCGCCCAAGAGAGCTTTCAGGCTTTTCTGATCCTACTTAAGCTCTGCAGCGGCATAGTTTGCATCTGAATACCGTGCCTGTTAGGTAACTAGGTGTGCTCCAATCCGGGACAATCTCGAGGGCGGGGAGAGCTCTCTCCCATCACGTTTCTCATGGGAAGAGGCGGAAATACACGAGATAGCTCGGTTCACCTCGATTCCCAGCCGTTTCCTGGGGGGGGTCTCGTGAGAACTCTAAGATTTAGAAGTTCCCACCTTTACCCGCCGAGACTGTCCACCTGGAATTGAGCTTCCAACCCTAGCACTTTCCTATTGAATACGTTTTCACTATAGTCATGCTGTGTAGACAAACTAAAATAAATGGAAGAAATCATATAACAAATCAAAACATAATACACACACACACACACAAACATGATCTGCTACATTCTGAGAATGAATTCCATAGTTCTTTCTCTGAGTGTGGAAGGCATTTTGCCTTAGAAAACCATTGGGAATTTTTTTAAGTTCTTACCTTATTATGAAGTTCCAAGTCTACCAGAAAAAACTCTCACACACTGTGGTCGTTGCTGTGCACAAAGTTCTCCTGGTTCTGCTCCTTTTGCTCAGCATCAGATTATATAAGTCGTTTCAGGCCTCTCTGAAGTCTTCTTGTTCATCATTTCTTATGGCACAATAGTACTCTATTACATTCATATACCATAATTTATTCAGCCATTCCTCAATTGATGAGCTCAGAATTCTTTAAAGTCAAATTTGTATAATGCAAATTTACATAAAGTGAGAACTGTCTGTATCAGTACCTTTATGTGCCTGAGTAAGAATGTATCTCTTAACTTTATAATAACAGCACTAACAGAAATGTTCTAATAGGCCAACCTATTTTTAATTCAGCTGAATAATGAAGCATGGTAAGTGGATTCAAAGTCTATTCATGGAGGAAAGAATTAGATTGAGAAAATGTACTAGAAAACTGTACTGCTAACTCTAACCACCAGTTGGTATTCACGTTTTGCTGCAAAGAGCTTGCAACTAACAACTTCCAAAGGACTTTCTTCACTCTCTTGTTTGGGATAATAATAACCATTATGAGTGGCAAAGAAAGAGATTATTTAGTCAGTTTTTACAAGGTACAAATATCTTTTGTTAACCATGACATAGACTGTGATGTCAGATATTTTTTGAATTCACTTTTCTTTGCTGATTCAATATCAATGAACATTCATAAATAAATATTCAAGAGACCTTGATTAGAATGCTCTGAGTAACCAAAAGTACCTCTTTTTATTATTGCAGATTTGTCCACTTATGCCAAAAAATTGAGATTCTTTTTGATTACATTCTTCTTTCTTTGTCTAATTCCACATATACCACAGTTTTGAGACATTACCTTTTTATAAGCTAACTAGAACTTTGGGAGGAAAATACCTTTTTTTCAGGGAGAGGAGGGGGAGAAGTTAATTTTGAATATCAAAAATATCTTTAATTATGAGTAAAGAGAAGATTTAGTGGGGATGTGACAGCTTTCTTTCTGTAGATGAAGGAGGAATAGATATATTGTCCTTGGTCCCAGAAGGGCAGAATTAGGAACAATAGATGCAAAGAGACAAATTTACATTTAATATAAAATTAATATAAATTTAATAAAAGTAATTTAATAAATAATAATTACAAATATCAATATATCATTATTATTCAAATAATCATATAATTAATTGAATAATGACTAATTGAATGAACGATTGAATAATACATGAATTAATAATAAATAATTAATTTAATTAAATATAAAATTTATATAAAATAACATAAAATTTGCTGACAATTAGAACTGCCTAACAGTGGAATGGGCCACCTCTTGGGGGACAGAAGGTTCCCTGTCACTAAAAGTCTTTGAGAAAAAGCCAGATAATCCCTTATAGAGTCTGTAGATGGGATTCATGTTCAGGAATAGGTTAGCCCAACTGACTGAGTTGGCCTATTATATTATATATAATGTGTTAATGGGAAAACAATTAAAAATGAAAGTATTATGTCTTATTTGGCTTCTTTATGGGCTTTTAATTTGTTTTGTTTCTTAGGCTAACAATATATAAATATAAAATATATGTTTGATGAATGCTATTGAAATTTATATTGAAGTCTACTATAGTAGCTTAATAAAATTATGCAATACTTTTTTTTTATATTTTGTATTTTACATGTATCTGATTCAGATTTTTACCAAATTGGACAAGAATTGGGGGTGGGGAAGTAGGAAGGAGTCATGAAAGCAATAAGATGAAGAACATGAGAAATGAGGAAATACTGGATGTCCCAAAAGTCTTAGTGCAATTAAATTATCCTATATTTACCCTACAAAAATTACATTCTGTTCTTTTAAGAGACACTTCCCATACAGTTACATAGAATGACAGCTTGAATGAGGGTCATTTGTAGCTCCAAGTTCTATGACATGGGGTTTTTCTCAGAATAATTTTGAGAAATTTGTGGTGCAAGTATTTTTATCCTCATTTTACAGATATGGAAACTACAGTGGGTGAAATAATTTCTTCATGCTAATACACTTAACTCATGTCAGAAATGGGACTCAAACCCAGGAATGTCTGATTTCAAGTCCAGTACTTTTTTTTTTTTTCAGGATGCTTCATAGTTTATAAATCATTGCTGTCACTTTATCATTATTTACTGGCTACTGACTCACCACTCTATTGAAGCTGCTTTTAATCACCTCTTAATGGCTATTATGATGGCCTCAGTCTTCTTGACCAACATATTATTGTGTTGTCTACTTCTGGACACTCTCCCTCCTCTTGGTTTCTGTGAGATTGTTCTCTCCTAGGCCTTATCCTACCTCTTGACACTTCTCCCCTGCTAACATTGCTGATTTATCTTCCACTCTCTAAATATAAAGATTTTATTTTCTTCCCAGTCCTGTTGTTTCTTTCTGGACTTGAAAACCTTGAGCCTTCTAATGCAGACTCATCCTGGAACCTCCTTGCCCTGAACCAAACTACAACTTCACCCTGGAATATTCATCCCCCACTGTAAAACCTGACCCATCTCTCCATTCCCCCTTTTCTCCCTTTGGTGAGTTCTTTCTGGAGTCTCCCATTTTGTGGAAGGGCCTAGGCCCAACTGCCTTCATTCCCCTCCCAGGCTTGCTCCTGACTTCCTGGCCTTCAAAACCATACCCTGCCCATGGTACTTTCATTTCCCTTCTATCTGATTTGTAAACTATTTGGCACAATGTCTGGCATACTGTTGGAGCTTAATAAATGCTTGTTCCTTCCCTCTTTCTTTTGTATGTTTCCTTCTGCTCATTAGAATGTAGTTCTTTGAGGGCATAGACTATCTTTCATTTTGCTATTGTATCCTCAGTGATTAGCCCAGTTCTTGACACAAGGTAAGTACTTAATAAATGCTTTTTTTGTCCCTTCCTCCCTCTAACCCTCTCTACTCTTCTTCCTTCCTTCCCTCCCCCCTTCCTTTCTCCCTTCTTTTCTTCCTTCCTTTCTCTCATTCTTCTTTTCTTCCTTCCTTCCTGCTTCTTTCCTTCTTTTTCTAAACATAAAGATTCCATAAGACTTGGACCTTACCTCTCTATGTGAAAGTTCTTAACCTGAGGTCTATGAACTTTTAAAAAAATATATTTTACTAACTATTTCAGCATAATAAGTTTTTATTATAATCCTATTCATTTTATTGTATGTGAATGTGATCCAACTCCCAAAGCCTGTTAATAAGGGAAGATCAGTGCCCTGTACCTATATGAAGGGTAGGGTGGAAGTAGGAGTTGGCATTGTCCATCTTCTCTCTTGAAGCTGGAAGCCTGAAGTTCTGGAAGCAACTAACAAGCCCAAAGAGAATCAAGAGACTCAAAGACACTGAAGAGACTCACTCTACTCTCTCCCACTCTTATCACCTCTACCTCCACCTTTACTTTCACACAGGTCCTTGGGCACTGATCTCCATCAGTGAAGAGAGAGTCCCAAACCAACAGACTTTGGGGACTTGGATTACTCATTTAAAACATTATTCCCAATTCCACCATGTTCATCCACTAAAACTCAGAGAACTTAGTTCTTCCCATGAATAAAGGATAGATAGCAAATGAGGACAAAACTCAAATGGTATTAAGATAAATAAATTAGTTAAAAGTCCCAAAAAACCAACACTTTTCTAAGAAGGGGTCCAGATACTTCGCCAGACTGCCAAAGGGGTCCACAACCCAAAAAAGTTTCAGGACCCCTGCTCTCTATATTCTCATTTTTCTCTCTGCCTTTCTATACCTGTCTCCTTGTCTGTCTCTCCCTCTGTCTGCTCATCTCTTTCTTTCTGCTTCTCTCTCCCTTGTTAATCTCATCATCTCCTAAGACTCCAAAGATTACTTCTGTGAAGATGGTTCCCATCCAGCCTCAAACTTTCTCATTCCAATCCAGTAAACATTTACTGAGTGCCTACTATTTTCTAGATACTGTGTTGCTCAGTGGGGACACAAAGACAAATAGAAAAAAATTATCACTTCCCTTTAGGAATTTATAATCTGAATTTCCACATGGCTGCTGGGCAGCTCTACCAGTATGTTCTTCTGGTACCTCAAGTTTAGTAGGTCTAAAATTGAACCCCTCCCCCTAACCTGTTCATCCAGGATCAAAACTTTTAACTTTTCTTTTCCACCTCCCTCCCTCAAATGAGATATTTGTAAAGTGCTTAACACAGTGCCTGACACATACGAGGTGCGATAAAAATGCTTATTCCATTGCCTTTCCCTTCATCTTGTCAGTAGCTGAATCCTGTTGATTCTATTTTCACATCTTTCCTCTTCTTTTTTATTCAGACCACCATCTCCTTAGTGTAGGCTCTCATCACCTCTGACCTTGACTATTGTACTAGACATTGAGGCCATGCCATGCCCCCTACCCCCCAAAACAAAAATAAAAAATACAACTGATCTTTCTAGGATCAACCTTCTTTCCAGGCTTTATTCCAAATTGTTCTTTCCTTTAATCACTGTACATCACAACCAGCTTCTACGGGTCTCTTCCTCATTGGGTCCCCCTTTTTCCCTCCATGCATTCCTGCAGACTGTCTCTAATGGCCTGAGGACTCTACCTCTTCACTGTCAGGTACTGAAATTTTTTCTTCTTTTCACTATTGCCCAGTTCAGGTACCATATTCTCCATGAGTCTTTTCTGGTCTCTCCAGGAATTGTCCCTTGTCTTTGCCACACTATACCTATACTGGATGGACTTGTGTAGGTGTCTTGGTAGGTTAATTCCTCAAAAGTAAGGACTTTGTTACGGCCTAGCCATCAATCGAAGGAAAAAAGCATTTATTAAGCTCTTGAGGGTGCCTGACCCAGGGCTGAGCATGAAGTCAAACAACAGTCCTTGCTCCCAAGAAACTCACTTTCTAATGGGAGAGTCAGCAAGTAAATAACGAGGTAAATACGAGATTTGTGGAGTAGTTGGTAGATAATCTCTGTAAGGAAGGGCCAAGCCCAGGGTGGCATAAGGGTAGGGAGCTTGCGAGGTCTGCAGGGAGGAAGGCCTTAGTCTCGGGTGGGGGCCTGGGAAAATGAGTCCCGTGGCAGGTGGGATTTGATCTGAGACTTGGAGGAAATCTCTAAAACTAAGAGGCAGAGGGGAGGGAGGAGGGACCAGCACGTTCCGAGCCTGGCCAAAGGAAACGGAGTGCCTGGCACAGGGCAGGAGCTCAGGGAGTGCCCAGGAATGGCGGAGGGCAGGGTCTGATTCGCGGGGCCAGCTGTTCCGAGCACTCGGCTTCCCCTCTCCCAGGGCCGCCGGGCTGCAGGAGGGAAAATCGGGCCGCTCTTCTGTAAACGGCTCTGCCCAGTTCCCGCTTTGGGACTTGGTGCCAAGTTCGAGGAGGGGGGCGCATTTGGAGCCTAGGGAAGGGACCGAAGAGTGGGGGAGGGGGCGAGGGGTGGAGAGCGGGTGCGCGGGACGCCCGGAGCCAGGTGGAGGTCAAAGTCAAGGTCGGCTGGGAGCTGGAAACCGACCTAGGCCAGGAGGAGCCCGGCTGGGCGAGGCCCCGACGGGGCGGGGGAAGGGAGGGACGAGGGCGGAGGGGAGCATTGCCTCATCCTGTACATTTTACTGGAAACCTGCTGTGCATCCGGAGGAGGAGCCGCCGGGCTGTCGTCCTGCCGCGGCCGCCCAATAGGCAGGCTCTTGTGCGCGCGCGGGCTGCCCCTCACCCCCTTCCCCGGCCCCCGCCCGCCTATAAACCGGGGACTTGTTGGCCGCGCCCAGCCGAGCTGAATTCGTCTAGGTGGGTGCGCCGGGGCTGATTTGAGCGTGGACCCTGCCAGCGACCAGCGCAGCCCGAGTCCGTGTCCCTCGTCCCACTGGTGCGGGGAGCAGTGCGTGGGAGAGTGGTTAGTGGGGGGGCGCAGCCGGAGCGACTCGTGGTCTGCCCGCGAGCATGATCGTGGACAAGCTCCAGGAGGACAGCCGGGGCGGGGAAGGCCTGCTGGACTGCGCGGCCGGCGAGGGGGGCCTCATGACCAGCCCCCTCAACCTGGCCTATTTCTACGGGGGGTCGCCCCCGTCCGCGGCCGTGGGGGCGAGCGATGCCAGCTTCTTGTCCTCCAGCCACTCGACGCCGGGCTCCCCCGGCTCGGACTCCTCCGATTTTTCCTCCTCTTCTTCGGTCTCCTCGGCTTCCTCCTTAAGCGCCCCCGGAGAGCCCCGGGCCAGAGGGGGCCCCCGCGCGGACCGTGTGCCAGGTAGCCGGTGGCCCCTCGCGCGTGACTTTGGGGTGCGGGGCGTTCCGCGGGCACGGGTTGCTCGAGAGCGAGGGGAGGCGGAGGGGGTGGTGGAGCAGTGTACTTGGCGTCAACTTTAGCGATCCGTAATGGTTTAGCTTCCGCTGACTTCGGGGGAGACCGAGGACGTGAGTGGCCGTTTTCTTTGGGGGAGGGATCAGAAATTCTGCTGGAGTGATTGGTGTCTGTGAGGGTCTTTTGTTCTAATTGTCATAAAAACATCCAAGTGCAACGTTAGGAAACCGTGAAGAACGAAATTATGAAGGAGTGTGCAGTGATTCACACTACATTTGTGGCGTAATTATGGCAAATCGGAGGCATTCTTTCCTGAAGAATTATGTCCTGACTTAGCAGTGATTTAAGCAGTTCTGTTTCTCTTAATCACGGGTCAGATAAAGAGCAGGTTTCCCCCTACCCGACAGACTCATCGGAATAAGCCAGTCCAGCTTTCCCTTTGTTTGCTTAGTGCAGCTGGTTGGGTTTTTGTTTGTGTTTTTTGTTTTTGAGGAGGGAGGCCAGGAGGAGGTGGCAATTATGCCTTCTAGGAGAATTAAAGATGTCATATCAGTCTTAGTGTTTGTAATCCTTTTAAAAAATGGCTGGTCAGTTTCTTACAAACTTGTTTGGGGCGTTTTCTCACTCCCAGCCTTCCCTCCCCGACTGGTTGGCTTTATCATTTTTTTGAATGTGCCAAATTTTTCACCTGGAAGTCTTGTTTTTAAAACCATTCATTGGACTTTTATTATGGCTACTCAATAAATGTCAACTAGTGAGATCGTATAGTTTTTAAATCGGAAGAGAATCCTGGAGATTATCTAGTCCAGTGCCCTCATTGTACAGATGAGTAAACTGAGGTTCACTGGAATGTGGAAAGGCCAGTGTCCAAATTGGGATATCTAGTGCATAGGAGGAGTGACTCTTTGGGTTATGGAATTTAGGGTCTTTTTCTTGACTGTGTCTGGGTCAAGCCATTTGGCTAGTTTGCTTTTTCAGTTATTTTTTCTTTCCATTTTTGGCTACTGTCATGCCTTGGTGTGCCTTAGTCTATACAACTTTTCATATCAGATTTTGTGTGTAAAACTTTTTGTGGCATTTCAAAGCTTAACAGAGCAATTTATGAACTTCATTTACCCCCTTCCAATCCTCTCTTCTTTCCTTCCTTTCCCCTCTCCCTTCTTCAAATCAAGGGCCTAAAACATTCCACTTCCTGGCTTTTTTGGCTTGTTTATTTAATGAACAACAGATCTAAGAGGTTACGACACAAGTGGTCATAAGTGGAACGCTGAACTCATCTTCTCTGTTTCTAACATTGTCAAGTTTTGGCTCAAGTTCCAAAACAACAGCTTATTTCCTTTTTACTAGGAAGACCAGGAGATGATTCTGAAAATTTTTTTAAGTGGGGAAATCCTCAAAGGTGTTTTAAAAAAAAATATTAGTTCACAAAACTAAAGTTTTTGTAAATTGAGATTACTGGAAAAAGTTGATTTTTGCCTTGTAGGGTGGAAATACCAGACCTTTTAATCTCTAGAAGAATATAAACCCTTTGTTTAAAGAATCCATGGAGAATTAACTAATAAAATTGCTTAATCCTTATAGCAAGCTCATGTGGTAAGGGGATAACCAACTTTATTCCTGTTTTATAGAGTTAGCAGATAGACACAATGTACTTTTTCTCAGACAACTTAGATCTGGTGTTGTCACCACCCTTTTTTGTGAAGAAAGAACAATTTTAAAAATTTCCTCAAAATTTTGAGATTATGTGTGTGTTTGGGGGTGATGTGTGGTGGTTTAGAGTCAGGGGCTAACAATAATAATAGCTGTATTTACAAAAAGCTTTTTAAGTATTGAAGTATGTATATAGATGTGTGTGTATATACATCCATATGCGTACACTCTGTGTGTGTGTGTGTGTGTGTGTGTGTGTGTGTGTGTGTGTAAGTAAGTGTGTAAATAAATGCTCATTTCATCTCTATAAGAACCTTGTGAGGTAGACAACTGTTACTATCTCCATTTTATGGATGAGGAGACTGATTGGCTTAGGATTTTAGTGGACTTTGCCCACGGTCACATAACTAGTAAGTATTTGCTGCCTGTGGAGTCCTTGGGAAGTCAGGGGACATTTTCAGAGAAGGGCTTCACGGCAATCGCTTCAAGACAAATCAGTAGGTAGGCCCTGAATCCAGACCAATGGTTTGCTGTAGCTGTTGGTTTCAAACAGGAGCCCAGAAGAATGTCTCCCAATGGTCTGTTGCCTTTTCTAAATTCCTAATGGGGAATGGCTAATTCAGTTGGAAGAGACAAATATCCTCTCCCCCCCTCCCCCAAAAAAATGAAAGAAAAGAAAAGGTATACCAGTAGGTATTGCTCCCCATTAGACATTATTTGATAATAATCTTGGAGGGCATTTAGATTTGTGTTTTTTAAGTTGTATAAACTCAAATATAGTTTCTTTATTTCATAAGCAGGTGACCACCATATGGCTGGTGGAAGGCAACAGAGAGGACCCTTTCAAGGTGTTCGTGTGAGAAATTCAGTGAAGGAACTCTTGTTGCATATAAGAAATAGTAAGCAGAAGTCTTCTGCTCCAACTGTGGATGATTTCAAGGTGATGCCTGAATTGTTGTTGTTTTTGACATAGAATCTGTGCTTATATTGCGTTCCTAACTGGTTTCACTCAGTAGAATGTTAGAAGGAATTCTCATGGAAACGGAGGGACTGGTACTGAGATGAATGGGATTGTGGTGAGTTAGCAAAATTTTAAATTGGAAACAAAAGTTATTGAACCATATTCATTTCATTTTGAACTTGAATTGAGGCTAAGATGAAGATGGGGGATGGGAAGATGAGGAATGGGGAATTATGAAGGGGTAGAAAATAGGAGAAAGTGAATGTTAATGGAACTGATGTTTACACGCAATTGCACTGGATTAATAATTTGTATTGAGAAGTGCCTGAGTGTATTTAAAAGAACTTCCATCGAAGAGTCCCCTTTGTGTTGTGGAGATGACCCAGGCTTGTTTAGGCCAGGCTAGTGAAAAGCAAGCTCATCCTACCACATCTTCTGTCCTCTAACAGATTGGCCCTAATGTGATGTATGTTTTGGTCATAGAAACTTAAGAAAGACCAAGTCCTAAATGGGGTTGTTATTTACATTGGTGGAGAAAAATGTTTACACTAATGTTTCTTAAAAACTTAAGACATAAAAAGTTAAATATGATTTTCTTTCTCCTTGTAGGCACAAAGTGTGACTACAGAACAGTTTACAGGTAAGAGATTTTTGTAAAATGATCTAGAAGGGTCTTAAGAGTAAAAAATTTTGACCACATCGAAGCAAAATTTTAAAATGACTCATTCAGAATTCTTTTTCTCAGCAGAGTTGAAGAACATATTGGCACATAGTGGAAAAAGGAAGGGGGCTGATTCTATCTCTGATGGACCAGCTTGCAAAAGGCCGGCTACATCATTGCACACCCAGTTGTTGGTAAGTATTTCGCATTTTCCCCTGTGAGACAAGTTACCTATTAGCTATATACTTTGACAAGGGAGCCAATTTCAGATATGGCAATTTTCTTTTTTTCCAGACACCACCCCAAACTCCAACTCCTGTGGATAGTATGGAAGATGTTCATGTTAATGAACCCAAACAGAACAACAACTC
The DNA here is from genome assembly GCF_028372415.1 of Notamacropus eugenii. Taxonomy (NCBI): domain Eukaryota; kingdom Metazoa; phylum Chordata; class Mammalia; order Diprotodontia; family Macropodidae; genus Notamacropus; species Notamacropus eugenii. The sequence goes on along the minus strand of NC_092876.1, from coordinate 368,224,614 downwards.
TGTTCTGCTTCAGAACATTATGAATATTAAAAATGAATCCAATCCCATTTCCCTGAATACAGTACAGTTTAGCTGGATGAGTCCGGTGGCTGTCAATCAGAACTCTCCGAGGGAGCAGTATCAGGATTTCCACGGAGGGCAGATTCTCACTCCGCCACAGAAATACCAGCCTTTCCAAGTCAGCAATTCCCCACAAATGATGGATCAATCTCAGATATATCAGTTTTCTTCTCCACAGAGCCAGGATTTGCAACAGCCTTTTAGTCACATTTCAGCCCCAGAATGTAGTCCATATTCTGGAAAACCTCAGTCTCCAAACTTATTTGACGGCCAAGGCCTGCTATTCTGCCCAACTCAGAGCTTTGCATCTCTTCTGAGTGGTCCTGGCGAAGCGGAGAATATTGTTCTCCCCATTCAGACTTCACCCAGTGCTCAGCAGCAGCAGCAGCAGCAGTCACCAAATGAGATCAACATTCAGAACTTTACTCTGGGGCCAAGCAATGTCTGTGATGTCCTGAGTAGACAGGATGTAGGCTTAGCCCCTTTAAATGTTTCCCTGCCACTGCAGAATGTGACCGGAAATTCAGTGAACACCACGCAATTAGGAAAGTCCTTTTTTCAGTGGCAGGTAGAACAGGAAGAAAACAAACTAGCCAACCTGTCCCAGGACCACTTTCTATCCAAAGATGCAGATGGTGATACGTGAGTACAGCTTTTTATTTTACACATGTCGTTTGGGCAGTGGTACTGTGTGTAATGGGGCACTCAGAGCTCTTTGAATGCACTTGCTTCAATAGTTGGCTAACTATGCCAAAATGCTTAGTTTAAAGGAAAACTGCCACCATAGAGATGACTGTCCCTGCAGATCACATGACCTTCTATAAAATAATCAAACTGTAGGTTGGGTTCTATGAATTATTATATATTTAGAAGGCCCAGCCCAGCACAGGCTTTGTGTAAAGAGCAAAAAGCAAGCAGACTGGTGTGTGTGTGTGTGTGTGTGACAATGTGATAGCCCCATGTGTTGTTTGCTTGACCTTAGTCTAGGTGTCCCAGCCCAATCTGAAGGGATCATCCATTTATACTGCACTTTAGGTGAGTTGAGTAGGTCTGTCCATTACAAAATAAAGGGGCAGATGAGAAACCTAAAGTAATTTATTATCCATTTTTTTTCTCCTCCTGTTCTCTAGATTGCTTCACATTGCGGTTGCCCAAGGACGCAGGGCCCTGTCTTATGTTCTTGCAAGGAAGATGAGCGCTCTTCAGATGCTGGATGTTAAAGAACACAATGGTCAGGTGAGATTCTTGCCAGGTGATTGAAACAGATGCTGAAAACCTTGGGCTTCTGGGTGGGCAAGAAGGTCCTTAGGTTTAAATGCAGAACACATTCTCTGAGCAATTACCCTTATGAGCCCAAGACCAAGTAAGGACATAAGCTGAGGTAGTGAATAATTGCTAAGAGTTATCCTTAAGTCTATTGGGCCAAAGAGTAGCTGTGGAGGAGTAAAACTAGCACTCCTTACTCTTTAAACACATAGCTTATTAATCAACAAACATCTGTTGAACACCTACTCTGTGAAAGACAAAAATGAAATCATTCCTGCCCCTAGAAACTTAGTAAGGTTTTTTTGGGGTTGGGGGATGGGGAGAGGCCTCTTATTTCAAGCCCTATTTCCTGTTAAAGTAATTGCATGAGAAAGACAAACAATGACTCTTTCCCCTCTCTGAATGACCACAGAGTGCCTTTCAGGTAGCAGTGGCTGCCAATCAGCATCTCATCGTGCAAGACCTGGTGAACCTGGGGGCCCAGGTGAACACCACGGACTGCTGGGGAAGAACACCACTGCATGTCTGTGCTGAAAAGGGCCACTCACAAGTCCTTCTGGTAAGGAAACTCTTATCTGAACTAGGCATTGTTCCCTGAATATTAGAAATGTAGGTACCTTCTCTCCCATCTAAGGACCCTCCTTTTGACTTGACCAGACTCTATCATTTGGTTGACCTGGAGAATTAATTTGAGCTGTTCCACACACACTTATTTGTACATTTTCTTCCACCTTTCAAAGCCCATTATTAAATGTTCGCTTCTATTTAAAAAAATTTTTTTTGCAGGCAATTCAGAAGGGGGCCATCTCTAGCAATCAGTTTATAGATCTGGAAGTTACCAACTATGATGGTGAGTGGATAATGGCAAACTTTCTAGTTAAAAGCTGACCAAGGCTTATGGAACTAGTTTTAGGCAAGCCTTAGCACTTATTAAATACCATATTTATATGTGGAAAGGGGAAAGGTAGACTATCCTTTTTTTCATGGCATGGCATACATAACCATGACTGCAGTTTGCTAGGGTTTAATTAGAATGGTTGGAGCAGCTAGGTGGCACAGCTGGGTTTGGAGTCAGAAAGATTCTTCTTCATGAGTTCAAATCTAATCCCAGACATTTCCCAGTGGTGTGACTGGCAAAATTGTTTACCCCCATTTGCTTTAGTTCCTCATCTGTAAAATGAGCTGGAGAAGAAAATGACAAACCACTCCAGTGTCTTTGCCAAGAAAACCCCCCAAATGGGGTCACAGAGAGTTGGACACAACTGAACCATAACAACAGAATGGTTGCCTTGTGTTTTTAACCAGAGACTTATTAGGTGGCATCATATACAGAGCTAGAAGGGAATTCATAGCCCATCTAGTAAATCTTTCTTACTTTCCAGATGGAAATTTAATTTTATAAACAATTTATAAGACTATCTCAATTCTGAGTCTGGAAAATGACAGGGTTGGACTGTATCACACTTAAATATCACTTCTAGCTTCAACTCATCATTCTGTGAGTCTAGTTATACTTTATATTCCTTTAAAACCAGGCTTATCATTGATTACTCTAGTGAGACTAAAAAACAAACCCTGAACACCTGTAGAGATTCCAGACTCTTGAGCACCAGAAATGTTTTCCCAGTAGCCATGTTCATTTTGGATGAAATTGGATGAATAGCTACTTCATGATTTTGTGATTTCTTCCTTTAGGTCTCACTGCTCTCCACTGTGCAGTGGTGGCTCACAATGCTGTGGTTCATGAGCTCCAGAGGAACCAGCAGCATCACTCACCTGAGGTCCAAGACCTTCTCTTGAAAAATAAGAGCCTGGTTGACACAATTAAATGCCTAATCCAGATGGGAGCTACTGTGGAAGCTAAAGTAAGTTTATAGAAGGTGCCTGGGATTAGAGGCAGGCAGCCTGGTGAAGTAGACAGGGACTGGGCAAGTTGATTGACCTCTCTCTGCGTTAGTTACCTCATTTATAAAATTAGGGGTGGGAAGTTTGTACTCGGTTGCCTCATTATGTTCTCTTCCTACTATAAAAACCATAATCCTTTGGCTTCTGACTTAGAGAAAAAAGGTGGTTAATTATAACACTCAGAACTTTATTCATGACTTTTCCTTATGAAATGTTCCATTTAATAAGTGTGTAATAATTGGCTATCTTTAATTATAGACAAATACCTTATAAAATTTTTAAATTCTTTTTTAACCTGACATTACTTTTCCCCTTCCCCTCCCAAATTGCTTAGTTCTGAGTTAAATAATTTTTAATCAAAAGGAAGGAAAAAAAATCCCATTTTCCCTTGAAATCGAGATGGAAATCTAGTCTTTCTTTGTCATTTACTAGGGAAGGTTGTATCTTTTTCATGGAAGAGATTCTTCTGAATGGTTAGCATTAGATTGTTTTATGTTTGCTTTTTTAAATTGACTCACAGGATGAATGTGTTAATGGTTTTCCATTCTTCCCTTGACTAGGATCGTAAAAGTGGCCGAACTGCTCTTCATTTGGCTGCTGAAGAAGCCAACCTAGAACTGATTCGCCTCTTTTTGGAGCTACCCAGTTGCCTGTCTTTTGTGAACGCTAAGGTAACTTTTGCTAAAACTTTCTCAGCAGGGCTGGCAAGTAGGAACAAGCTTCACATCAAAATCTTAAAGCTTTTGGCTCTGAGAAAAGTCCCTCTCACTGATGGATGGGTATTAATTTCACTTCTCCTTCCCCAGGCTTATAATGGTAACACTGCCCTCCATGTGGCTGCCAGCCTACAGTATCGAGTGACCCAGTTAGATGCAGTCCGCCTGCTGATGAGGAAGGGAGCTGATCCAAGTACTAGGAACCTAGAGAATGAACAGCCAGTTCATTTGGTTCCAGATGGCCCTGTTGGAGAACAGGTAACAACAAAATGGGATGGAAATAGATTTAGAACCTTCCTTCACTCATTTAGTAAACATGTTTAAGTTATCTACCATGTGTCAGGCAATGTTCTTATCACTGGGCATACAAAAAAAAAAAAAAAGCAAAAGACAGTTCCTGCCCTTAAGGAGCTTATAATCTATGGGAGAGACAACCTTCAAGCACGTATACGATGCAAACTATATATGGGATAAATAGGAAGTAATTAAAAGAGGGAATTAATTGAAAGAATACTGAAATTAAGAGGGGTTGAGAACGGCTTCCTGTAAAAGGTGGGATTTTAGTTGAAACTTAGAGGAAGCCAAGAGAGGTCAGTATTTGGAGTGGAATAGGGAGAGCATTCGAGGAATGGGGGAGAGCCAGAGAAAATACCCTGTTATACAAAGGATGAGAGAAGGGCTGTCTAGGACCCTTCTAATTTATAGATTAACTTCTTCATATCTCAGACAAGGTATATGAGAGAGGAATGCCAGTTGTTTAGTTGCCTTGCCTTCTCAAAGACAAATCTGATGATGCTTATTTTTTTTTTCCAGATAAGACGGATCCTGAAGGGGAAGTCTGTTCAGCAGAGAGCACCGCCATATTAGCTTCCATGTGATCTGAAAGTCTATAGTTAACACTCACTGTCAGTTAGGCAGTCCTGATGTATCTGTAAATAGACCATTTGCCTTGTAAATGGCAAATGTAAGTTGTTTCTGTGAAACAAAGGCATTTAGTTCACTATTATATAGTGGGTTATGTTAAAAGAGAAAAATTTTAAAACATTTAATTCCTCAACATATTGGAATTTTACATTCCCAGGTACCTGGGATCTAAACACTTGGACTTATATTTTTTAGTGGTTAAATTGACTAGGTAGGGGAAGATTTTTTTTGATTCGTTGTATGAGGCATTTATCAGTTTGTTGGTGCCAGTTTAAAAGTGGACAATTCACACATAATTTTTTTGCGGGGAGGAATCAAAGCATTTAGAAGAAAAAATGAATCTGAAAATATTGGGACTGCATTTTGCTTAATGTGGTACCATGCAATTAAGCATGTAACATTTGTATAAGCTTTATGACTGATCAAACACAAAGATGGTTGAAATTTGCAGTGTATATACTTGCTCTTTTTCTATTTCAAAACTTGATCTGATGTACGTATGCTGCTAGATAAATGGCTACCCCAAATTTTAAGTGACTAAAGATTTTTAAAAGTATTGATTTATTAATTATTACTGATACGCATCTAAAGAAGCTTCTGTTTTTGAATCACCCAGTAAATTTCTGTGGAGAAACTGAATGAAGCAATTGAGGCACTTTGTTGAAAGACAAAGCTTCATTTAGAATATGATGATGTTTTCTTCTCATTCGGTGATCTTCTGATAATTCTGCTTGTAAGAATTGCAAAAAGTCAGCATCAAAACAGTTACCCAGATTTTTTTCTCTCCATAATAAGTATATTAATGATAATGTATAGTCATGTTTTGTATTTATTGTATAGTGAAAAATGTTCTATTTTATTTTTTAGTTCTCAATTCATAATTTAGTTAATACTCTGTTAACACTGCCTGATCTCCAGGGTGCCCAGTTTAACTTGTACAGCTATGATTGCACACTAATTCCTTCTACTGGATTTGATTCCTTAAAAAAAAGACAAAAAAACTTTTAAATGATGGGAAGCATCACATGTGACTGATCTTTGTGACTAACTTTTAAAAAGATAGCTTTTGGACTGATCACATTGTTTGACCAAGTATGTCTTGTGGACAAAAAATAATTAAACATTTGGTGTCAATGAATGTAGTTGTGGTGCATACAGCATACTTTGAATAAATTTGTATGAATTTAAATAAAGTTATTAATTCAGTTATTCCATTGTCTTTAAAGTGTTTTCTTCTTCCCTTGATTAAATCTTGGAGGGATAGCAAAACTTGCTACTAGATTTGTTATTTAAAATAGATCGTTGACTTTGTTGGAGAAAATAAAACATTAAATTGTTGTCACATCCACCTCCTCAGGACTGTCAGATGCTAAATATTATGTGTGGCAAATCTTGATGGACCTTGGACCTTTTTAGATTTTTGGATCCCATAATATTTTTGTTGTGATTGGGGTAGTAGAAGCATGCTGAGAATTGGTGGTTGGGATAATAGAGAAAAATAGGATGGATTGATATACATCCATCAGACCTAGGGTAAAATGATAGTTGAGTCAATGACAGGCACCATGCATAATGGCTAGAGAGCTGGCTTTGAAACCAAGTAGACTGGCATGTAAGTCCTGCCTCTGATATACCAACTGACCTTGAGCATGTTGCAACCAAGAAGACTAAACCTTACCTAGTAAGGCAACCCTAGAAGACTTAAGTACAGAAATGCTGACCTTCATTGACAGTGGGAATTTCCTTACTCATGAGATCCTTATAACATAGAAATCACATAGGTCCAGGCCTTATTCCTTATTAAGGCAGTGCAATACCACAAATTAGTGAGAATCCATTATAGCATTGCCAATGTTCATGCCACCTAGCTGGCACAGTGGGTAGAGTGCTGGGCTTGGAGTCAGGATGACATTTTCATGAGCTCAGATCTGGCCTCAGATGCATTAGCTGTTTGACTCTATTTGCCTCAGTTTCCTTATCTATAAAATGAGCTGGAGATGGAAATGGCAAACTACTCAAGTATCTTGCCAAAAAACCCCAAATGGGGTCATAAAGAATCAAACACAACTGAAAATGATAGAACAACATTTGCCAATGTTAATTTCTCTTATTTCAACTTGGAAATCCATTACTGTTATATATTAAAGACATAAGCATTGTGTATAATGAGTCAAAGTGATGGAGATGCTTTATAAACATGCTTGTATCACCACTGTGATACAAAAATAATGGGGATATAGGCAGCTTGGGATAATGGGAAGAACACTGGTCTGAAGACTCAGAGGGTCTGAGTTCAGTGTAATGCTGGGTAGCTTCAGTTTCTTCATCTGTAAAATGGAGTTACTAAATACTTCTACTCCCTCAAAAACTGTCTTTTGTAATTGCTTCTATCCCTTGTTTGGCTTAACAATTCGCTCTTAGCCTTAGCTACCTTATCTAGTTCTCTTCTAATCCTTTTAATGATATGTTCTTTAATATTCAGGTTGCAGGTTGAGGAGAGTTCTTTGCATACCATAAATCACATGAACATGTATTGTATTTTAGGGACAATGGCCGAGTCACCAGTCCTTTCTCATCTCACTATAACCTGACAATGAGCTAATGAATAGAAATAAAACTGTACTTGACCCATGCGACTTACACAATCATTGCAGACTTTAGGTAAAACAACCGGAAATGTGCAGAATCAAATCCATAGCGTACAATTTCTATTTCAAAAGAAACAAACTACCCTTAGGAATCACTACTGCTAATCCCATTTTTAACTTAATGAATACTTTGGCAACATTCAGTGTGGTGTGCTTCATGGTGGTGGTGGTGAGTGCAAGGGATATACTTCATCCTTGAGGTGGCCAATATCCTTACTTCATGTTCTCTGTGGCCCAATCCTGCCTTCTCCCATCTATATTTTTGCTTAGATCATGCCTGGAATATGCTACCACTTTGTCTACATGTTTCAATTCTTTTTGTCAAAGTTTAGCTCAAGTGAGTCCTCTTGCATGTAGAAGATCTCTCAAACTGATGAGGTTCAGAGGTGATGGGGACCCCAAAATACCGACAGTCCGGGTCGTGCTTGAATGAATTGCACTCAAGTCTTCTTAAAGCCAAAAAAACCCAAAGTTTATTAAAGATTTGCCATCTTGTTTTGCCTCTTAAGGAACCTAAGCATTTGTGATGCTTGTATTCACAAGCCGGCCAGATAGAATCCCAGCTAGACAGAGTCTGAGCTGGACTGAATCTGTGCGCCTTCATGGAGGCAAGATGGAACTTAAATACAGAAAAGACTATAGGAGGGATGTGTGTGTTTGGGGGGAGGGTCTGGTAGTCTAGAGTGCTGGGAGCAGGGGTCTAGGGATGGTCCTGAGAAGAAGTTCAAAAAGGGAATCCCAGGAGGATCAAAGGCTAGAAACAGCTGGAGGCAATTAAGAGACATCAGACTACGAAGCACCTAGGTGGGAAGCAAGTGGGGCAATCAAGAGGTAACAGACAATGATCACAGATTTGAGTATGAAAAGCCAGATTCTGTGGGGAGATACAAGGAGAGCTCAATTTGAGTATGAAAAGCCAGGGGAAGTGAAGAGATTCCAGGGGAGCTTAAGGAAGTTCTCAGAGTCTTGAACCCCATCATTCCCCCCTCAAACAGATTGAACCCAAATTCTTTTGGGGTAAGGGGCGAAGGTCTCAGCTTCTGAAACTTCTTCCTGCTGGCAAGGGGCGTAGAGCTGTCCCTGCCTTGATGGGTCCTGTTCAAGGGTTCAGAACCTGGGCGGTGCCAGGTCCAGTGGGCTGGAGTGGAGACCTTGGATTCAGATGGAGATTGGTATATAGCCTGGGCTATCATCTGGAAGTTGATAGTTTTGCACTCTGGAAAAGACAAACCTGGCAAGGAGGTTAGGCAAACACACACCAAACAGGTACAAAAGGAGTATAAAGAAAAGACAATTTCCCTGGCATAAAAGATAATTCATCTGGAGAGAATTAAAGATGACTGTGGCAAGGCCAAAACATAGAAGGGCATGTTTGATAGGGGAGTTTTTTGCTGTCAGATATCCCCTTTCTTTCCAGATTGCTCCATGGGTATTTAGAACAAGGAAAGCATATTTTGAGTAAATAAAAACATCAACTGGCCTGGGGTCAGGTCCTAAGGAATGGGTTGAGACTCTCAAAGCCTGTCCTCTCCTTTCATCAACATACAGAGTGAAAGGTTTTCCCAGATTGGGTAGGTCTTGTGTTGGGGTGGTGGTCAAATTAGTTTTCAGAGTCTCAAAAACTTTAGCCTGGTCGAGTCAGTGCCCTGAGTAGGGTCATAGAGGGGTTTAGCAATCTACAAACCCAGTCATTTCTAAAAGCACTCAAACTTGTTTCTTACTGTCTGGACCAGGGATAGATAGATAGAATTGTCCTGCTCTCAGATGCAATCCAGCTCAGACTCTGTCCGGCCGGCTTGTGAATACAAGCTTTACAAATACTTAGGCTCCTTAAGAGGCAACACAATTAGGCGAATCTTTAATAAACTTTGTTTTCTTTGGCTTTAAGAAGGCTTGAGTCGAATTCATTCGAGCACGACCCGACCATCGGTATTTTGGGGTCCCCATCACCTCTAAAACTCATCAATAGTACTGTTAATCATTTACAATTCTTTTGAAAACTTTGTCCATACACTTTGACGACTTACCAACTGGCAAATGGATTGTAGTCTTATATAGTTCTGTTACTTGTATATCTGACTTTATTTAGAAGTGTTTATATAAAGTTGTGTTATTTTGTTTTCCCTAGTCAGCTGCTACCTTTTATTAATTACTTGTGCTTTTCTGTAACAGGACATTGGCAATCAATGTATAAAGTTCCCATCACCTGTCTAATCGATTGCCTAAGAACTACGTGACTGCGACTGTTTCTTGTCTCCATTTTAGAAGGAAGGGGAAAGCTAAAATTTTGCAACAGACAAGAAATGTGGACAATGCATTATAAATCTGTAGGTATTTTGCTTGCTAAAGGGCAGTTGATTTGAGTGTGCTACACACATGCATACATACACAGAAGGAAACTAAATCCCTGGGGTTTCCCCAGACTGGGCCTTGAAACCAACCAAAAAAGATTTTATTGCTAAATTTTATTGTAATTCCCACAAATCAGGCAGAAAAAAAGTAAACCAGGTGAATCTGGACTATCATAGGTTCCCCAGAGTACAAATGAGGTAGCAATAGGATCGGAGGAAGGAGAGATGGTAAGGCGATACTTTTTATTCAAAGAAGCTCCAAGGCATCCTCAGGCAATTTTTCTTTCCATTTCTATGGCAGGTTCATGGAAACCCCTCCCCCATAGGGTAAGTCTAGGGCCCAAATAGAATTTCTGGGTTTGTGACAGCAGTGAGATAGAGGGAGTTCTCCTTTTTAGAAAGAAATCTATAACTCTCATTCACTGTTATTACATATACAAAAGCTTTTCAATTTCAGTTCAAAATTATTTATTTTACCTTTTGTAATTGCTTCTACCCCTTGTTTGGCTTAACAATTCACTCATAGTCATAGCTACCTTATCTAGTTCTCTTCTAATTCTTTTAATGGTATAATCTTTAATATGGTATATTAAATGATATATTAATATGGTATATTTTAATGGTATAATCTTTAGGTTACATGTTCATTTTAAGTATTCAGTATACTATTTGTGTGAATACTGTGGTTAAGTTCACTTATTTTGGCAGTATACTTTCCACGGATATATACATAGATGATGAGATTGACACATGCATTGCCATAGCTCAGTTGTTTGAGAGGCTCTGAAGGAAAATGTGGGAGAGAAGAGATATTAGGCTGCCTATCAGACTGAAGGTGTAAAAAGCCATTGTGCTAAGTTCATTGTTGTATGCCTGTGAAACTTGGACTGTATACTAGCACCATGACAGGAAACTGAATCACTTCCATTTGAATTGTCTTAGGAAAATTCTGAACATCACCTGGCAGGTAAAAAAAAAAACACCAAAGTTCTTTCTCTAGCTGAACTGCCAAGCGTTCAGATTCTACTGTAGAGAGTGTAACTCTGATTGTTTGGCCTTGTTGTTCAAATGCCAGAAGTATGTTTGTCTAAGAGACTAAAAAGTTACAGAGAACTCACATAAGGCAAAAACTCACATGGAGCTCAAAAGAAGCAGTACAAGGACACTTTCAAGCTCTCTCTGAAAAACTTTGGAATCGATTATGAGACACGGGAGATATTAGCATAGGACCATCCAGCATGGCATGCCCGTATCAAAGGAGATGCTGCACTTTATGAGCAAAGCAGAATTGCTTTGTAGCTCAAAGTAGCTCAAAAGGAACATGAGATGTGTAAATTTGAGCCATCTTCTCAACTATTCATATGAACTATTGGTACCTCACCTGTGGTAGAGCCTTCTGATCTTGTATTGATCTGATTAGTCACAGTTGGACACACTGTACCTTGACCTGAACAGAGTGATGTTGTTTTGATCCTCTTTGAGAACGGACAACCATTTTGACTTTATTGTGGCATATGGTATAAAATGTTGCTAAAGACATAATTGTTTCTAGGTTACTTTCTAGCTTTCCCAACAAATCTGATTAAATGTGGAGTTCTCTCTGGACTTTATATTTCCCAGTTTCTCAAACAACGGGTTATTAAGTTCAATTATTTTTTATTTTTCTTTCTCTAGTCTATTGCATTGCTCTACCTTCCTACTTTTTTTTTAAAGCAGTCCCTGATAGTTTTGATGATTCCTGCTTTACAGTACCAGTTAAGTTTTATAAACTGCCCCCCTCAACGCTGCTGATTTTTGTGGGTTCATTTTGTAACTTGTTACTTTACTAAAGATATTGTATCTTTGATGATTCCTAAGGATTTTCTAAGCAAACCATCACATCACCAGCAAACATAGATAGTTTGTCCCCTCTGCCTGTATTTATGCCTTTAATTTCTTTCTCTTCTTACTATTGCTAGCATTTCTAGAACTGTAACAAATATTATGTACGGCCTAGTTCTTATCAAAATATGAGAGGTACAGTATAAAACTTCTCACAATGATACATTCTGAGGTTCTTTTTACTCTTCTTCTGAGACATTAAAATTCCAAACACATGTAAACTTTTACATGCTATTAGGTGATTTGACTTGATTTTTATGAGTGACTGTATGAGTTGAGAGTTCCTTTAGTTTAATATGTGGGTTTCCTAACATGGTGTCTGATGCTGTGGCAAATGTAGGCATTTATACATGTGACAAAGTCATTATTTTGATATGGTGGCTTTACCTTTGTACCTCACAAAATATCTGATGGTGAAGTGGTGAATGGACCAATTCATGATTCCAAGATGGAATACTAAAAGTGTTCAAGGGAAGGCAGTGGATTTCCTGTCACTATTGGTCTTTGCATAGAGCTGGAATGATCACTTGTCTGGTATCTTATTCAAGAATATGGAATAGATTAAATGACCCCTTGGTGCCCATCTAACTTTGAGAATTGTTATTGCTGTGGTTCCTGTCTGTAATATGATAAGGGAGATGCAGAGAAATGAAGAGAACTAGTTTCCTCTGGATTTTGCCCTCAATGGTCCCTTTTTAAAAAGCTCACGTATGGCTTCATTTCTTTGCAGTATTTAACCAGATTGCCAAAAAAGTCCCTTCGTTTTGAAACTTTCTTCCTTTGGTTTCTATGACATTTCACATTCTTAGTTTTCTTATGGCCTACCAGTTCCTCCTGGGTACTCTGTACTTATTCTCTCAGTGATTTCATCTACTTCTTAGGTTCCAATGATCAATTCTATGCTGATTACTCAGATCTCAGCGTCTAGGACTCTTAACAGTGCTTCAGTCCTATATTTCCAATAGCCTACAGGACATCTTATCTCAAATCCAGCATTCTCAAAGTAGAAATAATAATTTTCCTCCAAACATGGCTTCTTTCCCCAACTTTCCCATTGTTAGTCTTTAAGACTAGAAGTCTTGGAGCCGTCTTTGATCAACTCTTCTTTTTCATTCATCCATTATATCCAATCTATTACCAAGTCTTTTGGTTTCTTCCATTAAAATATTTGTTGAATTTACTCTTTTCCCTCTAGATCTCATGATTACTACTTTCATCCTGGAGGATTAAATGACTATAATTTCCTTCTAGCTGGTCTCCTTGGTTCACTCTTACCCTCTCCAATTTATATATGGCTAATCTTCCTAAAATATGACTTTCATCATGTCATTCTGTTGAAGCTTCTTATTTCCTACCAAATCAAGTTTATTGTCCCTCCCTGACTTTCTTCAAAAATTTTAAAATACCACTTTTTATTTTTAAATGGCCTAAAATTCACAACATATTTCCTTCCCATCTCCTCCCTTCCCCAAAAGCCATTTCTTAAAATAAAGAATTTAGCTCCTTGACTTTCAAGGTCCTCTATTATCTCGTCCAATTTAATATCTTTCACTATTTCCCAGCATACATTCTCCACTACACTCAGGCAGGCCTTTCTTCCAGACAAGTCAGTCTTTTACTTATGTTCTCTCTCTTTCTATCATCCTGGCTAAGTCTTTCAGAGTCCAGCTTAAGTCTCACCCCCTTCACCTTTTAGAATTCTGGATCATGATATTTCCTTTTTCTGAACCAAGTAGGTACTTAATTATCTCTTTCTTTTATATAGGTCAGGGGGATCATGGTGTGGGGGAAAAGCCCCCTGGAGTAGGGAGGCCTGGATTTGGATCCTGGAACCTATACTTACTGTTTTTTCTCTAGTCTCTCTGAGTCTTAGTTAGGTCATCTCTAAAACAGGGAGAAAAACATTCATATTAAAGTCAGTGATTGTATAAATAGAATCTTAGGGCAAGAGGGAAGAAGATTTTGCTGTTGTTGAGTTGTTTCAGTCTTGTATGACTCTTTGTGACCCTATTTGGGGTTTTCTTGGCCAAGGTACTGGAGTGGTTTGCCATTTCCTTCTTTAGCTCATTTTACATGAAGAACTGAGACATTTTACATTTACATGAGGAACTGAGACAAATGACACTAGCCATATGACCCTGTGCAAGTCCCTTAACCTCTATATACTTCGAACAACTGCTAAGGGCTTATTTATTAAGTCATATGCAGGTTGAAATGTGTGTTGGTGGAGGAATTTCCCTTTGCTGATTGAAGTCACAGATTCTTTTTGTATTATTGCCTATAATAATCCCATGTGAGAAAAGTGTTACTCTAATACTACCAAAGAGAAGGGTGAATGACAGTAATATGGTCCTATCTCCTCATCTTTCTTTAAAATTCATTGAATCACAATTGTTTGTTAAACATCTACTTTGGATATAGAACTTCTCTGACCCTCCTCTTTGACTATGTACCATAGCTTAAATCTGATAGGACACAGCAAATGTGGTGAACAGAATCATACCATTTGATCCCTAAATTGTTATTTTGAATATACCCAGAAAATATTAACAGATGAGACAAAGAAAAGCTAACCATAAAAAAGATTTTCATAGTAGCATCATATATAATTGCAAAAAAACCAACATGTCCAGTGGGGGTGGGGGACATTGGTTAAATAAATTGTAGAACAATAATATAATGAAACTTTTGTACAATCAAGGTAGACAGGAAAAAGGTATGCAAAGAAAGAACTAAATGAAATAAAGCCGAGCAGAAAATGCAGCAGCAGAAGAATGGAATTCATACTGCTCTCCACAACAAGAATAAAAATGAACAAGAGTAAAATGGACAAAGAAGCTGGGTAAGGAAGTGAAGGAAGTGATTGAACAATGATTATGACACTTCATGCCTTGAGATCAATTAATATAAATGTAAAGTAGTATAAGCAAGTTTGGTTGGCTGTATTTATAGTTGATGCTAATCTTTTAATAAAACATTATTAAAAAAAAAAACGTTGAATTTCCTACTCCTCCATGAAGATGTCCATACTAAATGCAATCCATCCTACAAGTCAGACCATGTCTTTTACTCTGTGTAATCATAGTGATTGATAAAGTGATTTTGTATTTCTGAGTTCACACATTACTCTATTATTTATCAAAAATTCTCACAATTGGAAGGGACAGACTCCTTTAGGACAAAGATTACCTGTCCTTTACAAGCATTCCAAGTGATTGATTAAGTTCGGTACAGTTTGTTGGGTATGTTCTCTGGACAGTACTTCACTTATTGGCTTTGTATATTTAAGTCTTGAGCTTAAATGTATAACTGACATTTAGCAAACAATTGTTTCTTCTGTATCCTTACGAGACTCAGGTATTTTTAACTATTCTACATATTAAGTGCAGTTGCTAAAGAGGGGTATTCCATACCTCTCAAGCTCAATTATTGTAACTAACAATATGCTCTATATTCTGATGGTAGTGGTAAATTATTTATTAAGCAGTGAACATATATATATATATATATATATATATATATACATACATATATATATATATATATATATATATATATATATATATATATATATATATATAGAGAGAGAGAGAGAGAGAGAGAGAGAGAGAGAGAGAGAGAGAGAGAGAGAGAGAGAGAGAAGCATTCTGTGAAGTATGGGAATATGAATAAATACAAAAAAAAAGATGTCTATCCTGGAGGAACTATGTTCTAATGGGAGAAAGAAAATACTTAAAACAGAGTGGGAAATTGGGGGAAAGTCAGGAATGGATCCAGGAGTGAAGTGAATATGGAGGGTCTGGATTCTTTGTGATATGATGGTCTTTCATAGGAACTCACTCATCAGAGAAGGTAACTACAGGGTAGAGGTATTTTCAAAGTGAGAAGGATGTCAGCAAGGAGGCAGAAAAATCTGGAGAGTCAGAAAGCAGATAAGAATACTTCTTTGAGTTATGAAATCTGATCAGTCAATCAAAGGTATAAACTAATTGCTAAGAAGCCCTTACTATGGGTGGCATGAAGTGCTTTGAGACACTGGGTGAAATCACAATGTGAATATATTGAGATTGTTTGAAAGAAATTCCTGCAGTGAAGTAATTCAGCTACAGGAGGGCTTTGAGGAGGCATACTCCCCTTGTACCTATACCAAAGGACAGCGAGGCAGGGATATGAAAGGGGGAGGGAGGCCAGAATGAGTGTCACAGTGCCCCTTTCACCACCTTTAGACATGTCATCAGAGTGACTGGGCTAGCAATAAATAATTTATCCATCTGGGAGTTAGACAAACTGGATATACTGAGGAAAGGTTGTGTCAGAGAGCTTAACATTGTCATGACTTTTTTAGGGTGGAAAAAAGTGCAGCTGTGAATAATACAAAAGCATTGATTTCCAGAGATTGCCAGAGGTTGCTGTACCTGAGGATTACTTCTTGAGGACTTCATAAAAGGGAGAAAAGGATGTCTAGTGATTAGGCATTGTGACTTATCCCTTTGTCACATGTTTCTTCTCAGGTTGAGCCCACATTCCCCTAACAGACCCTGTGTGTAATTGTGGGAAAATTGTGTGTGTGTGTGGGGTGGTTTGTTTTGTACCAACAATTTAGTAAATATCTCTAACTAAAAGCTAAGTAACTCTGACTAGCTCATTGATAATCAGTTGGGAGCATAGAGAATGGGACTTAGGAGCAACAGTAATGGAAATCCTCTATCTTCCCCCAGCTCCTCAGAATTATCTTAGATTGTTGTTTTTATTGTTCACCTTTTGTTCTCCAAGAGGACCAATGATGTCATAAGGGTGATGTCTTGACCTATGCATGAATTGGATTTAAGTGAGACAGGGCTGTGCAAAGTCATCAGTCTCACTCTCTTCTCCAGTCATTGAGTCCAGTGGCAATACAAAAGTCAAGATGACTGGCAATGACCCAAACCCTCTTGAGATGTGACCAACCAAAGTCTGCAGAGTACCCCCAGAATGGATGCTAAATTAACAAATGGAAAGCAGTGAGGTGACTAACAATATATGGAATGAATGAATGAATGAATTTCTCTGAGATATTGAATTGTCCAGCACTGAAATTTTCCACATGGAAGTTATGTGACCAGTTGTTGGAGATGTCACTGAGGGGGTTTCTGTTCAGGTTCAAGGTAGATTGTATGACCTCTGTAGTTTCTTGCATCTGTGAGATTCTATGATTCAATCAAAGGGATGTAGGTATTGATCTTCTGCAGTCTCCTTAGAAAGTTATATCCAGAATGCAACACACAGCCTTCAGCAAACATGCAGTAAACATTTACTAAGTGCCAGACACTGAGCTAAATGCTGAGGATGAGACAAAAAGAAATAAGAGCTAATCCTTGCCTTCAAATTGGATAGTCTAGCAAGGGAGACAAGACATACAAATAGCTGTAACACAATACAGACTATGATAAAGATGTAAGAACAATTCTAGCCACAGATACTAGCAGAGTTTATAGTTTACCTTCTTTGAGGAGTTCCATAGTATAGGTCATATGAAGGTGAATCATGAGAGAAGTCTGGAAAGGTAGGTTGGAGAAAAATTGTGGAGGGCTTACACCATACTTGTTGAATGTGTAAAGCATGGACCATCCATTGTATAAGAAAATAGAGGTTTAAAGGGTGGGATTGAAGAAGAGAGTATTGTGATTAGAGCCTTAAGTTTTGCATCATGATACCCTGGCCCCACTCTCTTAGGACCAGACAGGGTATATCTGTCCCTCTTGGTTCCAGGGGACAACCCTATGGTTGTCTCTTCACTACTGCCATCAGCTTGAAATCCCCATCATCTGTATTTACCTTATTGTTAGGGGCCTATAACTCCAGTTCTGCTTAACCATTTAACAGTGATGATCTTTTATGAAGTGATACATATTTCCAAGATATAGGAAGAACAGAAGTATACACATTTCCCCCCCAACACCTTGGGAACATACTCTTCCCTACAACACTTTGGTCTCTGGGAGGACCAAATTAGCTCAAATCATAGCTCAGTTACCATATAGCACATGTTCCATCAAGTTCATGTCCAAAGGCAACATTTCTTCTGGATAAATTATCATCTCAGCTATCCCTGGCATGGACATAGAAGATTATTCCTTGGGGACATTGATGCCTGGAATGCAGGGGTGCTGAGTTAATTTGGGATTTTCCTTGGCAAACATAGTGGTTTGCCATTGCCTTGTTCAGCTCATTTTACAGATGAGGAAACTGAGGCAAACAGGGTTAAGTGACTTGCTCAGGGTCACACAGCTAATAAGTGTTTGAGGACAGATTTGAACTCAGGAAGATGAGTCTTCCTGACTTCAGATGTGGAACTCTAGCCACTAAGTCATCTAGCTGCCCTGAAACACAAATGCTATGTGATCCCTTGGCAAGTCAATGGCAACTCTGCAATCATGCTTTTATAATCTAGTATTGTTTTATCTAAATATCTATTTAGTTATTACTAGATACCAGGGTAACAACCATTTTAGATGTCATTTTATCTAAACATTTATTTAGATATTATTAAATATTATAGTATTAGAGATTTTAGGTATTAAATATTGTTTTATTTATTATTTTGTTGAAAACATTTTATCTAAATATTTATTTGGATACTATGGTGTTAGACATTTTAGATATTGGGTAATATTTTATATGTTATTATTATTACTATGGCATTATACACTTTAGAATTTGATATTTTTTGTTATTTTATCAAAATATTTTGATATTAAGTATGGTATTTGACATTTAAGATGTTATGTATTTAGGAGCTAATATTTGAGACCTAAAACAGAGACAGGGCTTCAGATAGCTTATTTATATAACAAAATATAGACTCATCCCTATTTCAGGAATTACTCTTCAAATGTTAACTGAGTGTCTAGATAGGACAAAGCATTGGACTTAGAGACTGGAACTAAAATCCCTAATGCAGGATTAGGCAAAAAAAAAAAAAATGAAGATGATAGGCCATGTCTTTACTAGTTTAATGGGCATCCTTTTTTCTTTTTTTTTGACCAAACCTACTTGTTAAACTTTTTAAAATCATTAGACATGTACCAGTGGCTATACCTGTGATTCACAGAGAACACTCATTTTACACGACTAAATGCCTCTTTGTAAGATGGGAGTGAAAAATGACCTTTTTCATATAGAGAATATGGCAAGAAATATTTATGAAAGACTAAATTGGGTAACTAGGAATGAATTTAGCATGATTTAGCATGTAGGATTCCCAAATCTTCTGTTTTTTCCTCTAAAAGCCATTCTAATGACCATGACAATTGCCATCTCTGTATACACTAAAAACCTGCACTGGAAACCTTAGAAAATTCAATGAAGTTTTTTTTCTGGCATGTTGAATTTTCCATTTGTTTCTTCTTTCTTATTTTGTTATCCAATGGACTTACTTATAGGAGGCAGTGTGATACCATGATAAAGTACCAGATCAAGAATTCCACTTTTGGATTGGACACTGCACAAGAAGGCAGTTCTAGATGAATGATCATATGGTTTAAGTTCAAATCTTGGCTGTGCAACTTAGACAAATGACCTTGGGAAAGTCACTTAATTCCATGGATCTCAGTTTCCTCATATGTAAAATGAGGTTTAAAAAGAAACAAATAATTTTATTTTTTCCCAATTACATGTAAAAGCAATGTTTGGCATTCTTTTTAAAAAAAATTTAGTTCCAAATTCTTTCTCCCTTCCACCTTTCTCTCCTCCCTAAGAAAGCAAGTAATTTGATATGGCTTATATATGAGCAATCATGCAACACATTTTTCCATATTAGTCATATTGTGAAAGAAAACGCAAATGAAAACAAACAAGCCATGAAAAAAATAGTATGCTTCAATATGCTTTCAGATTTCATCAATTCTTTCTCTGAATATGGATAACATTTTTCATCATGAATCCTTTGAAATTGTCTTGGACTACTGTGTTGCTGAGAATAGCTAAATGAAAATTTTTTTCAAATGCTTTGTTCACCTCTAAATTTACTGTGTTTAGAGAATTCTTCTGGCCCACTTCCTACTGACTTTGGTATTTCATAATTTCCTCAATACTTCGTTCAATAGTACAGGTTGCAACCCATCTATGTCTTCTTTTCATTCTTTCCAACTCTTGTCCACGTCCTTTCATATATTCCCCACATTGGGGGTTCACCCAAAGTGCTGGAGACCTTTTCTCTAGGTGTTCTAACATTCATCGTGCTTTATACACCTTCATTACTCATAGGATCTTAGAATCTGAGAGCTGGAAGAGACTTCAAGAGCCACTGAGTCCAACTCAATCTCCACTATCACAGATCCAACAACTGGATCATCCAGCTCTGCTTGATGGCCTCCAAAGAGAAGGAGCTTACCATCTGCAGAGGCAGTCCATTCCACTTTTGGATGGCTCTAGCTATTTGGAAGGTTTTGCTTCTTCTCAGCTTCTACCCATTGTTTCTAGCTCTATGCTCTGGGCCACAAAAGAACACATTTGATCTCTCTTCTCTGTCAGAGCACTTCAGATACTTGAAAATAACTATTATGACCATCCTCATGCTTCTTTTCTGTAGGCATAAACATTCTCAGATCCTTCATCAATCCTCACATGAGGCAGAATCAAGGCAGCATTTGATATGTTGTTGCTTAATCATTTTTAGTCACATCCAAATTTTTGTGACCTAATTTGGGGTTTTCTTGGCAAAGATACTGAAATGGTTTGCCATTTCCTATTTCAGCTCATTTTACAGATTGAGGAACTGAGGCAAACAGTGACTTGCCTAGGGTCACATAGCTAGTAAGTGTCTAAAGCTAGATTTGAACTCAGGAGGAGGAATATTCCTGACTTCAGGCCCAGTACTGCTTATACTGCACCACTTCACTACCCCATGGTATGTAGCGAGCATATGATGAATGCTTGTTTGCTGATGTACTGTTTGATTGACCATGACATCTTGTCATTTTGTTATATGTTGGCCTTTTTCTGTGGGCCCTTTCAGTTCTGTGATTTTGTGATTCTGTGTTCTTCAGGTTCTGTTCAGGGTAAACCAACTCAGTGGACTGTTCAATCAGCTACATGTTATTCCATTGGCTATGGATCTTCCAGAGTTTCTAATTTGAAATCTTTAATACAGTGGTGTGTACTCTTATCATGTACTCATTTATCTTTAGTTTAAAATCCCCATTAACTACTTTTGCATTTCCTTTCTAGTCCATAGGTCACTATAGTTCTCTTTAGAAAACTGAGGCAAAAAAAGATCATGATAACTCCACAAAACAACTACAGAATATTAGAATTCCAAGGAGATATTACTAAATAAGTGCTTAGTTCTTTCAAGTCTCTATTGACTCACTTTAAGGAGCAGAACCTTTTTTTTTCTTTCTGGTTCAGACAAGGGAACAAGGAAATAAGCTTTTACTAAGGACCTAAGCATTTTTACAAATATTATTTCATGTGATCCTTACAACAAACCTGTGAGCTAGAAGATATTATTATTCCAATTTTACAGTTTAGGAAACCAAAGGGGAAAGGGAAAGGGATAAGTATGTACACAGTACCTACTATGTGACACCTGACCTTGCTAAGTGTCTTACAAATATTATCTCACTTAATCCGAACCAAGGGAGACAGAAGTTAAGTAACTTGCCCAGGGTCACACAGATAGTGTGACTGAACTCAGGTCTTCCCATATCTAGGCCTAATACTCTATCCGCTATGCCATCTAGCTGCCTTT
Source organism: Notamacropus eugenii (assembly GCF_028372415.1). Classification (NCBI taxonomy): domain Eukaryota; kingdom Metazoa; phylum Chordata; class Mammalia; order Diprotodontia; family Macropodidae; genus Notamacropus; species Notamacropus eugenii. The sequence continues at coordinate 368,203,133 of NC_092876.1, read as the reverse complement.
AGACCTGTGATTTTATTGATGCAGGGAACTTCCAATGAAGAAACTCCCTTTTCCAATGTAGGTTCATATACCTGTTCTATAACTTAAAGTCTTAGAGGGTTTCTGGGGAGGGGACGGGGGGAGACATTGAAGGATCAGTGACTTGGTGTCCATGTCTATTATTAGACAGCACAATTGGTTTACTTCATTTGATACTCTGGATGGGATCTAAACTTTGGGTCCAATTATTGTGCTTTCTCTGGGTTTGAAAGGAGGAAGCCACAGAAGGCCTTCTCCTAGTTTCTTTCACTGCTGTGATGCTACCCTGTGTATAGAGTCTTAGAGAGAAGCAAATTATGTCTAAATGCATATGTGTATGTGACTGTATATACTCAACCATTTTCTTGATTAGTTGACTGTTGGCCATACTCTTAGCTGACTACTAGAAATATTTGAATGTTACGAGTGTGGTTTTGTGTGAGTTGGTATTAATTCAATTGGTCAGTAGTAGACTAGAAAGGGCATCAGATCTAGATTTTTCACCTCTCATGTTCAACCTTGATCAAGTCAATTCACCTCCTTGGATATCAATTTCTTCATACATAAATAAAGAGATTGCACCAGAGTAGATGATTGGCAATGTCTCTTCTAGTTCTATATCCTATGATCTGTGAAACTTGGCTTACTCACAACAATTTGTTTGTTTACAGAAATTCCATGGCAACTATTAGAAATAAAGGAGGGAAAAACAGGAAATGACTACCAGAAGATTTGAACTTCCCACTAGTGGCTAGTTTGTACCAAACTTCCTTTTCATTGATGGTGAAGAGAAAGGACTATCTGCAAAGCACTGGGTTCAATAAGGATAGGGGTGTGCTGGAACTAGCTCAAGAAAGTGGATTGTTAAATTTTTGGTGTTAGCATTTATTCCTTGGAAACTGGTAAATGCTAGAAATTGGAGCTTGATTTATTGTTTCCTTGATTGTTTAGACTTAAGAAAGTGATGGAGAAAATGTTAATAATGCAAATTAAATTTAAAAGTGTGCCTTGCACATATTTTTTTCTGGAGTGCTGGTTGTTAAATATTTACTAGCATACTCTTACACAAGGGTCTGAGAACTGTTCATACTTTGCATTTATTACAGGTTTATCTTGGTGCACTTTCAACCCAGGGCTCTCAGTCCTAAGGTCCTTGGCAAGTGAAGGCTTGGCACTTCCTAATGAAAACAGAGTTTTTATTTTAGAGACTTTGTTCCTCATGAGAATGTTCATGTTATACAACTATGGTTCTGAGATGAACCAACTATGGTTCAGTAAATTCTGGATGGGTTGGGTGAGAGAAAGTAAGAACTGGATTCAACATTTATTAATTCAAATTAATTTACTGATTTACTACATATAAGGTAGTGTACTAGGTATGGAGGATGAGATGATAAAAATGAAACAATTCTATCCCTCCAGGAAGTCTTTCTCCTGGAATAGTAAGGTTGTTTTTCTGCTTCTCTATAGCTAGAGCAATGACTCTTGAGAAAGTTGTTGTCTACAACAACTGGAGTAAAGGTGAGACGCATCAGAGAGAATTTCTGCTGAGGGAATTCCTTTAACCTTGAAAATTAATGTCTTTTAGAGTTAGAGGGTTTTGGACAGGAAGATACCATGAAAAAAGTTTTATTTTCTTATTTTTCTACTGTTATTTCCTAATTTTTTCCTAATATTTCCCTAATGATTCCTACCTCTCTCTCAACCCTCCCTTGAAACAGACATATGGATAAGAAAAAAATTAATCAACACATTGACCGTAGTTAACAAGGTATGTCCCATTTCACATATACAGTGTGGATAGAATGTTAGACTTGGAGTCAGGAAGAACTGAGTTCAAATTCAACCTCAGCCATCTATGAACCTGAGTGAGTCACTTAACTTGTCTGTCTCAATTTTCTCAACTGTAAAATGGCATAAAAATAGCACCTACCTTATAGGGTTGTTGTGAGGATAAAATGATGTTTGTAAATAATGTTTGTAAAACATGATGATGTTTGTAAATAATGTTTGTAAAACATTTTGCAAATCATAAAGTTCTACATAGATATTAGATTTATTATTGCCACTGTTACTGTAATTATATTTGATATGGTATTCTCCATTCTACACCTATAGTTTAGCACCTCTCTGCTGGGAAGCAAGAAGCATTGCTATTTCACTACTGAAATCATGAGTAGTCACTACACCAATCACATTTCAGAAATCTGAAATTGTTCAGTGTTGTTTCCTTTTATATTTTTGTGTCACTGTGTAAATTCTTATAACCAGGATCTGTTTACTCTACTCTGTAACAGTTCACACAGTTTCTCCCAAATTTCCTAAATTCTTCATATTTGTTGTTTTTATGGTACTAAAATATCCTATTATGCTTACATACCACAATTTATTTAGCTCTTTCCCAGCTGATCTTTGTTTGTTGCTATTTTTTTAGAAGTGCTGTTATAGATATTTGTGAACATATGGAATCTTTCCCTCTGTCTTTGAATGCCAAAGGATATATATATATATATATATATATATATATATATATATATATACATACATATATATATGTTTTGGAATGGTATTGCTTGGTGAAAGGGTTTGACTTTGCTAGCATAATTCCAATTTCATTTTCAAAATGGTGGGATGAATTCTCATCCCTGCGAGTGGTGCATTAATTCTTCTGTTTCCTGGTGTTTCTGTTTTCCCATAGTTCTTCCATTGTTGACTATTTTTGTTTTCTGTCATCATTACCAACCTGATGGGCATAAGGTGAAACCTCAGAATTTTGAAAATTTGCATTTCTCTTATTAGTGATTTGCTGTTTTTTTTTTTATATGGTTGTAGATAGTTTGCATTTTTTCTTTCGCAAAGTATTGGTTCTCTGGTCACTTAACTACTGGGGAATGGTTCATATTGCCTTTCTAGTTTAGATAACATCATTTACAAAGCCACTCCCAGATTATCATAGACTGTTGATGACTCTATGCAGCTCTCCCATGGATATTTGCTGGTCCTATTTATGAGTAGATTTTAAAAACCGAGTTTTCTCAGATTAAAGAATGTAATAATAATAACCATAATATAGCTAGAATTTACACAGCACTTCAAGTGTTTTATATATGTTAACTTATTTGATCCTCCCAACAACCCTAGGAAGTAGGCACTATTATTATTCCCATTTTACAGATGCAGAAACTGAGGCACAGAGAAGTTAACTGATTTGCCTAAGGTCACATAGCTAATGTCTGAGGCAGGCTGTGAACTCAGATTTTCCAGACTTCAAGCCTCACACTCTATCCACTACTCTACTTAAATGTCTTTTATCAGTTAATAGATTTTGAACCTTATCTATTACTAGATTTTTGGAAGTAAATCACATAGAAAACATATAAATGGGAAAGAAACTCCCAGGAAAGGCCAAACTTTTACAAAGTGGAATACCCATTCAATTAGAATTTATGGGGTGGATTCTTTTCCTCAACTTACTTCCTCAGGCTTCTACTAGGATTATTTAAATGTTCAGTGAGCTGTATGTTCATCACTGAGTCCTCTAGCTCAGAGTATAATATGGTAATGTTAGCAGTACTAGCCTTCTTTGAGTGTGTTTGACTTACACCACGGTTTCACTTCTCCTTCTGCCAATAAACACACACAGGACATATCCACAGTTAATGCACTTGGCTTTTATCTCCGTCTCGTTGGAAGCTCTTTAAGGTTTGACTCATTCAACTTTGTATCCCCAAAGGTCTTTGAAAACCCAATTCTGTTAAAGTGAAGCAATGAAGGGATTTCTTCTGTACACACGTCGATGATACCATGGGGACATTCATTATTCTATCATGGAGTGAGGGCTTCTTGGTTTGAATCCTAGTTCGGATAGTTGCTAATTGTATGATTGTGGCTAACTATTCTGAGAAGGCTCCATAGATTCACCAGACTGCCAATGGGATCTATGCCACAAAAAAAAGAGTAAAAACCTCAATTTTTTCATCTACAAAATAGGAATGATGATACTTCTATTCTCTACCTTTTGATATTGTAAAGAAATTTGTCTCCTACAAGTAATAAAGCACTTTAGAGATGTGAAATCTTAGTTCAAGACTTGGATCACCTCTTCACCTTTTTCCTACTTCAGACCTTTCCTGATATCCCCACTTGTTAGCGTCTTCCCCCATAACGTCATTACTTTGTATGTATTCTATATTGATTTACTTGTGCACATATTGGTTCCCCCCACAGTCCAGTATAATACAAGTTGCTTGAATGAAAGTAATATTTCATTTTTGATCTTTTTTAGCCTCAGTGCCCGATAGAGTGCCTGGAACATAGTAGACACTTAATCAGTGCTTGTGGAACAAATGAATGAATGAATGAATGAATGAAATGTTCTAAAAGACTTTGTGTGCAGCTATTTCTCAGGTACTCTGTAGATCACGGGGAACATAAAAAATTGGAATATTCTCTAGAATTTCTCAGTCACACTGTTGCTACATATTGCCAAAGTTTGAGTATTTTTCTGAACATTTCAGTGTCTTTATTTTTGAACAGATATTTCTTAGTACAGTGCATGGTATATAGTAAGGGCTTAATAAGTGCTTATAGACTTGATGGAACTACAACCTAGAGTTGGGAACTGAAAGAGACCTTTAAGATCATTTAGTTCAAATCCTTCATTTTACAAATGAAGAAACTGAGTCTTGGAGAGGTAAGTGATTTCTCTAAGACCACATAGGTAGTAAATAGCATAACCTGGCTTCAAACATGAGTCTTCTGATGCCAAATTCAGGGCTATGTCAATGACACTGGAAACGCTGCCTTTGATTGTTTGCACTAATTTTCTGAGACTGCTGTAGTTGATAGTATGTTATATAGCATCGAAGTAGAGGTTAGGAGTTCTGGGTTTTAGTACCAGCTCTGCCATTAACTTGCCGTATGACTTCTCGCTTGCCACATCTTTCAATGAGGAGTTTGAACTAGAAAGTCTTTGAGATTTGTTACAACCTGAAGTACACTGACATTTAACACCTTTAAACAAATAAATTCCAACTGAACATGTACTGATTATGTAAGGTGCTTATGGACAGAGAGACAGACAGAGAGACAGAGATCTCACTCTTCGGTGGAGTGATTGATGCTCAAAGAGAAAGATCAGTAAATTGTAATCTCTCCTTGGAATCGCTCTGAAATCAATGAATGCATCCTCTGTTTTCTGCCATAATCCTGAAGCAAAGTTTATCATCTGGGAACTTCTTTGGGGGAGGATGGAGGGCAATATATCTCTTTGTCTACATATCTTATTTGTTTCTGTTCTCCCTACTTCCTTATTTCTAGTTATGTGCTGTCCTAGTGAATGGACTGCCAGTGACACATATTGACTGTGGGAACCCAGACAGGTCACTGCCTCTCCACTCAGACACTCTACTGAAATGCTTAGCATTGGTAGAGTTTCCTCATCAGGGAATTCCCTATACCAGTGAAATAAGCGGGCTAGTCCCAATCCCTATCCATTTTGTGACAATACTTAAAACATGGTGTGTGTGTGTGTGTGTGTGTGTGTGTGTGTATACTCAACTTTTCAGTAGACATACAGTAGAATATGTCCGTTTAAAAGGCCTCATATGCACATATTTCAATTCGACCTATTTTGGAGCAACCTCCAGTTATCTGGAACATTTTGAATGGTCTAATTTTTTATTAACTGTATTTCAATATATTAATTTTCTTTGAAATCCAACACATTTTATTTTACGTATGTACAAATGTCATTCTGAGAAATGGTCTGTAGATTCACCAGATTGCCAAATGGGACCATGACATTAAAAAAAAAGGTTAACAACTCTTATCCACACTTTGGGAAAGACTCTTCTAGAGGATTTATATATGTTGCTGTTTTTTTCTTTTTTTAAGTCCAAAAAAAGGCCATTAAGACTGAGATGTTTTTAGGCCTGATCTCTGAGTGAAGTGAGGACCAAGAAAGATCTTGAGGCAGCAAGAGAGTGCAATAGATTCAGTGATGCCTAGGGACCTATTGACACTGTAATCCTGGGAACAAGTGTGTCCTTTAAAAACAAAAAAGGGGAACAAAGGAAAATTTGAGATTAGACCACTTGCTTTATGAAACAGGATTGGCCAGGCAAGGAATGAGAGGCCCTATGTAAAGCTAACCACAAAGCCTGTTTAAAGGAATGGCTGCAGACAAGCCTGTTAGTATTCAAACAAACCCAATAGTTTGCAGAAATCATACTGTCTGTCTCCATTTTGGCAGGTGTTAGTATGATTAAACAAATATTTTATTGGATGTCACCTTTAAACAGTTCAAATTCTGCTCTCCAAAGAAAATGTTTGCTTCTCTGGCAAATGTTTTCGAAAGGACACAGTCTATTCCAAACTACAGAAACTTGTTCAGTTTCATTTTTTACTATGTTTTAGTTAAGTCCTTCTATACTAGAGAGAGGTAGAACAATATTATTATTAACCTCCTCTTCCTTCCTTCCCTTTCTCTTTTGTAATTTCCTCTAATCCTTTGCAGATCTCTACTCTCTTCCCTCTCCTCCAAACCCATGTAAACTTTGTGGATTTATATACTTGTCTTCTCCCTCTCTTTCTGGTTGGAAGTACTGAGGCTACTTGTGGGTCTGATTTCATTGCTGATTGCCATGGAAGTTTTGAGAAGTTCCATTTCTACTCTGGTCCAGCCTGGCGGTCTCTTGCTCCTGACTTAGTTCAGCTAGTGGACCAGCTTTAGCCCTATTGCAGCTCAGAACTGAAAGAATCCACCAGCCTCAGCTTGCACAGGAGCAGGGATTACAGGCATGGACCAGCATACCTGGGGTCTTTTCTTTTGAATTAGGTTTTAATCTCCTTTAAGCAAAGGCTTATATGTTATTTTAATAATATTTGCATCTAGATTATAAACTTCTTGAGGGCAGGGACTATCTTTTGCCTTTTTTTTTTATCCGCAACATTTACCGTAGTGCTTGGAACACAGTAGGTATTTAATAAATATTTATTGATTAATTGTTGATTGATGTTACACTTTAAGGTCTACAAAGCACTTTCCTCGTAACAAGTAAGATAGTACAAAAAGTAAGTAGTGCAAGCAATATTGTCCCCATTTTGCATATGAGGAAACAGAAGCTCAGAAAAGTTAAGTGACTTGTCCATTGTCCTATAACTAGGATTAGGCAGAGTGAGGGCTTGAACTCAGATCTTCTGATTCCAAAGCCAATGTTCCTTTCACTGAATCCTAGGGCTACACCTTGTAGTCCCAAAGGCAGCACAGCACATTAGATGTGTAGGGGCCCAGTATATATTTAATTGAATTGGATAGAAAAAAGAAAATGGGGAACAGAATTGACAGCTTTCACAAAGGGAGGAGTAGAGTTGGGTATACAGTCTTTGAAACATTGCAAGTACTTATAAGTAGTTTTTGAGTGATTGATTGATTGGTTGATTGATAAGGCTTTTATGGTTTAACCTACTATTTATTACTATGATATTCTTTATGATATCATGTTGTCTCCTGAAAACAAATCTTGTATTTTCCAGTGATTTCTTTAAATTGCACATAAAAATAAATGTATTCCTTTCAAGTGTCACGCACCTTATTTTAGCTAGGAAAAGACTTCATAGGCTCTGTGAGGACTTGAGTACAGGACAGTTAAAATCAGGAAACTGAGATTAAGAAAGTGCTGAGTATTATTTAATATAAAAGAGGATACTTGAATTACTAAAATTAATCATGATTTGAATAATAATGAATTCATAATACACAATCTCAGGAAATCATTCAAGTGAGAGTCCCTGAAGGCTGTTCTGGTACTTTGCTCATCTATTGGCTAAAAATTAAAAAACAAAACAAAACACATGTTGAAAAAAATAAATGGAACTTCTAGTTCCCTATTGTGGTTGTGGGGAAAACTGAAACATGTTAACTCCAACTTTAGTAAAAAAATGCTGTTGGAAAGGAGATTAAATGCTTTATGAGGATCAAGGGATATCTTAATTTTTTCGTCTGAGGATTTCAAAGGACTTTAGATATACTAACTACTGGGACAGTGGCAGAAGCACTGGGTTTGGGATCAGAAGACAATGTGCAATGCAAGCAAGTCACTTAACCTCTTGGGACCTCAGTTTCCTCATCTGTAAAATGAAAGCATGGACTAGATGATCTCTAAGTAATCCTTAGAAAAAAAGGGAACTTAATCTAATCCTTTTATTTTAATACATGGAAAATGAGGCCAAAAGAAGTTAAATGACTTGTCCAGAATCTCGCAAGTAGTAAATAGCAAAGAGAGGATTTGAATTCAAACCCTCCAACTCTAGACCTCTTTCCACTACACTCCAATACCCAATATTTTAATCTTCAAGTCATAAATGAAGCCCAGAGAACTATGAGAAAGGATCAAGGTCTCATAGCAACTCAGTGATAGAACTGAGACCTAAATCTTGGTCAGCTGACCCCAGGTTCATATTCTCTGGAGCAATTTAAGAGATTCAAAAGCCCTTTGTGAAGATAAGCACTGTGAGGTAGAAAACACACAGTTCATTAGACTGATTTCACAAATAAGGGAACTGTGTTTCAAAGAGGTCAAGTGACTTGCCTATAGACACACACTTAATAAATGGCAGGGCTAGGATTCTAATCCAGGTCTTTTCAGTCCAAGTTCAATGTTCACTAATGAAGAAATTGAAACACACTGAGGACTACCATGATACATTTTGTGTGTGGGAGTAGGAAAATGGAGATTGGCATATAGCCTGTAAAGAGCAGGCCTTCAAATAAGTAGCCAACTTCTGCCAGATTGTGTTTGTTTTCATAGTCGGTTTGTCCTCCTATCTAACTAAAGTGTAATATGTCTTGTCACTGTTGTGTGTGTGTGTGTCTGTGTGTGTGTGTGTGTGTGTGTGTGTAAGTGATTACAAATGTAAAAGTGTGTGTGTAAGTCATTAAAAATGTAAAAGAATAGGTCAGACAATAAGACAATAAGACAATGTCATAGATTCAGAACTGGAAGGAACCTTGCAAGTCTTGTAGTCCACCTCCCCCCACCTCAATTTTGAGACCCAGGGTAGTTAAGAAACTGCCCCCAAATCATATAGGTGAAAGAGGTAGGCTTCAAAATCAGTTCCTTCAACTCAAATGTAACATTATTTCCATAAGCACAACAAGATCAAGTTCTGGGGAGACTGAAGGAAGGGGAAGAGGAGTGACTCGTAAAATAAAATGAATCTTCAGGTTAAGAGTATACTAGATTTCAATAGTTTAATCTTTTTTCAAATCAATATATGATTCAGTTAACTTACTGAGTATCAGGGATTCTCCATAAGGTGAAGGAATATCAGCCACAGAGAAATCATAATTCTTGACTTTTTGGGAGTTATACAGTACACAAATCTAGAATTTGCATCTCTCTTCCAGTGCACATGGGATTGTGCTTTCTTCACATTTTAGCTAAAAATATAGTTTTTACACTAATTCATTGTTGGTGGAGCTGCGAGCGCATCCAACCATTCTGGAGAGCAATTTGGAACTATGCCCAAAGGGCTACAAAAATGTGCATACCCTTTGACCCAGCAATATCACTACTAGGACTATATCCCCAAGAGATCATAAAAATGGGAAAGGGTCCCACATGTACAAAAATATTTATAGCAGCACTCTATGTAGTTGCCAAAAACTGGAAGTCAAGGGGATGTCCATCAATTGGGGAATGGCTGAATAAATTATGGTATATGAATGTAATGGAGTACTATTGTGCCATAAGAAATGATGAACAAGAAGACTTCAGAGAGGCCTGGAAGGACTTATATGACCTGATGCTGATTGAAAGGAGCAGAACCAGGAGAACTTTATGCACAGCAACAACCACAGTGTGTGAGAGTTTTTTCTGGTAGACTTAGATTTTTGTAATAACACAAGAACTTCTTACCAAAAAAAAAAAAAATCCCAATGGAAGATCTCAAGGCAAAATGCCTGCCACACTCAGAGAGAGAAATATGGAAGTCACTCACATATTGTAGCAGATCATGTTTGTGTATGTGTATGTGTTTGTGTATCATGTTCTGATTTGTTATACGATTTCTTTCATTTATCTTAGTCTGACTACATAGCATGACTATAGTGAAAATATACTCAATAGGAAAGTATATATAGAACCTATACAGAATTGTATGCAGTCGTGGGGAGGGAGGGGGGTAGTGGGGAGTAGGTGGGGAGGGATAAAATCGCAACTGTATGGCAGTGATTGTTAAACATTACAAAATAAAAAAAAATAAAATAAAATAAAATCAAAAAAAATAAAAATATAGTTTTTATTCTTTATTATTTATCATTCATTCATTTATTAATTTTTTTTTTAGGGGTAGCTATGTGGTAACTGGTGTCAGGAAGAGTCATCTTCATGAGCTCAAATCTGGCTTCAGACATTTACTAGTTGTATGACCCTGGGCAAGTCACTTAGCCCTATTTGCCTCAGTATTCTCCTCTGTAAAATAAGCTGGAGAAGGAACCGGCAAACCATTCGAGTGTCCTTGCCCAGAAAACTCCAAATAGGATCATGAAGAGTAGGACATCAGTGAAAAATGACTCAGCAAATCTAGAATTTGCATCTCTCTTCCAATGCACATAGGATTGTGACTTCAACTTATTTTAGACAACAATTTTTGATTCTATAAATGCTTAAGGTGTAGATATATGTACATATATTTGTACATATACGTGTGTATATGCACATGTATCCATATATACTAGGATTATATATAGACACATACAATGTATATATATGCATACATACACACATGTATATAAATATTGCTAGTCTACTGAGAAATGAAAGTAGGAAATAGGCATGAATTTGCTGAAGGAAAGAAGACAAGAAAAAACTGAGGGGAAAATAATATCCTTTTTTATTAATGTGCTTCTGTATCCTAGTGTTAAAGAAAAAAACATTGTTTTTACCTAGATGTAAGGAGTGGTGAGGTGTGTGTGTTAAATGCTTTAAGAATTTTTATTAATGGAGGAGCCAAGATGGCAGAGTAGAAAGATACATAGATGCTAGCTCCTAACCCGCAGACCGTAAAATACCTGTAAAGAAGAACTCCCAACAAATTCTGGAGCAGCAAAGCCACAGAACAATGGAGTGGAGGAGATTTCTGTTCCAGAGAGACCTGAAAAAACAACACCAAAGATCCATTGCGCACCAAACCCGGAGCAGAGCCCAGCCCTGCCTTGGCTTCGAGGCACTGAGAGGAGCAGATCCCAGCAGGCTTCAGGGACAGAATCTCCAGCAGCAGGGCAGGTCCCTCCACCCACAGGCACCAAAAGTCAGTGAGAGGGTCTTCTCAGCATGCCAAGAGGGGGGTGGGGTGTCCCCATGACTCAGGCACCCTCGGGAGGCAGCAGCGGAGACAGCAGAGGACAAGGGCTCCCAAAGCAGGCAGGAGCTCGGATCCATTGTTGAAGGTCTCCTAGCAAACTCCCTGAGGGAACTAAACCCCTTGTGGAGGCCCTGCCCCCACCTGAGCACCTAAACTTAATCTCACACTGAATAGCAGCCCCACCCCCGCTGAAAGCCCTGAGGCTGGGAAGCAGCATTTGAATCTCAGCTCCTAAGAGCTAGCTGGGCGGAACTGGAGGTGAGGTGGGTGTGGAGAGGACACTCAGAAGTCAAGTCACTGGCTGGGAAAATGCCCAGAAAAGGGGGAAAAAAATAAGACCATAGAAGATTACTTTCTTGGGGAACAGGTGTCTCCCCCCATCCTTTCAGATGAGGAAGAGCAAGGCATACTGTCAAAGGAAGTCAAGGGCCCTCCCTCCAAAGGGGACTTAAACTTGGCTCAGGCAATAGGAGACCTTAAAAAACAAGTTAACAGCTTACTAAAGGAGACCCAAAAAAATGCTGAGGAAAATAGCAGCTTTAAAAAGAGGCTAACTCAGCTGGAAAAAGAGGTCCAAAAAACTAATGAGGAGAAGGAGGTTTTAAAAAGCAGAATTAGCCAAATGGAGGAGAAGGTTCAAAAGCTCACTGAACAAAATAATTCGTTGAAAGAGAGAATTGAGTCCAGGGAATAGAATGACTATGAGTTAAACCAAGAAGTTAGTAAACAAAACCAAAAATTTAAAAAAATAGAAGATGAGGTGAAAGAACTCATTGGAAAAACAATTGGCCTGGAAAATAGATCCAGGAGAAATAATCTAAAAATTATTGGACTACCTGAACGCCATGATGAAAAAAGACCCTAGATGTTATTTGCCATGAAATAATCAAGGAAAACTGCCCTGAAGTTATAGAATCAGAGGGCAAAATAGATATTGGAAAAATTCATCAATCACCCCCTGAAAGAAACCCAAACAGAGAAACTCCTAGGAATACTGCGGCCAAATTTCAGAGTTCCCAGATCAAGGAGAAAATACTGCAAACAGCTAGAAAGAAACAATTTGAGTACTGTGGAAATACAATCAAGATAACACAGGATCTGGCACCTTCAACATTAAATGATTGAAGGGCTTGGAGCAGGATATTTCAGAAGTCAAAGGAACTGGGATTGAAGCCAAGAATCACCTACCCAGCAAATCTGAATATAATACTTCAAGGGAAAAAATGGTCATTCAGTGATATAGACAAATTTGAAGATTTCATGATGAGGAAAAGACCAGATATGTATTTAAAAATTTGACTTCCCAAGACAAGAATCAAGAGAAGCATGAAAAGGTAAACAGGAAAAAAAAGAAAAATCATAAAAGACTCTCTAAAGCTGAACTGTTTACATTACTACATGTAAAGAAAATATTTTTAACTCTTGAATCTCTTCTCAGTATTTGGGTAGTTGAAGAGATTGTACACACACACTCACACACATACATAGACAGAGAGTACAAGGTGTGTTATATCAGAAGAGATGATATCCACATACACATGCACACAAAATAAAATAAAATAAAATAAAAATTAAGGGGTGAAGGAGGAAAATTCTGGGAAGAGAAAGAGAGTAATGAAATGGGGCAGGCTATAACTCATAAAAGAGATAAGAAAAATCTTATTCAATGGAGGAGATAAGGAAGAAGGGGGGGGGAAATAAAGTTACTCTCCCCACATGTGGCTGAAGGAAGGAATAACATGCTCACTAAACGTGATACAAAAATTTATATCACACCACAGGAAAGTAGGAGAGGAGGCAACAAGTGGAGTGAAGGGAATGTTAGAAGGGAGGGCAAATGGGAGAAGGGAGTCACTAGAAATAAACACTTTCGAGAAGGGACAAGGTCAGTTGTAGGGGGGAAAAGTAAGGGGGATAGAGTAGGTCAGAGGGCAATATAATTAGTATTACACAACATGATTACTATGGAAGTCTTTTGCAAAACAACACATATTTAGTCTGTATTGAATTGCTTCCCTTCTTAGTGGGGCTGGGGAGGGAGGGGGGAAGGGAGAGAAGTTGGAATTCAAAGTAGTAGAAACGAATGTTGAGAATTTTTATTGCATATAATTGGGAAATATGAATTACAGGGATAAGGGTATGGAAAGTCATCTTGACCTGCAAGAAAAGAGAGAAGATGGGGATAGGACAGGGGTGGGGTATGATGGAGGGGAGGGTACATTGAGGGAAGGAGTAATCAGAATGCAAGGTATTAGGAAGTGGGGGGGAGGGGGGTGATGGGGAGAAAAACTGGTCATGTTACAAAGTGAGGTAAAAGCAATTAGTATTCAAATAATAGACTGAATTAATTACTGAGAATAAATCAATGACATCTTTAGTTTGGAGAAAAGAATTTCAGTCTAACTTTCCAAGAGGAAGGTAACCTCTGATAAAATTTGGCATTGATGGAAAAGTCAAGGTTTTAATGGTAAATTTGATTTTATGATTGCTATTTAATCAGGAACTAGAACCTGTATAGAGAGGCATGTAAGCCACTTAAGACTTGCCTAAAAGATGTTCCTTAGCCAAAGTGAAACTATAATCATATTTTAAACCTGGTTATTGGAACTTGCCAGTTTTAGATGCTATGGGACTATTAAGTGAGTGTTCCTCTGAGTTTAACTCCAGGTATGGGAAGCAAGAAAGGCAATCTGAGCCTCCATTACATGATGCCAGTAAGCTGATGAGATGTTGGTATGAACTGCATAGGTGATCTTAAGGGAAGGGTGGGAGAGTGGCTGTTCAACAGGGTCTGAGGTGGGATTCTCCTGACTCAATTTCCCCACTGACACCTGGCAGACTTTAACTCTGACTGAATGCAGGTGGACAATCTACTCATGCCTGGAACTGACATGAAGATGGGGAGATATTGTTTCCCTGCAATGTCCCTATTCTTGGTGGCAATTTCCTATAGTCAAAAGGTTTGTAAGCTACCAGATACAGATACCAGATTTATTCAATTATAGATTATGGGTAGAGGAACACCCGAGGCTGTCTAAAATTAAGCTATTAGGCATAGGACTTTAGACCAACAACATTTAGTTAGGGTCCTTTTATTCTTAGTAATACTGTGGAGACAATTAGGTCAAGAGCTTGTGAAGTTAGCAACATAAATATTATCTGTGTCTCAGTTGGTTTATGTTTAAAAAAAAAAAATTCTTTTTGTGGTCCATATTGTAAATGCTTTAAAAAGAGGTATCACCTGACCAAAAGTTTGAATTGCTTTATCTGTTATAAACTGTGTTAAAAATTTTAAAAAATTATTAATGGAAGGATAATGAATGGGACAGAATTTTTTATCTCGAGTTGAGAGAAGCTGAGAATTGCAAAAGAAAAGGTAATGACAGTTCTAGGTTTCAGCTTCTGGTTTTTTGACAAGCTGAATTATACTCTTTTATCCCTATTATATATATATATATATGTATATGTATATGTATATATACATGTGTTTGTATGTATATATACATATGTATATATGTATACATACACACACACATACACATACACATACATACACACCCTTTCAACCAGCAGACATGCAGACTCATGTAAATGGAGTATCTGTTTACAAGCAGGAAGTACAATTCACCTCTGGTCACAGTTTTCTCATCTGCATAATGGGAATAATATTAGCACCTACCTCCAAGGGCTGTTGTGAGGATCAAATGAAACAATCTTTGTAAAGTGCTTAGCATAATGCCTGGGACATACTAGGCACTATACAAACGTTAACTATTGTTATTATTGGTGGCAGTTGGGTGGCTCAGTGGATAGAGCTCTGGGCCTGGAGTCAGGAAGACCTGAGTTCAAATCCAGCCTTAGACACTGATTAGCTGTATGACCCTTATGTAACTTAACCTATAGTCACATCTCATAAGGAGTATTAGTGTGAGTAAGAATAATATGGGCCCACTCCCTTAACATAAATGAGAAAACTGA
Source organism: Notamacropus eugenii (assembly GCF_028372415.1). Taxonomy (NCBI): domain Eukaryota; kingdom Metazoa; phylum Chordata; class Mammalia; order Diprotodontia; family Macropodidae; genus Notamacropus; species Notamacropus eugenii. The sequence goes on along the minus strand of NC_092876.1, from coordinate 368,187,770 downwards.
GCTTCAGAAAAATTAAATGCCTTGGCCAAGAAGACACCGGTAGTTTAACATTAATATGCCCACTTGATGATCATTACTGGTATTTATAATCCTAAACACATGATGTGACTTCTAAGTAAAACTTGGGGGAAAAAAAAGCTTTACCTACAGGTGATCTATTTTCTAGAGATATGCCAAAAAACCTTTTGTGATTTTAATGGAAAAATAAATAAAAGAAGTGAAAATGAGGGCCACTTCAAATTTTCCCCTACCTCATTTTTAGTGCTGGCTTGGTTCGTTTGGAGTGTTCAGTAGAAGCAGAGTTAGCGAATTCAAGACCAGGATTCCCATTCCATCTGTTTCTATCCAGAGTCTTCTGCAGAGTATTATTCAGTTTTACCCAGCATCTGCTGTTGTTTTCCTTTCCTTCCTTCTCTCTCCTCTTTTCCTCACTTCACCATTAACTATGTACCCTACTTGGCATTGTCCCAGGGGCAGTTTCATTTTTGTCTTTTTATTACTAGCATCTAGAACATCACCTGGCACCAAGCAGGTGATGATTGGTTGATAAGGGAAAAGAAACTCCCTTAAATCTATAGTAGTCTCTTGCTAGGGAAACAGGCAACTGCTTTAGTAGATAGAATGTGGTTTGAGAGGGGTATCAGCAGGGGTCTGCTGAGGCTAGCTTGTCTTGGGAGAATCAGTTGTTAAATTTCTAGCATGAGCATTTACACCTTGGAAACTGCCACACATCAGAGCTTGCCTGAATGTTGTTTTTTTTTATTGTCTAGACTTAAGAAAGTGATGTGAAAAATGTTAATGTTAATAATTCAATATTATGTTAATAATATGTTAAGTATGATTCAAATTAAACTTAAAATTGTGTTGTACCTTTTTGGAAAGCTGGTTGTTAAATATTTACCAGAACACCACTGGTATCAGTATATTTGCTTGTCATAAGGTGAGGTTGGTTGCATCACGGAGTTGAAGTCAGCACTTCCTGTGTATCCATGTCCTCTCCAAGGCTAAAACCCTTCCAGAGGCACATTTCAGAAAACACGGAAGAATAATATTGCCCTCAAACATAACAGAACACAAGGGGAAGATGGTAACACAGGTATTAGAGTAGATAGATTTGCCAAAGGGGAGAGAAGAGAGAAAGAGGAGAAGAAAGCTGGGCACAGCTCTGGGAGATGTGCACAAATAGGGACTAGAATGAGGCAAAGAAGGAGATTAAGTGTATAGAAAAGTATGGAGGCAATCAGTCGAGAGTAGTATCATTGAATTACACTGCAGTGACTTCTTTTTCCTGAGGGTAAAAGCTGAAGAGAATAATTAGCTCATCCCTATGTACCTTTACTCCATTTCAATGATTTTCTGGTAAACTGATGAAATTATTAATCTAGATATGCCATTTCTATTCCATTAATTAGTCATCTTTCATATAAACCATCTTTATCCCTACCTCTTATCCCTTGTCTGAAAACCATCATTTCTTATACCATGTGTGGAGGAAGAGAGAGAACAGGAGGTTTCTGCAGAGCTGGACTGGGTTAATTTTAAGGATGAGGTACCTACTCATCAAACACACGAAGAGGCTAAGGCCTAGCACCTGGCTCTGATTTATCCCTCCCTACCCTTGGGTAAGGATGAGTCAAGGATGGGAGGATTCAGGCAGAAAACTCCCAGGGAGGAAGGCTGGAGTAGTCAATAGTCCATAATAAGTTAGGCTGTCCCTAGACTTGGGGACTCCCCTCAGTCCTCTCTTGCTAGGTCCTATCTGCTCTTCTCTTTGGCTTGGTCAACATTTTGCCCTCTGGTTCTTCCCTTCCTCCAGCCTCATCTTATTCTCTATCCCTTAATGTCCCCATCACAGATTTCCTCATAGTCATTCTTATCTTCTGATTTATTTTGAGAAGATGAAATAGGGGAAAAGGGCAAGGGTGTGCTAAAGCTAGCTGAGAGTGATTGTTCGAACATGCGTGAGCATGTTCACCCTGGAAATCAGCAATCCCTGCAAAACAGGGCTTGATTGATTATTTTGTTGATATTATAGATTGGGTGCTTTTGTTAATAATGTGGATTAAAATGAAAAGTGTGTGTACATTTTTCCCCTCAGAGACCAGTTATTAAACAGTTATCGACATGTTCCTGAATGAAGTAGCTCAGTGGATTGAGTGCCTGGCATAGATTCAGGAAGACCTGAGTTCAAATCCTGCCTCAGATACCAATTAGTTCTGTGACTCTGGGAGAGGTACTTCACCTCTGGCTACAGGTTTCTCATCTGTATAATGGGAATAATATTAGTACCTACCTCCAAGGGCTATTGTGAGGTTCAAATGAAACATATTTGTAAAGTGCACCACACCTGGGACATACTAGGCACTATACAAATGTTAGCTGTTGTTATTTTTGGAGGCAGCTGAGTGACTCAGTAGATAGCTGGACCTGGAGTCAGGAAGACCTGAGTTCAAATCTAGCCTCAGATACTGATTAACTGCATGACCTTAGGCAAGTCACTTAACCCCTGTTTCACTGCATCCACTGGAGAAAGAAATGGCAAGCTACTACAGTATCTCTGAAAAGAAAACATTATGGAACTCACTATTGATGTGCTATGGTTCACAGGGTCATGAAGTCAGACACAGCTGAACAACATTATTATTATTAGAGAACAGGTTTCCAGGGTAGTGGAGATACTGGCCAGTTGAGAAGTGAAGACAGTGCCAATAATATATACTGGAAGAAGAAGGAATAAGAAATACCAGCCAAGGCTTAAGCAGAACTCCCTTTGACACAGTCAACACGCCAGAAATGATAGGAAATTTTGTAATGAATTCTTGTTGATGATTTTTGCCAATCTGTGCCATTGCTGACTCTGGTATTTCCTTCCCCACATTATCCTCTTCCTTCTCTTTATTCTGCTTTCCAGTGTTACAAAGATTTTAGAACACTTCTTAATAATAGCTTACATTTAGATGTTGCCTTACAAATGGTTTTCCTTACAGTATTTGTGAGGTGGGTAGTGCTAGGCAGAACAGATAGAGCAAATGAATTTGTAGTTAAGAGCACCAGAATCAGAATCCTGCCAAAGTCATTCACTGGGTGAGTGTTCCTTAACTATTCAGCCTCAATTTTTCCTCATCTATAAAATGGAGATAATTCTACCAAACTCACAGGGTCATCGTGAAGATCAAATGAGATAACATAACTAAAGCATGGTTTGTGAAATTGATATAGGTTAGCAATTTTCATTCCCATTTTGACAGACAAACTAACTGAGACCCAGTGAGATTAAATGACTTACCCATATCTCAAAGTTCTCAAAATCCATTAGGACATAAGCTTTAGCAGATCTTTGCAAAGTGGAAAAGTTTTGTGTAGGGGTCTCAAAGGGAATTATTTGTTTGTTGTCTGAGGACCAGTTTAGCAGAGTTTGAAGGAGTTCATCAACAGTAGGTTGGCCTCCTGTTGATGAAGTTTTGGGGTACATAACTCTAAAGAGGGCCTGCTAATTTTTTAGTAGCATCTGTGTCAATAGAGGGAGCACCCACACAGGTGCAGTAATAACTTTTCCGAAACCCAGGTAAATGCCATGATTAGTTATAGAATTAAGGTGGCATGCAGACCACTCTATAGGGCTCTTGGCAGTGTCCACCTGCTCATCTGAGATACTTCTGCTCTGCTGAGGAAGGTTAGGAGAGGAGTACAGCCTGGGGATCCTCTCTGGGCCTGTCATTCCCCTTCAAATCCCGCTCCAGCTGTTATTACTAAAATAGTTATTAACTATTTGTATGTCTTTCCACTTTGCTGACAAAAAAAGAAAAATGCCTTTTGAGTCATGACCCTTTGGTGGTCCCTTCTCCAGCTCTGATCCCATGATATTCTTCTTTCTCAGTCTAGAAGGAATCAGAGGAAAAATGGTGAGATGAGAAGTGAATAATGAATGATATCATCATATCTTGGTGTCCCTCGAATTCAACAATTTTTACATTGATTTTGTTCTCTCCACTCCCTTTATGGGAAAAAAAAAAAACAACCCCTGTCTTGTGGGATTCCATTGACTGACTGTATGATAGGTGATGTGAGAAGTCTATCTCCCAAGCAAAGAATGGCAGATGAGATTGCCTCAGTGTGTGTTCATCCTTCGCTGCCGAAGAAGACCATGCCATCAGAGAAATAATGACATGACTTAAACGTGACTTTGTTTTGAGTGAGGGAGGGCTGTGCAGGTCACCAGCCTCACTTCTCCTCCAGAGCCATCTGAATCCAGTGGCCAGATATTCATCAGGATGACTGGAGATGACCCAGGATGAGGCAATTGGGGTTAAGTGACTTTCCCAAGGTCACACAGCTACTGAGTATCAAGTGTCTGAGGTGAGATTTGAACTCAGGTCCTCCTGACTCCTGCACTGTTGCTCTATCCACTGCACCACCTAGCTGCCCTCAGTGTAGCTGGTACCACAGGAGACACCCTGTGTCTCCTAGCAGAGCACCCCTAAGGCACGAGTGGGTGGGGCAGAGCTTTCAGAAAGAGTTTGGGCCTGTTTGTTCTTGGAAGGCAGGGTGTTGGGGGAAACGCCCAAGAATCATGGCAGATTCAGAAGGGAAAAGAATACAAATCTCCCCACCTCCACATTGTCAGGGTCACCTATGAGATGGAAACAAATTTTTCATAGGGGAGAGAAACTGCTAGGAGCTGATTGTTCCCGTGGACTCCTGGTGTGGCTCACAGTGTATGGTAACTCTCAGAATTTCATTTTGGGCAGGATCCCACTGAAACCATTTGAAGTAGCTGATCAAATTAAACAAGTTAAGAGAATGACATTCTCTAATTTTAAGATCATCTTTTAACTCTTCAATTTAATTTGGAATAAAGAGATTTGGGTTTAAATCTAAATGCAAGTTACTTTTGGAGGCTAAATTTCTTTATACATTTATACACACACACATGCATATATATACACATATACATATATATGTACACACACACACACACACACACACACACACACACACACACACACAAAACAATTGAAGATAGTGATGCTTGTACTACCAGCCTCATAGGGTTGCTGAAGAAAGAGCTTTTTAAATTTCATCAAGCTCTGTTAATTGTGAATTATTGTCACAATTAAGTTGAACAAATATTTGTGTTTGAAGCACTATACTTGATTCTGAGGCCAGTGATTAAAAAACGTGACCTAATTCCTGCTCTCAAGTAGAGGAGATGAGAAATAGGTGGTGCAGTGGCTACCAGCACCAGTCAGGAGGACCTGAGCTCAAATCTCACCTCAGACACTTGACACTCACTAGCTGTGTACCCTTGGGCAAGTCACTTAACCCCAATTGTCTCATCCTGGGTCATCTCTAGTCATCCTGATGGTCACTGGATTCAGATGGCTCTGGAGGAGAAGAGAGGTTGGTGACCAGCACAGCCCTCTCTCACTCAAAACAAAGTCATGTCATTATTTCTCTGATGGCATGGTCTTCTTCAGCAAGGAAGGATGAACACAAAACAAATAACTATAATGCAAGTTAGAAAATGAAAAATGCAAATTAATACAAGTCTGAGGTACTATCTCACATTTATCAGATAGGCTAATATGACAGAAAAGGATGCTAATATGACAAATGATGGAGGAGATGTAGAAAAAATTGCAACACTAAGGCACTCTCAGAGGAATTATGAACTGATCCAACCATTCTGAAGAACAAATTGGAACTATGCCCAAAGGGCTATAAATCTGCATATACCCTTTGATCTAGCAATACTACTAATAGGTCTGTATCCCAAAGAAATTTTTAAAAAAGGAAAAGGTCTTATATGTACCAAAATATTTATAGTAGTTCTTTTTGTAGTGGTAAAGAATTAGAAATTGAGGAGATGGACATCATTTGGGGAATGTTTGAACAAGCTATGGTGTATGATTGTGATGGAATACTATTGTGCTATAAGAAATGACAAGCAGGATGCTCTCAGAAAAACGTGGAAAGACTTATGATGCAAAAGTGGAGTAAAGAAAGACGTGATGCAAAGTGGAGTAAGCAGAGCCAGGGTATCATTGTACACAGTAACAACAATATTGTTCAATGATCAACTGAAAACAACTTAGCTATTCTCAATAATACAATGATCCAAGACAATTCCAAAGAACTTATGATGAAAAAATCCTATCTACCTCGAGAGGTAGATGGAGTCTGAATGCAGATTGAAAAACATATTTAAAACTTTTTTTTTTGTTTTTTTTGGGAGGGATCCTGTGTTCTCTTTTGCAACATTGCTAATGTGGAAATATGGTTTGCATGACTTCATGTGCATATTCTATACCAAAGTGCTTGCCTTTTCAAGGCGAGGGAAAGAGGAATGAAAAAAGGAGGGTATTTGGAGTTCAAAATTTTTAAAAATGAATGTAAAATTTGTTTTTACATGTAATTGAGAAAAATAAAATAAAACTGTTAAAAAATAAAATTATGACACACATAGAATAGGTCAAATAGTGTGGATGTAGAGGATTAAGACAGAAGGGATTAAATCTGTCTGGGAGAATAAGAGGCAGATGATCTGGGAACATTAAAATAGGAGATGGCAACAAAGCAGGACCCTGCAGGAAGAAGAAAGTTGTTAATAGGCCAAGATAGAATCAAAAGAAATCTGTTCCTATTATGAGGGGCACCATAAATAAAATCATAGAGCCAGAAGCATTAAGGATAAAATAGAGCAGGGGTGGGGAACCTGCGGTGTCGAGGCTACTGGTGGCTCTCTAGGTCCTCAAGAGTGGCCTGTGCTAGAGGACGTAGAGGGCCACATGTGACCTCAAGGAAGCAGGTTCCCCTCTCCTGAAATAGAGAAATAATTTGATAATCGTTAATAATAATAATTTAATAATAATTAGAGAATAATTTGGTTGGATTTTAAAGTGGGCAAAAAGAGGTACTGTGAAAGAAGACTGTAAAGATAAATTAGAACCAATCCATGGGGCCCTTGTAGGCCAGACTAAGGAACTTGCATTTTCTTTGTTAGACAAAGTCTGGAAGTTTTTTCTTTTGTTTTGATATTTCCTTTTTAAAGTGGTGTACATTTGGAATATGACTTCACCAACTGTGCATAAAATAGCTGGGATAGGAGAGAGACTAGAGTCTTATAGAACATTTAGACATATATTACAACAGTTCAGAGGAGAATGTATGAAAGTGAAAGGGGGCCAGATAAGAGACAATATTTTGAAGACAGAATCAACAATTTTTACAATTTTAGAGTAAGAGTCTCTAAACTGGTTTTCTTGAATTTCCCATTTCTCTACTTCCCCATCCATTTTCTACAGTTGCCAAAGTAATTATCCAAATATAAGTTGTTAACAAAACAAAACGATGCTCAGAGACTTAGCTTAAAAAACAAAATACAAACTCTTTAGCCTGGAATGTAAGGTCCCCACAAACTGTCTCCAAGGTATGAGGGTTGAGGAAGAGAGAAATGTCAAATAATGACTCCAAAGTTTCAAGTATTGGTGACTAGGAGAATGATGTCAATGGCAACAGAAGAAGGTAAGTTTTTGAGGGAAAGATGACTTATTTTTTCAGGGAAAATGAGTCCAGTTTTGGGCATACTGAATTTGAGTCAACAGTGAGATCTCTAGGTCTCACAGGCAGCTAGAAGTTTAGGACTTCAGTTCAGGACTGGAGATAGAGATTTAGGAGACATTTGCCTAGAGATGATAATTTAAGTTAGTTGAATAGATGGGATGGCCAAAGGAGAAAAAAGCAAGAAAGGAGAAAAGATGGCTGAAGGCACAGCTTTAGGGAATACCTACGGGGGAGTATTAGAAGGAGGAAGAAAAGCCAGAAATGAAAGCTAAGAAATTGTCAGAGAAGTTTGGGCAGAATCAGTAAAGAGCAGTGTTCAGAATTATAGAATTTAAGAGTTGTAGAAAACTTCAGGGATTACTAAATCCAGTGGTACCTGATCTGACCAAGAATGCTTTCTACAAAATTTCCTACAAATAAATGCCCAGCTTTTGTTTACAACTTCCAGTGAAAGGGAGCCAATTACCTTCTGGGGGCAACTCTTTCTGCTTTGGATAGTTCTAATTGTTAGGAAGTTTTTCTTTACATCAAATCTAAGTCTCTTATACCAGCTGTTCTAAGTTCTACCCTCTGGGGAAACAAGAGACAAAACAAACATCTATTAATTGTATTGTGCTAAGTGCTTTACAAATATTACCTTTTTTGATCCTTACCACAGCTCTGGGAGATAAGTGCTATTATTACCCTTATTTTTCAGTTAAGGAAATTAAGGCAGGAAGAAGAGTTAAATGTCTTGCTCATGGTCACACAGCTAGTAAGTGATGAGCCAGATGGGAATTTAGGACTTTGTGATTTCAGGTCCAGAGCTCTATCCTCTGTGTCACCTAACTGTCTCTCTAGGGCCATGAAATCTAAAATCTCTTTTCCACAAAGCAACCCTTCAAATATTTGAAGACAGCTGTGTTGTCTCCCCCTCATCCTTCCACCCCCCCAACCCTCCTGGCCAGACTTCCTTTATCCAGGTTAAATTTCACTATATCTTTCAACCTACCCCAGCATTACATATCTTGAGACTCTTACCATAAATGGTTATCTTCCTTAAAGCAAAGAATACTCTCTAGTGAAGTACTTGCCTTAGGAAGTTCCCCTTAGCCCTATTCTATTTGATATTTTTTATCAGTGATTTAGCTAACAGGTTGGATATGAGAATCAGATTATTGGGAGACTAGAACAATGGCCCAAGCCAAAAAGAAAAATTTTAATAGTGACAAACATGAAGCTGTGCACTTGTACAGTTTTGTAAGGAGAAGTTGGGAGAAGTATTTGTGCTTAGATAATAGTTTGTCTGAATAAAAGATCTCCAAATTTTAGCATGTTGCAAGCTCAGTATGAGTCAAGAGCATTATATGGCAGGAAAAAAGTTAACTCAATCTTAATCAGCATTAGTAGGGGGATATCCTTCAGCACAACAGAGGTGATAAACTCATTGAATAGCATGCTGGTCAGACCACAGCTGAACAATTATACGTTAGTTCTAAATGTCACATTTCAGGAAGAATATTAACAGGCTAGAAAACCTTGAGGGCTTTAAGGAAGACAACCATTACAATAAAAAGTTGCATTCTGGCATTTTGCTCATTCAATCAGTTGCAAAGTCACCTAGTTGTACTATTATCTACTCTACTTCTGCCTTTTTTATCTACCGGGAGGGAAATATCCTGGATGCTCTTTTAATTAATGCTAGACTACCCTCATTTTATCCATGAACATAAAGTGTCTTATTTATGACTGCTCATGGTTTTGGGGGCTACCAATGTATTAATTTTTACCTGTAGAAGTAAGCCTAATTAATAATCCAAGTTTTCTGGTGGAATTAGATCCATTTAGCACTTATTGTATACTGAAACCACAAGTGCAACCTCTAGTTTTGAAGACAATTTTTTAAGTAGAAGAAATATTTCTATTAAGTATGATTTTTTGTAATCTTTTTTTGTTTGCATGTTTAGAGTTAATAATTTTCTTTAAAGTGACTTGCTTGTAACCTCATACTTTGCATTCTGTTAAGCTCAATGACATTTCCTCCTACCCTCTTAGTAACTTTTGCCAAGAAGTCTGCCTAGGTTTTTCTTGTCAGTTCTAAGGTCAGTCACAGGATAATTATTAGCATCTGCACTGGGCATATTACCCATTCAGATAACTATTGCCTCCCAAGGTTCTTGAATGTATATTATGTTTAAGCTAATTACTTGAAACTGTCTAGTATAAGTCCTTTCCCTTCAGGTAAAAGCAACTTGCATTGCTGATGGTGTTGAATATATTCCAAGGCTGAATTACCCAAAAGTCCCTGGGCCATCTTCAGTCATCCTGATGAATATCTGGGCACTGAACCCAAATGGCTCTGGAGGAGAAGGTGAGATTGGTGACTTTGCACAGTCCTTCCTCACTCAAATCAAAGTCAACTGCAAGTTATATCATCATCTCCCTGATGTCATGGTTCTCTTTGAGAATGAAGGACAAACACAACCTGTGAGTTGTCTAAGCTGCCTGAATGAGGACTCAGCCAGTTGGGCTGGCCCTCTCTCTCTCTCTCTCTCTCTCTCTCTCTCTCTCTCTCTCCAAAAGAAGAAAAATTTTGATGGCTGAAGGCTGCCTAAAACCCATTTCATTCTGGAGCTCATAGATTGGACAACAATAGATCCCTGGCCAATAACCACTTAAAGGCAATTTTGGGAGGCCCTCTTGGCTCAGAGTGAACATCAATAGTAGCTGCTTCTCTTTTGGCCAGAAACCCCGAGGGTTTTCCCCTCTCAGTTTGATTATTATTATTTTTTAGTATTAAAGGGACCCTCCCTTGTCTCACTTCTTTAAGAGGCCTATTCCCTGAATGGGTGTTATTTTACTCAAAGTGAGAACCTGAAAAGACCTTAGCCTAAAAGGGCCAGGGTCTCCCATCGCAACCTGGGCCATCTCCAGTTGTTCTAATGACTATCTGGCCACTGGACCCAGAAGACTCTGGAGGAGAAAGTGAAGCTGGTGACCTTACACAACCCTTCCTTACTCAAATCAAAGTCAACTGCAATTCATGTCATCATCTCCCTGGTGTCATGGTCCTCTTTGAGAACAAAGGACAAACACACACACACGCACATACACACACATACAAAACCCAAAAGTCTAATCATAAATCCAGGAAAGACAGTTCAACAGCTCTGTCATATGTACCTTGGCCTGGATGCTAGTATTTATATTGGCATGTTAATGGCTAGCAAAGAACCAGGAACTCCTCCAAGGCTCCAAGAAGCAAACCATATTTGGTCAAATCATTTCCTATTTGATGGGTATCCTCTCAGTATCCAGTTCTTTTCCAAAACAAAAAAGAGTTGCTGTAAATATTTTTGTGCGTATGGATTCTTTTCCTTTTTTTGGTCTCTTTGGGAGTATAGGCTCCTCAGATATGACATGATATGATATGATAAGATATAATATGACATGATATGATATAGCATAATATAATATTATTACTGGATCAAATGCACAGCTTAATAACTTTTGAGGTATAGGCCAAATTATTTTCCAGGAATGGCTGGACCAATTCACAGCTGTACCAGCAGAGTACATTTATGTGCATATTTTTTTATAGCCCCTCCAGTAGTTGTCATTTTCATTTTGTCCACTTAGTCGATCTGATAGATGTGAGGTAGAACCTCAGAATTGCTTTAATTTGAATTTCTCTATTAATAATCAGGAGAACTTTTCTTATGGCTATTGATAGCTTGGATTTTATTGTTTGAAAACTGCCTATTTATGTCTTTTGACCACTGAAGAGTTGCCTTTATCTTTATAAATTTGATTTAGTTCCTTATATATCTTGAAAATAGGACTCTTATCCATGAAAGTTGCTGAAAAGATTTCTTCCCTTCCACCTCCCACAGTTACTTGCTTCTCTTCTAATTTCAGCTATATTAGTTTTTATTTGTGCAAAGCATTTTAATATTATGCAATCAAAACTGTGCATTTTTCTTCTGTCATTCGGTCTTTTAAAAATTATTTTTTTATTTAGTTTTAGTTTTCAACATTCACTTTTATAAGATTTTGAGTTTTTAATTTTCTCCTTCCCCTCTCCTCCTCTCCCTCCCCAAGATGGTTTGTAATCTGATATAGGCTATGCAAGTACAATAATATGAAACATATTTCCACATTAGTTATGTTGTAAAGAAGAATTAGAACCAAAGGGAAAAACCACTAGAAAAAAAGCCTAAAAAAATAAAAAAGAAAAAAATAGCATGCTTTGATCTGTATTTAGACTCCATAGTTCTTTCTCTGGATATGGATAGCAATTTCTGTCATGAGTCTTGTAGAACTGTCTTAGTTCATTGCATTGCTGAGAAGAGCTAAGTCTATCAAAGCTGGTAATCACACAATGTTGCTTTTCCTGTGGACAATGTTTCCCTGGTTCTGCTCACTTCACTCAGCATGTGATCCTCTCTATCTCTTGTTTGACCATGAACAATTCCTCTAGACATAGTTTCTTTGCTTCACTAATATGCTTATGATGTCACCCTTTACGTCCAAGTTCCACATCCATTTGGAACTCACCTGAGTATATAGTATGGGATGTTGGCTTATATCTAGTTTCTGCCAGTCTCTTCCAGTTTTCCCAAAAGTTTGTATTAAATAGTGAGTTCTTACTCACTATCAGTAGCTGGAATCTTTGGGTTTGTCAAACAATAGGGTGTTGTGGTTATTTGCTTCTGTATTTTGTGTGCTTGATGTAATATACTGACTGACCTCCCTATTTATTGACCAGTATTGTTTTGGTGATTACTACTTTGAAATACAGTTTGAGATGGTAGCATTAGTCTCCTTCTGTAGTATTAGTCTCCTTCCGTCTCACTTTTTTTCATAATTTTCCTTAAACATTCTTGACCTTTTTTGTTTTTTGATGAATTTTGTTACTATTTTTTTCCTATCTCTCTAAAGTTATCCTTTTGTGGTTTGATTGGTATGGCACAGGATAATTAAATTGAGTTAGGTAGTATTGTCATTTTTATTATATTGGCTTGGCCTGTGCATGAACAATGGGTATTTCTCCAGCTATTTAAGCCTGTCTTTATTTCTGTGAAGAACATGTTGTAGTTACATTCATATAATTCCTGTAAATACCTTGGTAGGAAAATGCCCAAGTATTTTATACACTTTGTAGTTATTTTAAATGGAATCTTTCTTTCAATCCCTTCCTAATGGATCTTGTTCATTATATGCATAAATGCTAATGATTATGAGGATTTCTTATATCTAGCAACTTTGCTGTTATTGTTTTGAAAAAAAAATTAGTTGATTCTCTAGGGTTCTGTTAGTAAATCATTGATTTTATTTGCAAAAGGTGATAATTTTGTTTCTTCATCTATGTCTTTTTTTCTCATCTCATTACTATAACTAGCATTTCCAGCATTTTATCCAACAATAGTAGTGATATGGACATCCTTGCTTTACCCCCGATCTTATTAAAAAGACCTCTAGTTTATCTCCATTACATATAATGTTGCCTCTTGGCATATATATATATGTATATATATATACACACTACTTATTATATTAAGGAAAGCTCCATTTATTTCTATGTTTTGTAGTTTGTTTTTTTTTAAAGAAGAATAGTTGGTATATTATATCAACAGCATCAAATGAGAGGTAGCATTGTGTAGTGGATAGGACCCCGGACCTCCACTCAGGAAGATCTGAGTTATAATCCTACCCTTCAACACATACTGGGCAAATTACCTAATTTCTTTGTGTGTCAATTTCCTTATATGTAAAATGAAATAGTCTATAATATCCCTCTGAGCTCTAAATCTATGAACTTAAAATGAAAGCTCAACATGGATGATATCTGAGAAGAGGCCATTGGGTTTATTAATTAAAAATATATTGATGACTTTAAAGAGAGCTATTTCAATAGTTGTAAGGAATTAAGTCATTTTGGAGAGAACTGAAAGAATGGAGAGAGCCAATGTAGAATATGTACTCTCTAGAAGTTCAATAGTTAAGTAGAGAGCAGGGGAATTTGATATCAAAGGCTGGTCTACAAATTAGTCTCTTGATGCTCTATTAAGATAATGCTGAATTTCTTGTTTAATACAATCATGGAGACTACTATTCAATGACCCTATGATAATCATCATTAATCAAGGCATAAAATAGAGTGATGTACATTTGTTAAAAGTATTCATCAATGAAACAGGACACAGAAAGGGAATTCTTCATAGATGGTGAGGTCCACATTCTCTTCTTTGTGATTATTCTGATTTATGTTCTGATTGCACTAAACCTTGGAACATGATGAGGATCCCTCAAAGAGATATATAGTCATTCAAAGAGATAAGCAGAGGAATTCATATAGGACAAACTAAATGAATAAAAATTTCCTGTTGTCCAGTTTATGAAATGGAGTTGTATGGCCTGTGGATTATTTAATATACTATTTAGGGTAAGTATTATAGATGAACAATGAATTGACTAGAAGGAAAAGAGGGGTTGGGTTATATTTGGGAAATTTCACAGTAGTTTTAATGATCCTTGTGTAAAGACTCATCTTTTCAATATAAATGATCTCCAAATATTCTGCAATTGAAAATCTTGGAATAATTTCTAGGAAATTCACTTTGTAGATGCCCCAAATAGCATGGTTATTGAGGCATACTGATAGTGCTGAAGAAGTGGTATAAAGGTTATCACTAAAGAAGTGAATGACTGGAAAAGAAGGGGGACTAGTCGTATGGCATACATAAGGGATACATGAGATAAATAACCCAGCTGTTTCACTGATAACCTTACAATGCAAAAATACCCAGAGGAAGGTTTCCAGATTACTGGATGAGTCTATAGAAGACCATGGATGAGAATCACAGGATGAAAAGGCACAGATGACTCATATGTATAACATACTGATGAGATCACAGATCTAAAGTAAGATAGAAGAGACTTGAACACGATCATTGGCAGAGAGGAAGGAATCATTAGAGAGGAAAAGGTTGAAGATGTTTGAAAGAAAGGATATGATTGATGGAATACAGTCCAAGAAGAGACAAGAAAGGATAGAATCAATGGCACAGGCGAAAATGTTAGGCTACCTTGTGTGAGATTAAAAGGAGGGAAGAGAGGGGGAGGAGACAAGATGGTGGAGCAGAAAGACACACATATGCTAGCTCTGAACCCATAGCCCATAAAATACCTGTAAAGAAGAACTCCCAACAAATTCTGGAGCAGCGGAAGCCACAGAACAATGGAGTAGAGGAGATATCTGTTTCAGAGAGACCTGAAAAAATGATACCAAAGATCCATCGCGCACTGGATCATTGCGCACCAGACCTGGAGTAGAGCCCAGCCCTGCCTCAGCCACGCAGCACCTAGAGGAGCAGATCCCAGCAGGCTTCAGGGACAGAATCTCCAGCAGCAGGGCAGGTCCCTCCACCCACAGGCACCAAAGGTCAGTGAGAGGGTCTTTTCAGCATGCCAAGAGGGGGGTGGGGTGTCCCCATGACTCAGACACCCTCGGGAGGCAGCAGCGGAGACAGCAGAGGACAAGGGCTCCCAAAGCAGGCAGGAGCTCGGATCCATTGTTGAAGGTCTCCTAGTAAACTCCCTGAGGGAACTAAGCCCCTTGTGGAGGCCCTGCCCCCACCTGAGCACCTAAACTTAATCTCACACTGAATAGCAGCCCCACCCCCGCTGAAAGCCCTGAGGCTGGGAAGCAGCATTTGAATCTCAGCTCCTAAGAGCTAGCTGGGCGGAACTGGAGGTGAGGTGGGTGTGGAGAGGACACTCAGAAGTCAAGTCACTGGCTGGGAAAATGCCTAGAAAAGGGAAAAAAAATAAGACTATAGAAGGTTGCTTTCTTGGTAAACAGATATCTCCTCCCATCCTTTTGGATAAGGAAGAACAAGGCTTACCAACAGGGAAAGAGACAGAAGTCAAGGCTTCTATATCCCAAACACCCTAAATAAATATTCAATGGGCTCAGGCCATGGAAGACCTCAAAAAGGATTTTGAAAATCAAGTTAGAGAGGTGGAGGAAAAACTGGGAAGAGAAATGAGAGAAATGAAAGAAAAGCATGAAAAGCAGGTCCACACCCTGCTAAAGGAGACCCAAAAAAAATGCTGAAGAAAATAACACCTTGAAAAATAGGCTAACTCAACTGGCAAAAGAGGTTCAAAAAGCCAATGAGGAGAAGAATGCTTTCAAAAGCAGAATTAGCCAAATGGAAAAGAAGGTTCAAAAACTCACTGAAGAAAATAGTTCTTTCAAAATTAGAATGGAATAGATGGAGGCTAATGACTGTATGAGAAACCAAGAAATCACAAAACAAAACCAAAAGAATGAAAAAATGGAAGATAATGTGAAATATCTCATTGGAAAAACAACTGACCTGGAAAATAGATCCAGGAGAGACAGTTTAAAAATTATGAGCCTACCTGAAAGCCAGGATCAAAAAAAGAGCCTAGACATCATCTTTCATGAAACTATCAAGGAAAACTGCCCTGAGATTCTAGAACCAGAGGGCAAAATAGGTATTCAAGGAATCCACAGAACACCACCTGAAAGAGATCCGAAAAGAGAAACTCCGAGGAACGTTGTGGCCAAATTTCAGAGTTCCCTGGTCCAGGAGAAAATATTGCAAGAAGCTAGAAAGAAACAATTCAAGTATTGTGGAAATACAATCAGGATAACACAAGATCTAGCAGCTTCTACATTAAGGGATCAAAGGGCATGGAATAGGATATTCCAGAAGTCAAAGGAACTAGGACTAAAACTAAGAATCACCTACCCAGCAAAACTGAGTATAATACTTCAGGGGAAAAAATGGTCTTTCAATGAAATCAAGGACTTTCAAGCATTCTTGATGAAAAGGCCAGAGCTGAAAAGAAAATTTGACTTTCAAACACGAGAATGAAGAGAAGCATGAAAAGGTAAACAGCAAAGAGAAGTCATAAGGGACTTACTAAAGTTGAATTGTTTACATTCCTACATGGAAAGACAATATTTGTAACTCTTGAAACTTTTCAGTATCTGGGTAGTTGGTGGGATTACACACACACACGTGCACATACACACACACACACACGCACACACAGAGACAAAGAGCAGAGAGTGAATTCAATAGGATGGGATCATATCTTAAAAAAATGAAATTAAGTGGTGAGAGAGAAATATATTAGGAGGAGAAAGGGAGAAATGGAATGGGGCAAATTATCTCTCATAAAAGAGGCAAGCAAAAGACTTTTTAGTGGAGGGAAAAAGAGGGGAGGTGAGAGAAAAACATGAAGTTTACTCTCATCACATTCGACTAAAGGAAGGAATAAAATGCACACTCAGTTTGGTATGAAAACCTATCTTACAATACAGGAAAGTCGGGGTGAAGGGGATAAGCAGGGTGGGGGGGATGATGGAAGGGAAGGCAATGGGAGGAGGGAGCAACTTGAAGTCAACACTCTTGGGGAGGGACAGGATCCAAAGAGAGAATAGAAGCAATGTGGGGCAGGATAGGATGGAGGGAAATATAGTTAGTCTTATCCAACACAACTATTATGGAAGTCATTTGCAAAACTACACAGATATGGCCTATATTGAATTGCTTGCCTTCCAAAGGGAATGGGTGGGGAGGGAGGGATGAAGAGAAGTTGGAAGTCAAAGTCTTAGGAACAACTGCTGAGTACTGTTCTTGCTACTAGGAAATAAGATATACAGGTAATGGGGTATAGAAAGTTATCTGGCCCTACAGGACAAAAGAGAAGACAGGGACAAGGGAAGGGAGGGATGATAGAAGAGAGGGCAGATTGGTGATAGGGATGATCAGAATGCTCAGTGTTTTGGGGTGGGGGGAGGGGAGAAATGGGGAGAAAATTTGGAACCCAAAATTTTGTGAAAATGAATGTTAAAAGTTAAACAAATAAATTAAAAAAAAACAAATGTATGCTCAAAAAAAAAATAAAAGGAGTGAAGAAAGGGTAGATTTTGAGAGGCAGAACAGAGGAATTAAGGGAGATGCTATCTAATGGTGTCTATCTCCTCAATACAGGAGCAAGACCATCTTCAGAGAATCTGGGGTGGTGGAATGGGATAAGGCTGAGGGTTTAAAGAAAGCAGAAAAAAGTTTGTAATGGTATTTTGGAGAAATATGATAGACAGTCAAGTAGAATTGAATAAAGGCTTACTGAACAGTAGATGAATTTAGGTGGTATATATTCCAGAGTAGTGGTGGTTAAGTATTTTTATGCAGCTGATCTTGGGAACCAGACAGCTTAGGAAAGCAGGTTAGGACTTATACAATAGGGAGTGGTTGAAAGAGCAGAAATTATGATGAGGATAAAGATCAGTTTGAATAAGAATGAGGGATTGGGGAGGTAGACTGACTGGAGATGTGGTTAGGAAGGAGAACTTCAGAGTTCAAGATCATGGAGGCTGAGCAGTTTTGAGTGATGTTAAAATTGAAGGATTTGACCACTCCAAATGAGTGGAAGAAATAGAAGAGAATTGAAGGGCACAAGAGTTTAGGAAATCAAGAGACCAGTGAGTTGGAAGGGTCATGAACATGAAAATTGAAGTCACTAGGTATGATGGGAAGGTAAAGGGAGAAGTCAAATGAGGAGGATTTGAGAGTAACTTGGAGACAGGTAATGGAATAAATGGTAGAAGAACTGATTAATTTATTCAAGTATTGATTTATAAATGAATTTGTTTTAAATATTACTTATGTTTCCCAAAGTTTTTCCATGTCCTTTTTCCTTTCCTCCCAGAGGAAAACTCCTTATAACAAAGAATAGAAAAGAAAAAAAAAAGAATTTCAGCAAATTCACCTAAACTGAATTTAGCAAAACTATCTAATGTATTACAAAAAACCCCAGTCATATTCTATGCGGTGAACCTGCAATGAAACAGGTTGAGGGGCCTTTTCACATCTTTTCTTTATCAACAAGCTTGGTCATTATGATTTCAAAATCTTCAGTATTTCAATTGTTCTGTTGTTGCTGTTTAGACTGTTGGAAGTCATTGTATATGTTGCTTTCCTGGTTCTGTTTACTTTACTTTGTATCAGTTCAAATCGAGTCCTTCCATGCTAATCTGTGTTCATTTGATTCATAGTTTCTTATAGCATAGTAATATTCCATTTCATTCAAGTACCACAACTTGTTTAACTATCTTCTAATTGATGGACATTTATTTTATGGCCAGTTATTTGTAACTACAAAAAAAAAATGTTGCTATAAATATTTTGGAGCATACGAGCCCTTTCTTTTTTGTAACAGACCTAAAATACAATGGTATTGTGGCACGAGTAAGAAATATTTATAACACAAGATTGCATGACAAATTCTGGCACTGAAAGTCCTTTGTAGAATTTTCATGACTTTCCCCTGTGGTGTAGATCTCTGTGAGGCTCTAAGGATCCATATTTTACTAGAATTCAAAGCTGGAACTTTTCTTCATTCATTTATACATTCTTTTAAGAAGCCTAATGTTGGTCATTTGAAGTCTGTTTGAAGAATCCAATGCGGAGTGGTCTTATTTATTTAATGGCCAAATAATTCAAAAATTTTCTTGACACAATGCCTCAATTTGCCTTTCTGCAAGTTTTTGTTGCTAGAAATGGTGTGTGTATCATCTATAAAACTCTCACATTTCAAAAACATGGAAACAGAATGTTTTAGTCTTCTAAATGAAGAATTTCCTGGGGATTTGAACTCATTTGTAAAATATATAAAAATGTAGCACCTTCCAACTAATTTGCAGAATAGCTGATGGATATCAGAAAGATAGACATTTGCTAGCTGAATTTTAACAAAAATTTTTGCAAAATTGACTTATGGGACTGAAAAATGAATATTATGATTTAACAAACTAAGCTAAAGATGTAGTCCTTCCCTATACGTGAATCATAAATTAAATCATCGCTAAGGTAATGAAAATATTCTATACATGTGTTAATGGCATCCTTCATGAAAATTTTAGAAGCAAATAAGCAGTGTTTTTATAAATGATAGTCCATATGTGACCATATCTTTAGAGTCACACAATTGACTAAAAGGTGAAGAAAATGGAAAAAAAAATTTGATAGAGAAAAATACATCCTCAAAGACTCCACTCCAGCAACATGTTTTCTATGCAAATGTTAGGACCATAAAATAAATTCCTTGTTGGAAGCAGTAATAAAGAGTGTGTGCTCACCAAAGGTATTTACCACTGTCATGGAGATGCGTGAGGCTGTGTGAATGGATCACAATAGCCATGGTTGTTATGAGAATGAAATGATGTAATAAACGTACAATGCTTTGCAAAACTTGAAACACTATAATAATTCCAGCTATGATGATGGTGATGCCACATACAAAGAACTCTGAAATACAGGCAGAAACTTGAATATTAATGGGTTACAAAATGGAGATGTCTCATGGGAGGAGGAAAGGAGCAATAAGGGAAGGAAAAAGGATGTCTCCCCCCACCAAGGGAGGAGAAAGACAGAGAAAGGGAGAGGGAGCAAGAGTAAGTAAGATGGCAAAAGAAACATTCTTTTCCCTTAGGAAACACTGGACTATGAAGATATGATGGTCTGCTAATCTGCAAGGGTTCCAGTTACATAAGCAGTCTATCAGTCAGGTGTCAAATAATAGTGCCTCTCTTGTACCTGGTTCAACTCTCAAGGACACAGAAAGAGTCCAGTTTGGGATGCAAACAACTAATTATGTCTTCGGAGGATGCTTCATCTTTGATGTATTCAGGGCCTCCTGCTTATCCCACGTCTGATATTTCTGGAAAATATGGCAACTCGAGAAAAGTAGTTCAGGGGACCTTTTCACAGTCATGATGGTGGATGACCAGCACAGAATAGAAATAGAAAAGATCATTCCTACAAATGATGAATCTTTTCATGTGCTCTTGTTTAAAAAAGACATTTTGCTGTTTGCATCATGCCCTAGAATATTATGATGCCTTTTAAGGGAGAATCACAAATGTTCAAAGGAGATTGGCTTAACATTTCACACAAGAATCAGAATTGCAGAATTATAACATCTCAGAATTAAAAGGGACAATAAAAGTCATGTAATCTAAAGGATACCTGAATAAGAATCTCTTCTATAACACAACTGACAAATAGTTAGCCATACTTTGCTTTATTGTTCTGGATGTGATAAGGAGTTGAGCTGGTCTTCCATTAGTGTAGCTTTCCTGGACAGATAACACAGATGGACATTGATCTAGGCCATGAATTCAATAGGAGGAAGACAGAGGGTTAGATTGTATTTGAGAAACTGAGCTATGCTTTAAATAACACCAAGCTTCTCCTTTAAATAAAAATCTATCTCCTGAACACAATCATCCTTCTGGTGATGTTTTGTGGCTATAAATCATGGGACACCACAGTCTCTCAGTAGCAAAAATTAAGGGTCCCCCCAACAGGAAGGGAGAGATGTGTGGTGGAGGTAAGAAGGCTGTTGCATCTTAGCAATTATGAACTGTGTTCAAGCAGAGGTGTAAAAGATATCACGAAAGAGGTGTATGAAGGAAAAAAGATGTGGGTTGGTTAAGGAGATAGAGTTAGGGAAAATGGATTGACAGCCCAGATACAATGCTAGTACCCTTATAAATGTTAGAGACATAGAGGAAACTCCACTCCACACTCTCTCCCCTCACGCCCCAAACAATGTTGAAGGATTTATAAAGGCATATGGGCAAGAGTCAAACAGGATAGGAAATCATAAATGGATCACTATAGGCACCATTGGAGGGAGTGTCCCTCCAGAAAAGATGGCAGATCCGTTGAGGCATATACAAGTCTTGTGTAATGTGCCTGACAGTTATTTTCTTATCCAGAGTTATTCTAACAACCTGAGGGATACTGGAAAGTCAGACTGCCAATAGCCAGAGTTTTGTGGTATTATTTTATACTATTTTAATTTCACTATGGTACTGTGAAGGAGCTAGAATAGAGCACCGTGGGGGATGACCTGACTTTTCCAAAGTCACATGACTGGGGGAGAGAAAAAATGACTACCCAGGGAGCCCAGCACTGTTTTCAATTTCAGTAGGCTGGCTACCATGTCACTAGCAAAATAAACTTGGAAAGGACATTTGGCAATACATCTCTCCTAAGAGACAGAGAAGGGGAGTTGTTCCTACTTCCCTGAACATCTGTTTCTACTTCTCTCCTGGGAGAGGAAGTGAAAGATTCAGGTCATGCACAAACATCAACTAAATTTATTGCAATTTCCTTTTCAGAAAAGCTGAACAAGTTTAGAATGCTAATTGTACTAGTTGTATGGAGAGTTTAGGAAGTTAGGAACCCCACCCTATAAGCTGTACTATATGATTTTTATCCAAAAATATTTTGTTCAATCACTTTGTTTTTTAATTAAGTTTTTCCCCCATTTGTCCCCTAATTGTCAGTCTTTTTCCAAAAATATTGAACAGAGGTCAAAATAAATTATCCTTTCAGTGCCCACAGGACTTTTCTTAATAGCTTCTTGGTTTTTGAATTTCTAAAACTATATCAGCAAAAATTTTCCCAATAAAAATATGCTTTTTGTCAGAACTAAATATCTCCATGTGAAAGTCTAGAATATGTCCATGATTCCAAGCACTAGATGAGGTTTCCTTGGGACTGTCAGTCCACTACTGGTCTTTTTTTTAGTAAAATATAGAAAATATAGGTTTTTGAAAAAAATTCACTAAATGCCTCCTATTGCAGAGCAGTTCACTATCAGCAAAATTAGTGCCAATCATAAATCAATTAATTAATCAACAAACATTTATTACATGTCTGCAATGTGGCAGGCACTGTACCAGGTAAGAATACAGAGATAAAAACCAAAATCATCTCTTTACTTAAGGGATTTCTATTCTATCAGAATGTGAAGTATTCTTTGGAAACTCCTGGGAAATGAAGTCACAGGAAAGTATGTTATTGATGGCAACATCTTAGACTACAGAATAGTAGAAAAGCATTTTCTTTCATGAAAATGCCCAGGTTTCCTTAAGTGTTCATGCAATTATTCCATGCAGACCAAACTTGATTTACCCTGTGACTTCTGCTCCTTCCACATATAAGTTAGTACTGAGGTGAGGGTATATGAGGACTGTCCTAAGTGGAGGAAAGATAAATACATGAAATATATGTGTGTGCATATATAATAATGACTTAACATTAGTGCTCTTAGGTTTATAAAGGGCTAACATGTATAATTTCACAGTAACCAAGGGGATAGGTACTATTATCCCCATTTTCTAGATGGGAAACTGAGTCAGATAATGGTGAAGTATCTTGTACAGAGCCACACAGCTACTAATTATTATCTGAGGCAGGATTCTAACTCTGTCTATCATGATTTCAAGTCCAAAGTTCCCTCCCACTACACCAGCTACCTGACCGTATATGTTGGATTATGGCCATTTCACTTTCTCAAAATGACTTTGAGGGGTTTCAATTCAATTCATACCAATTCAACAAACATTTCTTCAGTGCATGCTATGTGCATACTTAATTGCTAATGATACTGTACTAGGAAGTAGAGAATACAGAGATTAAAAATGACAGCTTGTGCCTTCACGGAACTTTTAATGAGAGTAAGCCCTAGAGTGAAAATTTTGGGATGTAGTTACTGAACTCCATGTTACCCCATTCAGAATTTCTTGTTGACAGGGCCCATCCTCAGTTAAAGTCTCTTTTAGTAGAACAGAAGCTTCTTCAGGGCAAGGATTACTTTGTTTTTGCTTTTGCATTCCTAATTCTTGAACCTGTGCTGTATTTCACCACTCAGAGGAGTGCTCTCTGTGTCCTCTCGACTAGTCAGACTGAGCCTCCAGTGGTGATTCCGGATTCTTCCCACACTTTCTCAGTTCTCCTGTAGTGGCTGGCTGTGACTTGGAATTTAACCAGAATTTGCTCCCTTTGACTTAAAAGTTTGATCTTTTTAAAAAATGCAGTTTCTTTGGAGTAGTGACACTTAATAGTTGTTATTCATCTCTCCTACCACTGCTGCAATTCCACTATAGACCCTCTTGTCCCGAAGTGTCAAGTAGGAGTCCTGTGTGCCTTCACTGTAGGTCCACAACACTCCTGAATGGGGTGGAAACCTAATTAAGATTTAATTAGGAAATATTTAATAAGATAAATATACAACAGAATAAAAATAATGTTAATAGGTAGGGCAGCTGGGTACAACAGACTCATCTTCCTGAGTTCAAATCTGGCCTTAGATACTTACTAGTTGTGTGACCCTGGGAAAATCACTTAATCCTGTTTGCCTCAGTTTCTTCATCTGTAAAACAAGGTGGAGAAGAAGAAAATGGCAAACCACTCCAGTATCTCTGCCAAGAAAACCCCAAATGAGGTCATGAAGAATTGGATATGACTGAACAACAAAAAATGTTAACAGGTGGTTTTCTAAGTCAATATTTAGCCTACAGGGATCCTCATATACAGTTTAGTGGCCGCATTTCTATTTGAGTTTGACAGCATTGCTCTTTGTCATACGATTTGACAATTACAATAACCTCCTGACATATCTTTCCATCTCTACCTTCCCTTTTCTCGTCCATTATTCATATAACTTCCAGGATTATTCAACTGCTTAATAAATATTCAGTGACTCCAGTGCCTCCAAAGGACAGTTCAAATTCCATTGGTTGTGGAAAGACTTGCATGAACTGAAGTGAACAGAACCAGGAGAACATTGTATACAGTAACAGCAGCATTGTGAGATAACCAGCTTTGATAGACTTGGCTCTTCTCAGCAATCCTGAGAATCTAAGACAATACGAAAGACTTATGTTGGATCCACATCCAGAAAAAGAACTATGGAGTCTGAAAGCAGATTGAAGCATAATATTTTCTCTTTTTTTTTGTTTTTTCTTTCTCTTGGTTTTTCCTTTTTGTTCTGATTCTTCTTTCACAACATGACTAATGTGGAAATATGTTTAATATGATTATACATGCGTAGTCTACAGCAGATTGCATGCTGTCTTGGAGAGGGGAAAGTCCAGGGGGGGAAATTTAGAACTTAAAATCTTATAAAAGTGAATATTGAAAACTAAAAATAAGTAAATAAACAAAATTTTAAAATAATTAAAAAAAAAAAGAAACACCATAGGAAAAACCCCCCTCCATTGGTTGGCATTTAACCCTATCTACATCTATACCCTACCTTCCCTTTCCAGCCTGATCTCACATTGCTACCCTCCATGCACACTACTTTGCAACCAAGCTGAATGACTCTCTGATCACAATATATGATATATTTATCTTTTTTTCTGTGGTAGATGATGGCACAATGGATAGGGTGCTAGGCCTTGAGTCAGAAAGAGCAAACTTCAAATCTAGCTCATATGTTTAACTAGCTGTGTAACCCTCATCAAGTCATTTAATCTCTTCCTCAGTTTTCCCAGTTACAAAATGGGGATAATAATAACACCTGTACCTCAGTTATTATGAGATGTCTGGCACATAGTAGATTCTTAATAAGTCTTTCCTTCTTTCCTTTTTCCTTTCCTTCCTGCTGTTCACTATCACTTCTTTGCATACGTAACAACCCTCTTAACTACACCTAGGTTCCTTGTATTCTTTGTGGGGTTTAAATACTTATCACCCCCTCCCTGGGGCTAATAAGTTTTTAAACTTTACCTGAATCCTTAACTGATGGCTTATTTTACTGTGAGGCATGATAGATGTATAAATTGATCAGGAAAAGCATTTAATTAAAACATAAGGCAATGTGATGGAATATTATTGTGTTGTAAGAAATAATGAGCAGGTTGATTTAAAAAAAAAAAAACCATGTGAAGATTTGCATGAAATAATGAAAAGTGAAACGAGCAGAACCAAGAAAACATTGTAAACAGTGTCAGCAATATTGTTTGAAAAAGAACTGTGAACAACTAAGTTATTGTGAGCTTTATAAATGCTCAAATCAACTACAAAGAACCTATGAAGGAAGATGCTACCCCCCTCTAGAAAAAACTGATAAATAAAAATAAACATATACATATCTATATCTGTGTTATGTCTATATATCTGTGTCAAATGGTAGCCTTTTCTAGTGTGGGATGGGAAGAGATGGAGGGAGACAGGAATTTATAACCTAACAAAAACAATAAATAAAAAAAGAAACGATAAACAGACAAAAAACCGATCCGCATCAACACATATAACAAGAAGTAAATGAAGTAGCAAAATGTTTTCTTCACCTCTTTACAAAGGGGTACAACATATCTACTATTCCAGGGGAATTATAATCTAAATTTCGTTTGGTCCTTCCAACTCTCCAGTAAATGAAGGGCACCGTTACTTTAGATTTATAGGCTGATGCGTAACTTGAAGTCTTTGCCTGAGGTCAAGCTAAAGAATGACTATGACCTTTGTCGGGGTTCTCTGACCACAATAACAACTAGCCTTTATACGGTGCTTTGCCTACATGGTCTGATTTGTGTTCAGGTCTTCCTATCTTCTTTTTCCCTACTATGGACAGGATATTAAGGTTCCAGACCCCACAGTTGTTGGTTTCATGGTTATTCTCCCTGGCAACATTTCTGTCTCTTTTTGATTCTGCTCTGTGGCTCTTCTGTCTCTCTTAGCCTCACTTTTCAACTTCCTGTACTCTAGCCCCTATTCACCAAAGCTCCTTAGCTAAGGAGGATACCATAATGTGGTCTTGCCTATAGCCTCCTGGGAAATGTAGTCCAGATAATTTCCTCCACTAAGTAAAACTTTTGTCTCCAACCACAGTGGAAAATGGAGTTCATAGACATAATCGCAGCTAATAATTATATGGTAGTGCTTTACATGTGCTGTTTCTTTTGGTTCTTACAATAACACTGTGAAGTATGTATCATTTTGTCCAGTTCTTTTACAGTTGTGTCAACCCATTTTGGGGTTTTTGCTTGGCAAAGATACTGGAGTAGTTTATCATTTCTTTTTTTAGCTCACTTTAAAGAAGAGGAAACCAAGGCACAAGGTTAAACGACTTTCCTTGGGTCACACAGCTAGGAAGTATCTGAGGCCAGATTTGAACTCAGGAAGATGAGTCTTTCTGACTCCAGGCCTGGAACTCTATCCACTGTACCACCTAACTGCTCTATGTATTATTATTCACATTTTACAGATGAAAGTGATTTCCCCAACTATTTCACATAGCTCTTAAGTGACTGAAGGAGAATTCAAACTCAGGTGTTCCTGATTTCAAGTCTTACACATTATCCACTAGGGTACTTATCTGTTTAAGTAAAAGAAAGTTTCAGTTTCTTTTGTAAGACATTCAACCTAATTCACAAGGATAGGAAAGATGGTGGGGAGGCAGGATAGACTCTTTGTATGGGAATGAAGATGATGAATTTGTCTGGGACAGAGTGAGCAATCCCAAAAAGTTCAGGACACTTAAATTCCACGTCTACAAAATTGAATATACTCTAGTGTAGTTGTGTTTGAACTTAATAAAAATATTTAAGTGCTGGGTTCAAATCCTGCTTCTGATATTTACCTGTAAGACCATGAGCAGATACTTAATCTCTCTGGACTTCAGTTTCTTCATCTGTAAGATGAAGGAATTGGGATAGATGACTATCTATCTGGTCCCTTTAAGAATTAGATCAATCATTCAATGATTTCGCAGATAAATCTCTAAATAACATAGGTACAGTGAATCAGAAACACAGATGAAGGCTGATGCTCGTTAGCCTGTCCTATAGTGTAGCAGGCAGAATTTGGGCAGTACTGGATTTACTATGAAGACATCAGGACATTTGCCTGCTAGTCTATATTTTTCTGATGGAGATGAGATGCTGCAGAAAGTACTGATGTCCGTGTTTTATTTAAGACCTTCACAAAGGATTTTGCTATTCTCTAGAAACTTTCCACCTTCCCCACCTCCATTGCCTGTCTCTTCCATTTCAGATCTCTTCTTTGTGACTTAGAATTGTGGGAACTCACCCAGTGTATTGGAAGAAGAGAGTCTGACTTTGATTTCAAGCTGACTGTAAAGAATAACTTCTAGGGATCTACATTAGTGGGTCACCTGACCCCACTACAATTCTACTTATTCACTCTTAACAGAAAAGGTACCTCTTCACCTGACTCAGGCAGAGAACATGCATTTTCCCTGTGGTGATCCTCCATTACTGTCTCTGAGCCTGTGCCAAAGGTGAGAAGAATTCCAACAATGCACTATGATGTTATAAACACACATACCTGATGACACTACAGGATGTAACAAGAAGAGGACTATCAGGATTATTTGTCAAACAATTCAAGGATATTACTTTGCTCCAATGAGCTCTTACTGAGACCGTTACATGTTCTGACTGATGCTGTTAATTCCCTTCATGTACCAGGTGCAGTGAAGAATCCCAGAGATTTGCCTGAGGAGCCACCACTTTGCTAGGGAAAGAATGGAAAGTGACACAGGAGCATAGTGGAAAGAATGCTGGATTTGGAGTCAAAGTTCCCAGGTTCCCAGGTTCCCAGGTTCCCATTCTGTCTCTGGCCTGTGTGGTCTCAGGCCAACTCACTTGACTTCTCTGGGATTCAGTTTTCTGATTTGTAAAATAAAGGCACCAGACTAGGTAGCCTCTAGGGTCATTTCCAGCTCAAAATTCTATGAATGTATGAAATCTATGATTCTATGAAAGTGAAAAAAATCCATAAATCTTATAGTGGTGTAGGAGCTGATTAGTCACAACATAGTACCTTTCCCATATGGGATTTTTTTTAATGAAAATTCATGAAGGGCTGATTTTTCTAGGTTAACAAGAACCTGGTCTGTGACTAAAGGAAAAAGGCTACATGTAGTTAAAACTTTTCTTATGCTATATTAGAAGATGAGCAAGATCAATATCCTTTATGCTTATAATTTTAAAATAAAATTGCTATAATATAGTTGAAAGGCAGGACAGGCCACTTAACCACTGAATTGACGGGGTTCTACAAACTATGGATCCTTCCCTCTCTCCCTTTCCCTCCTTCCTTCCTTCCTTCCTTCCTTCCTTCCTTCCTTCCTTCCTTCCTTCCTTCCTTCCTTCCTTCCTTCCTTCCTTCCTTTCTTCCCTCTTATCTTATCTGAAAGTACTTGTAACAATCCTCATCTTTAGTACCCCTTCCTATTAAAAAAAAAACTAGTAATCTGTTTTCCCTCTTCCCATTCCCTTGGGAAAAAAGAGAACATTTTCTTGTAATAAATATTCCTATCAAGAAAAACAAATTCCCTTAATGACCATTTACAAAAGCATAATTCTGAAAAGATATCTGCATCTTAAATTCATCACCTCTTTGTCATAGATACCATGTTTATCTTCCATGCTCTGACATCATGAATGGGCATTGTGTTGATCATATTTCTTACAGGTTAAAAAGTTATTTGTTTTTACAATGTTCTTGTATGAGTTGTTTTGCTAGTTCTATTCATGTCATTCATCAATTTATAGAAGTCCTCCAAATAATTTATTTTTATAATATTAATGTTATAGTATAAATCATTCTTCTGGTTTAACTTACTTCACTGTCTAACAGTTCATCTAAGTCTTTCTATGTCTTTTTGAATTTTGTTTCCTCATTTCAAACAGCATGAGTACTCCACATTCATATATCACAATTTATCCAACCATTCCTCAATTAATGGGCATCTTCTTAGTTTCTAGTTTTACGTGTTTTTTTTTTTTTTGGTCATCACAAAAAAAGATCTGCTACTGTAGAATCTTTTTCTCTTTCTTTAATCTCTTTTGGGTATAGGTTTACCTGTGGCATGGCTGGGTCAAAGGAAATGCATAGCTTACGTACTTTTTGTGTAAAACTCAAAATTGCTATCCAGAATGTTTGTAACCATTTGCAAGTTCATCAACAATTCATCAATGTATCTGTTTTCCAACAGCTCCTCCAATATTTAGCATTCTTTTTTAAAATTATCTTTGCCACCATGATGGATGTAAGGTAGAATTTCAGAATTGCTTTAATTCGCATTTCTTTAATGAGTAGTGATTTGGAGCATTTAAAAAAAAAAATATGGCTAGAGATAGCCTGCGTTTCTTCCCTTAAAAACTACCTGTTGATATCGTTAGCCCTTTAATCAATTATGGAACGGCCCTTATTCTTACAAATTTGAAACAGCTCCTTATGTATCTTGGATACGAGACCTTTACCAGAGAAAATTGCTGCAAAGATTTTTCTCTATTGTTTTCCTTTTAAACTTAGATTTATTGATTTGTGAAAAATCTTTTTCATTTCATGTAATTAAAATTATTCTTTTTATCTTCTGTGATATTCTCTATCCCTTGTTTGGTCATGAATTTTTCTTCTATTCATAGATCTGATGGGTGTTTTTTTCCATGTTTTTCTAATTCTCCAATGTGACCTTTTATATATAGGCCACATATCCATTTGGAGCTTCTCTTTGTATAAGCTGTGAAGTGTTAGTTTAAATCTAATTTCTTCCATACTTCTGTTTAATTTTACCAATACTGTTTGTCAAATAGTGAATCCTTATGCCAGAAACTTAGGTCTTTGTGTTGATTGAATATATTTGCTTGCATATGTCTTGTACCTAATCTTTTCCACTGATTGATCTCTCTTTTATGACAAGTGCCAAATTTATTTTGATACTTTGTATAATTTGAGGTCTGACATTGCTAAGGTCCCTCACTCTCATTCCTCTTCTGTATTTCCCTGGACATTCTTGAAGTCCGCCCCTCCCCATATGAATTTCATTATTATTTTTCTAGTTCTATAAACTTTTGGTTGTTTGGTATGGTATTGAATAATTAAATTAATTGAGGTTGCATTGTCATTTTCATCATGTTGACTTATCCTACCCATGGTAGGTCTATATTCTATAAGGTCTATATTTCTGTAAATACTTATGGCTGTATTTATACAATTCTTGTGTGTATCTTAGAAGGTAGACTCTTAAGTATTTTATTCCTTATGTAGTAATTTTAAAAGGAATTTCTCTTTTTACCACTTCCTGCTGAGTTTTATTGGTATTCAAAAGAAATGCTGGATATTTGTGCAGATTAACTTTATGTTCTGCAAGTTTGCTGAAATTATTGTTCGAATTAATTTTTAACTAACTTTAGCATTATCATATCATCTGCAAAAATTATAATTTTGTTTCTTCTTTATCTTTGGCTATTTCCTCTATTTTTCTTGTCTTATTGTTATTGCCAGCATTTCTAGGTCTATGTCAAATAGAAGTGGTAACAATTGACATCTTTGTTTCACACCTGAATTTATTGAAAAGAATTATAGTTTATTTTTGTTTCACATGCTGGTAGCTGTTGGTTTTAAGTATATACTACATATTGTTTTAAGGAAAGGTCTTCCATATTGTCATTGTTGTTGTTTTAAAAAAACCCAGAAATGGGAGTTGTATTTTGCAAAAAGATTTTTCCTTCATCTTTTGACACAATCATATGATTTTTGTTGTTTTTATTCTTAAAGTGACCAATTAAATGAATAGTTTTCCAAATATTAAACCAAACTTGAATTTCTGTTCATAGTGTATAATCTTTGTTTTAGCCTCTTTGCTAATGTTTTGTCCTTGCTCACCATATAGTCTTCCCACAGCCCAAGTCTGACCATCTTACCCTCCTTGCTCAAGACGCTCCAGTGGCTCCCTGTTATGTGTAGGATCCCATACAAATTCCTCTGTAAAGACAAAGTACTTTGAATGCTTTTAAAAATGCAATTTTGGTTTGTACCTGTGATTTTATTCATGAAAGGAACTCTTGATGAGTCCCTTGATGAGATCCACCCTTATAGATAATTAATAACTTCTTTGTAAATCATAGTCTTAGAGTTGTAGGACTTGAACCCAGGTCTTCCAGACTCTGAGAGTGGCTTTCTCTCCATTATGTCATGCTACTTTGTTGTGGTTGTTGTGTTCGCTCTTTGTTGATGAAGAAGACTGTGACATCAGAGAAATGATGACATGACTTGCACTTGACTTTGTTTTGAGTGAGGGAGAGCTGTGCAAGGTCATCAGTCTCACTTCTCCTCCAGAGCCATCTGAATCTAGTGACCAGATATTCATCAGGATGACTGGAGATGACCCAGGATGCACTGGGAGACACTGGTCCCTTTAGGCCAAGGTCTATGCAGGTAGTCACCTAGGGTGAGGTAAGAGCTGTTTGTTGAATGGGCTGGTTTAAGAAGTAGCCAGGGAATGGCCCCTTTAATGAGGCAAAGAAAAAGAAAGACATCAGGTTGAGAGGGAAACAGCAACAGTTACATGCTGCCTTACTTTCTCTTGGTGTACAGTTTTCACTTTTATGTATACCTATTGTTTCTACTAATAGAATGTAAGCGCATTTAGGGTAGGAAATGGATGGTCTTGCAAATAAGACTGAAAAACAGTGATGAAATAGGTAGGACAAGATGCAGAGGGAAGAGAGAATATTCAGGAAAAGGGCTTGCATGTGGGGAAGGGGATTGATTAACGTGGTCAAAAGTTCTTAGGGATGAGTGCTAAGAAAAGTCAATTGGATTTGGCTGCTAAGAATTTGTTGATACACCCTGAAACAAAAATGTCAGCAGTAGGATCAGAAGCCAGATTTCAAGGAGTTGAGAAGTGAATAGAAGATGAAGAAATGGAAGAAGGCTATTTTTTGTAGAAGTTTGGAAGGGAAAGGGTGGGATGATATAGAACAGTAGTTTGAGAGGATGACCAAGTCATAAGATTTTTAAGGCTGTAGCTGATTTTAGCATGGTTTGTAGGTAAGAAAAGAGATAGTAAATAGTGAGATATTGAAAATGAGAGGATGAATTGGGAGGGGTATTGATTGAACAGACTCCTGGAGAAGAAAGAGACTGAAAGACTGAGATGAGAAGACAGCACACTCCAGGCCTCAGGGACAACTGGAACAAGTGCAAGTCATCACAAATTCCTTAACTTGGCATTTAAGATCCTGTACATTCTTGCTCCAACCTATATCTCTAGCCTGATTTCATGCTACTCCCTTTTGTAATCTCAAGTTTGAGTCAAACTGGAATAATAGCTTGACATACATTCACAAAGACCATCCGCATATCTAGAATACATTGCCTCCTATTCTTTGCCTCCCAGAATTCTTGTCTTTCTTTGAGATTCAGTTCAATCCTCCATTGTCACCGTAATGGTGAAGGCTCCTTTCATAATCATCCCAGTTGTCAGTGTTCTGTCCATTCTTAAGTTACTTTGTATTACAGTTATTTCTGTTTATGTGGCATACCCCATGACCATTCCAAGTAGAATATAAGTGCTTGAGGTTCTGTGGTCTGGGATAGTGGCTAGTGAGTAAGATATGATCCTCTTTTCTTTTTTTTAAATTTGTGGGAAAAACTAAGAAGCACAGGATGAGTAAGCATGGATAGGCCATGATCTTCATTGCAGACATCATCACCTTATTTTTCCTCCAGATTGCTCCCCTCTTCCTTTCTCTGTTACTCTCTTTTGTCAGTCTTCCAGGTTCTCAACCTCCTTATTTTTGACTCCATTCAAATGAAGCTGCTCTTTTCAAAGTTACCAACTGATCTTAGCTGGTCTATCAGATCTGATGGTCTATGCCCCATTTGATACTGCTGACCAACCTCTTTCTTTTTTTAAAATTTATTTATTTTTAATTTTCAACATTCACTTTTATAAGATTTTGAGTTCTGAATTTTTTCCTTCCCTCTATTCCCCCCTCCCCAAAACGCATTGCAATCTGATATAGGCTATACTGTATAATCATATTAAACATATTTCTACATTACTCATATTATGAAAGAAGAATCAAAACAAAAGGGGAAAACCAAGAGAAAGAAGAACAAAACAAAACAAAACAAAAAGAGAAAAGAGCATGCTTCAATCTGCATTCAAACTCCATAGTTCTTTTATCTGGATGTGGATGGCATTTTCTACCATGAGTCTTCTGAGATTGTCTTAGATCATTGTATTGTTGAGAAGAGCTGTCTATCAAAGTTGATCATCTTACAATGCTGCTGTTACTGTGTACAATGTTCTCCTGGTTCTGCTCACTTCACTCAGCATCAGTTCATGTAAATCCAGGTTTTTCTGAAATCTGCCTGCTCATTATTTCTTATAGCACAATAGTATTCCATTACATTCATATATCATAACTTGTTCAGAAATTCCTCAACTAATGGACATCCTCTCAATTTCTAATTCTCTGCCAACACAAAAAGAGTCACTATAAATATTTTTGTACATGTGCTGACCAATGTCTTTCCCTGGACACTCACAGGGAAGCCTCTTTGGGTTGCTTAAAACAATGTAAATGAGGCACCTTTTTAAAAAAGTTCAAACAGCCTTCATATTTGCACACATAGAAAACAACTTGGCAATAGACATTTATTGATGTTTTCTTTTTCAAAATAAAGTTTTAATGATATACTATATCTTCCATTCCCTCCTCCTAGGAAGCTATCCAATATAATAAAGCATATTTAAAAAAAAAAGAAAAAGAAAAAAAGTAAGAGAGAGTAACCCCTATAAAACTGATCAGATATATAGAAAAATCTGATAATATATGATTCAAACCCATGGACCTTCAACCTCTGCAAAGGAGCTGGGGGAGATATCTTTTCATACTTTTTCTTTGGGGCCATGCTTGTTCTTTGTAGCATTCTCTTTCACTTGTGTTGGTTCTTCTTTTCATTTGCATTGCTGTAATCATTGCATATGTTATTTTCTTGGCTTATTTATTTACTTTGCTCTTCACCAGTTTGTACAAAATTTCCCATGCTTCTCTGTATTTATCATATTTGTCACTTCTAACTCTTGGAAACTGAATTTTCTAACCTGTTTAAAAATTTTTGAAATGAAGAACTTCAGTGGATTTTGTTAGTAAATTTAAAAATTCAATTCTTTTGGTGTTTTTTTTGTAACAACCATTGATTGACATCAAGCAAGTCAAAAATTTACCAGCTAAATTTCAGTGGAAGCCTTTGTATCCTTGGTGAACAAAACTGAAATATGACTAACATGATTCAGCAAGCTCTGCCAGTGATGTCCTTCCATTTGTATCTATGTGTCTTTGAATCTTTGTGAGGTGTTTTTTTTTGGCTATTATAACCATTAAAACCAGTTATAGAAATAAACTGAATTTAGAACCAGAAAAATTGCTTTAATTATGTTGGTGTTGTCAACATTTAAAAAAAATAGTGACAGTTCATATTGCTCTCATTGAAATAGTATAGATTCAATTTAATGATTAACACTAACAATATAGTATTAATAATAATAATTAATAATATTTTAGTAAGGCCAAACACTTTTATTGTACCATTAATAGATAAAATATAATTCTATCTTTGTTTTATCTTTATAACATATCTATTTTATCTTATAAAAAATTTTTTATTATGAATTTTAAAAATGCCAACAAACATGAACTTTAAGTATTATTTTCATGTAAGTTTTAAAATATACATAATTATTAGTGTAGTATATATTATATATATATATATATATATATATATATATATATACTATATAAAAATAAGTAAAAATACACATGTTGGAGATGAATGCTTAAACTTTTTTTTTTTTTCTACTGATGGGAGTGTGCAATCAAAAAACGTTTGAAACACCATTTAGATGATATTTACATATCATCTTCCCTTCCAGAACTGAGGGTTTATGGTTCTTATTTATGTTCAGTAGGAGAAAGGTGCATTTTTCTCTATGATATGAACCAGAATGGGGAGAAAATTAAATGGAGAGGTGAAGAAATCTGACCTGGATGATACTATCCATCTTATAAGAGTGAAGACTGGGTGTTGGCAACTGGAGATCTAGAAGATGAAGGCTTTCAAAACTCTTCATTATGTGGGTTGAGTCCCGCCTGCCTCAACCTCAACGCTTTTCCCTTTGCCCCAGAGCCCAGATGCTACTATTACTTTTGCTACTTGTACCACTGTCCCCTGTCCCATCCTGTATTAACAAGTACTCTACTACACCCAGGATGACCTGCTAGCACAGGTTCTTTGATCTGCTTTATAAAGAAAAGACACCTTAAAAGAGGTTAACAATCCTTCTTTAATTAAACATATATAAGTCACTCATTAGTTCAGGGGAAGGTTAACACCCTGACTGTGGAAAAAATGTAAACAGAGAAAACACAAGCAGAGAAATTAGCACAGAGATTCCACAGACAGGGTTGTTACTGCCTGAACAAAGTAATACAAACACCTTCATACACTACTGGATGGAAAAGCACAAACCTCTGAGTAGTGGGGGGGGGCGGCTCTTAACAAATGGTTTTGTCAGAGTCTCATCTAGGGAATCCAAAGGTCCTTCTCACAGGCAAACCTCCAAAGCAAAATATCAACTTTCCAGTATATATAACAAAGACTCAATTCCTGATTGGCCCCAAACCAGAAGGCATGAAACCTATGTGACTCAGCACAGCTGTGAACCATCAGGGTTCAAAGGAGATCAGTCCTTCAGATGTTTTCAATGAGCCTGGGAAACTGAATGCCAAAAACAACAAAAATCCCACTTTGCTTGCTCTTATTTGCACACAGCCTGCCTACTGTGGAGAAGACAGGAATGATCCAGAAGGAGAAATTGATAGAGGCCAAGTGCTGTGATGATGTCACCACATCATGTGATTTAGCAGGGGGTGAAGCTCTCTAACAAAGAGCCCAAATTGCTTTCTGAGACCATCAAGAACAAAATGGAGTTGGAGTGAGGGGATAAGTGAAATTAGGATGAAGGGTTGTTTCCATCAATGATCACCACCAAGAAGATGCAAGTGATTGAAGAATATCAAGAGAAAATGGAGTATGAACTAAAATCTGTTTGTACCACTCCTTTGGACTTTTTGTTTAAGTTTTTAATAGCCAAGGCAAATGATCCATAGAGCAGAGTCTTCTTTCTGAAAATGAAGGGAGAATACTTCTAGTACCCTGCAGAAATAACCTGTAGTGATGACAAAACAAACGATAGATAATTTCCAAGAGACTCATCAAGAAACATTTGGCATCAACAAGAAAAGAGATGCAATTTATACATCAGTTCACATAGGGTTAGCTCTTGCCTTTTTTTAAATTTTACTGTGAAGTCCTTAATAACCCAGAGCTTGCATGTACATGAGTTTAAAATGCCTTTGATAAAGCTGTAGCAGAACTTGATGCATAGAATGAAGGCCCATACATGAGAATTCTTTTAACATGCAGCTACTTAGAGATATTTTAACATCAGATACACCAGACAGTGTAGGAAAAGGAAGATGGAAAAGGAATAATAATTTACGTAGTGACTACTATGTGCCAGGCACTAAGTTCTTTTTTACAAATATCATTTCATTTCATCCTTATGACAATCCTGGGAGGTAGGATCTATTCTGATCTTCATTTTACATTTAAGGAAACTGAGGCAAACAGAAATTAATTGACTTGGCCCAGGTCCCACAGATAGTAAATACCTGGATTTGAAAATATAATAGTAATATGCAAATAAAACAATAGCAATAAATATAAAACATAATAGTAATAAACAATTGTGAAGACAATAGAAAGAAAAGAAAACAGTAATAGATGCAATGTGATAGCAATAAATAAGGAGATGAAATAGGAAGTATAAATAGATTTGATTTCAGGTCTTCCTGACTCCAGGCCCAGCACTCTATCTATTGCTCCACCAGCTGTGCCAAGAATATAAGAAGAATATGATGTTATAGAAGGTACAGAAAAGCTAAACTTCCAACAGGATATTATCTTTCTGTCCCTCAAGAAGCTAATTTACACATTTTCATTCTTTATAGCTCTAATTGGGTTTCCTAGAGAACCCGTCCATGTTTGTAAAAATGTACCTCTTAATGATCTTTTCATGAGAAAACTACTTTTTGATTTTGTGTTTGTCCTGGCTTTCCTACTGTATAATTACTGCTGCAGAAAAAGTATTAATAGCTTAATTTCATATAAACGACAGTAACTTCCCTATCCTTATGTGTCCTATTTGGTATTTAAAAAAATCTGAATTTCTTCTAAAGTGACTGCTTTGTAGTGCAGTGAAGATATAAAAATGTAGTGAATTTCAACTAGGAAAAGGTGAAGCTTTTCAGTAGACAACAGCAGCAGTCTCTTCTGGCAGGAGGGGATGCGAGTTGAGAGATTTAGATGAGAGAAATAAAAGGAAGAGAACACAGAAAACTACCTACAAACTTGCTTAAGTTTACCACATCCTGAAAACAGCTTCTCTTGTCCCTGCCAACTCCTAAGGCAACTAACTGTCCTATATATGCCAAGTCTTTCACTGTCAAACTTCTACAAAGAATAGTCTACATTTCCTGATTCTACTTCTTCACCTTCCACTCACTTCTTGAGGCAGGGACCTAGATCGAATGATCTCTTGAAGTCCTTTCCATTACCAAGAATTATGGGTTTCTGAATCCATACTGAAAAGACCAATTGGGCGTTTTCTTGTGGACTTTGGGAGTAAGTTGCTCATCTCTTGACTAAAAACATTGAACAAACGTAAATTTTGATACGTCCTTCATGTAACATAACTTCAGTTTCCATATCACTTTTCTAGACCAAGGGGAAGATGCCACAGTGATCTGTCACTTCAAGTAACTTTGTAGTGTGTTGGTACCATGGAATAATAATAACTACATTAATAACAAATATTTACATAGTGCTTACTCTGTGTCTTACACTGTGTTAATTACTTTACAAATACTATCTCATTTGATCCTCACAACAACCTTTCTAGATATCCCAGACAGGGATATCATTACCTCTATTTTATAGGAGAAGAAATGGAAGTAAACAGAGGTTAATTGACTTGCCCAGGGTCATGGATCTTGTAAGTATCTGAGGCTGGATTTGAACTCCAGTTTTTTCTGACTCCAGACTTGGTGCTGTATCCACTGTGATACCTAGCTACTGAAATATTAGTAGTGGAAATAGCACTAGTTCTGGAGTCAGAGAACCTTGCAATTGGTCTGTTGACGCCACCACTGATATTTCTGTCTCAGAAGGTATCCACAAACTCTTATTTGCCAAATCCAATAGCTGTTTCTCAGACATCATCCTTCTTGACCTTTTGATACTATTGCCTGACCTTTTTCTTCTTTCCCCTCATCGCTTTCCTGGAGTCTCTCTTTCCTTGACTTCTCATCTTATCCGTTTGACTACTTCTTAGTCTCCTTTGCAGGATCATCACCTATTTCCCAACTACTTAGTGTGTGTGTCTCTTAAAAATCTATCCTAGTAGCTATTCTTTTGTCTCTTCACTCTCTTCCTTAATGATATACTCCTAAGGGTTCAACTAACATCTCTATGCAGATGATTCCCAATGACTTGTAGTCAGTAAAAAAAAAAAATGCTTTATAAATGCTTCCTAAAGAGATTTAGAAAAAAAAAATAGACCTCCCTTCTACCTCCAAAGCTACTATGGGATAAATCTGGATCAATACTATAAGGAAGGTAGCTGGGTTATAACTGAAAAGTACTATACCCACTTGGGCAACTAGGTGGTATGGTGGTTGGAGCACCAGTCCCAAGTCAGGAAGACTCATCTTCATGAATTCAAATCTGGACTCAGACACTTACTAGCTGTACGACCCTGGGCAAGTCATTTAACCCTGTTTGCCTTAGTTTCTTCATCTGTAAAGTTAGTTGAAGAAGAGTACCTTTGCAAAGAAAACCCCAAATGGGGTCACAAAGACATGGACACAACTGAAAAATGACTGAACAACAACATAGCTACCTGGAGAGTGATTTCCCCCTAAACAAACCTGTGTGTAGGGAGTTTATCATAACTCCCAGAAAGGAGTTCCACAGGAAGATAGTTGAATATATCCCTTATCTATTGAAAAAGACACAGAGAAGTATCAAACTTCAAAAAGGAAAAAGAAAAAAGAGGGACAACTATCTCTGAGGCCATTGATACATTGACTGGATTTGAGCAGTTTGTTGAATCTGCAGTATACTCAGTTCACAGTTGAGATGAACTTCAAAGCATCAAGAATTGCTTCTTCATATATGCTATTTTTAATAACCCTAGGAATACTCAGGAAAAATAAAATGAGGAGGAAATATTTGGATTGGCTTCTCTAGTGAGCTGGAATTGGTAGAACCAGTTGAAGAGAATGCTGTTGGAAAAAGAGCTCAGTGTCTCACAGATGCCTTTAACTGATGAAATCTTACAGAGGTGGAACTTTTCTCTTTTTTTTTCTTTAACTGAAGTTACAATAAGAGTTGAGAAACCTAGACAATTTTGAATTCCCTATGCCATATCTTTATTTCAGACAATGACTTTGTATATGGTAAATGGATAATTTCCTTCCTTCTCAAACAGTTGATGATTCATCAGGATTTTATCTGGAGTGTAATAGGTATGAAACCTCATGTTCCTGATACATATAAGTACCCTTGGAAACTTTTATATGCTTCACATCTGATCTATAGCCCTGCTGTTGCTGGGGTTACAAAGACAAAAGCGAAAGAGTGATATGGGACTGGAAGCAAGGCAAAACCATGTGTATAAGTAGTGGATTTGACTTAGAAATTCACACAAAATCAAACAAACCCACTTTTTACCTGAATTATCTGAACCGTTACGGAAAACAGTATTGTTAAATCCATAGTAGTTAAAGGAATCTGTGAAGAAACTGAGGTGAAGGGAAATTAAATGACTTACCTATGGTTAAAGAGATAGAATCCAAATATTTAGAACTAGAGGTTACCCTTGAAATGTCTCATCTAATCTCTTTATTTTACAAAAGAGGAAACCAAGACCCATAGAGGGTATTTGTCTTTGTCAAAGTCAGACATGTAATAAGAAGTGGAGCTGAGATCTGAACCCAGATCCTCAAACCCCAAATATAGTCCTTAAATGATCTAGACTCTTATCCAGTTTTCCCCTTCCCTGGTGTTATGGGGATTTGCTTCAAGGTAGGGTTGTGCTGAATGCTTACCTAGCTCCCAAGACATTGTAAGCCTTCACACATGGGAAATCTGCACACACTGCAAAATCAAGGCAGGATTTATTTTTTGATTCATTGTATGATTTAGGAAAGTAATAGAGAAAATTTTAGTAACATAGATTAAATTTAAAAGTGTGTCATAAGTATATGTCCTCCATCCCCATCCTCATCCAATTATTAAATAGTTACCAGCACACCCCTGCTTAAGAGTAATAAATCTATAGGATCAATTTTATTAAGTCAAATTACTGGTTTACATTATTCCACCTCTGGAAATAACCAGGATCCAATGTTAGGGGATGGGAAAGAATAAGACATGAGGCCTAGAGGTTGGAACCCCAGGCCTGGAGTCAGGAAGACTCATCTTCATGTGTTCAAATTTGGCCCCAGACACTTACTAGACGTGTGACCCTGAGCAAGTCACTTTACCTGT
The DNA here is from genome assembly GCF_028372415.1 of Notamacropus eugenii. Lineage (NCBI taxonomy): Eukaryota > Metazoa > Chordata > Mammalia > Diprotodontia > Macropodidae > Notamacropus > Notamacropus eugenii. The sequence continues at coordinate 368,146,890 of NC_092876.1, read as the reverse complement.
TTGCCTGTTTCCTCATCTGTAAAATGAGCTGGAGAAGAAAATTACAAACCACTCCAGTATCTTTATCAAGAAACTCACAAATGGAGGTATGACTGAATCCAGAAGAATCCTGGCATGAGAAATCTATTGACACATAAAGGGCTGAAAGTGGAAAATAAGGAATATGTTCTAAGAGAGACATGACATATAGTGTTTATTTCCTGAGTATGCCAAGGAGTCACATCTCTACAATTCAAGGGAAATACTAAAGCAAACTATGCTGTTAAATTGAAGCAAAAGCCTATTGTATCTACAGACTTTCTAAAATGGTATGAATTATGGTATAGATTATTTTGTTAATTTACGAAAGCTCTATAAAGAGTTTAATGAAATGAAGGGATAATAAAAAACTATATGGTTTGGAGTATGAAACATCTCTATTTGGAAAAATCAGACTTAATTCCCTTTTATTTGGGTCATTTAGGAAAAATAGTGGGTCTCACTTTCTTACAGAGAGGGAATGGCAGATCAAGACATAAATTTTTTGGTTGTAGCTAATATGGGATTAATTTTGCTCAAATATGTTTATTTGTTCCAGAGGTTTGGTTTTTCTTTTCTCTTTGTCTTTTTTCCCAGTGGTGGGTAAAGGTTGGAGGGAGGAAAATAAGTTCTGTTCATTTTGAAAAAAAATTAAATTTCATTAAAGGATAAAGAAAAATGGTGACTCTTTGTCCCCTACCCCTTCTCTCAATGACTCATTTGGTGGTGACTGTGGAGAACTGGTTTTAGTTGAGCATATAGCATAAAAAGAAGTGGGCATTTGAGAACAATCAGTCAAATAAGAGTATATAATTCATATACTTCAGGACCAGAAATATAACTTTGGGTCATTATGCAGTGGATCTTGTCAGTTCTTAAACCACTGAGATTGAAATCCCATGGCAGTTGAAACTTACTCATTGCGTAATTGTGTCATAAGTTTCATTATGAATAGAAACACACTATGTGGTTTCATTCGAGGCTTTAGACTGATGCAAGAAGGAAATAACACCATATTGGGAAGTTTGGTTGAAATACAGACACTAAATGATGGTGAAAGTATTGGAAAAATTTTCTTTTAAGTAGTCTGCCCACCTTTAGTTTAAAATCAATTCTCAGCCAGTGAAGGTCATAAATTATCATAGATTTAGAACTGGAATGGACCTTAGCAGCCATGACCTTCATTTTACACAGAAGGAAACTGAGGCTCAGAGAAGTGGGGTGACTTACCTAGGGTTATGTAACTAATAAGTATCTAAGGCTGGATTTGAATGTAAGTTTTCCTGACTCCCAGTTTCTGACCTCCCCTCTCCTCTCCTTTCCTCCTTTCTACCTCTCCTCTCCTCTCTTCCCTTCTCTCTCTCTATCTTTCATTCTCCCCTCCACCAGGTGTTTATGAAATGCCTATTATGTGTTAGACACTAGGGATATAAAGTGAAAAAAAAGAATCAGCCCCTATCCTCTAGCTTACATTTTACTGGTGTGCACTACAAGGTTCTCTTGGATTTCTTTTTAGTTAGAAAATTCTATAATAAGCTTCACAGGGTTCACATATATCTTTTATCTTTTAAAAATAATTAAATAAGTGTCTTATTGGTATTTTTTACATTGCTTTTATTTCCCAGTAAGTCTCTCCTCATTACAATTCAGAATTGTTCCAGTGTTATTTTCCATTATATTAATATGGCCTTCATATAAATCAGTAGTTCTCAACTTTTTGGTTTCATGACCTTTTTATGCACTAAAAACTTATTGAGGATTCTCCCCTCTCCTAAAAAAAAAAGAGTTTTTGTTTATCTGGGTTGTATTTGTTAATATTTTCCATATTAGAAATGAAAATACCCTGTACTATTGGGACCCTGGGTATAGGGTGTGGGGAATCACTGCACCACACTTTGAGAACCACTGGTTTAAATTGTTCTTCTCTCTTTGCTCCGTATAAATCCATACAAGTCCTTCAAACTTCCCTGAATTCTTCATATTCATTGTTTCTTGTGGTCCAATAATATAATAACAATCTATATTCTGAAATTTGTTTAGCTTTTTCCCAAGGAATGAAGGTTTCACTTTGATATTTCTAGTTTTTTGCTACCTCAAAAAGGACTGCTTCTGCCTTTGACTATCCTTTCTCTTTTAATATGTGGACTTTGTTTCTGTGTTGATATTCTTGTTCACATACACACACCTTTTGCATTAGAAAAATGGAATGACTTTGTGTGGGTGATGGACACAAAATATTAGTAGTGAAAACTAAGTTTCTTTTTTTTTTTACTTCCTTGCCAATCCTAATTCAATTCAAGTATTTATTGACATTCTCCTATGTATCCAGGCTCCTGCTATGTGGTATTTGCCCTGAAGGACTTTACAGTTTCATTGGGAGACCAAACTGCTATACAGGAATCAATGGAAAAATAATATAAGAAAGCAGACAATAAAGAAAACCTGAAAATAATCAATGTCTATAAGAGGGGTTTGAATATGCATCAGAAAAAAAATGATAGCTAAAGTAACTGGATGGATTTTTAAATTTGTTTCCTTATTGAGAGAAAAGTAAGATTTGAACACAGGTCCTCTGACTGCAAGTTCAGTATTCTTTTCATTATTACCATACTGACTTCCTCATTGATTCATTCTAAAATGTGGATTGTACCCTGAAACAAGACTGTTCACTTTCCTTAGCCTCCAGAAACCAATTTTTCTTTTCCTGTTTTCTTACACAGGGATCTCCAACATGGGTAGGGTGGGAATTGGGGAGGTAGTAGAACACCAGCTCCAACACATTCCTATAAGCTAGAGAGGGCTTTGAGTACACACCTGGTGATCAAGTGCGTGTTTGCCAGCTTAGCTGAGTTTGGGCAGGCTTTTCACCAGAAACTTGGCTACCAGATTAGGAAATTATTTGACTCTAGAAACTCATATTGAGTGTTTACTTATGTGCTGGGGGTTGCTATCTGCATCAGTGGAGGGAACTGTTGACAGGATCAGAGCTCTTTTGAAGTGAGGAATATGAATTCAGCAGTTCAATTTAGCACACATCTAGTAAGCATCTAATATGGGCAAGGGGTCATATTGCATTGTTACTGCATTATTTAAAGTCTTTTGTGTCTTAAAGTGTTAATGAAAAGATGCTAAAAGCCTCCTTGAGGGGAATGATAGATGCGTTATCAAAGGGAAAGGGAATGGGGAAAATACATAGATTTGGTCTGTCAGGCATCACTGCCTTGGAAATGAGCTAAAACCTGGAGACATGCCTCAGACATGAGATAGGAGCTCCATGGAAAGCCCCTAAAGGAGGTATGAGCTTTGAAAGAGGAAGACAGAAAGTTGGTTTAATGTAGGTAGGGTCCAGGGAAAAGAAGGGAACTGCCAGTGAAAGCTATTAAGAAGACTGAACCAAGATACCTCACCTGCTGGGCAAAGAAGCAAAGGTTAGAGCCAGCCATAACAACTGACAAAAAACCAACTGCATAAGGACAGGTGTGACTGGACAGCAATTTTTATTAAAAAAAAATCTGGGGCTTTTGTTGTACTATAAGTTTGGTATGAATCAACAATGCAGTATGGTAACCAAAAAGCTAACATGACTTTGGGTTACATTAATGGAGGCAAAGTTTCCAAAAAGAGGGAAGTGATAGTTCGGTTCTATTCTCTTTGCCCTGATGATACTACAAGTAGAGTAAGTATTGAGCTCAGTCATAAGATAGAGTATTTTAGGAAAGACATTGATAGATAAGTTCATGCAGAAAAACCACAATATAGGATCTGAGATTTAGAATTGTAAAGGACCTTTGAATTCAAATCCTGATTTTTAGAGATGGAGAAGTCAAGTGACTTGACCAAGGTCATATAGGTCCCCCAACACCAAATCCAGTTCTCATTCCTCATCACTTCGACATCATGTTAACTGAGGAAGCCTGGAGGAGAGAAGACATAGAAAAGGTGATGCTTATCTGTAAATAAAGGATTGCAATTGTTCTGTCTGGTCCCAGCAGGTTAGAACTAGGAATATTGGCTAGATTTAAAGAGAAGTTGATCTTGGCTTAATAGAAGGAAAAACTTCTGAAGCTCTTTGTGCCTGGAGTGAGAGTGAGATAAGTCTTCTACATCACACTACCTTTCTCTTTAATGCTTAGCTTATAGTAAGCATGATCTACACAGAGATTCCTTCTTGTCCTTTCTCATAGTGTGGTCCATTCATTTGTAGCAAACATTCATCCAGAATGAAATAAAACAACCTATCTTTATCTGAAGACGAAATTCATTATAAAAGTACAGACAGCAAATAAATTTAAAGATAAGCATACCAGTTGCCAGGCAGTGTTGAGAAAGATGAAAGAATGGAGAGGGAGGCAAAAAAAAAAAAAAACCAAGCATTTATTAAGTGCATACTATGTGCCAGGCACCATGATAAGAATTTTACAAATAGGTTCTCACTCGATCCTCATAACAACCCTGTGAAGTAGATGCTATTACAGACAAGGAAATTGAGGCAAACAGGGTAAGTGATTTGCCCAGGATTACACAGTGAGTGTCTGAGGCTGAATTTGTACCCATTTTCTTGAATTCAGTCTTAGCTAACTATCCACCATACCATCTAGCTTCCTAGGTGCCACATGGGACATAAGTACACAGTCCTGGGTAGTTAGATGGCACAGTAAATAGAACGCTAACCCTGGAGTTAGGAAGACCTGAGTTCAAATCTGACCTCAGACTTCCTGTGTGACCTTGGGCAAGTCATTTAACCTTGTTTACCTCAGTTCTTTATCTGTAAAATGATCTGGAGAAAGAAATGGCAAGCCATTCCAGAATCTTTGTCAAGAAAACCTCAAATGGGGTCAGGAAGAGTCAGACAATGACTGAAAATGACTGAACAACAACAATAACAACATGGATTTCTATTTAGGTACAAGTTGGACTACATGGCTTCTGAGCTGCAATCCTATAATTTTGTGACTACTGAAAATGCTTTGTGAAAACTGAAGAGTTCAGAGAGAAATATGCCATGGTCAAGGATAGTACTTTTAGGGTCCTGTAGTCTTAGAAACCTCCTTGACTGGTGAAAGAACTTGCAAAGTCAGTGTAAGATTAATGCTTAGGGACCAGGATCAGAACCAGACACAACAGTGTACCCTGGGACTGGAAAAGATCATTTTGTAGTGGGAGGAAGTAGAACATATATGGTAGGATAGTATAAAGATGAAGGTTCTGGAAAGGACTTATTTTGTAAGTACTGCCAAGCCAACAAACCTATCTTGGGCTAGAAATTTATTCTTTTATGTCCAATCATGTAAAACATTTACATATTAGTCATTTTGTACAAGATGACTTGAATAAAAGAAAAAGGATGAAAGGAAGAAAGTGAAAAATAGCATGATTCAGTCTGTATTCAAACAATATCAGTTCTTTCTTTGGAAGTGTACAGTATGCTTCATCATTAATCTTTTGGGATTGTCTTAGATCATTGTATTACTGAGAATAGCTGTCATTCACAATTTTTCATTGAACAATATTGGTTTTATGGTGTATACATTCTCCTGGTTCTGTTCACTTCACTGTACATAAGTGACAATCATCCTGCTTGTCATTTCTTATAGCACAATAGTATTCCATTAAAATCATATGCTACAGCTTGTTTAGCTATTCCCCAATTGATAGGCATCCCTTCATTTTCCAATTCTTAGCCACCACAAAAAGAGCTGCTCTGCACAAGTAGGCCCTTTTCCCTTTTTCAGATATCTTTGGGATACAGCCTTAGCAATGATATTGATGGATCAAAGTGTTTGTATGCATAGTTTTACAGCTCTTTGGGCATAGTTCCAAATTGCTCTCCAGAATGGTTGGATAAGTTCACAACTCCACTAACAGTGAATTATTTCTCACATGCCTTCCAACAAACATCATTTTCCTTTTTTGTCAAATTAGTTAACTCGATAGGTGTGAGGTGGTACCTTAAGAGTTGTTTAATCTGAATTTTTCACATTGATAGTGATTTGGAGTATTTTTTTTCATATGATTTTAGATAGCTTTGATTCCTTTGAAAACTGCCAGTTCATATCCTATGACCATTTCCCAATTAGAGAATGATTTGTATTTTTATAAATTTCACCCAGTTCTCTATATATTTGAGAAATGAAGTATTTATCAGAGTTACTTATTATAAATTTCTCCCCAGTTTTCTGCTTTCCTTATAATTTTGGTTGCATTGGTTTTGTTTGTGCAAACCTTTTTTAATTTTATGTAATCAAAATTGTCTATTTTACATTTTGCAATGCTCTTCATATTTTCTTTGATCCTAAATTCTTCCCTTATCTATAGATCTTACAGATAAATTATTCCATGCTCTCCTAATTTGCTTATGGTATCAACCTTTGTGCGTAAATCATGTACCCATTTTAACCTTATCATGGTATTCAGTGTGAGATGTTGGTCTGTACCTAATTTTTGCCATACTACTTTCCAGTTTTCCCAGTACTTTCTGTAAAATAATGAGTTTTCCCCCCAAAACTTGGATCTTTTGGTTTATCATATATTAGATTACTATGGTCATTTAAAAATGTAATTTGTACCTAATTTATTCCACTGCTCTACCACTCTATTTCTTAGCCAGAACTAGATTGTTTTTGATAATTGCTGCTTTATTTATCAAACTTTATACCAGTTTGAGATCTGGTATGGCTAGACCACTTTCCTTCATTTTGTTTTCATTGATTCCCTTGATATCCTTGATCTTTTGTTCTTCTAGATGAATTTTGTTATTATTTTTTCTAGCCCTATAAAATAATTTTTTGATCGTTCAAATGGATGAATTTAGGTAGAACTGTCACTTTTATTATATTGACTCAGGCTACCCATGAGCAATTAATATTTTTCCAATTGTTTACATCTGACTTTGTGTGAAAAGAGTTTTGTAGTTGTGTTCATATAGTTCCTGGTTTGTCTTGGCAGGTAGACTCTGAAGTATTTTATTTTATCTACAGTTATTTCAAATGGAATTTCTTTTACTATCTGTTGCTACCAGACTTGGTTGGTAATATAGAGAAATGCTGATAATTTATGTGGGTATATTTTGTATCCTACAACTTTGTTAAAATTGTTAATAATTTCAAATAGTTTTTTAATTGATTCTCCATAACATCATATCATCTGCAAAGAGTGATAGTTTTGTTTCCTCATTGTCTATTCTAATTCCTTCAATTTCTTTTTCTTCTCTCATTGCTATAGCTAACATTTCTAGTACATCATTGAATGATAAAGGTGATAATGGGCATCCTTGCTTCACCTCTGATTATATTGGGAAGACTTGTGACTTTTCCCCATCACAGATAATGCTTGCTGATGTTTTCAGATAGGGTTACTTATCATTTTAAGGTAAATTCCATTTATTCCTATGCTCTCCAGTGTTTTTTAATAGGAAAGGGGTTTGTGTTTTGTCAAAGGTTTTTCTGCATCTACTGAGATTTCTGTTGGTTTTCTTATCAATATGGTCAGTTATACTGATAGTTTCCCTAATATTGAACCAACCCTGCATTCCTGGTATAAATCTCACCTGGTCATAGTGTACATTCCTTGTGATATGCTTCTGTAATCTCTTTGCTATTTCTTCTTCTGTTAATCTGGGTAATTTATAATCATTGCAGATATTCATCCATTTCATTTAGATTGTTAAATTTATTGACATATAATTGGGCAAAATATCTCCTAACAATTTTCTCAATATCCTCTTCATTGGTAGTGAATTCACCTTTTCATTTTTTATACCAGTAATTTGGTTTTCTTCCTTCCTTTTTAAAAATGAAATTCACCAATAGTTTATCCATTTTATTTTTTTCTAGTTTTACTTGTTAGTTCAATGGGTTTTTTACTTTCAGTTTTATTAATATCTCCTTTGATTTTCAGGATTTCCAATTTAGTGTTTAATTGGAGATTTTAAATTTGTTCTTTTTCTAGTTTTTTTTTAGTTATATGCCCAATTCATTGATCTGCTTTTTATTTTATTGATGTAAGAATTAGAGAGATAGATTTTTCCCATTAGTACTGCTTTAGTTTCATCCCACAAATTTTGGTATGTTGTCTCATTATTGTCATTTACTTTAATGAAATTATTGATTGCTTCTATGATTTTGCTCTTTGATCCATTTATTTTTTAACATTAGATTGTTTAGTTTCCAGTTAATTTTTAATCTCTCTTTCCATTACCTGGCATTGAAGTAATTTTTATTGCATTATGATTGGAAAAGGATGCATTTGTTATTTCTGCTTTTCTGCAATTGGTTGTGAGGTTTTTACATCTTAATATATGGTCAATTTTTGTGTAGGTGCCATGTACTGCTGAGAAAAAAAAAAGATGTATTCCTTTTTAATCCAATTCAATTTTATCCAGAAACCTAACACATTTAACTTTTGCAGAATTTTATTTACCTCCTTAACTTTTTTCTTGTGTATTTTTTTGGTTAGATTTATCTAGTTCTGAGAGAGTAAAGTTAAGGTCCCCCACTGATGGAGTTTCATTGTCTACCCTCCTGTAACACATTCAGTTTCTTCAAAAATTTAGATGCTATGCCATTTGGTGCATATGTGTTTAGTAATGATATTAATTCGTTATCTATGGTACTTTTCAGCAAGAATAGTTTCCTTCCTTATGATTCCTGCTTTCTTTGCTTCAGCTGAAGCATAATAGATTCCAGTTCAGCCTTTTACCTTTCCCTGTGTGTTCTCTGTTTCAAATGTGTTTCATGTAAGCAATATATTGTAGGATTCTGTTTTTTAATCCATTCTTCTATCCACTTCTGTTTTATGGATGAGTTCATTCCTTTCATACTTATAGTTATGATAATAATTGCATATTTCCCTCCATGTTATTTTCCCCTTGTTTATCCCTTGTTCTCTCTTACTCCCACCCTTTCCCTCCTCACAAGTGTTTTACTTCTGATCATTGCCTCCCCCAATGCACTCTACCTTTTATCAGCACCATCCCACCCCTTCTATGATCCCAGTCCCCTTTTATTTCCTTATGATAAGAGAGAATTCTGTATCCAACTGAATGTGTATGTTATTCCCTTGTTGAACCAATTTTGATGAGGTAAGGTTTATGCTTTGTCCCTGCCCCCATCTTCCCCTTCATTATAATAGCACTTTCATGCCTCTTGTATGTGGGATAATTTGCCCCATTCAATCTCCCCTCTCTTTCTTCCAGTGCAGTATTGTTTCTCACCCCTTTATTATTATTTTTTGGTATCATCTCATCAAAGTCACCTTATCTCTTCACCCTCTGTCTATGTATACTTCTTCTAATTGTCTTTGTAGTAATGAAGTTCTTAAGAGTTGCAAATATTATCTTGCCATATAGAAGCATTTTAACCTAATTGAATCTCTTATGCTTTTTCTTTCTTGTTTCTTTTTTACCTTTTTATGTTTCCCTTGAATCTTGTATTTGGAGGTCAAAATTTTTATTCAGCTCTGTTCTTTTAATTAGGAATGCTTAAAAGTCTTGTTCTAGAAGTTTGAATTGTCTGTGTCTAGAATCTATTTTCTAACATTCATATAAGAGTGAGGCAAAAAAAAAATCCAGAGACAGAAAGAAAGGACAGTGTTAATATTACTATACTGAATTTGATGTATATTGAACTTCTCCTCCTAAAGCTATACATGGTAGATTCACAATTTCATAAGCAATCCCCCTTTTCTGACCTTTTTTATGAGGAAATATTCATGTTTATTGATGACTAGAAAGTTAATGGTAAAAATTATTCAAAATTAATGAAATTGCCTTACTTTGCAGGTGATATTTATTTTAATAAAATTGTAGCCATTGGTTCAATCTTAAGGTTAAAAAATCTCTCAAAAAACTCAGGGACTGGTTATTCTGTAAGCTGCATTAATGAAATTGATCTTTGATTGGACAATAGTTAAAGCTAGGTTCAGAAATCTGACCTCTGGAAATGCATATATTTTTATACTTTTGTGTCATTAACTTTTCCTTAGTTTTAAAAACTATGTTTTTTTTAAAAAAGTATATTCTTTCGAAAATATTCCAAACTTGTCTTAACTGAGCCTAACAACAAGCACCCCAGCAAACATAGGAGGACCTGCTGTGTAGGTCTTTAGATCTGCTTTTCTCAAATGAAAGTAACTCTTGAGGGGTCAACAATCACTTTAATCACACACATATACCAACAGAGAAAATATAAGCAGAGAAATAAAAACCAATAGACAGGGCTTCCAACTGTCTGACCATAAGCAATACATACATCACAGATCAACAAACAGATCCAGCTGTCTGACCATCACATACATACATAGTTATCAGAGAGAGAAGCACTAACATCTGGGTTTTCAAAGCTGAGGGGCTCCTTAATGGCTACCCAGAGTTTCATCTGGCCAAATAAACACTTGCAATGAGTAAACACCAAGGTAAAATCTCACCTCAGAGTATTCATACACTTTTCAGAGCTAGAGGGCATGACCCTTAAACCCAGTGCCTCAGTAGAAATCAACAAAAAGCATTGGGGCCTATTAATGAGCAGGGAAGAATCTTTAACTCTTCCTCCCACCCACCATTAACCTTAAATTACCTTTACACTGGGCTAAAAGGGAAAAGATTGGTAAGGCTTACTAGGGAGATGATTGTACCCCTAAAGCTAAGGTACAGGAATCATAGTAGTGTTTCACCAACTCAAATGTATGGAACACATACATTAGCAGGTTGGAACAGAAAGAGTGTAGGTAACTTAGATGTAGTTGTCACTTTTTAACAATAATAATAATATCTTTAACATCTGTCTATCTATTTTTAGATAGATACCTAATTATATGCCTGGCATTCTGTTGGGTGTTTTATTATTATTCTTTCATTTGATCCTCACAACAACTCTGAAAGGTAAGTGTTACTATTATCTCCATTTTACAGATTAGGAAACTGAGGCAAACAGAAGTTAAGTGACTAGTCCACAGTCACACAGCTAGTAAATATCTGAGGCTTTAAATTTAGGTATTCTTGGCTCCAGGCCCAGCCCTCTTATCCACTCTATCATCTAACTGCCTTTTCTACCTATGCTGTCTTCTCTTCTAGGCATATTAATAACAGAGAAAAGTGACCATTAATAGCCTCAAAGAGAGAGACAGAAGACAAAGCAACTTGAAGAAACAGATGTAAGATCCAAAAGACTTCTAAAAGCTACCTATAAACATGTTCATGTCTCTTCTATCCTGAAAAAGCCCTGACTTGATCCTTCCATTTCCGATAAATATTATTCTATATCTCTTCTGTATTTTGTAACTAATCTTCTTGAAAAGGCTGTCTACAACAGGTACCTCTACTTTCTCCCTTTTACTGTTTTCTTAACCTCTTTTAAATTAGCTTAATTTTTCATTCTACTGAAACTGTTCACTCCACCAATGATTTCTTAGTTGCCAAATCCAATGGCCTTTTCTCAATTCTCATTCTCCTTGACCTCTTTGCAGCCATTGATACTGTTGATCACTCTCTCCTCCTTGATACTCTCTTCTTGTAGGTTCTCAGGACACCATTCTCTCAACCTCTATCTCCTACCTATGTGACTACTCCTTCTTGGTCTTCTTTCCTGGATCTTCATCCATACAACTCCCATTAACTGTGGTTTTGTTCACGGTTCTGTCTTGGGCACTCTTCTCTCTATATTACTGTTTCATTTGGTGATCTCATTAGGCCTCATGGATTTAACTGCCATTTCTATGCTGATGATTCTCAAATCTACCTATCCTGCCTGTCTGCTGACCTCCAATCTCAAATCTCCAACTGTACTTCAGACATTTCAAACCGGATAGCCAGTGGTCATCTTAAACTCAATATATCCAAAACAGAACTCATTATTTTTCCCCCACAACTGTAGGGGGTAGATGGTAACACCATCCTCCCAGTCTTTCAGGCTCACAACCTGGGAGTCATCCCAAATTCCTCATTATCTCTAGTGTGCTCCCTACATCCCCCATATCTCACTCTCCATATCCAATCTGTTGCCAAGGCCTGTTGATTTCACCTTTGCAACATCTCTTGACTACATTCCCTTCTGTCTTCTGACACTGCCACCATTCTCAGGCTCTTATCACCTCCTGCCTGGACTATTGCAATAGCCTGCTGATGGGTCTGCATGCCTCAAGTCTCTCCACACTCTAATTCATCTTCTCTTCAGCCACTAAAGTGATTATCCTAAAACACAGGTCTGACTGTCACCTTAATAAACTCCAAATGCCCCCTATCACCTTTAGGAGCAAATAAAAAATAAAAAATCCTCTAGTCCCCTCCTACATTTCCAGTCTTCTTTTACTTTACCCCTTGTCTTTTACTCTTCTACCCAGTGACACTGGCACAACAAGACCATCCATCTCTTGGCTCTGGGCATTTTCTCTGCCCCCCACACCTGAAATGCTCTCCCTCCTCATCTCCACTTACTTCTCTGGCTTCCTTTAAGGCCCAAATAAAATCCCATCTTTTACAGGAAGCCTTCCCTAATCTCTCTTAGTGTTAGTACCTTCCTTCTCTTCATTATTTCTTACTCATTCTTTATATTACTTTTTTTCATATATTTATCTGCTTGTTGTTTTCTTCATTAGACTGTGAGGGCTTCCAAGGTCAAGGACTGTCTTTTGCCTCTTTTTGTATCCTCAGTGCTTAGCATAATGCCTGACATGTAGGGCACATAATAGGAATGTAAGAAATGTTTATTGATTGATTGATAAAGCACAGCTATTTGGTTCTATATATTTAAATTAACCTGAGGTCAAGCATATTACAATAAATGATAGTAATGATAATGCTGAGCCTCAAGAAAAGATTATATTATAATCATTATCAATTCAATGTAAAAAATAGTTGTTAAGCACCTACTATGTGTAAAACATCATATTAGGTACTAGGGATATAAGGAAGGAAATGAAACAGTCCCTGCTCTAAAGGAATATATATATATTCTTATATTATCCTCTGTTTTTAGAAGACAGGAAGGTAGATAACATATTTTGTTTATTATTATATTTTTGGAGGGAATTGGGGTTAAGTGACTTGCCCAGGTTCACACAGTTAGGAAATGTCTGAGGCTGAATTTTAACTCAGGTTCTCTTGATTCCAAGAATTGGCACTCTATCTAGAGAATTCACTTACATGGAAACCATTTTCCCTGATAATTATGTGGTATTACTATGGCCATATATGAAATATGAATTTATAAAATAAATATATTAAGGTAACTACTTTTATTGCAAAATGAGTCCTGAACAAAGTATTCTTGGGAAAGATTCTTGAAGTATAAAATCCTTTCATTTAGTACTTTTGAGTGTTTGTTTGTAGATAAAAATAGAGCAGAAAGTAGGTGACCAGGAAGAATTGCAACAGTTTTCAAAACAGTTTACTTTTAGGATTTACTTAGGCAAGAATTTATTTTAAAATTCTTGATAAAGCAAATAATTTTGTGTCTGATAAATGCATAATCGTAGGATCACAGCCTTTAGAGCTGAAAGGGTATTTAGAGAGCATTATTCTCTCTGTGTCTCAGTCTATTCATCTGTAAAATGAAGACATTGACCTCTAAGGCTCCTTGTAGCTAAAATCTATGTTACTATGACCTTGTCTAGTCTTCCTCTGAGGGTCAGAGAGGTCAGATGCCTTGCTCAGGGTAACACAAGGAGTGTCAGAACTGTGTCAGAACAGGAGTCAATTGAACTCCAAGTCTGACAGTCTATTCATTATGCTGTGAGGACAAAGTTTGCAATTAAACACATGACTGTATTTTTATCTCTCTATATTTGATATTTCATAGGTTTTGTCCCTTCCCCTTGACAATATGTGTCCCTTCTATACAGATGATTTCTAAATTTATATATTTAGCTCCAGTATCTACTCTGAGCTCTGCTCTGGCAATCTACCCTCCCCCCCCCTCACTAATGGACATCTCCACCTATGGGAATCTGCAGCACTTTACCCTCCATAGGTCAAAAACAACTCATTTTCTCCACCCTCACTACCATCCCTCCAATATTCTCCTACCCCCTTAAAAAAGTGCCCCTCTTCCCATTTTACCAATTTCTGTTAATGGCACTATTGTGCCATTTAATCCAGGATTAAATACCTCTGAATCATCTTTGACTTCTCCCTGTCCTTGTCTCCTAATCAATAGTTAATTCCCATTGACTCCCTCTCCACAATATCTCTGGCATCTGTCCCATGATTTCTGCCTCCCAGAATGCCATCAGTTTAGGACCCCATCATCTGTCTTGTGGATATATGGTTATGAACTAGTTTTCCTTACTTCCAGCCTCTCTCCATCTCCTATGCAACTATCACATAGCTGCCAAAAGAAGCTTTCTAAGAAACAAATCTGACCATGTCAGGATTACCACTCAAAAACATTCAGTGTCTCCATGTTCCTTATGGGGCAAATGACAAATCATTTAACTTGTCATTCAAGGCCTCAATCATCTGCCTCCAACTTAACTTTAAAAAAAGTTTTATTGCTGCCTTTTGAGTTTTACATTATGGTGATTTACAAATTTCCTTTCCAGTCTTAGTTCATGCTACTCCCTTTCATATATTTGATGTGCCAGCTAAACTGGACAACTAAATGTTGCCTGATATCATACTACTCAATGATGCCTCAATACATTTTCACAGGGCTTCCCCCTACTAAGAATTAACTTTCTCCTTATTTCTGAATATTGAAATTTTTCAAGATTTCATCCTAGACTCAATATAGGGACTACCTCCTCCATAAAACCTGCGCTTATCACCTCTGCTGAATGTGATCTCTCTTTTTAAATTATTTTGAGCCCTTTGGTCTTTTCATTTGCCTTAATGATATTCTATCTTGGGTTAAACTTGTTTTGTATATGCCTTGTCCACAGTAATAGAATGCAAATTATCTTCAGACAAGAGTTCTGCCATTTTTCATTATCTTATCTCTAGTATTTAGTATACTTCTTGATCATTTGGACTTTGACTGGACCTGTGATTTCATTAGTATAGGTAACTCTCAGTGGTCAAACTCCTTCCACCAATGCAAATTGGCACTTGTTCTGTAACTTAGGGTTTTAGAGAGTTCTTTGGGGCATTTGGGAAACTTGCCCAGAATCACACAACATATGTCAGAAATAGGATTTGAACTCAGGTCTTCCTGAATGAGGCTGTCTATCTACTATGCTATGCTTCCATTTTCATTAAATGCCTAGTTTATAGTAGGTACTATGTAGACACCAGTGCTTGCTGAATTAAATTGAAGGGCCCTCAAGTCTAGTTGTATTTGTTCTTAAATATTTTATCTAAATTTGGCTAAAATATTTTCCAGTGTATCTAATATTGGAAATTTTCTATGTTAAAGTGAAACCACATTATTTTAAAGGTTATTTACATAGGAACCTGGAAGCATTATAAATAAAATCATTTTCCTTGAAATATAGCAAATTATGTTACCTACTAGAAAAAAAGTCATTGTGATGTGAATTGGAAAGCAAATTGGACAAGGAGTTAGGAGAACTACTCCAGGAGAGTACTAGGTGACTTTGGATAAGTTGCTTCATCCTTCTTTCAAATGCTTGTTTCCGACAGCCCATAAAATACCTGTAGAGGGGGACTCTCAATAAATTCTGGAGCAGCAGAAGTGGAGAACAACAGAGTGGAGGAGATTTCCAACCCATGGTGACCTGTAAGGCCCATGGAAACGTAAGTTGTGCTGGATGCGGAGCCAAGCACAGAGCCCAGCCCAGCCTTGGCCAAGCGGTGGCATGGTGCTATGAGACTCTGGGAGGAGGACACCTCGGGGGCAGAATCTCCAGTTGCAGTAACGGGGCCTCAGATCCCTCAGCTCACAGGTGGCAAAGGTCAGTGACGGGGTTTAATCAGCACGCCAGGAAGGGAGAAGGGCTTTCCCATAGCTCTAGCAGCAGGCAACCGCTACAGAGCATGCACAGCAGCCCGTAGGGAAGCTCCATTGTTGGAGAGTAAAAACCCCTGGGGCACTGAAGAGCTGAGTCTTGCCTCTGCCCTGGGTGGAGGCCCTGGCCCAGCTGGTCTTTGTCTCATGCTGAATGGCGGCCTTGCCCATCCAGCTTATCTGAAAATTAGCCCCCAGTGCTGATTTAGGAATTGGAGGCCAAGTGGCTGTGGAGAGGTATCTAAGATTCTGGGCATAAAAATCCCTCTCTGAGTCCAGACCAGTACATGCTTGATTGTGCCACCTTGGAGGACCTGAGATCTCACATATTCCCAGAGTATACCCTACTCTTGACAAAGGACCCAAAAGTCAAGTAACTGGTTGGGAAAATGCCCAAAAAAGGGAAAAAAAATAAGACTATAGAAGGTTACTTTCTTGGTGAACAGATATCTCCTCCCATCCTTTTGGATAAGGAAGAACAAGGCTTACCATCAGGCAAAGACATAAAAATCAAGGCTTCTGTATCCCAAACATCCTAAATAAATATTCAATGGGCTCAGGCCATGAAAGAGCTCAAAAAGGATTTTGAAAATCAAGTTAGAGAGGTGGAGGAAAAACTGGGAAGAGAAATGAGTGACATGCAAGAAAAGCATGAAAAGCAGGTCAACACCTTGCTAAAGGAGACCCAAAAAAATGCTGAAGAAAATAACACCTTGAAAAATAGGCTAACTCAATTGGCAAAAGAGGTTCAAAAAGCCAATGAGGAGAAGAATGCTTTCAAAAGCAGAATTAGCCAAATGGAAAAGGAGATTCAAAAGCTCACTGAAGAAAATAGTTCTTTAAAAACTAGAATGGGACATATGGAGGCTAATGACTTTATGAGAAACCAAGAAATCACAAAACAAAACCAAAAGAATGAAAAAATGGAAGATAATGTGAAATATCTCATTGGAAAAACAACTGACCTGGAAAATAGATCCAGGAGAGACAGTTTAAAAATTATGGGCCTACCTGAAAGCCAGGATCAAAAAAAGAGCCTAGACATCATCTTTCATGAAACTATCAAGGAAAACTGCCCTGAGATTCTAGAACCAGAGGGCAAAATAAGTATTCAAGGAATCCACAGAACACCGCCTGAAAGAGATCCAAAAAGAGAAACTCCTAGGAACATTGTGGCCAAATTCCAGAGTTCCCTGGTCCAGGAGAAAATATTGCAAGCAGCTAGAAAGAAACAATTCAAGTATTGTGGAAATACAATCAGGATAACACAAGATCTAGCAGTTTCTACATTAAGGGATCAAAGGGCATGGAATAGGATATTCCAGAAGTCAAAGGAACTAGGACTAAAACTAAGAATCACCTACCCAGCAAAACTGAGTATAATACTTCAGGGGAAAAAATGGTCCTTCAATGAAATCAAGGACTTTCAAGCATTCTTGATGAAAAGACCAGAGCTGAAAAGAAAATTTGACTTTCAAACACAAGAATGAAGAGAAGCATGAAAAGGTAAACAACAAAGAGAAGTCATAAGGGACTTACTAAAGTTGAACTGTTTACATTCCTCCATGGAAAGACAATATTTGTAACTCTTGAAACTTTTCAGTATCTGGGTAGTTGGTGGGATTATACACACACACACACACACACAGAGCACAGAGTGAATTGAATAGGATGGGATCATATCTTAAAAAAATGAAATTAAGCAGTGACAGAGAAATACATTGGGAGGAGAAAGGGAGAAATGGAATGGGGCAAATTATCTCTCATAAAAGAGGCAAGCAAAAGACTTTTCAGTGCAGGGAAAAAGAGGGGAGGTGAGAGAAAAACATGAAGTTTATTCTCATCACATTCCACTAAAGGAAGGAATAAAATGCACACTCATTTTGGTATGAAAACCTATCTTACAATACAGGAAAGTGGGGGAGAAGGGGATAAGAAGGATGGGGGGGAGGATGGAAGGGAGGGCAATGGGAGGAGAGAGCAATTTGAAGTCAACACTCTTGTGGAGGGAGAGGATCCAAAGAGAGAATAGAAGCAATGTGGGGCAGGATAGGATGGAGGGAAATATAGTTAGTCTTACACAACACAACTATTATGGAAGTCATTTGCAAAACTACACAGATATGGCCTATATTGAATTGCTTGCCTTCCCAAAGGGAATGGGTGGGGAGGGAGGGATGAAGAGAAGTTGGAAGTCAAAGTTTTAGGAACAACTGTCGAGTATTGTTCTTACTACTAGGAAATAAGAAATACAGGTAATGGGGTATAGAAAGTTATCTGGCCCTACAGGTCAAAAGAGAAGATGGGGACAAGGGAAGGGAGGGATGTTAGAAGAAAGGGCAGATTGGTGATAGGGGCAATTAAAATGCTTGGCGTTTTGGGGTGGGGGGAGGGGAGAAATGGGGAGAAAATTTGGAACCCAAAACTTTGTGAAAATGAATGTTAAAAGTTAAATAAATAAATTTTAAAAAATTAAAAAAATTAATAAAATGCTTGTTTCCTCCTCACCTGTAAAATAAAGAGTTCAGACTGGATGACACGTAAGGTCCCTGCCGACTATAAAATTGTAGAGATCTAAGACAATATTGACCCATTGATCCTCCCTCTTCCCCAACCCCTTAATCATTAAAATTTAACATCTTAAGTTATTTTTCCAATAATATTACATAGATTTGTGCTGATAAATCCACATTTTTCTTTTAGGTCCTTCTTGTGACCAACAGTAAATATTCTAGAAATATCTGGCATCCCAAAAGTGGAATTCCAGTTTGGAAAGGTAATAAGCTCCCACTTGAAGGCTGGAGAATCCCTTGAATATGCTGCAGGAGTTTCTTGCTCAGGTACAAGGAAGTCTCAAAAAACTCTGAGAGTCTGTGATTCAATGGATGCAAAAAAGGTTCACTTGAAATTTGAGGGCTGATACTAATTCAAGTAACAAGTGTTCCAAGAACAATAAGAATAGAAAGAAGTCTCAATTCTTCTTATGAATGGCAGTCATGACAGAGGTCAAGTATGTTTTTGATTCTAAAGGAGGGAGGGATAGATGTAAGTTGCTGACCCTTGTTTTACCCCACCCCATCATTCTCTGGCCCTAAGTCCATCATTTTTCTGTGAGGTAAGGGCTTGTTGCTTTTTTTTTTTTTTAACAGCACCAGCTGTTTCCGTATTTGTCCAAAGTTGTCTCTCTCTCCCAAGTGTCTTTTTTGCCCCCTACAATCTTTCATTCAATTTTGGTACATAAAATTTTCCTATTTCTTCTTCAGGGACAGAAAGAGACAGGGAATGAGAGCTTGATCATTTGCCAACATCAAAGAAGAGAAAGAATGGAAAGATGTGTGTATACTTTTAGTTAGAGCGGTACCTTTAAAATTGTTTTAACAGGAGTCTTGATATAAGGCATGATCATCCTGAAAGACTTGGGAAACTTAGTGGTTATAGAACTGTTGAAAGTAAAAGGACAGTTTTCCTTTTCCATCAGATAACTAGTGTTCCTATTTGTAGAGGAAATATTGACTGAACCTGAAAGTAAACTGGTTGCTATTAGATAGGAGACAATGAAGGAAGGATCCCAAGAGCTGGTAGGGGAAGGTATGTATTAATTCCATTGAGCCATTATTCCATGACTAAACTAACATTTTCAATTATTGTTATTACTATTATGTATGGTTAGTGATGATAATGATGATTAGCATTTATATGGCTTTTTAAAGTTTACAGTCTTTGGACTAGAAAAAGTAAGGTGACCCCCACAAAAAAGTCTAATTGTGAGTTGAAATGTAAGATAAGTAGGAACATAATTAGAGAACACCTAGCTGCCAATGGTGAATTCAAATCTTACTAGTTCCAATGAACTGTGACCTAGACAGTAAGATTATATGAAATGACAATTTTTTTTGCACAAACAAAACCAGTCTATCCGAAATGAGAAGAAAAGCAGGGAACTGGGAAACAATTTACAGCAAGTTTCCCTGATAAAGGCCTCATTTTTTCAAATATATAGGAAACAGGCAAGTTTATAAAAATACAAGCCATTCCCCAATTGATAAATAATCAAAAGATATGAACCACAGTTTTCAGAAGTCAAAGCTATTAATAGTCACATAAAAATGCTCTAAATCACTATTGATTAAAGAAATACAAATTAAAACAACTTTGACATGCCACCTTACATCTATCAGATTGGCTAACATTGACAAAAAGCGCACCAATGCACTATTGGTGGAATTGTGAACTGATCCAACCATTCTGGAGAACTGTTTGGAACTGTGCCCAAATGGCTACAAAAATGCATATATCCTTTGACCTCGCAATACCACTACTAGATGTATATCCCAAAGGGATCAAAGAAAAGGGAAAAGACCAATTTGTATGAAAATATTTATGGAAGCTCTTTTTGTAGTGGCAAAGAACTGAAAATTGAAGGGATGTCCATCAATTAGGGAATGGCTGAACAAGTTACAGTAATGAATTACTATAAGAATGATGAGTAGGAGGATTCCAGAAAAACCTGAGAAATTTTATATGAACTGCTACCAAGTTAAGTGAGCAGAACTGGAGAATACTGTACATAGTGACAGCAATATTGTAATGGTGATCAACTGTTGAAAGACTTAGCTACTCTGATCAATAAAATGATCTAAGAAGATTTCAAAGGACCCGTGATGAAAAATATTATTCCTCTCTAGAGAGGAAAGATCAACTCTGAATGCAAATTGAAGCATACTTTTTAATTTTTCTTGGGGCTTTTTTGCTTGTTTTCTTTTGCAACATGGCTAATATGGAAATATTTTGCATGATTTCACATGTAGTGTTGATATGTTGTTTGCTTTCTCAAAGGGGTAGGGAGGGGCAGGAGGGAGAGAGAATTTGGAAATCAAAATAAAAAAAGAACGTTAAAAAATTTTTTAATGTAATTGGAAAATATTTGATGAAAAAATTTTAAAAGAATAATTAATGATACACTAATCTCATTTCCCTTTTCAAAAGAACTTCTCTTTTGAAAAGATTAAAACTGCTTTTTTGAAAGATGAGTAAATCTTAATGTAATCAATCATAATGTAACAGGATTTCAGCAAAGCATTTAGGAAAATCTCTCATGCTGTCCTTGTAGGCCTTTTCTGACTCCCCTAGAGGCCTCACTATTGGTACTTCCTTCTAAAACCCAAATCACCTAGAACATTTTTTGAATAAGAGTCTCCTAACTGGTGGAGACAATAATAACTCATCTCTGAGCTGCATTTAGGCAACCTATCTGGACACACAGCTTACATGGGCAACACATACTTTATGTTTATATATCCTTATATGTGTACATGTTATTTCTCCCAAGAGAGAATAAACTTCTTGAGGAAAAGGATCATCCTGCTGGATTTCAACTTGGAAAAGGTCTCTAGTGTAGGGTCTCAGAAATCTGTCCTTGGTCTTGTGCTTGTCAGTTTATTCGCCTGCAGAATGGGAGCTCTTTGTAAGCAGAAATTTTAAAATTTTTGTTTTTATATCTCCAGAGGTTACCACAGTGACTGGTACTAAGTAGCTATTTAATAAATGCCTGTGGGTCGGTTGACTGATAGTATTCTCAGTAAATTTGCAGCTGACAAAAAAATGAGAGAGATAGTTAACATGTTGGATGAGAGGGCTGTGATCCCAAGTAACTGATAGCCTAGAATGATAGAATTATTTCAATAAGATGACATTTTAAAGGAGGTGAATGCCTACCTTTTGAATTAAAAAAATAAGTTTTGTAAGTGTAAGATGGGTGAGAGATGTTTACGTAGTACATGTAAGAAGGATCTGGAGTTTTAATGTGTCTGTCCTCTCTATCTTACAATGGGAATTCTTGACGGGCATATCCTTGGCACAACTCTACTAAATAAGCAGAGTCTTCTGAACTTAAGGGATCCTTGATAAACATTAGTGATATACTGGGACAAATGTAGGATGGACAAATGGGACTTTGAAGACATAGGCTAGACATACTCGGTATTTAAATGACTATCACATGAAAGAGGGAGTCAATTTGTTCTGCAGGGATCCAGATGGAGAATCAGTAGCTAGGGTTGAAAGTTGCAAAGGTAGATTTAAACCTAGTAAAAGAAAAAAATATTGATTGAGCTGTTCTAAGTGTAATGGGATGCTTCTAGAGGTAGGAGCTACTTCTTCACTTGTTCTTCAAAAGCTTATTTATTGAGGTAATCATGGTTTGAGAGTTTTTTGTTTTTATTATGATATATTATGGTGCTTGTTTCCCCCGTGTTAAACTATCCTTGAATCCCAGGCATAAATCCAACTTAGTCATAATGAATTATTTCTTGGGTGAATCTCTGACAGTCTGACAGGATTTTATTTAAAATTTACATTCACAGATATTATTCTACATATTTTTTGTGCTTTATCCTTTCATGGGTTAGGCATTAGGATTATTTTTGTCTTCACAGAGCCAAATGAAGACTTAACAACGAAATCCAAAATAATGAGTGAATCAAAGAATAGTCATAGAAACAATGAATAACTATGTGAAAGAAAATGATAATGATGAGATAATGAAGAATTTCAATTTGTCAGACATCTGCTCTCTCTCTTTCTCTCTCTCTCTTTCTCCCTTTATCAAAATGATTTCAAACTTCAAAAAGTGGAGGAAGTTATAACGTGAACTTTTATTCTGGACAAGATTTTGATGTGCAAAGAGAAATTGAGTGCTTTATTACAAAAGATGATATCCTCGGAGGAAAGAGACCACTCTGTCTCAGAATTCATGACTAAAGAGAGAAAATTTGAATATATTCTGACATGTGCCCTAGATTTGGGGAAAGTAAATTTCAAAAAGTCCAGAGAAAGGATGGATAGAAACCCATATCCTAAAATTTTATAGGATAAGTCATCTTAACAGGAATGGGAAGACTTAAGGAATGAAATTTTGAAAAGGCAAATAAATAATTCCAATGAGGAAGAAAAGGGGTTTTACACAGAGATGGGTCTCTATAAGAAATTCACAAATCAAGTTTTTTTTTAGTTTGTATTATAAATGAAACTAAAAATAAGAACAATAAGCTGATGAATTAAAGAATGAAATAAAATATGAAATATTAATTATTTATGGAATTGTGAAATAAAATATGAAAAATATGATTGAAGAAGAATGGTGTAAGAAATGTTAAAGGTCAGTGAAACTAATGAGGAATGAATGTTAAGGACAATAAAAGGATAATCAGATCTGGGTTCATGCACTACCCTTTTCTGGATGCAGTACCTCTCAGTTGAACCCAATATCATAACATGAGTGGAGAGAGTGTAATGAATAACAAGACTAGAATAAAGATAGGAAGGAAATAATTTGCTTTAAATTATTTAATTTAATTATTCAATACAATATTTAATTGATTTAATTTATATTATTAATAAATAATACAAACATGATTCCTAAATGTACCTTTAAATATATTTTTTAAATTTTTAGATATTATACATCATAAATATATTTATAAATATATAAAATATATTATAAATAATAAATTTGATGAATTAACAAATTAATATAATTAACTTGATTAATATAATATTTAATGAAGTTATTTAAACTTTAAATGCCAATCCCAGTGGTAACAGAATATCTTTGGAATTTGCTGAGTTAGAGTTGTTAGAAGTTGTGGGGACACATAACATGGTTGAACCCTTGTTTCGGGAAAGAGAATCACCTTAGCAACTAATATGGAGGATGGATTTTTCTGTCCAAGTGATTTATAGTATATTTTTCTAACAAGACCATTTCTGTTTATCCATCTGTTGATACTCAACAGTTCTACCATACTTTCTCCTCTCTTACTCTTCTGGATTCTGAAAACACGTAATACACTCCTTTAACTATTCCATTGCAATGAATTAAGTATACCCTTCTAGACCCATATTCTAGCTATAGGATCCATCCCAGCACGTCTCAGTGATATGTATGATGTCATATCTGCCTCTTTGCCTCAGGACTGTAGTTCATGTTGCTTATTGGTTGTAATTTGTACATTTGTATATAAAGAAATGAAACAAAACTCAGCAAAATAGGCTCCCCATTCCAGTTGGCTGGCATTTCACCTGATCTCTGTGTTATTCTACCATCTTGCCTTGGGAGAAACCCCAGGAGCAATTTTACTAATACTTACCATTTAAACTTGGTGCCTTGGCCCACTCTTGAAATTTGTATTAATCTACCACATTAGCACATCCACCTAGATCAATTTTACTTTGTGGTTCACCAACCCTTATCCCAGAAGCTTTAATTTCATGCTTTTTAAACTACCTTTTTCTTGCTGCAACCATGTGTGTGGGATTCATTTTGGAGAGGAGATTGTGAAGGCTCTTCTATATCAACATTCTAATTAGATCTTTGGGGTTTATTTATTCTTCAGACATCTTCCTTCTTCCTACTCCCTCAGTTTTAAGGTTTGTAAGCCCCTACCTTCTTGCTCCCCTAAACCCTGTCAATCAAAACCACCATCTGCCTGGACAAAAATACCTATCTCTTGCTAACTCTTTACTTTCTGGCATATTTTCCCAACATAACCTTTCTCCTGTTCAGTTCCTAACACCCCTTTTCTATGCCTTCTGTTGTATTCTGTGCTACCTTTGCACTATTACTGAGCAAATTCCCCTTCATCTTTGAATATCCTTGTACATTCCTGCCTCTGAGCAATAGTTAAAACCTGACTCTCCCCTGAAAATGCCACAGTTCTCACTACCCTTGCTAATTTGACTTTTCATAGCACCAGAAGTATGAGGTGGTACTCACTGCCACTCCCAAGCCCTCCTCCTGGCTCTGGCACCTCTTCCTCCTCTGGCACTGGCACCATCTCTCAACAGTCTCTCCTTCTTTGAAGTTTATGCCATCCAATTTATGTTAACTTTCTTTAGTGTTTTTAGCACCTGCCTTACAATCTTTCTCTTCATTCTGACCCTTGCCACCTCCCTTGTTGACTCCAATATCTGCATTAATTACCCTTCGAACATCTTGTACTCTGACTTGATTACCTCTTTCAACTATCACAACCCCTGCTGTCCTAATCTCAGCTACTGGAAATGACTCTGCTGGAAATCCCATCTGAACACAAGCAGAGCTCTTTATGCTCTCCCACTTCCTGAGCCCTGGCAGCCTACTCTTCATCCTCATTATGACTTTTGCCCCTTCAAAATCTTTCCCTACTCTGATTTTACTTTCCTTCCTTCACAGACAAGGCACTCATCTTTGACCCTGTAATACCTTCCCTCTTTGTCCTTCTCCAATTCCTGTGCTGCTAATGCATGATTCTGGGTTACCCCCATTATTCCCATGGAGAGCTGCAGGAGAAGTAAGTTTTTAAGAAATATCCTGTGAGTCTACTTCAAATATGCCACCTATCCAAAATTAACCACTCACTACTACACAGCATTCCTTTTATTTGCTTATGATGTATTCTCTATGACATTCTACACTGGGGTTTTCCCATGAAGATACTACATTTCTCACCACCCTTGCAATTTGCCTTCATACAGTACTAGAAGTATGAGTTGGCATACACCTTGCTCCTTACTGGTATACGCTAGGAAAGTAGGTGGTTCAGTGAATACTGAATGCTGGATCTAAAGCCAGGAAGACCTGAATTCAAATCAAACCTCCAATACTTACTAGCACTGTGACCCTGGGCAAGTCATTTAACCTCTGTCTGCCTTAACTTTCTCATCTGTAAAACAGGGATAATAATAGTACCTACCTCTCAGGACTGTTGTGAGGATTAAAAGAGCTAATATTTGTAAAATGCTTTGTAAACCTTAAGGTGCTATAGAAATGCTATTATTATCATTATTACTAACACACATAACACTATCTCCTCTCTCTTTACAAAGGTAAAGAGGGCCATGGCTGGCCCTCATATCTGGAACATACTTCCATCTCACCTCTGCCTCTTCAAATTCCTTGCTTCCTTCAAAATACTGTTAAAGTGACACCTTCTGCATGATGTCTTTCTTGAATTTTCCCCCTTTCCAGGGCCTTCTCTCCATTCTTTGTGTTTATCTTCTCTATTTTCTATACACTTATTTATGCACATATCTTCCTTATAGAATACATATTCCTTGAGAGCAGAGGCTAGTATAGTTTTGCTTCTGCATCTCTATCACCTAGTATAGTGCTTAGCATATAGTAGGCATATAATAAATGCATATTGATTGATCTGGCTGTTCCATATCTTGAACTCTTTCTTCAGGTTTCCTCCTGCTTTGCCCTCTTTATGCATAGCAGGTTACTTAACCATTTATTTTCCTGAGAAGTTTGATGTCATCAATTTTATGTTCTCTCATTTTCCTTCCTTCATATCTCAAAATATCTCTAAATCTTCATTTTCACTCTTGCTCCAATTTTAAAAGCAGTTCTTTTCCTTCTTAAGGTTGACCCTTTCACCTGTGCTCTTGATCCCAACTCTTCTGGGACCTCATATTATTGGAGGCATTTCTCTTAGGCTCATCCTTTCTTTGGCACCTTCTCTTTTGCCTAAAAGTATGTTTTTGTTCTTCCTATCCTTTAAAAAAACATCCATACCCATCTTTCCTTGACATTGCTTCTGCCTCAAGTCATATTTTTCTCCTTCCCTCTTAGAAACCTTCTATAAACTCAGCTTCTAGAAAACATTAGCTTATACTCTACTTTTTTATCACTTACTATTTATTCCCCATTTGTTGCCGTCTGGAGGTTGAAGAACAATCCCTACCACTCTACTGAAACTATTCTCTTCTAGGTCAGCAGTGACCTTTCAGTTTCTAAATCTAAGGGTCTTTTCTCTATTCTTACCCTTTTTCAGCTTCCTGCAATATTTTATACGGTTGACCTCATCTCTTTTTCCTCTATACTATTTCACTTGATGATCTCATCAGCTCCTATGAATTCAGTCATCATCTGAATGCACATGATTCTCAGATCTATTTATCCAGGCCTAACCTCTCTCTTGACTTCCAGTCTTGCATCTCCAACTGCCCATTTTCTTCAAATACTCCCCGTTTTTCTATCAGCCACCTTGTTGCTGAACAGTTCTGTAACTATAATCAAATCAGTGTCTCTATTACTCCTAGAAGGAATATGTCAGTCTACTCCCCCTTAGCACCACTCATCATCCCTTTAATTTAGCAAATTAAAATACCCCTCCTTGGTGAGCACTGCCTCCTCCCAATATGTATTGTCTCTTCCTATTTGAATGATAATCTCTCTGAGGGAAGTGACTGTTCTTAAAATTCATTTTTGTGCCCTAGTTCTTAGCAGAGTGCTTGGCACTAAGCACTAAATGAATGCTTTTTTATTTACTCATTCCATTCACCTTCTTCCTGTGTCCCAATTCAGTTTTACTTTCCCCTTTAATTGTACCTTCTGGAATTCTTGCTCTTTTGTCTGAAAACTCTCCTTTATTTTGGAGACCTCTCCCTCTCATGCTCCTTTCCATCTTCTGGCAGTACAGAGACCTGGCTCCTCCCCTCACATCCTTGCCCCAAACAAAACATCCTTGGGTATCCTTTTAAGGACTATGCACACTTCTCAGGCTTTCTTCCCCTCTTTGGCTAAGAGGGGAAATTGGCATACCCCTCACTCCCCATTGCCTTTACAGACCCTCCTTGTGCTCTCATCACTCAGTAATCTTTCCTCCTTTGAGGTTCACTCTATCCAAATCTATCACTCAAACCAGAAACTAATGGTTGTTATCTACTGGCTCCTAGATCACACTCTCCTTCTAAAATAATTTGGTCTCTGGATTACATTCTTCCTTTTCACACCAAACCCTGCTCTCACACTCAGGAATTTCAATCTATATATTGATGTTCCCTCAAATAAACTGGTCCACTACTTCCTCAATCTCCTCAACTCCAATGATCTACTTCTCTTCAGTAATAGGCAGAGACAGTCACATATTAGATCTCTTCATCTCTTCAGAGTGCTCTACTTACTGATCAAGAATTCTGAAATTCCATTATCCACCCTATCCTCCCATCATTTCATCTCTCCCTATGCTTCACTCCTAGATATATTCTTCATTTTTATCTTTCTATCACTTCCAGGCATTCCAGCCCTTAGTATTTTCCTAGTCCTGGCTTCACTTTCCTCCCTTCCTAATCTTGATCCAATGGTTAAACAGTCCAACATTATGCTGTCCTCTACTTTCAGATCACAAATTTCAACACTGTATTACTATGGCCATGTGCCTCTGACTCTTTTGCATATTGCAGAAAGACTGTGGAGGAAAACCCTGGATTTTGGAGGAAATCCCCTACAAATTTATTTTATTTTACCTCCACTGTGTCCTCATTGCAACAAGGCAATTATTTCACTCCTCCCTAATTGGTTATCTATCCCATGATGACGATTCCAAAACTTTCTTCTCACTTATCAATCTTTGGCAATATGGTCTGCTACTCCTACCCGCAAATTGATTATGACCTTTACAAAAGTGCCAATGAACTCAAAAATCAGTAAACCCAATGGTCTTTTTTTTTTCCTGATCTTTCTGCATTATTTGACACTATTGAACACCCTCTGTAGGTTTCTGTTGCACTGCTCTCTCTTACTTCTCTTCCTAGTTATTTAACCTTCTTTTCTCAGTCTTGTTGGCTAGATCATCCTCCATATCCCCTACTCTAACTGATGGGGTTCAGACTCTGGGAACTTCCTTGAGCTCCCCTGGAATCTCCTCACTTAACCTGGCTTTTCATACTCAAATTTGTGGCCATTGTCTGTTACCTCTTGACTGCCCCACCTGCTTCCCACCTAGGTGCCCCCTAGTCTGATGTCTGTTGATTGCCTCCAGTTGTTTCCAGCCTTTGATTCTCCTGGGATTCCCTTTCTGAACTTCTTCTCCCATCACTCTAGACTTCCAGACTTCCCCCTTGCCCCATCTCTCCTATAGTCTTTTCTGTATTTAAGTTCCATCTTGCTTCCATGAAGGCGCTCAGAGGCAATCCAGCTCATACTCTGTCTAGATGAGATTCAATCTGGCCCACTTGTGAATACAAGCATTACAAATGCTTAGGTTCCTTAAGAGGCAACCCAAGATGGTGAATCTTTAATAAACTTTGTTTTTTTTGGCTTTAAGAAGGCTTAAGTGGAATTCATTCGAGCACAACCCAGACTGTCGGTATTTTGGGGTCCCCTATCACCCCTAAACCTCATCATTTATGGTTCCCTGACCAAGAAAAGCTGCTAATCTCAAATTCTTCTGCTAAAACTGGAAGGTATGTAAGTCTCCCCCTCTCCCTATCCCCTACTTGCTCTCCAAGCACCTTGGAAGCGGATTTTTGGACTTGGCTTCAGGTCCTAGTATCAGGCAATGTCTCTGAACTTTCTGGGCACTAGAGAGTTAGAGACTCAGGTTGTCAGTCCATTGGTTAGTCAGTGGACCTGGGAATAAAGTGGGTGCCCAATTCTCTGGATTTCCTGGGTGCAAGGAAATTGGGGAAAACTCGGTTACTTTTTTAGTGTGTGCCTAAGTCTCTGAACTTTCTGGGCACTAGAGAGTTAGAGACTCAGGTTGTCAGTCCAGTGGCTGTGTTTGAGGCCATGGACCTGGGCATACCCTCCAAAGCACAATTCTCTGAACTTTCTGGGAGCTAGAAGGTTAGAGAAACGTCAGTTAAGTGGGTGTCCAATTCTCTGGATTTCCTGGACACAAGGAAATCAGGGAAAGCTCAGTTATTTTTGTCCTCTTGTATTTTTTTCTCAAGGCTTACTTCCACCTCCTCCTTTGGGGGGGGGGGGGTCTTCCAGCCCCACAGCCAGAAATGGGTCAAAATTCATCAATTCCAAGGAACTCGCCTTTGGCCTGTCTTTTACAAAATTGGAAAAAATTTAACTTCTCTAAAGAACTTAAAAAGAAAAAGTTGGTATTCTTTTGCAACACACTTTGGCCTCAGTATCACCTGGAGGACAACGAAGTGTGGCCCATATTTGGGACCTTACAATGTAATATTCTTTTACAGTTACAATTATATTGTCTCCAAAAGGAAAAATGGATAGAAATACCTTACATAAGGGCCTTTGTCAAACTCTCTCAGGACCCCATTCTCAGAAAAGATTGTAAGATGCTTGTAGCTAGAGCCACCCCACAAAAAGGAAATGGGGGTGAATTGAATGTTTTGGATGACCCCCTGTTTATAGCTCCTAGGGTCTTGACCTCACCTCCTTCTCTACTTCTGTTACTGCCATTCCAAACCCCCCTCCCCAATCCTTCCTGAGCCCTCCTCCAGCTCCCCAACCTCCTACTGCTCCCCTACTTCCCCTGAGTCCTTCCACTTCCCCCTCAGCCACCTTTACCCCAACCCCCCTCAATTCCTGCCTCATTTGCCTATCCTGTATCTCCTCCTGTGCCTCTCCCCCCTTGGTAACCCCCCTGTTCAGTTCCCAGTCACTGGGCTTGCTGCGGTGCCTCCTTCTGCAGCCCCTCTTGCTAGGGCAACACTCAATCAGGTCTCAGGCCCCAACCTCATGGCAGTCTCTACAGTATCACTGCCTGTAACCCACCCCTCCTTGAGGACTTTACCTCATGCCCCAACTACGGGCCTTGCTGGGGTGCCTCCCTCTGCAGCCCCTCTTGCTGGGGCAACATTCACTCAGACCTTGGGCCCCACTCCCGTAGCACTCTCTGGGGAATCTCCCCTTTTGATCCCCACTCTTCCTCAGGCACCAGCAGATCTTTCCCCTTGCCAGCCAGATACCCTGGCCCTGTGGCCTAATCCAGTTCAGCAGGCATTCCCCAGCCCCTCCCTCACAAGAAGTGGGACTTCCTATCTCCCTCCACAAGCCCCTGTCCCCACTGGGCTGTCTGGGCTGTTTCCCTTGAGAGAAGTGCCTACCTCACCCAGTGGGACAACCAGGGTGCAAGTTCCATTCTCTCTTTCAGATCTCACCCAGATTAAAGAGAAACTGGGGAGATACTTGGAAGACCCCACTAAGTTCACTGAGGGTTTTAGGGACATATCCCTACAATTTTAACTTTCTTGGAATGATCTACATATTCTTTTTTCTACCTGCTGTACAGTTGAAGAAAAGAGGAGAATCTGGGAACAAGCTCAGAAATATGGAGATTGTTTGGTGAGTAATGGCCCCACGAAATACCCCCCTGGAACAGTGCCTCTTCCCTTTACTGATCCAGGGTGGGATTATCAGAAGAGTGAGGATAGGGGAAAAAGAGATCATATGGTATTTTGTTTGCTAGGGGGCCTAAAAACTGCATTTAAAAAGCAGGTAAATTTTCAAAAGATTAAAGAGTTTACTCAGGGAGAACAGGAAAACCCTGCCCTTTTCCAAGACAGGCTGATAGAGGCTATTAAAAAATACACAATTTAGATCCTGATTCTATGGAAGGGGCAATGATCCTTAGCATGTATTTCATTAATCAGTCTGCCCCAGATATTAGGAGGAAGCTACAGAAATTGGCAATGGGACCCCAAACGCCTAAGGCCCAATTACTGGAGACAGCTTTTGGAGTCTTCAAGAACAGAGACTTGGTCAAAGCAGAGGAAAAAGAACAGGAAGCCAGAGCTAGGGACAGAGAACATGCTCAGTTATTGGCTGCTGCCATAGCCAGGAAAAGACCTGAGGGTGTTCCTGGTAACTCGGGTAATGGTGGATCCTGCTTTCAATGCCACAAGGAGGGCCACTGGTCCAAGGAATGCCCCTCTGGGGAGCCCCACCCCCCACCCCGGGAGGAAGCTTCCAGGACTGAAGCCTCCAGGATGGTGCCCAATATGTGACCAAGAGGGACATTGAAGGAAGGACTGTCCTTGAGGTTGGAAGAATGGTGGAGCCACCCCCCAGTACCTTGTTCTTCAGTCCTCTCAGAACCCGGAATGACAGGACAACCCGGGGCTTGGCAGTGCTCCCACTTTCTCCATCTCCCTTGCTGAGCCCTGGGCGGGCATTGAGGTCAGAGGTAAGATTACCCGATTTATGATTGACACGGGGGCAATGTTCTCTGTTCTAACTAATTACTCTGGCCCTACTTGCCCCTCCACCTGTCAGGTTGTGGGGATAGAAGGGAAAACTAAGGGATGTCGAGAGACATACCCCCTCCCCTGCTTGTTTGAGGATCTGTTGTTTGAACACTCTTTCCTTATAATCTCCTGTTGTCCCACCCCTTTGCTGGGAAGGGACCTGATGGTGAAATTGGGAAGCCAGTTTTCTCTAGTCAAGCCTCCAATTTCCCTGTTTCCTCTGGTTACCAGACCTTCCCATGTTCCCTTGAGTGTGTGGGAGACAGTTAAGCCAATTGCTTGGGACCAGAGAATTCCCGGGAAAGCTACTCATGCCACCCCAGCTATTGTTTGCCTTAAGAATCCTGATATATTTCCCCATCACCATCAATATCACCTTAAGCCTGAGGCCAGGGAAGGACTACAACCTTTAATTGAAAAATTCCTTAAGTACAAAATTCTTGTCCCCTGTCAATCTCCATGCAATACTCCTATCCTTCCTGTAAAAAAGCCTAATGGAGAATACCAGATGGTCCAAGACCTCAGAGCTGTTAACGAAGCTGTTATTCCAATGTACCCCGTAGTCTCCAACCCATATACTATACTCACTCAAATCCCTGGGGATACCCAATGATTCTCCACTCTGGACCTCAAAGATGCCTTTTTTTTGTATACCTCTCCATGTAGATTGGCAGTTCATTTTTGCCTTTGAATGGACTCTTCCTGGGGAATGAAGTCCATGCCAGCTAACATGGACGGTCTTGCCCCAAGGACTTAGAGATAGCCCTCATCTATTTGGCCAGGCTTTGGGAAGGGATTTAAGAGACCTGGAACTAACAGATAGTAGCCTCATTCAGTACATGGATGATATCCTAATCTGTAGCCCCACCTGGGAGGCTTCTCTGGCTGCTGCCATAGAGACTTTTAATTCCTTGGGCACTCGATGTTATAGGGTCTCTTTGAACAAAGTCCAGATAGCATGCCAGTAGGTAAAGTATCTGGGCCACGAACTCACACCTACTTCTCTCTCCTTAACCTCTGAGAAAAGGACAATTTTGTCTGAATGGGAACAGATTTAGTGAAGACTTCTCAGGAAGGTGGAGTCTTCTCCCTAGAGTAAAAGAGGCCTTAGGCCCAGGTTTCAATTCCTCCAGAGTCAGGTGATTTCCATATAAGGCTATGTGGTGCATTAGAATAGATGATTGGATAAGAACTCACTAACTCCTCAATACCTAATTTGCATGCACGCAAGCAGTCTGCAGCCCTCACACAAGTCCTCCTGATTTGCATAAGTTTTCAATGCCTAATTTGCATATAATGACGTGTATTTTCACGGGCTTTGTAACAGTTGGGAAGAGGGAAATTTGAACTGGACTCCAAAGAAGATTGGTTAGATTTTGTGCCTAGAATGTGAGACCATGCTTCTCAGCCAATGAGAATAATGGTCAGTGGTGGAAGGGGGATTTTCCCCGTCAGGGTCTACCTGATGAAGGGATCGCCCCGCTTCTCATGAGAATCGAGTAAAGGAGCCTTCTGTTAACACCTTGAGACGCCTCTGAGTAGACAATTTGAGTAGGGGTCTTGCCATCCCATACATGTCTAACCCTGCCCCATTCACTAAGAAACAACTTCGAGCGTTTCTAGGTATGGCTGGATTTTGTAGACTCTGGATTCCTAATTTTGGCCTTATTGCTAAACCCCTCTATGACTCTACTCAAGGCCCAGACTTACTCACTCTAGAATGGGGTCCGGATCAGGCTAAAGCTTTTGAGACTCTGAAGACTAAATTAACCAACATTCCAGCATTAGCCCTACCCAATTTAGAAAAAGCTTTCACTCTGTATGTAGATGAGAGGAGGGTACAGGCTTTGGGAATTTTAACTCAGTCTTTAGGACCCGAAGTTGCCTATTTTTCAAAGCAGTTAGACTCAGTGGCTGCTGGATGGCCTGTATGCCTCCGGTCAGTGGCTGCTATAGTTATTCTAATTGAGGAAGTTTCTAAACTTACTCTAGGCCAGCCCTTCACGATTGTGAGGAAACCTTGGACTACATTTATGCTAGTTGATCTGATCTAAAAGATTCTCCTCTCTTGAACCCTGAAGCAGAGTGGTACACAGATGGTTCCAGCTTTATTGAACAAGGGATTAGGAGAGCAGGGTATGCAGTAGTCAGCCATAGCAGTCAAACCATAGAGGCCAAGTCTCTGCCACCTGGGACCTCAGCCCAGAAGGCAGAGTTAATAGCACTCACCAGAGCCCAAGAACTAGGTGAAAATAAAAGAATAAATGTCTTTACTGACTCAAAATATACATTCCATATTCTACATGCCTATGGAGCAATTTGGAAAGAAAGGGGATATCGAACAGCAAAAAATTCCCCTATCAAACATGCTCAGGAGATTTCAAATCTCCTGCAAGCTGTTGAAAAGCCATATCAGATAGCTGTTGTCTTTTGCAAAGGTCACCAAAAGGGGAAAACACATCAGGCTAGGGGAAATCGCCTGGCAGATGCTGCAGCTAAGAATGCTGCCCGTCAGTTGGCTATACTGGTTCCTCTACTCCCACAACTCCCTGATTCCTTTATACCTTCCTATGGCCCCCAGGAACAGGCTTTGGCTATGGAGAGGGGATATTCTCTCTCCTCCTCTGGGTGGTTTCAGACACCCCCAGGCCAACTGTTTATTCTAGGAGGAAGCCAGTGGAAACTTCTTTTTGGTCTTCATCACGCCACACACCTGGGGAAGAATGCCCTTCAGTCTCTAATAAAGCCTATTTTTACCGCAGCAAGCTAGGAGAAACAATCCGACAAGTCTGTCAGGCTTGCCCAACTTGTGCCCAGGTAAATCCTGAAGGGGCAGTCAGACCTCTCCCTCTTTTAAAACCTGTGCAGAGGAGGAGTACCTATCCAGGTGAAGACTGGCAGATAGACTTTACCCATATGCCTCCATGTGGGGGTTTCAAATTGCTTTTGGTTTTTGCTGATACCTTTACTAATTGAGTAGAAGCTGCTCCCTGCAAAACTGAAAAGTCTCAGGAGGTGTCAAAATTCCTATTAAAGGACATTATGCCTTGATTTGGCTTGCCTAGCTCCTTGCAGAGTGACTGATGATCTGACTTTTATATCACAGATAACCCAGTGTGTGGCAAAGACTTTTAAAATCACTTACCACCTTCATTCAGCCTGGAACCCAAAATCGCCGGGTAAAGTTGAAAAAATAAATCATACTCTCAAACGGGTCCTTACTAAACTGTACATAGAAACCCTGGAAGATTGGATCAAGAATCTCCCAATTGGACTGCTTAGGGTCTGAATCACACCCAGAGAAAGAATTAAGCTTAGCCCCTTCGAACTTCTATATGGGAGGCCTTTTCTAACCTCAGACATCCTTGTAGATTCTGAACAGCATCTAATCACCCAATTTGCAACTCAGGTGCTGTCAGAAATGCCCTAAATAAATATGCAAATGTGCGTCTTCCAAAACCTCTAGACAATGAAAAGTAGTGTCTTGCTACAGTACAACCTGGAGATTGGGTCTGTTTAAAGTCATGGAAAACCCAGAAGGGAGAACAATTAGATGTCAACTGGAGGGGACCCTACCGAGTCATACTCACCACTCCAACTGGAGTAAAACTCGAGGGCCTCCCCAGCTGGACTCATTACTCTAGAATTAAACCAGTATCACCTCTTGTTTTGCCCCCAGAAACTCCGGAATATACCTGCAAACCCTTGGAGGATCTCAAGCTACTGTTTAGAAAGGCCCTGCCCTACTCCAGCAAACAGGAGGATAAAGAGAAGTGAATCTGTACTTATCCTTTTCATTTTCACTTTATTCCCCCTCAGGGAAGTTATTTTCCCTCTATTTCTCTCTCTTGTGAAACCGTTTCCTTTAAACTGACATGATAGTGTTAATCCTTTTCCTCCTGCTCCCCAACACTTCAAATACACTTGGCCTCCAGAAATGGGAAAATAACTCCTTGGTCAAACTAGGAAACTCATTAGAGTTGAAGATTGTTGGGTGTGTCACTCACACCCACAAAGCAACACTCACCTCCCACCATGAGCTGTTTTTGCGAAAGTTCCCTTCCCCAGTACGACTTCTTCAGAGGTCTATGCCACCCCTTTTATGTTGGCCACCCACCTATGGGCTACCCTTTCCATCTCAACACCTTGCTTCTTTGTGGGGGAATATTCCCATATAAGTTCCATGGCCACTGAACGAGTTAAGACTCCTGTTAACAGAGGGCTTGTAGAAGTCTCAGCTGGTCATTTAACCTGCACCACCTGCATAGATGCAAAGAGTGATAATGTCTCCAGAACTTTACATCTGCTAGTTGTACCAATTGCTCCGAGGGAGCATTTCCTACTTGCACCTATGATCGTATCCCCACCTCTACTCTTCTAGTAGGTCACCCTTTTCTAAGTCTCACCCTAAGTTAACCCACAGTGCCACAGCTCCTAGCTACAAAACCCTTATGGATCTCTTAAAGACACCCCTCTCAACTGGGAGTTTAATGTGCAACCATTCTAATCCCTGGGGCATCCAAACTCAGAACCTTTTAAAGACTCACCTCATCTGCACTCCCAAAGGTTATACCTTCCTTTGTGGGGTCGGGGAACCAAGTAAAAAAAGTTCTGGGGAAGAGGTGAAATGGAGTGCCACTGAAGAGGTTGAGGGGTGATGGGGGACCCCAAAGTACTGAAGGTCCAGTTCGACCTCGGATGAATTTGACTCAAGCCTCCTTAAAGCCAAAGAAAACAAAGTTTATTAAGGATTCGCCTAATTGGGTTGCCTCTTAAGGAGCCTAAGCATTTGTAATGCTTGTATTCACAAGTGAGCCAGATAGAATCTCAGCCAGACAGAGTCTGAGCTGGATTGAATCTGAGCACCTTCATGGAGGCAAGGTGGGACTTAAATACAGAAAAGAGTATAGGAGGGATCTGGGGGGAGGGAGGGGTCTGGGTGATGGGAGAAGGGGTTTAGGAAGGGTCTAGAGGAGAAGTCCAAGGAGGGAATCCAAGGAGGGTCAAAGGCTGGAAACAGCTGGAGGCTATCAGGAGATCAGACAGTGGAGGGTTTGGGTGGGAAGCAAGTGGGGCAATCCAGAGATCTTGATAGGGGCAGTATGGGAATGGATACAAATCTTGATGGGAGTGGTCAGCACCCTGGGGAATGGGGTGGGGGGGGTGCAACAGAGACCCGAGTAGAATGATAATAAAAAGCCCATGGGCTTCCTGAGACTGCTGAACAAATGGGAAGATTAGATTTGAGTAAGTAAGGCCAGATTCTGTGAGGAGATTCCAGGGGAACTCAAGGAAGTTCCCAGAGTCTGAACCTCATCACCACCACATGGCAAGACCCCAGAACCACCATCCTGACCACTCAATGCCTAACTCCTTACAAGGATTTTGGGATGTGTACTCTTGGATTTTTAGCACCCTCCTTCTCCATTTTCAATGCCACACAACTCAAATTCTCTAAATTAAAAAGAACAAAATGTGGATTCTGGGGAAACGTCACCTGGTTCCTTGAAAAGGGGACAGAATATCTCATGCCCTGGTATGGTCACCTGAAGCATGAACTCATTCTTTCTAACCTTACAGAGACCATTCACCAGTTGGCAAACAAGACAGCTTATGGTCTCCTGGAAATCCAGCAGTCTTTGGACTCCCTAGCAAAAGTGGTTCTGGATAATAGAATAGCCTTAGACTACCTGCTTGCCTCCAGTGGAGGTGTATGCACTGTAGCAAACATATCTTGTTGTATGTACATTAATAATTTGGGACAAGTAGAGGTCCATACTGAATGTATCTTGGAAAAGGCTGGATCCGAGAGATCCATGATAACTTCAGTGCCCCCAAATCATCCTCTTCATGGGAATCCTGGCTTCTATCCTTACTTCCTCCTATTCTTATTCCTCTACTGGCTATAGTACTTTTGTGCCTATTTGGTCCTTGTCTGCTTAACATGTTGGCCAGGTTTGTCTCCTCCAGGGTCCAAGCCATCAACTTCCAGATGACAGCCCAGACTATATACCAACCTCCATCTGAATCCAAGGTCTCCAGCCCACTGGACCTGGCACCACCCAGGTTCTGAAGTCTGACCCCTTGAACAAGACCCATTGAGGCAGGGACAGCTCTATGCCCCTTGCCAGCAAAAAGAAGTTTCAGAAACTGAGACCTTCACCCTTTACCCCAAAAGAATTTGGGTTCAATCTGTTTGAGGGGGAATGATGGGGTTCAGACTCTGGGAACTTCCTTGAGCTCCCCTGGAATCTCCTCACTTAACCTGGCTTTTCATACTCAGATTGAGCTCTCCTAGTATCTCCTTACAGAATCTGGCCTTTCATATTCAAATTGAGCTCCCCTTGTATCTCCCCACAGAATCTGGCTTTTCATAACTCAAATCTGTGGCCACTGTGTGTTACCTCTTGATTGCCCCACCTGCTTCCCACCTAGGCGCTCCCTAGTCTGATGTCTGTTGATTGCCTCCAGCTGTTTCCAGCCTTTGATCCTCCTGGGATTCCCTTTTTGAACTTCTTCTTAGGACCCTCCCTAGACCCCTTCTCCCATCACTGTAGACTACCAGACCCCTCCCATCTCATCCTTCCTATAGTCTTTTCTGTATTTAAGTTCCATCTTGCCTCCATGAAGGTGCTCAGAGGCAATCTAGCTCAGACTCTGTCTAGCTGGGATTCTATCTGGCCCGCTTGTGAATACAAGTGTTACAAATGCTTAGGTTTCTTAAGAGGCAACCCCATTTGGTGAATCTTTAATGAACTTTGTTTTCTTTGGCTTTAAGGAGGCTTGAGTAGAATTCATTTGAGCATGACCTGGACTGTTGGTATTTTGGGGTCCCCATCACCCCTGAACCTCATCATAACTGTGGGTATAATACTCCAAGACTCTTCTCTCGACCTTCTTTTCATACTCCTTTTCTGATGGCCTCATTATCTCCTATAGGTTTAATTAC
Source organism: Notamacropus eugenii (assembly GCF_028372415.1). Taxonomy (NCBI): domain Eukaryota; kingdom Metazoa; phylum Chordata; class Mammalia; order Diprotodontia; family Macropodidae; genus Notamacropus; species Notamacropus eugenii. The sequence goes on along the minus strand of NC_092876.1, from coordinate 368,108,043 downwards.
CATCTTTATGTAAATGGCTACCAGTTTCAAGTAATCTAGCCCTAGTGTCTCTCTTAAGTTCTAGTCTAACATCACCAATTGTGTCTTGGACATTTGAATCCATATTAGGAACATATCATAAGCTCAACATGTCTAAAGGAGAATATATTATCTTTTCCCCAGAGTCCACTATTCTTCTTACATTTTCTTTCTTCTATTTCAAATAGGCCATATTGCAAATTTTAACACTACCAAGTGTGGCTGAATAAATTAAAATGTAATTGGGAAATACTTAGCAACATAAATAAAAAATACAATGAAAGATAAAAATGCTAATATGTGGTTTTTCTTAGTCAACATGTGGCCTGAAGGTATCCTTATGTATGTTTAGCAATTCCTTTTCTATTTGAATTTGACCCCATTGATCTAGAGTATCACTATCCCTTTAGACACCCAGTTTTTCAAACTAGAGGTCTTCTTCATTTTCATGATCCTCATCCCACATATCTAACCTATTACCAGCTATAATTCTACTTGATATTGGAGTAGAAATTGCCAATATGATTTACTTTTAGAAATTACTTTGGCATTTTGAACAGTATGGTAACATCAGCATCATTAAAAAAAACTACAGCAGTCAAAAGAACTCACAAGAACTTTTTAACTCATTGTGGTAATGTTAGATTCTGATTATACCAAAAGTTAAAAACAAAGAGTTCCTATTAAGAGGTGTGTTTTCCAGATAATCTGGAGCCAAAGGATATGGGCATTTTAGTTACTTTCTTAGAATAATTCTAAATTCTTTTTCACTAAGGTTGGAAAAATTCATAGTTCTCCAATAGAGCATTAGTATTTTTGTCTTTCTATAATCCCTCCAGTGTTAACTATTGCTGCCTTTGCACACCTTCAGCCACCTTCACGGATGTTGGAAGAAATTGTTCCCATCTTCCAATTCCCTCCTGGGGGAGTCCTCCCATGCTTGAGGCAAACATCTCCCTAATTCTCCGACAGGTTTGAAATCTGTCAGTTTTCTCTCATCCTGGGTGAGCCCATTTGCCAACATGGTTTACCAGGATGTGGCCATTTCACATGCTACAGCTTCTTGGAACCACAGGTGAACGTTGAGTGCCAGGTAGACACCAAAGGTGGATAAATAACTCTGAAAAGGGGGTTGGCAAGTCCTCACACCAGAGGTGTTAGTCCTTACTGAACCCTTCATACACCCCAGGTTGCTGAGATAAAGAACTCCAGAGTCCATTCAGAGTTATATCTCATCTAGTATCAGGCACAGTTCTCTGTGTATAGTAACCAGTGAATAAATATTTGTTTAATTTATTTGCATGCCTGCTACAGATAGGAGAGGAAGGAACAGTGTATAAATGCAGTCAACTGGTAAAAACTTGCTGAGCACTCCACCCAGGAGCATGATAATTATGCATAGAGTATTTAATAAAGGCCCCTGCAGTGGAGAGGTTGCTATTGATTTGAAACTAACCCATAGCCATTTTGCAGAGGCCAAGGATGGGTCAGATCCATGTGGTCATTAGAGAAAATTGGATCTTCAACTTGGTGTACTCATAGGGACAGAATGGTAACAAGAAATAAAAATTCCTCTTCCTGTGTATGGATGTTGCAAACTAAGTATATTCAGTAAACTCAGATACTCAAGGGGTATGCCTCCCTTTTGTGTTTCCCTGGGAGAAAAGCAGAACTAGAGAGTCCTACTAATTGTATCTGTCTAAGGTGGAACAGTAGTAAACCAATGTCATCAGTGTGGAAAATAACAGCAAAATGAATTGTCTCTAAGCCAGGCAGTATGCTAAGGTACACTTAAAATACTTTCTAGGACACATGCATTTCCCTCTCCATACTGGTACTGGTAATGGATAATATAAAATGAAAAGCACTGCTTGATGATAATAAAATAATAATAGGAGAGAGATAGTTGCAACAATTTAGTCTGTATAATGATGATAATAACTATCATTTATATTTTACTCTAAGTTTTGCAAACACCTTTATATACAAGATCTCATTTAATCTTCTGTCCCTAAGGATCTTGTAGTCTAATTGGGGTAGAATGGGGTGGGGATGATCAGCTAGACAACTCTAGAACAACCAGGTCTTTTGCCAGGACATGATCTTTTAGCTTATCATGTCTTTCTCATTTACAGGCAGTATGTCATAGTAGATAGAGAATTAGCCAAGAAATTCAGTTGTTGTTGTTGACTAGTTTTTCAGTTGTGTCCAACTCTTCATGACCCTATTTGGGTTTTTTTTTGGCAAAGATCCTGGAGTGGTTTGCCATTCACATCTCCAGATCACTTTATAGATGAGGAAACTGAGGCAAATAAGGTTAAGTGACTTGCCCAAGCTGGCTCTCTGTCTCTGTCTCTCTCTGTGTCTCTGTCTCTGTCTCTGTCTCTGTCTCTCTCACACACACACACACATACACACACACACACACACACACACACACACACACACACACCCTAATAAGTGTCTGAGGCCAGATTTGAACTCCTACCTTCCTGGCCACTCTATCCACTGTATCACCTAGCTGCCTCTGATCCATGGATGACTCATGGCAAACCATTTAACCCCTTAGTTCTAGGCCAGTGGTGTAAAATACTCAGTCCACTGGCTGCATGTGGCCCACAATACTCCAAACCAGATCAATATGGAAAAATTAGGAAATATTTAACAAAATGAATATAAATATAATAAAATGAAACCAAAAGTCTAATCCTTCTCCCTTCTTTCTCAATATTATCTAAAGGCTGATTTTCTTGGCCAAATAATAATGCTGTTAGAATCTTGTATATTATCAGCTAACATCAAGGTTTGGCTTATTTGCTTTGTGACTTAGCCACAGCGGATTTTAAATTGCAAATCATTGTTTTTATGCTTCTGAGATACCTCCCTTTCTGTTGATGTGTCCTCAAGGAATACAAACTAATTTTTAATATCAGTCAAATCAAAAGATAACTTAGCAGGCAAATTGCATAATACTGGAGTCATCTTTAATTCTTCCCACACCTTCACAGTACCTCACATCCTTATCCAACAGATTGCCAAATCCCTGTTCATTCTGTCTTTTGCATCTTTCTCCACTCCCACAGCCACCTCCCTAGTACAGGTACTCATCACCTTTCACCTGTTCTATTACAAGTAAGCAGCCTCCTAATTTATCTTCCAACCTCTGCTATCTCTCCTTTCTAGTCATTCTTCATTACTCTCCAGATGCTGTTCCTAAGATATTCCTCTGGATCATATTATTTCTTCATTAAAGAAAAAAACAAAAACAAAACCTATGGGGATGCCTCTTATCTGCCAAATAAACAATGGGGTGATGCCTAAATATATGCAATGAATACTTCTTCAAATCTCTGCCACTAAGATCATGAAAGCAAGAGAAAATTTGACAAGGCCTTGGGTGCTACTAGTTGCATTGTTGAGTCATCCTGTTGATCTCTGAGTTGCCTGCTTCTTCCTCTCTTGAGAATAGTTGTCTACGTATTTTTCCAATGTCTTGTTCTACTACAGTTGAAAGCACAAGATTTGGTGGAGGGGGAATGAAAAGAAAAGAGTGAGAGTCAGGGCAAGGATGTAAAAGGTGAAAATTTCTGTCTCATATTATTTCTAAACTCTGATCTGTCTCCTTTTCAGGCAGATTTTAGGTTGCAGTTCTGTTCTAATACAATATTTACTTTAAAGGAATTCAGCAAATACTTGTTGAGCCCTTGCTTTATGAAGAGACCTATTCTAGGCTCTGTGGATCATGGAAAAATATGTAAGGCACAACCCTTGCCCTCAAGGAACTTAATATCAGAGATGAATTAAGGTCATTCATCCATGAGTCCTCTTGTGGTTATAGAAGACGGATGGGGAAGGAACAGAGGAAGATTTTATAGGTGTTATGTGCTCATGACTGGGGGCATTCCTGGTCCACATGGTATTTTAACCCTTCCTTCCTGCTTTCCTTCCTGCTTTTCTTCCTTCTTTCCTTCCTTCCTTCCTTCCTTCCTTCCTTCCTTCCTTCCTTCCTTCCTTCCTTCCTTCCTTCCTTCCTTCCTTCCTTCCTTTTTTCTCCCTCCCTCCCTTCCTTCCTTCTTTCTTTCCTCCCTCTGTCTCCCTCCCTCCCTTCAGATCAATGACCTTGGGAAGTCAAGGAGAAATATCCATGATTTAAGAATATCCCTCCATTACTCAATCCCTGGCATCTTGCTAGAGTCTGGCTCTTATTCCTTTCCATCTTAGCCTATACAATAGGTCAGGCTTGTTATGCTTTATTTCAAGCAATTGATCTTCCTCTGACACCATCTAATAGTCATGTGGCTTTTGCATCCATGCCTGACTGAAGTCATCTCTCTGATTTTAGGAGCATAATAAGTAAAGTGAGCTTTCCCAAATAGTCAAAGCAATTAAAATATACCTTTAAGATTAATTTATTTCTAGTTTCTATTTGGCAGAAATCCACTTCATGGAGTTTGGTCCAAGTTCCAAAGTGAAATGGTGATCTACAAGAGACTATACTGCTCCAGGGACCTTTGGAAGGGATAGTAATGTGGAAGAGTCACATTTTCACCTACAGTGGTTTTTTTTTTTTAAAGCAATTTAAGTTAAAATAATCAATCAATCAACAAACACTTATTAAATACTATTTCCAGGCACTATGTTAGGCAATGGGGATTCAGTGGCAAAAAAGGAAACATTCTCTGGCCTCATGGACCTTAATATCTGTTGGAGAAGACAACATTTACACTTTTAAATATCTACCTGGGAATCTCCAGACATTCAAATTCTAATCATCTCATTAGAGTTTTAATGGATAGTCAAAGTGCCAATACTTCAAGTAATGGCTCTTGTGAAAAGTTGCACATCTGTTTAAATTACTTGGGATTATTTTTTAAAAGGAAATAAAAACAACAACAACGCCCACCCTCCCCCAAACCTCACCATGACCTATAAGGAGAGATGAAAGGAATTGGGATATTTTAGCCAGAAGAAGGTTTAAAAGGAAATTTAGGGAGTCTAGAGTGTCATACATACAAATGTAAAATTCAGGTAACTATTCATGTTTCCAAAAATTATATTCACCTAGCTTCAGTATCAGCCTTGTAACTCTGTGAAAAAGTTTTTTCCATATACATTTCTCTGGCACTTGGGCCTTTGCTGTAATCACCCTTGATAGTTATCTGTAGCCAGGTTAACCCTTGAACTGGGCCTTGGGACTCTTTGAAAAGTGGATCCTAGGATACTCATTTCAATGGTAGAAAGCTGAAAGAATCCTTAGTAATCATCTAGCATAATACCCTTGTTTTGCAATTGAGGCCCAGGGAAGAACCCATGTTTATAATTAAAGACTTGTCCAAGCTCACCCAAGTAGCAGAAAGCAGCAAGGTATGAACATTGCCTGGAATCAGAAGATCTGGATTCAAATCCTACCTCTGACACTATGTGTGTGACCTTGGGTGAGTAATTTAACCACCTTGGGCCTCAGTTTTCTCACCTGTAAAATGAGGCTATTGTTCTAGAGGGTCTCTTAAGCCTCTTCCAGCTCTAGCTCTAGGAACCTAAGTGGGAGAACAGAATCAGACCCAGGTCCTCTGGCAACAGATCTGACATTGTTTCCCTGGCATAGATACATAGTCTCAGTCATAGGAAAACTGCACCTTGGGCACCTCTGAAAAATAGTTCTCTTACCTCCATGTGCATGCTAGTATTCTAGGCGCTATAGGGTTCTGACAAGAGACAATGGCACAGGACTGATTTGTATATGCAGTGCTTCTGGGGTAGTCATACCAAGCACCTTTCTATGGAACCATTGTTGAAAATTGTTGATTGTTGCTGGATAATGGACAGACATTTATTTGCTATTGGACAAAGAAGACTAGCTGGCTTTAAACAGAGGTTTAAAGTTTGCTAAAGGCTTTGCATTTATTATCTCTTTTGAATCTCAAAGCAGTTCTGGATGGTTGCTGTGAGAAGTATCATCATATTCATTTTGGCTGAAAGAGGTTGAGTGAGTTGTCCTTGGACACACAGATAGTAAATTCTTCAGAAGAGGGATTTCAATCCATGTCTTTCTGACAGCGTAAACCCAGCATTCTATCCTCACATGTCAGTTGGGAGAATAATAATGATAGCTAGCATTTATAGGATGCTTTAAAGTTTTCAAAGCACCTTACGTATACATATTATCTCATTTGGTCCTCACACTACCCTATGAGTAGGTGATATTATCCCCATTCTACAGATAAGGAAACTGAGGCTGAGAGAGATTAAATTGCATTCCTAGGGTTACATAGCTAATAAGTATCAGAGGCAAAGTTCAAAGTAAGATTTTACTTCTACCCCAGCTTTCTATACCACCTAGCTGGGATAGAAGAAATCCACGTTTATAATAAATCACTATACATTTAAGGTTAATATATAATATATAAAGTTAATATAATCTTAGTTTTCTAATATTGACTTTAACAACAGATGAAAAATGAGAAACTTTTTGAATTCCTGTCCCCTAGGTAGGGGATTGGGTCTATCTGACCTGTGGTGGAGACAAGAGGATCATTAACAAGGCCTGGAGGAGGGGGCGCTATTAGGTAACACCTTCTGCTTCACCCCCACCAAACCAAAGTCTCCTGGGGAGGATGACGTGGACCATGTCCCAAGCTCAGAAAAAAAAAAAAAACCAAACTAGCAAGTTTTACAACATTGAACCAGAATTCCCAGTCTAACAAAACCAAAGGACTATACAGGAGGTGGAAAAGGAGTTTGAAATAGATACGAAATGAGACAAGTCAGTATGGAGTCAGGGGAAGATAGCATGCTAGAATACGGTGGGCACTGGAAGTATGATGGCTGCCTCTCTTCCTACGATAGTGTGGCAATGAAGTATTGGCCATATCCTCTTTCTCCTTCTTTGTTTCCAGAAAGCATCAACTAATCAATGAGTCAATATACTGATACTGAATAATCAACCGATTGACATTGAATATCTACTATATACCCAGAACTTCATATGCACAAGTGATTCAGCTCTGAAAATTAGATGCACACGAATCAATTCCACAAAAGATTGATTTATGAAATAAAATACAAATGTATTCATAATAGGAGACATCTGGCAATCAAAATAGTGTCTGGTTATTAGCACAGGGCACACTGTCTTGCTGAGAGATTCATTCGGGAGACCAAATTAGAGATCAGAAAGTTACTTGATGAGCAAAGAATTAGAAAAAACGGAGTTGGAGGAGCTTAAGGGATAGTTCTAACTAACTATGGGTAGTGTGATGAATCGTTCTCCACTCCAGGGAGATTTCTACTTATGGGTACCAATGAAATTATAATAATTATAATAAAAGACGTAAAAAAAGCCCTTTGGATAGATTCTCTGTGAAGGATCCATGTGGGAAAATGGGCATGAATTGCAGAGGTTAAGGTGGAGATGTGTTACAAGAGATCACAGATCCCTTAAGTAACAACATATAATTGACAGCAGTCATTTAGAATCAGAGAATCTTTTCCCCAGACTGTTAATGACATACTGACAAATGTTTATCATTTGGCTTTACTTTTTAACTTTTAAAATGTTACAGATTGTCTTATCTTGTAGGATCTTACATTCAGAGCTAGAAGAGATTGTAGAGGTTGTCTGTTCTAACCCTCTTAATTTTACAGGTAAGGAACCTGAGACCCAAAGAGGTTACTTACATTACTTCCATGTTAAATTAATGGCTTTTTTTTTTTTTTTTTTAAGGAAATCCTACTAGGTCTCTTGTGGAAGTTCAGGAAGCAAGAATACCTTTACAACCCATCTCTTAGGGTAGGTTATTTGGCATGTCTACTCTCACTCATTTTCTATCTCTTATTTTGTTGTTCAGTTATTTTTTCAGTCATATCCAACCCTTCATGAACTCATTTAGGGTTTCTTGGCAAAGACAGTGAAATGGCTTGCCATTTCCTTCTTTAGACCATTTTATAGATGAGGAGCTGAGGCAAACAGGGTTAAGTGATTTGCTTAGGATTGCACATATAGTAAATGTCTGAAATTAGACTTGAGCTCTTGAAGATGAGTGTTCCTGACTCTAGCATTCTATCCACTGTACCACTTAGCTGCCCATTCTGTTGCTTATTAACAGCTTCAGTTAGAGAGGCTGTTTTTAAATGACTTTTCACAGTTTGCCCCCTGTTTTTTATACCCTTTCATATAATGACTTTATTTTCTATTAATTCCTTCAGTAAAAGAGAAAGAATTTTATAGAATAGTACTATCCACATACATTCACTTCTGCATAGTTTGATCTAGAATCAAATTTTCATTTGAGATGGTTGCACAATTTTCACCAGTTTAGAGGACACTGGCTTACTACTGCTGTACCTCACTTCCTTTCTAGATGTGCGGTCTTACTCCTCTCAATTTTATCTTCTTTCTTTGGTATCAATTTGGTCAGATGGAAGGATTTTGGAGAGCTCAGTTTATACTGAATGATATGTGATACATGTTCATATTTTGTTATGGCCAGGAATAGGTAGCTGAAGGGTCTAGAGTATTTACTATCTAATTTGTTCTTGAAAGCTACTTAAAATCATATATCAGGGAATATTAGTTGGAAAGCATTTCACAGGCTGCATGATTCAGTGGATTGGGTACTAACTTTGAAATGAGAGGATCAGGGTTCAAATTCCACCTCTGATACCACCTTGGTACCAGCATAACATTGGGCAACTTATTTAACTTCTTTTTTCCTCATCTGTAAAATAAATGTATTATTGTACTTGATGGCCACCAAGGTCTCCTTATACTCTATGTCTAGGATCCACCAATCACATGTGCCCTTTCCCAAAGCATAAATTCTGTACAATGTCCATGACAAATGGCTATCCAACCAAACCTGAGGACTGAAGGTGACAGGAAACTCATTGCTCTCTGAGGCAATGTGTGTAACTTTTGGTGACTCTAATTATTAGGAAGTTCTTCCTTATATCAAGCAGAAATCTCATTCTTGTAATTCCTATCCATTCTTTCTAGTTCTGCCAGTTGAAGTCAGACAGAATAAATCTAATCTTTCTTCTACAACATGTCCTTGTAAATAGTCAAAAACCACTATCATACCATCCTCTTCCCCACCCTAGTCATCTTTTGTAACTTCTTTCAAATGATTTTGTTATGATTTTGAGTCCTTTTGTTATCCTGACCCCTCTTCTCTGGATGCTCTTTTCTGTGTTAGTGTGATGTTTCCCTTTAGATTCACTGAATTTTTAAAATGGGGAAAATAGATTTAGAGTAATTTTCTAATACTCATCTCTTGGAACTACTATTCACCACAGCTTAAAGCTCTTTGTTAAGTAGGAGTTCCATTTCCTGTTTTTTTTTTAAAATTTAATTCATTTACTAGTTAAATATTTTCTTTTCCTTTTACTCTTGCCCCTAATTTAAAAGAAAAAAAAAGAAAACCTGTGCAACGAATATTCATAGTTAAAACAAATTCCCACATTGTCCATGTCCAAAAATGTATACTTCATTTTGCATCCTCAATCCATCACTCTGTAGTCAGGAAGCAGGCAACATTGCTCATTTGTAGTCCTCTGAAATCATTGTTGTTCATGGCACTTGCCTTTTAGGTTGTTACAATGTTATTATTGTTATGTAAATTATTCTCCATGTCCTACTCAGTTCACTTTTCATTAGTCTTCCCAGGTATCTCTGAACCCATGTCTGCCATTCCTTATGGCACAATAGCATTCCTTTTGTATATCATTGTTTATTAATCCATTCTTCAATTGATGGGCATTCCCTCAATTTCCAGGTTTTTTTGCCACTATGAGAAGAACTGGTATATTTTTTGTATTCAGTGGTAACTATTTTTCCCTTATACTAATTAGGATTAAGATTGTTCCTTTGTATTTTCTCATGCAGAGACCAGCCCTTGTAAGTCATTCAGCCATTCTCTGAAGGATAAGGACAAGGAGATTGGTCTAATCCTTGGGGTACATGTTCTTTGATCTTGGGCAGACCTCACCCAACTAGGGAATCTTACTTTTCTTTGTAGTGTAAACAAAATCTGATTTAGGTGCATTCCAGCCCTAATGCATTTGAGCCCATGACCTTGTACCCCTCCATTGCAGTCTAGGGGAACCCAGATCTTGAAGGAGGAAATCAACCAAGGTGGTCTAGGTAGAGATCAATTCTTTTGTCCAGGTTGCTGGATGTAGTTGAGTTTCATGATCAAGTCACAGTCGTATAAGGAGGAACTGAAGACTTTTAGCCCACATCCCTGATAATATATCCATTCCTTCATTAATTAATCTCAGTGTTGATTCTCTCCTGTCATAGGCACCTTCTTTTCCAAAGGTGTTTAAGCATCTAGTGATCTCCATGGATTTGTCAAAAAGAGACTACTAATCATCAATTTATTGATTATTTACTAGCCTAATGAATAAATTGATTATTAATTGCCCAGAAACTCTGGTTCTCAGGCTTTTCATTCATTTCAGTTTATATTGGTCTTTTTCCTCTTTGTTTGATCTCTTTGGGAATATAGGCTTACTAGTGTTATGGCTGGGTCAAGGATATACACAGGTTAGTGACTTTTGGGGAACAGTTCCAAAATGGGGATCCCATTACTTGTTTCAGGAAAAGAGTTTAAACCAGGAATAGGATAATTATATGGGCAGGATTGCTACTAGGGATTTTAAAGGCCAAAAGAAAATCATATTCTCTGCCACTGTCTCCACTTCATCATGAAATCAATTTCAAATGTACACTGAAGGAAAAAGATGAGAGGTTTTGAGGGGAAGATGTCATAGCCTTGGGATACTTATGGAAGTGGGGAAGAATATATTGTTTTTTCCCCCTATTGCCAGGATGGTGGCATGGGTTCATTATTATGGATTCAATTATGGATGAGTAGCACCAGATGGCATGTTCTCCTTCAATTGCAAGTCAAGAAGTCAGCAAGCATTCATTAAGTTGCTTTTAAGGTGCCAAGCACTGAGCTAAACATAGGGGATATAAAGAAATGCAAAAACACCATCCCTGCCCTCAAGGAATTCACAATCTAATGATCTAAAGTTCCAGTTGAATTCCAAGGATCATCAGATAAGATGTGGAGGTGCAAAGATCTCAGAGACCCTATAGTTCAATTCCCTCATTTTATCATGATGAAACTGAGACCCCCGGAAAATGGTGACTTGTTTACACAGTAACTGAGTCAGAATTTGAATTGTAAAACTTTACCAGTAGTTTTAATTGAATTCGAACCAACAAACATTTGCTATCATGTATGATATACAAAGTAGTATGCAACACTGGGGGGATGGGGTGGGGAACAGAGAGATACAGAGAGATAAAGAGAGATACACAGAAATGGAAACACTTAGACAGATAGAGACAGAGATAGAGACAGAGAGATGACAGAGAAACACAGATGGAGACAGAGAAAGAGATATGATAGACTGAGACAGAGAGAGAGAGAGAGAGAGAGAGAGAGAGAGAGAGAGAGAGAGAGAGAGAGAGAGAGAGAGAGAGAGAACGAACCATCCTAAAAGTCAGAGTGGTCTGGGTTCAATTTCCAACTCTGGAATCCCCTGACTGTGTGAACCTGGACAAATCACTTAGCCTTTCACTACTCTAGTCCAGCAGTGCCAAGACACAGTTCATGGATTGTATGCAGCCCATAACAATCCTGTGTATGCAAACCAGATTAAAATGTAGATCTTCTTTGATTTTAATGTGTTGATGTATTCATAAAAAAGAAATATATAAACATATGTGGTTTTCTAAGTCAATATGCAGCCCTCAGGGATCCGTTTGTCTGGTTTTGTGGCCCCCATTTTTTTTTGAGTTTGATGCTAGTGCTCTAGGCAATCTTTGAACACTAGAAGTGGAAAAGAAATTGCTGGCTGCCATGGGCAGTGGGAGTCTCCTCATCTGGAAGTTCCCTAGATGAATCAGAGTAGAGTTTCAGAAAAACAGCAGCATGTACAAGGAAAGGCTCAGTCGTGCAAACACATTTGGTTTCTGAGGCATGTAACAACTCCATTGGCCTAGGCCTTGTAGCAGAAATGGTCCCCTGAACAAAGTACAGGGCAACTGACCCATGCAATGGCACCAGATGATTGCCAGGCATAGGAACAGTTTTGTACTAGGAACCCAAGACAATATAACCTTTCTGAGCACTGACTTTCTGAATGACTTCTTGGGGAGAAGTCCCCCACTCTTCTTTAATTATAACTAAGATGACCTGGATGAGTTCTTAAGATAAATGAAAGGCCCATCTGGTGCAATTTCTTTTCAGTCTCCAAGAATTCCCATTTTTGAAACAGTGGGAATTGCAATATCTTGCTTTAATTTGCTTTTTAAAAAAATTTATTTATTTGTTTTAAGTTTTCAACATTCATTTCCACAAAATTTTGAGTTCCAATATTTTCTCCCCATCTCTCCCTTCCCCCACCCCCAAATGCCAAGCATTCTAATTACCCCTATCACCAATCTGCCCTCCCTTCTAACATCCCTCCTTTCCCTTATCCCCATCTTTTCTCTTCTCCTGTAGGACAAGATAAATTTCTACACCCCATTTCCTGTATTCCTGATTTCCTAGTTGTATGCAAGAACAATACTCAACGGTTGCTCCTAAAACTTTGAGTTCCAACTTCTCTTCCTCCCTCCCCACCCATCCCCATTGGAAAGGCAAACAATTCAATATAGGCCATATTTGTGTAGTTTTGCAAATGACTTCCATAATAGTTGTGCTGTGAAAGACTAACTATATTTCCCTTCATCCTATCCTGCCCTCCATTGATTCTATTGTCTCTTTTGACCTTGTCCCTCCCCAAGAGTGTTGACTTCTAATTGCTCCCTCCTCCCATTGCCCTCCCTTCCATATCCCCCCCACCCTGCTTATCCCCTTATCCCCCACTTTCCTGTATTGTAAGATAGGTTTTCACACCAAAAGGAGTGTGTATTTTATTTCTTCCTTGAGTCAAATGTGATGACAGTAAGCTTCATGTTTTCTCTCTTACCTGCCCCCTTTTTCCCTCCATTGAAAAGTCTTTTTCTTGGCTCTTTTATGAGAGATAATTTGCCCCATTCCATTTCTCTCTTTCTCCTTCCAATATATTCCTCTCTCACCCCTTAATTTCATTTCTTTAAATATGATCCCATTCTATTCAACTCACCCTGTGCTATCTGTGTCTCTCTCTCTCTATGTGTGTGTGTGTGTATGTGTGTGTGTGTGTGTGTGTGTGTGTGTGTGTATGTAATCCCACCAACTACCCAAATACTGAAAAAAGTTTCAAGAGTTACAAATATTGTCTTTACATGTAGGAATGTAAACAGTTCAACTTTAGCAAGTCCCTTATGACTTCTCTTTGCTGTTTACCTTTTCATGCTTCTCTTCATTCTTGTGTTTGAAAGTCAAATTTTCTTTTCAGCTCTGGTCTTTTCATCAAGAATGCTTGAAAGTCCTTGATTTCATTTAAAGACCATTTTTTCCCCTGAAGTATTATACTCAGTTTTGCTGGGTAGGTGATTCTTGGTTTTAGTCCTAGGCCCTTTGACTTCTGGAATATCATATTCCACGCCCTTCAATTCCTTAATATAGAAGCTGCTAGATCTTGTATTATCCTGATTGTATTTCCACAGTACTCAAATTGTTTCTTTCTAGCTGCTTGCAATATTTTCTCCTTGACTAGGGAACTCTGGAATTTGGCCATAATGTTCCTAGGAGTTTCTCTTTTTGGATCTCTTGCAGGAGGTGATTGGTGGATTCTTTCAATGTTTATTTTGGCCCCTGGTTCTAGAATATCAGAGCAGTTTTTCTTGATAATTTCATGAAAGATGATGTCTAGGCTCTTTTTTTAATCATGGCTTTCAGGTAGGCCCATAATTTTTAAATTGTCTCTCCTGGATCTATTCTCCAGGTCAGTTGTTTTTCCAATGAGATATTTCATGTTATCTTCCATTTTTTCATTCTTTTGGTTTTGTTTTGTGATTTCTTCGTTTCTCATAAAGCCTCCATTTGTTCCATTCTAATTTTTAAAGAACTACTTTCTTTTGAAACTTTCTTTTGAAACTTCAAAAGGAGCTTTTGAACCTCCTTTTCCACTTGGCTAATTCTGTTTTTTAAAGCCTTCTTCTCCTCGCTGGGTTTTTGAACCTCTTTTGCCAGTTATTAGACTAAATACCAAGTGTCTTCACTTGTCCTCTCTGGGACATTAGGCAAGGCCCAAACCTATGTCTTTTTGGTTCCATGGTTGACTTTCTATCCATTCAGTGGCACTGATTTCCATGTAGGGAGTATTATCCTAAAAGAGACTATGCATGGAGAGACTAGGGGACTTTCTTTGACACCAGGTCAGTATTACAAGAAGAAGCTTGAGATCTTTTGGGTCTGGCATATCTGAATTTATCTTTTGGTGGAAGATAATCCTGACCTAAAAGCCAAGAGGGCATTTGCTCAATAATCTACAGTTATCTGAACTCTAAAGTATTTTGAATGTAGAGAGTGAACAAGGTGACCCGTGTTTCTGAGAAATCTGCCTATTGGCCTGACATTATTGCAATCTATTTTGCTATACTTTCAGGAGGTTTTCTTATTGCACCTGTTGATTTTCATGGGGAATTCTTAAATGAATTAATTACTTTGTATACATTTCATGCTTTCTTCTTCCTTTCCTTCCTCTTTGATGACCTTACATGTTTCAAAAGAGTCATAATCCACATGGTCAAACTCCAGCATGTAGTCACAGTTGGCATGTGACCAGACACAAAATTGGAAGGAGCAGACAAATATAGATTTAGCTCAGCTTTCCAGACAGAAGAGAATGTGCTGGCCGAGGATACAATACATATCTGTGTTAGTGGGTCAGGGTTGGATGAGTGGATAAAGAAGGTTAAAAAAACACCAAAACTTCAAGAGATTTTAGAGGACAACCTCAAACAAGTACCTAAATGTCAGATAAGATTCATATCGTATCACAAAAATCATCTATCCTTGGGACACTGAAAACCTTTACTTGCAAACTTCATAGAAAAATGGAAATTCTGTTAATAAAGGGGGGAAGGAAGAGGAAGAATTGTCACCTACTAGATTTTTTGAATCAATTTGGTGACCAGGAAAGCAAATTATTACTTTTAATGAAGTTGAATACACAAAGTTTATGTGAACATTGTCAATTAGGATTAAGAGCCCCTGAGAAAACTATAGTATTTAGGAAACCACAATAGTAGTTTCCACAACAAACAGGTTTCTTTTCTTGGAAAATATTCTCATAAGGAAATAATTCTTACCTGGAAACTCAGACATAGGACAGATACCTTTTCATCAAAAACACTGAAGTAGAGTCTGCCTGGGAGCAGAGAGATAATTCTTTGGAAATCACTTCCAGTCCCATAGCAGTCATTTAGAGGCATTTATTAAGCACTTACTATGTGCCAGGAATTGTGCTAAGTGTAGAGTACTGTGGAACAAAAAGACGATTGCTGTCTTTGAGGAAGTTACATTCCAATGGGAGAAGACAAGATATAAAAGGAAGCCAAAAGGGGTACATGGACATGGTAGAGGACATTTCAACTAACATTTCTAAATACAAATAAATGACTCCAACAAATATATACACACATATGACTCCTACATCTATAGCTGCAGTCCTGACTTCTCACTTGAATTCTAAGATGAGCAATTTCAACTCTCCACTCAAATTTACACTCAACAGTGATGCAAACCTTGTTTATTTTCATTCCTCCAAGAACTTTTTCTTTTTAAAAATCTGTCACTGGTATTAATTAGTTTCAAATTCAGGATCTTGTTTGATCTTTCTTTTTTGTTTTTCTCTCTTTTTCTCTCACATTCAGTGACTCACTAAGTGCTGTCAATTTCATCTCCACCATTTGTATGCACCCTTCTTCTCTATTGCCAGGGCCCTTATAGGCTCTCACTGCCATCCACCTTGATTATTGTAGCATAAATCCATGCATATATATATATATCTATATATGCATATTTGTGCATACACAGGTACACATATACTTATTTGTATAAACATATAAATACACACATAGGGGCAACTAGGTATCCCAATGGACCTGGAGTCAGGAAGACTCATCTTCATGAGTTCAAATCTTGCCTTAGACACTTACTTGCTGTGTGACCCTGGATAAGTCACTCAACTGTGATTGCCTGAGTTTCCTCCTCTGTAAAATGAGCTGGAGAAGGAAAAGGCAAACCACTCCAGTGTCTTTGCCAAGAAAATCCCAGATGGGGTCATGAAGAGTCAGACACAACTAAAGTAGCTAAACAACAACACACATAGACATACATGCATGTAAACATAGGTATATGCATCTGTATATATGTGTATGCAGGTATTTGCTTTGAATATCTGTATCTGTATATCTATATTGACATCTTTATAATCTATCATCTGTATTTACCATCTCCATCTGTCAGTCTATTTATTCTTCTCTCTCTCTCTCTTTCCCCATTTCTTCCCTCCAAACTCTAGAGTTCCCTTTTACAAAGAAAAACTGTTAAGCAAAAAATCAACAATCCAATACAGTTGCATTCCTCACAATGTATACAACATTTTGTCCCAATCATCAGTCCAAATTCTATGGAAAGGAGGATGTTATATTTAATTTTCTGTTTTCTGGGCTCATTATTGATTTTTCTACTACTCAACTTTTGATTTCTTGGTTACCTTTTCGTTTTCATTGCTGTTGACACTGTATTTTGTTTTTCTGGTTCTGCTCATTTTATTCTGTATTGATTTATACAAATCTTCCCATGTTTCTCTGAATTCCTTATTTTTATCATTACTGAAACACAGCATGTCATACCATTTGCATACTGCTGTATGTAGAGCTATTTCTCAAATGACAGGTACACATTTTGTTTCTAATTTATTGCTATAACAAAAAGTACTGTTATGAATATTTTTGATATTTGTGGCCTTTCTATCTTTGAACTCCTTGGAGCATGTGACCAGTAGTGGGATATTGGGTCAAAAGGAAACTTTAGGTACTTAAGTGGGAGAGTATCATGATATAGGTAATACTTTAGGAAGGCTAGTTTGGTTTCTATATCTAGGGCAAATGTATGTATGTGTGTGAGTGTGTGTGAGTGTGTGTGAGTGTGTGTGTGTGTGTGTGTGTGTGTGTGTGTGTGTGTGTGTGTGTGTGTGTGTATTCCCTGCGAAGAGTAGATGCAAACTTAGAATACAGTGGTAGTGAGGTACATATATAAGATATATGAATGGCAAAGGATCATTCACAATTCTTGGTACTACATGGCCTCAAACTCCTTTTATATTTGTAGAATCTTCATATAGTTCTCCTTAAGTGCAGAGTCTCTTCTGGGCAGGCCACTCAGTTGGACTTCAGGGATTAGATCTTTTCTTGAGTGCTTAACTTTTATTCTTCTCTGCTATGAGGTTTCATGGTCCTTAAAGGTGTTTCTTCCCTTTGGTGATGATCCCTCCCCATCTGTGTCTGTCCTCAGGTACATCCTTTGCTCCCAGCTAGATGCATTGAGGTTCAACTAGTCCAATAGCTCAGATGACATGTTTTGGGTAATGGGACTGGGAGAAAGAAGAGAAAGTGTCCCCCTCCCCACAGGAGTTTCTTCCACAAAGTCCTCCTAAGCCTGTATTCCTTAATTCTCAACTCCTGTAACTATTAAAATTCATCAGTTATTTAAAACTTGCTTACTCAGACAATTGGCCCTGCTTTCGTTTTGACTCAAAGACATAATAAAAAAAGATTATGCCCTTTAGAACGGAATAAAAAAGCAATGACAAAGTTTGTGTATAGATATATTAATCCCTCATCATGTGACTGCTTTCTGTGACTACATCAGTTGAACTGAGAGAGAATCATATCACTCCCTCCCTTACACACAAATCATTGGCACTATCAATTTAGTCACTGTTCTGTTTTCAAGTCTTTTTTTTTTACATCTCATCATCTTATTAATTTTTGTAAATTAAGTTGATGCTAATTGTTCCTTGTAATATAATAATAAAAATTTATATATTGCTTACTCTATGTCAGACACCATGCTAAGTGTTTAACTATTATCTCATCTGCTTCTAACAACAACCCTGGAAGGTAGGGGCTATTATTACCCCCATTTTATAGATGAGGAACCTGAAGAAAACAGAGATGAAGTGACTTGTCCAAAATCACTCAGCTACTAAGTGTCTGAGGCTAAATTTGAAATCCGATCTTTCCTGACTAAGGTGTGGCATTCTATTCTCTATAATACCTAGCTGCCCAGTTAGAATGATAATTTCACCACTACTAAAGACAGCCACTTAGGTTAAAGGGTAGCCTTTAAGGAAGGAACCCCACTGGATCAATCTACTTTATTCTTATGTATGGTCACGGAATCAGAGGATATTAGTAACTAAAGAGGACCCCTTCATTTTACATGTGCATATATAAAATGCATCCAGGCAGCTAGGTGGTACAGTGGATATAGCACTGGCCTGGACTCAGGAAATCTTAAACTCAAATACAGGCTCAGACACTTGCAGCTGTGTGATCTTGGATAATTCACTTTACCTCTTATTGCCTCAATTTCCTCAACTGTAAAATAGGGATCATAGTAGCACCTACCTCTCAAGATTGTGAGGATCAAATGAAATAATATGCATCTCACAGTAGTCTCTATATAAATGCTAGTATTACTATTAATAGTAATAGTAATTATTATTATTATCAATTTATGAAAACCAGCCATAAATGGGATGTAATTTGCCTAAAGTTATATGCCTAGTAAGTGGCAGAGCCAAGATTTGAATCCTGACTAAAAATGTATTGCACTATCTCTTACATTCAGTTTAGAATGAAGTGAATAAATATTTGTTGAACAATATTGCATGAATTGTTATTACACATGGATCTTTACGTGGGTCTGTGGGGTACTCACATATCTTATTGTATCACTCAACTTCCTCTCAGTGGCTTTAGAGAAAACCAAATTTTCACACTGTCCTCTCCTGCAACTAAAGTAATCACAAATAATTTACACTGTCCTTATTCTTTGTCCAAGTCTCCAGAGTTAAAACAAAGTTGAGGAAATAACCTAGAGTATTTAGATAATCTTTCTTTCACTTGCATTATCTGGTAATTATACTCTTTTACCTGAAGTTGAACTAGTCACTGTTTCAGTTTGGTAATATAGAACTGGTCCTTTTACTAACCTTGAAACTGCCTGCCTCTCTCTCTCTCTCTCTCTCTCTCTCTCTCTCTCTCTCTCTCTCTCTCTCTCTCTGTCTCTGTCTTTTCCTTTCTCTCTCTTTCTCTTCCTCCCTCCCACTCACTTCTCTGTCCCTCTGTGTCTGTATCTCTCTGTCTCCTTGAATGAGCCTTGATATAGATGGGTCAAGTACAGATTTGGATAGACAATTCTAACCATTGGCCAAAGGTTCTCTTTGCCAATATGTGGCAAAAAATGCTCTCCCCTAGGGCTTATGCAGTTACTGATTGTTAAGTGGTGACGTCTATGGAGGGATTGGATTTCATTTTCTTTTAGTAATTCATATGAGGAATTTCTTTCCCAGGGTCTTCATTTCCATTCCTCCT